>NC_090646.1:373083148-374283148 GCF_040937935.1 Hyperolius riggenbachi
CATCCTTCTAAAAACCTCCAATTGGTTCTTTGATCTGAACAACATGCTTTTGACAGCAATCCCTTTCAGATCTATGTAATGACAGTGTGAACAGTCATCAGGGAGTGTTTAAGAAACATTTACAACCATTGCAAGGAGACATATCCTAGGACTTGGTTATAGTGGGACAAACATTTTGGGGGGAATTTAAATTTTTTTATTAAAATCTATATTTCACATTTTTTCTAAAGCATTAGTGGAAATGGGTAAAGAAGTACTAATGTACCCATACCTGGGGAGTGAAATATCGGAGGACCTTTTTGTTAAAGGTGTTCAGGATTTTACCATAAGCCACTTCAGTTTCCAAGGTTTGTAAAAGCGGGCCATTTAAAAGAACCTTTATTCCCAGGAGGAAGGTGATAAAATCTGGACACTTACCTCAGTAGTGTAAAGCCTCTGGACTGCTTCTTATCGGTCAGAGCCCTCTTCTTTTTGTGGCCATGTATCAATCCATCGTCAAGCATATCCATATGGAGTGTGCATAAGTAAAGTATGTGCATGCCTAGAACAACAAAGTGAGCTTGCACAGAAAAAAGCTTTGCATGGGCAGCTTCATTCTACTGAGCATGTGTGGACCTTGCTCATGTATGCCTATTATGGATATGCACGTACACAGAGAGCATAGCCACAAGAAACATATTTAATGAGGTCTTGTTGAATAGGTTTAGAGGAACCCAGCACTGGAATTGTGGGCTGCAGTAGGGTAAGGGAAGCCTGTGCAATATCCAGAGGTTTACAACTACTGGGCAAAGTATTTTTATTTAATTTTCTCTTCACGTATGTTTTTGTCTTTTTAGTTACCTTGTAACTAGTACACTTTGGGATGTGGTGTAGACCAAACCAAATGTAGGGAGAACATAAAAAGCTCAATGTAGATAGTCCCTGCCAGAATTCAAACCTAGAACTCTAGTGCTGCAATGCAAGCATGCTAAACACAGGAACAATCATTGCATTTTTCTGCATCTGTAATATGCATAGGTTTATTTCCAGCACTCCGATTTGCTCAACATCTCAAAATCATAATGAAGTTTAAATGGTTTCTCCCAAAATGGCAGATTAGATTGTGAACCCCTCTGATGAACAGTTAGTGATGTGAATTATTAAATGTACTAGCTGGTAGCTGAACATGGTGGGAGCGCCACCTTGCTTTGACCAATCACAGCAGGTCAGGAGGGGGCAGAGGGCCGTGTCCAATCAGAGTGAAGCTGGGCAAGTGGGCACGTGTGTGTGGCAGAAGAACACACAGGGCAGGAGGGGGTGGAGGGACATAGTGCCATGTCCAATCAGAGTGAAGCTGGGCAAGTGGGCATGTATTCGGGACAGAAGAACACACAGGGCAGAGGGACACAGTGCCATGTCCAGAGTGAAGCTGGGCAAGTGGGCATGTGTTCGGGACAGAAGGACACACAGACACAGGGCAGGAGGGGGCGGAGGGACACAGTGCCGTGTCCAATCAGAGTGAAGCTGGGCAAGTGGGCATGTGTGCAGGACAGAAGGACACAGACACACAGGGCAGAAGGGGCGGAGGGACACAGTGCCATGTCCAATCAGAGTGAAGCTGGGCAAGTGGGCATGTGTGCGGGACAGAAGGACACACAGACACACAGCAGCCGGGTTGAAAATTATTATAATAGATTGTGTTAAGGCTTGTACAATTGCCATTGCTACATAAATTAATAATAGTAATACTCAGCATAATAATCAGCTAGACTAAATATGCATTTAGCAATACAACACATAACAAATCCTTTTTTTCAAACACACACACACAACATTTAGTTGACCTTTAGGACTTTTTAATTTTAGCCGATTCTTGCATGGATGCTTAGCGGTTACATCACTAAACTGAGGATTGTAATCTCTAGTTAATGGATAGCAGGCCTTTCCTAGAAAAGCAAAACAGGTAAAGCCACGTTCTACTATGGTAAGGCATTTATGACACTGGAAGTACTGCATGTGAAATGCTAAAGGGAGCACCTAATTAGTTGTTAAGCTCCCTAACAGATCAGACCAGCTATTTCTGTAATCAACTAGCAAGTGTAGCAGGAGCACAAAAGACATTTATATTGTTCAGAGAGAGAGAGAAATTTGAGGGTATTACAGATTAACCATGGGCAGTCTTTTTATTAACTTAACAGATTATCAACAGTTTACATCTATTATTTAAAACAACAAAACACAAGCTTGAAGCTTTGAAATCTACAGCAGAGGTCAAGAAGGGAGTATGGTGTCCAGGTTCTCAAGAAGGACAATTCCAGTGAATTGGGCCACTTGTAGCGGGGCTGAGAACTTCAGGACTAACTTTGCTCATTTTATATATTAAGCGCACATGATCATATGCTTTCTAGTTGTGGTAAAACAGCAGTGGTGTGTGGCAAATGGCAAGTGTTGTGCAGTGTTTTTTTGTTGTTGTTGTAGTAATGTGACAGGCTCTCTGACATGACAGCTTCTTGCATAGGAAGCTAAAGCTCTCAGCAGTAAATGCAGGCTTATTGCAAGGCTGTGGGTTCATCTTCTGAAGGCTGCTCTGTGGCTCTACAGAAATAGACTGGACTAAGCATTGGAGAAGCATTGGTTTTGTCTTTCAAATGTTATCCGCTGGAAAGGTTTTAAATGGTCTCTCCAACCAGTTAGATGGCTCGCCTATATGAATGAGTCTGGATATAGCAGAATACGCAGATTGTCTACATTACATTCACAAGGACATAATGATTATGTACACAATAAGGACACACAAGGACGACCGAAAGAATCAGTGTATCAATGTTAACACAGTGAAAGATGTAGAAAATATCCATTTATCTCATTCAATGATGCCATATTTTCAGTAGTAATGTAACAATGGAGAGGACCAGCACCCAAATGGGGATAAACATGTAACATCACACATGCACCCTTACTAATCAACCACATGGAGCGCGTGTATGGATGATGGAGGGAGCCTGGAGCAAGCAGCAGCCGCGGACAGGTAATGTATATCGTGCACTGAGCAAAATAAACAGATTGAACAGCGTTAGAGGTTTAATCGCTTTCGTTCGCAGTTACCGCTGTGCACGCGATCGACCAAGTCAGCCCTACATCTTGCAGCATGTCCGAATGATTAATGCAACCAATTTCGGCCCGCAATTTGGTCACATTGTCAGTTGGACATGCAATTGACAGCATTGATTTTCATCCGATTATAATAATCGAATCGGATGGTATTTTCACCTTACAAGCTTCCCTATTTGTCCTTTAATAAAATAGATGAAATGTGACCATCCAAGAACTCAGGTCTATGTCATTTTTCATGACATTTTAATATTTGATGTAGCCATTTCAAAGAATCTCCCTTTGGAATAAGTCATATGACCCAGGGATCTGTACTCAGTAAGAAGGGACAGGTAGATAAGATTCTGTAGAGCTAGCTGTAACTGCTGTGCTGGCCACAAGGAAAACCTGACACCAGCACTAGAATGACATGGGTAGGGTCAGCAGGGAAGGACTAGTTTCTGCCCTCTTCAAGCTTTTCTCTGACTATCTCATATAGGCGGTAAAAGGATAGGGGGAGGTGTTTGGACAGTTTCCTATCCAATAACATTTTCATTTTCACCGGGGAAAGGAGCAACAGGGCCCAGCACACAAGGTACTTCCAATATATTTATTGCAAAAATTACAAATCTGCAATGCACAAAAACTTTATACATTAATAATGAATGCAAATTTACTACCACATGGATTAAAAAGTGCAACACTGAACAAGAGTATTGCGGTCAAGGGAAAACCAATAAAAGCTCCCCTTTTACTTTAAAATGTTCTGGCACTAGTTAACTAGCTTAAACTAATAAAAGGGATTTTTTAATCAACCTGTATCTCAGGATTTTATGATCCTTTTTACATGCAGTTTGAAGGAATTTGAAGTGCATTTTTCCCATCTGTTAGGTTTCAACATTTACAGCAGATTATTTGAGTTTTACTTGTGTTTGCAGCCAAAATACTGCACAAAATTGAGTAATAACTGCTGTATCTACAGGTCTTTTCATTTTGCTAAAATGTATTAAATTTTTTACTATGCTGCACTGAATGATTCATGAACGTAGAAACAAAACAAGCCTGCTGCCCATATCAAGCAACTCGGCAAGAGCAACAGAAGAGGTAAATGTGCTGAAGTAAAGTCTTTTAACACCCCTGGACTGAAACACTGGAGGTAGGCATTTTTAAATGATGTAATCTGTAAATATACACAACATTTACATTAAACAATTTTCAGCATGGCTAAGAATGCGCCTAGAGGTGCCTCCTCATTTAAATGTAATTTCCAAGCTTGACTAGTGACTACCACCTCTAATGATCATGAACAGTTATTTCAGGCAGCACTGGTCTAAGGTCGGAGACAAACAGAAGATAGGCAAATTATCCTGACTGAAAGGTGAGCATAGCTTTTACTTACAAAAAAAGCATCTACAGTTAGGCCTGGTGCACACCAAAAACCGCTAGCAGATCTGCAAAATGCTAGCAGATTTTGAAACGCTTTTTCTTCTTTTTCTGTAGCGTTTCACCTAGCATTTTGCGGTTTTGTGAAGCGTTTTTGGTGTAGTAGATTTCATGTATTGTTACAGTAAAGCTGTTACTGAACAGCTACTGTAACAAAAACCGCCTGGCAAACCGCTCTGAAATGCCGTTTTTTCAGAGCGGTTTGCGTTTTTCCTATACTTAACATTGGGGCAGAAACGCATCCGCAATCCAAAATCTGCAGCAGCCCGGGAGTATGCGTTTTTTGCAAAACGCCTCCCGCTCTGGTGTGCACCAGCCCATTGAAATACATTACCCTAGCGGATCCGCACCCGCAAGCGGATCGCAAACCGCAGCAGAACCGCTCTGGTGTGCACTAGGCCTTAATGAGGATCTTATAACTAGTAGCAATGAAGCTTAGGATAGGATATGAGGTCACATGCATAGTACTCATTTACTTGTCACTTGACAAGTACGTGCAATGTCCAGCAACGCTGTTGACGAGCTGAATTTGGAGAACCAGTAATAACAGCGACCAGCATAAACAGTCACAAACAACACAATGAATACTATTCAGTGTAACTGCTAATTGTTAATGGATTTCTAACTACCGGGTCTCTTGGTTACAGATAATACTAGGGATTCTATAAGAGAATATGTGCTTTTACCCTCAGGATAGGCTTCCTCTGTATATGCTCTTTAGAGTGCAACTGTTAGGCATAAAATCAAAAATCAGTTCTTTATTTTTATCTGATAAACAAGTAATATAGATGCTAACCAGGCAATCCAAAAGTTAAAATCACTATTACTTTTCTTGTTGATAAATGATCATTCCCCAGTTTACCTCACTCTTATTTGGTACATCCAAAATTTGGTACACAAGAGGGAAGTTGCAGGGCATGCTGGGTTGTTTTTTGCTTCTCTATTTCCCCTCAGACTTAACTAATGCAGTCTGATTGCCTGAAGCCTCTTTCCCTCCTGTTTTCCCCTCCCACACCTCTGTTCCTCTTTGATTGGCCAATATTTCTCATAGTAAGACAATAGTGGAGGGAGGGCAAAGCAGGCAGAGGAGAGTAGGGCAGGAAATGTCATCAGGATTGGCTTCAAAATAGCCATGCTTAAAATGGAAAATACTAAGAAGGATTTTCTCTTTTTTTTACTGTAGAAGAATCACTAAAATCAACACGTGGACAGTGCAATACATACAGTATGTTATGTAAGTAGAGCAAGTATTTATCTACATATATGGGGTTGATTCACAAAAGAGTGCTAACTGTTAGCACGGCCGTTTTCGTGCAAATTTTCGCATTGCGCGTGATCACGAATTTTCGCGTGAAACGATAACGTTTTCGCGCGCAAACGCAAATTTTTGTGCAAAATCAATATCGTTTTCGCGCAAAAATCCGCATTTGCACACGAAAACGTTATTGTTTTGCACGAAAATTCGCGATCGCGCGCAATGCGAAAATTCGCACGAAAACGGACGTGCTAACAGTTAACACTCTTGTGAATCAAGCTCATTGGTGTTTTTTATGAGATAGTATGGCTGGCAGCTCCTCTTTAAAACTTGCTCTTGTTGTAAAAGTGCAATCTTCAAATCTTGTCAATTAGCAGCAATAAAAGTGGAAGCAATCTGCATCCTGACTGATATGCAAAGTCATGGGCCGCACAATAAATGCTGGACCTTTTTACTACAGCTTCAATACAATATCACTCACCAAATTACCTATATCTATCAATCCTCTTTTTACAAGGCAAATGCCATCAAAGCACACGCTCTCATTAGCGTCTCTTAGGTTAATAAAATTAGAAACCCTCATCTAAATTCTACATAGATTGCTAAAACAGCTGAACTACAATTAACAAACTAACATTATAAAACACAGACTGGCCAGCAAGCATCTCTTTCACTTAGGCTATGTTCACATTATAGGCGTTGTGTAGCATCTGAGCTATAATGCAGGCCTATAATATGGTCTGTTACAGCTGAAAGATGGGTACCTGCCTGTACAGTTGTATGGGTACTATACTCCCATCCAGCGACACCCATAGTGTAAGCTTACCCTAAATATTACGTTCTACCCCATGAGCAAAGATAGCCATACTGAAATCCATACATTTTCTAAAAAGCTGCACCTACAGTATGTGACTTCCAGCATGTAAACAACCCCCTCCCCCAGCTGGAAAGTGCCATTGTGGGTTTTATTATGGCTTAAAAGTCTATGCAACTACAAGATGCTGCTAACATGACAGTTATTAGTAAATGCACTGGAAAACAGCAGCAGCAACCACAGCTGGATATCTATTGCTGCTACAATTTTCTAGGTGACCGAGTGCTTAGCCTGAAGAAACCGTACAGTAACGGTCACAAAGAGGATTTGGGGATGCAACCAACAGCTTATATTTGCCTTTCTTTTTAAACACGCCTGGGTGCGTGTGTGTGCTCAGTACAAATGTTAACCTCTTGAAGGGAAAATTTTGTAAGAAGCGCTCACTTTAAAATTTTCCTAGTGGAAACTGCCATTAAAGAATATTACCAGTCCAGTCTGGAGGCAATTCTTCAGCTGGAAAGTTTTTTGTTTCAATTAAATCAATCTAAAAAGTGACTTATTTCTACTCTTTAGTACAGATGGCTTGAGGAGTGAAGTAACCTCTATTCTAATGTATGCCAGCTGCAATTAACTGAATCCAATATCCATGAGACACAAATAAAAACAAATGGGACGTTATTAATAAAATGTCTGGCAATCTGTGCAAGTGAATCCTTGGCATGACATTTTATCATGTTAGTCTGATGAATTCCTGCTGTGTGGTCACACTAAACCCTTAGAAAGCAGCTGCCCGTGAGAGAAGTTAAGTGGCCTGTTTTATAGGGTTAAAGGGTCATCTCTCCTAGGATTGAAACACGGCTATTAAATTGCATGCATGATCTATCTGGATGACCAAGTCTACAGTGCAGTCACTTCAAGTTAGGTTACACCCAACTGCCCTCATCAAGAACTTCAAGATATTTTTGAGCAGATCTATTTATTATACACACACAAAAACGGAAAGGGGAAGATATTGTAAGCATACAGTTAAGTTAATTGGCTTCCCCCTAAATTGTCCCTAGACTATGATACATGCACTACAAGATATATATACATACATAGACATATGACTATGGTAGGGACTAGATTGTGAGCCCCTCTGAGGGACAGTTAGTGATAAGACAATGGCCTCAATTCACTAAGATTATGCTGGAGATAATAAGGCAAGAGATAACTTGCCACCACGCAGAGAGAGTTATCTTATCTCTTCATTCCTTAAGTTACCTCCTCTGTAGTTATTTTCACACACAGTTAATAAACAGCCTGTCTTTAACTCTGGAGTTATTTTAAGGATTGAAGAGTTAACTTAAAGACAGAAGAGTTAACTTTAGGTTTGCCTGAGGTAAAATGTTTCCTGAATACGACATGCCTTATCACCATGGTGACAGCTCTAGAAACGTTATTCAAGACATTATTCAAGCTTAGTGAATTGAGGCCAATATATACTCTGTACAGTACTGCGTAATATGTCGGCGCTATATAAATACTTAAAATAAATAAAATTACAGTATATTATATATTGAAGGAAGTGGGATGGCGTGATGCAACACAAAAGAATTGGAAGTTCAGGAAGAAATCCTTGTTGCACCTTCTCAAATACACAAAGTTTTGAATCAGGATGATACCATTTACTGGCCAACTTAAAAAGGAGAAAAAAAAAGTGTGCTTTTGGGTAATAAACCTTCTCCAGGCTTTTTTCCTGAATGTAAAAAAAAAACAAAAACAAAAAACATATTAGCCGTAAACTTGTTCTTTTTCTTTTAACCCTTAGGGCCCATCTTGAAAGTAGCAAAAGTTTTGCGCAGGTGATTTTACTGCAATTAGCGCAGAAAAAAAAAATCACTGGACACACTCACGATTCCAGACGACCACGCTTGTTTAAAGAAATACTATCGATTCACATATTTTTTTCAATTGACACAGGAATTGTTTGGGAAGTGCTGCTAAGTACTGGTGTATACATTTTAGTAGCAACTTCTTTGTTTACTGTTAGCAAAATACTTTCAAAGTTTACTGATGCCAAAACTGAAGGCTGACTGAGCCATGAGGAGAGGGGAAATTCCCCTCACACTTGATCAGTTAACTCTATGTGTAGCTTTGTGTGTGACAGAGAAGAGAGCTCCCAACAGCTGCAGCTGCTGTGTCCTGTGTTTCTGACTGAAGTGTCTGAAGAGAGCAGAGGAAATGTAACTAATTGTCACAGCTTTTTCATACTGTTTTTGCTTTCAGAGTTTGATATGTTTGATATTTGCTTTCTGTAGTCTGATATGCAACTCTGGCTGTGCGTTGAAGCAGACACCCCTTCTGCAACTGATTTGTCCCAATATAGCTAAATCCTACCCTCAATAAATTACAGTTTTTGCCTCTGATATTTAACATGAAAAGTAGGAAAATGTTTACACAGCTACTTAGACATTATTTGCACACTGTCATTTTAGAACACTTGGGTATCGACAGTATGCCTTTAAGCACTGTATCGTGATCGCTCGAGAAACGCGGCAAAATGCTGCAGGTAAAACATTTTGCAATTGCCATTAATCACGAAACGCCTGCAATCTGTGGCAATCACGGCAGTGAGATCACTGCCAAAGGGTTATAATTGCGCTAGCGCTTCGGTGATTAGCGGGAATCGACGTAGTGTGAATGGGCCCTGAGACAGAGCTATTTTTTAAAAAAGCTGCACACCAGTGCCAGCTATGCATTTATTAAATGCCTTTCGGCACTGCGGAGTGAGCAGGAGAACTCTGGATACATTAGGCATTGTTAAGTAGAACCATTCATTTAACTAATTGCAGGCTGAGGCCTACCCACACAAATACAACATTCCCATGCGTTTTTAAAGAACTTGGATGCAGCAACGCACGTATCAAAAATTTCATACACTAGTGGAGGAGCTAGGTAGTACTGTATTGTTGTATTTTCTGTTTATAATGATGTAGATGCAATATGGACAAAGCTTTTTTAAGTTGTGTTTCTCTTTAAGATACGGCATGTCAGGCATAAGGTACTAGCAATAAATGAGCAATAAGGGTCCCCCATGATGGATCACTACTGAACATCCATATCCTCCCTTTATGCATAACTTCAAACACTGTACCTTCTGTTTTAAGAAGGCAAATTAACATTTACCATAGTTTTTTTTTTTTTTTTAGTAAGAGCTTTTTGGTCCCTTTGAGCCCCTTATATAATCCTAGAGGCTCTGGATCACCATTAACTGTCTGGGTACCCTGTACAACTTACAGGAGTTATAACCTTACTATTTCAGAGCTGACCTAAACCTCTATATATTATTCCAAACCCTATTATAAACACACCGGTGATTTGTAGAGAGTGATAATGTGACAACAGACAGCTGACACATCCAGCAGGAGAAGCAGCCAAATGATTCCCGAAAGTAAACACGTTTCACAGCACTGGCCTTTTACATCCACTTACTCACAGGCACAAAGGAAAAGATGACTCTCAATCACAGGTCCACTGATAGAGAGAGTCTCATAAATAGCAGGAAATGTGGAAAAATCGGAAAGTGATGCTGAAAGGTGCGTCATCTGGGTATTTTAAACATTCTTCTCACATGAAGAATCAAGGAAAATGAAAGTGTGATCCAAAACAGATCAGGCCTAAACCTGAAGTGCTCCATGCATAGGCATTCACTATTCATTGCTACAGAAATATATACAGTATATACTAGCATTTTTTTAGTGATATGAGGAAGGTCAGAACCTTAGGTGAGTTTTTTTGTTGTCTGCGTCCCCAAGCAGCCCTCATTTCTAGGGAGGGTCAACAAGACACCAGTAATTCCGAGTTGATGCAGAATACTGCAAATTTTCTATGCAGCTTGAAAATGGACCAATCAAATGTTACTTCAATTGATCCATTTCCTAGCTGTGTACATTTGCATTAAACATTTGTATAATTCTGCACCAATGTGGAATGATTTGCTTCTCATTGACAATACCTACAAATTTCCTATCCCAAGGGGCTCCTTGGGGCAATATGGCTGTCATACAACATCTTATAGTCCTCAGCACAGGAAATGAGGGATAGCAATAAAAATCAGTAGAGGATTCTGAGGTCTTGTTCTCACTGGCAACTGCAAATCTCAAAGAAAAAGTGAAGAGAGTTTTCATATGCACTTGCAATGCAATTTCTGGTGCACTTGCAAATTTCCATTCAACTGTGCTGAATAGGACAGAAATGCCCTTACACCAAAAATGGGGCATGCAGGGCATTTGCGATTCGGCAAAAACCGATGCGAAAAAGCATGTTGCAGCGATTCTCAGATTACATTTACAAGAACAAGACCTAAAGCCATGCGAATCAAATGGCAGCCTAATGATTTCAATATGCTGTTTCCCAATCTGGATTTGCATGTGAGTATACGCAGTGAATAGTCCCTAGCGGAAACTAGCCCATACTGGGATACAGAGTCAAAAGTATAATTAATAAGATTTATCTAAATCCATGCAAAATTTGGCAGATATTCTATACCCATATATACTCTAAAATCCCTATACACTAAAACCGCTTAAAGGAATACTATCGATTCACATATTTTTTTCAATTGACACAGGAATTGTTTGGGAAGTGCTGCTAAGTACTGGTGTATACATTTTAGTAGCAACTTCTTTGTTTACTGTTAGCAAAATACTTTCAAAGTTTACTGACACCAAAACTGACGGCTGACTGAGCCATGAGGAGAGGGGAAATTCCCCTCACACTTGATCAGATAACTCTATGTGTAGCTCTGTGTGTGACAGAGAAGAGAGCTCCCAACAGCTGCAGCTCCTGTGTCCTGTGTTTCTTAATGAAGTGTCTGAAGAGAGCAGAGAAAATGTAACTAATTGTCACAGCTTGTAACATACTGTTTTTGCTTTCAGAGTTAGATATGTTTGATATTTGCTTTCTGTAGTCTGATATGCAACTCTGGCTATGCATTGAAGCAGACACCCCTTCTGCAATTGATTTGTCCCAATATAGCTAAATCCTACCCTCAATAAAATTACAGTTTTTGCCTCTGATATTTAACATGAAAAGTAGGAAAAGGTTTACACAGCTACTTAGACATTATCTGCACACTGTCATTTTTGAACACTTGGGTATCGATAGTATTCCTTTAACTCTACAACTGTCTAATTCTGACAGCATGAAAGAATACTCATCTACAATGGATGCCACAAATACAGCAGAACCTTGCTTTGCAAACCTAATTTGTTCCGAAAACATGCTTGTAATCTAAAGCACTCTTATATCAAAGCAAATTTACCCATGAAGATTAATGGAAACTCAGATGATTTGTGCCACAATCCAAAATATTTAAAGAAAAATATTTAATACAAAGTACTGTATTTTATAAAGTAAAAATTTAAAAAGACTTTCATTATAACAAACCAAATCCTTTCTATTGGTTGGCTCACCCTAACCTCTTAGAGCAAGTTACTAGCAAACCAAGGTTTATAGGTTTGATCAAATGTGACTGACACTTTATAAACAAGGTAATCAGTACTAAAGTAGCATTGCATAACAATATAATGGCAGAAGTGATGATTATGCTAATCCTGGCAAAATGCTTAGTTTATAAGTGAGGAGAGAGAAAAAAGGCTATATAGTAGATATAACAGGAATCTCTGGTGAACACGCAGCCTGCCCTTTTCTACACAGGCTACTATGTTTTCATGGACGCGAGATTATTTTTTGTGTTCTATTATTTATAAGTTCTTTTCAGTAGGCTCTTTCTATATTCCGTATTCGTGTCTGTGTAAATCCCCACTGATACTGAACACACTTTGCCAACACATCAAAACACAGCTAGACATTTCCTGACATGCTGTATGTCTGCTGGAATAGAGCCACTACTGCACACTGTTAGTAATGTCTGTGGAATCATCTGCTAAATAGCAGCATGGCCTAAAAGTAATGGCTTGCCAATGTTACATGCAGGAATCAAGCTGGCTTCATGTCAGTTGTGCTCTCACAAATAGAGATAAGATCCACTGTAAAGAGGCATAGCAGAGAGCCTTTCCTACCAGCTCATATAGATGGATTTTACAAGCAGCCTCTGATCCACCCCAGTTAGGACACAGATACACTGCAATCTACCTGCCTGACCCACCGGGATACCAAACTGAGCAGCGGGTCATGCTTACAAATTTTGCGGTTTGAAAACCTGCTAGGACTCACTGGAGCGGTTTGGAAAGCTACCGCAAGGTTTATAATGTATTGTTATGGAGCATGTTATCAACATGACAGGTTTGAAGATTTTGTATCACAAAGCAAACATTACTCTTGCTGCTTGTTACTGTGGAAAGAATTTTATAATTAATCTGTTAATCTTTATGTATATCCTCGTGTGGCTATAAGGACCACATGCACAGAATCAGATTATTGTGTTAGAGTGACACTTTAAGTAAAAGGATTATTGTTAACCAAGGAGTTATAACGATATCACTGAATATATGTTATATATGTTTTTGAACTATTTACTGTGCACAGTCTCCTATATCCTTCACAGTGAAAAGGCCAGAACACCCTTCAACCCTCCTCAGTGTCACGGCGTGCCAGGCACAGAGGCAGCGAGTTGGAAAGAGCAGCCTAAAACCAGTTCTCTCAAAGCGTGGGTGATTTTGAAGGACATGAGACAAGGAACTGATGTCAGAAGATTTCTTCTTCCTGTTGACTTTCACTTATTCATGAAGGACACAGAGGAAGAGCAGCCCCACCTAAAAGGAGGAACTGGACATGCTGATTGGACTTTTAACAGAAAGAACTGCCCAAAAGGAGGAATATGTTATTATATTCATTAGGTTTAAATGCTCCTGTGCACA
Source organism: Hyperolius riggenbachi (assembly GCF_040937935.1). Classification (NCBI taxonomy): domain Eukaryota; kingdom Metazoa; phylum Chordata; class Amphibia; order Anura; family Hyperoliidae; genus Hyperolius; species Hyperolius riggenbachi. The sequence goes on from NC_090646.1 coordinate 373,096,593, forward strand.
GGAAGAATTTGCTTTTCTTTTGCTTTGCAGGATCTGTGTAGTCACAGTGTCCATATATATGCTGGCTGAGAAACGCCCTTGTACAAGTGAATAAAGATTTCTAAGATTTTGGCACTCATTGAAGAGTGTCTCGTGAGTAAGATTATTTACTTTTAACATCTGGTCCTCCGGAACCGGGAACCTATGTCACAGAGAGTTGAGGCCTAGGAGCGCGTTTGCGACTGGCGAATCTGATAGCAAGCCGGTGAAAGTCCACCGAGGCTACGTTCCCTTCAAAAAGGTGGCCAAACGCAACTAGATCTCACGTCCTTGTGACATACGGTTTATTTCGAACCGTGAGACTTCTTCAGCCAAGGTCGGTGAAATCGCCTGCTTAGGGTTCTAAAACGAAGTTCTCGGGTGTCCTGAAAGCTTCTTAATTGTAAGTACTACCTTTTATTTCTGTAACTTCTCGTACACAGGGCTGCGCAAAATTAGAGTATAAGTTTTGATGTGTTGTTATATTGTTTTGTATGACACAATCTGTGGTCAGTTTCCTAAGCTACCGTGTGCCTCAGCGGAATTGTGAGTTTTTGTAATAGAACACAGCCGCGTAACAGGCAGTAATATCGGAGTGGATCTAGATCACAGGTTGTTTCTGTACTTCAGTCAGTATTAGCCCACACAGAGGTTCATCACGTTGAGTGTTGTCCGGTCCCAGCTGCAGCCCTCGAGGTGTCTTGGCAGGAATGTTTCCATCTTAGTGCAGGCACTCTGCCTCAGCGGGAATTGTAAGATCTTTGCGCTGTAATTGCAGGAATTGTTACATCTTTGTGCATAGAAGGCAGTATATTCCGGGAGGGGACCGCGGGACATTGTAAATCCAACAATAAGTGAGTGAACGGGATTGAAAATTGGGTAAAATATCGCAGCCTGTGGGGGAATAAATATAGGGTTTTAGGGTATCTGCATTTTGACAGCTGTAAAGAAACTTGTTTCTCAAATTAAATGTGATGTTCAGGGTAATGTGATTTTAGAAAAATAATATTGTTTAACAGAAGCTCAAAGATGGCTACTAGAGGCATATATGAGGAGGGGCCAAGTACGGAGAACAAAGACTTGGAGGAGGTACCATCTACTGTATGTCAGGTTCCCCAGAACCCTCCCCAAAACCAAACTCAGCCCCTCCCACGAAAGGTGGATGGGACCTCCCAGACATATGAGGCGGAATATGATATGAATGGATTAGACATAGATGAGCTACTGGATAAAGTGATGAAGGTTTTCAGTAAATATAGAGGTATAAACAAACAAAACAAACAAACAGAACATTTATATCGCGCTTTTCTCCTGGTGGACTCAAAGCGCCAGAGCTGCAGCCACTAGGACGCGCTCTATGGGCAGTAGCAGTGTTAGGGAGACTTGCCCAAGGTCTCCTACTGAATAGGTGCTGGCTTACTGAACAGGCAGAGCCGAGATTCGAACCCAGGTCTCCTGTGTCAGAGGCAGAGCCCTTAACCATTACACTATCCAGCCACATAGGTATAGCTCCCCCTGCTGCTGAAACAACAGATTCCCCTTATGAACGGTTTAGGATTGCTGTACGTGAGGTTTTGACTGAAGGGATATACAAGTGTGTCACACAATATGTTGTGGATCATAGAATCTGCGGACCGAGTGATTTTCTAAAAAGCACCCGGCACCCTGTATGTGTGATCAAAGAGAAAGGGAAGAAAGTTGCTACATATGATTATGATTGTGATGATGATGAAAGTGGCTGTTACATGAATGATAATGGGCATACACTTCGCCCACAACGGCGCAGATATAGGGATTATAAAGGTCGCAAACGACGCGGAGAATGTTTTTTATGGGTTACGCCCACATTTCTGAGGAGGGGGCAAGAGACCTCATGGACTACTAATCCCAGCTAGATGGTGAATTTTAAGAGTGTGTGTGTGTGTGTGTGTGTGTGTGTGTGTGTGTTGAAGCGGAACAGAGTGATTTGAGAGAATGCATGTAGCAAGATGAAAGGTTTGTTTGAAAGAAATCAATATATATATTTTGTGAAACCCAGAATGCGGGATACTAAAAAAAAAAAAAAAAAAAAAAAAGGAGAAACCCCGCAAATATTACTTTCAATTATAAGAGTAAATATGATGATTTTTGTTTTTGTTTCTGGGAACAATTGATTGCTGTATTGCTGTAGTATGTGGGTCATTGTCATCGATTGAATGGCTGTTTTGATTGACACCTGATTAAATTTTTATAATTCGTGGATATATTAGAAGAAGTTCAGTAAAATTACTTTGATAGAAATATTTTGACTACACTGTTTTGTCTAATGGCGGACTGCAGTAAGGGATGCATGATTGTAGTTCTCTGCCAAGAGCCCAACCCCACCCCCACCAGCCCCACCCCACCCCCACCAGCCCAATCCCGCCAGCTCCATCCATCCATCCCTTCCCCCCCCGGCCTATGCTGCACAGCCAGTTTGCTTGGGCATTTACGTCTCCATTGTCCAAAAAGCTGCACCACCCTGGCCCCCTGTACTCTTGGTTTTTTTGTTGTTTACTGACCAGAGGATGTTTTTCCCGTCCGCATCTGCGCAGTGACTTGTCCGCAGGGCAATTAACAAATCGTTGTGGATCAGTTCTATGTGCACAGGAGGAACTAAGCTGGTCTTACAGTAGTGAGCTGAAGAATATCGTAGAATAGATAAGCTTCTTTCTGCGTCTTTGCTCAAGCTGTGTTTATCACTTTCCCTACGCCACCCTGTTATATGGGATTCCGTCCCCCACTGTTTTCACTAACAGTCTGTATGCTTTCCCATCATGCATACGTTTGCGGCTTAGTGGCGCCCGCAGGGTTAGGTGTCAGCAACTGAAGAGCCCACCCGTCCCACAGACCATGGATGTTCTCCGGGCTCCCACAACACTGGCCATTCACATGTGTGCAACATCCCAGTCCCCTCATCATCTCCCATGGCAACAACTTGGCAGTCCTGACATCTACAACTACAACTCCCTCTGCTGACTAGCAGTCTAAGACTTTACCTACAGGTCGCTCTGTACACTGCTGACCTACTAACCTTCCTTTGACTGATTTTGTCCAATTTAGTTGTGGTGATGACACATGAGTCTTACATGTGTCAACAGGAGGGATAGTGGCTAAATTAGAATAAAACCACATGGGAACATTTGAGCCATTGCAAGAGGGGGCACATGGACCTTCCGAATCCAGATTAATTAAAAGATCCAGAGCCACAGCTTGCTACGAACACTCACATGAAGCTTCGGTGGTTTTGAAACAAAGAGAAATGTTGTTTGAATCTTGCTCAAGAAGAACGCTTAGCGGTCATTTCCTTTTAAAACAGTAGCCATATCCAATCTGTTCTTGATAGTTAGCACCACGGGGAAAAGAGGGGCGGAAATTTGAGATCCTGAGGCGACGGGAACATTTGCTTGAGCCTCAGTGCGATCACGATCTCAAAGGCTGTGGGAAGATATTAGAAGATTCTTCCTAAGGCACAGGTGTAGTTCTTTATCTTGAACCATGGTAAAAAGGAGATAAAAAAGGGGGAACAGATACCTAAAAGGCTACATAGGGGAAGTTGGGTTAAAGCCATAGCATTTTAAAGAAGAATAAGAAGAGCCCTGGAATGACAATGACAATGACTAAACGACCTCCATTGAACAGCAACGACAGGATAGACAAAGAGACTACTGACCCATCTCCACCGGACAGTATTAACAAGATGAACGTGACTAGTAATAAAGTTCTAGTGACCGGTGAAATTTTTAATTTTTGGATTATTTTGGCAATTTTTACTGCAAACCGAGTGAATGTACCGAGTGAATGCGTCTGACTGTATTGTGTGTGCAGCGGCTAGACCGCAGATTGCTCTGGTATCAGTAGTGGCGAGTGGGTCTGAATTAGAATGTATGATACAAAGTATGATAAGTGTGAATCAACCACGGAACTGTACCACAGAGAGAGCCCGTATGAAGGTACAAGGCACGCCATAGCGTGCATTTGCTACAGCCAGCAATCTTACATACTATAATAGATCTGCCCCCAGTAACCATCCAATGATTAAGTATTGTGGAGAAATAGTGGAGATAACAAATGATAAAGGGTTGAGCCTAGGAACAAAATGGCAGTTAGAAGATACTTGGTGGACTTGTGAACCCAACAAAGCAGAATCATCATTGCCACCAGAATGGAAAGGGTTGTGTGCCCCTGTCTGGATGATAGAACATGTAACTATAGTGCCCTATGAGTCCTTTAAAATTTTGGGTGGATAAAAAGGTACACCGGAGTAAAAGGGAGGCACCAAAAGGGAGTTTGGACCCATATGTATATACTGATGCGATAGGGGTCCCCAGAGGGGTGCCAGACGAGTTCAAGGCTAGGAATCAAATTGCTGCAGGGTTTGAGTCAATTTTCTTATGGCCAACAGTTAACAAAAATGTGGATTGGATTAATTACATTTACTACAATCAGTAGAGATTTGTTAATTATACTAGAGATGCTATCGAAGGTTTGGCAGAGCAACTGAAAGCAACATCATTAACAGCATTGCAGAATAGAATTGCATTAGATATGCTGTTGGCAGAGAAAGGGGGTGTATGTTAATTTTTTGGGGAACAATGTTGTACCTACATTCCAGATAATCCGTCCCCTGATGGAAAAGTGACAGTGGCTCTTCAGCAGTTAAAAGACCTATCTGAAGAGCTGAAACAAAACTCAGGTGTTTCAAACCCAATAACAGACTGGTTACAGAACTAGTTTGGAAGCTAGACTTCATTTTCTCAGAGTTTTAGTATCGCATTTCTAACTGTTCTTATGGTTCTGTTCCTGCTAGCCTGCTGTATTTTTCCAATGTTAAGAACATTTTTTGCAAGGTTGATAGATAAGCATATGAGTACTACTATGTATGCAGCCTTAGCACAGCATGATGAAGAAGCATACGGTGATTTGGGAGGAGATTATGATGGTATGCTGGAGGGAGATGGCCAGGCCAACGTGTGAAGCAATTATTCCAGCTCACGGCCAGAGCCTGATTTTTTGTCTTTCATCATTTCACTTCTATGCCCTGACTTGCTGTAGTGCATACCCATTTGCAGCAAAGGGGAATAGAAGGCTGTGTTTGCTTGAACCTCTAATCCCTGTAGTGGAGACACATTTGCAGATACCTGAGGCTTAAGTAAGCATAAGCACAGAAATGTGAATGTAAATATTCTTTTTTATACACATATATAATCAAGCCACAACCCACAGTATTAATTATAAACAGGAGGGAAATGTGGAAAGAATTTTATAATTAATCTGTTAATCTTTATGTATATCCTCGTGTGGCTATAAGGACCACATGCACAGAATCAGATTATTGTGTTAGAGTGACACTTTAAGTAAAAGGATTATTGTTAACCAAGGAGTTATCACGATATCACTGAATATATGTTATATATGTTTTTGAACTATTTACTGTGCACAGTCTCCTATATCCTTCACAGTGAAAAGGCCAGAACACCCTTCAACCCTCCTCAGTGTCACGGCGTGCCAGGCACAGAGGCAGCGAGTTGGAAAGAGCAGCCTAAAACCAGTTCTCTCAAAGCGTGGGTGATTTTGAAGGACATGAGACAAGGAACTGATGTCAGAAGATTTCTTCTTCCTGTTGACTTTCACTTATTCATGAAGGACACAGAGGAAGAGCAGCCCCACCTAAAAGGAGGAACTGGACATGCTGATTGGACTTTTAACAGAAAGAACTGCCCAAAAGGAGGAATATTTTATTATATTCATTAGGTTTAAATGCTCCTGCGCACAGGAAGAATTTGCTTTTCTTTTGCTTTGCAGGATCTGTGTAGTCACAGTGTCCATATATATGCTGGCTGAGAAACGGCTTTGTACAAGTGAATAAAGATTTCTAAGATTTTGGCACTCATTGAAGAATGTCTCGTGAGTAAGATTATTTACTTTTAACATCACCCAAAGAGGATCAACTTGAGTGAAGCAGGTAGGATCAGCACTGAGGAGTTTCGGTACTCGTTCTGTCACTGAAAGGCAGCTCTTCATGCATTTCAATGTAGCACTGAACATAGACTCACGTATAAACCTCCTCACCACCAAAGCAGCCAGAAGTTTGATTGGACAGCAACTGCATATTATATACTGGTAACTCAGGAACTGAAGCTAACTGCACCAGACAGGGTTATGTAACACTTGGATGGCAATGAATTTCCAGCTGCAGTTGCTACTGCTATACGTTATATGGTTGTATTTGCCTAAAGTTGTAGTTTGGCCACCTTCAGAGGTTTCTCTGTGGCACAGGTCTACAATACAGTATAGTAAAACGAGCTGACCATCCTCAGGCTTCTCATTGTCTTCTCCATAACATAACTGCATCACTCTTTGATATGCAATGAAAAGGGAGAGAAGCTATGAGCTGACATGATTTTCACCAGGTACACAGGTTTTCTAATCTGTATGATGGTTTTATTTAAACTACTGAGGTCTGCTGGAGTCTTAAAAGTACCTGCCTATGAGCATGTCGCTAAAAATGGTTGGATCGGATCACAGTATGCTTTCCAACACAAGTAATGAAGTGAAAGGACATCAAATATTCTTTACTCAGACTTATAATTACTGTATTGTAAAGCTGTGCACTGCAGAGCTGCTGAACACAATATTACAGAGGAATTCAAACCTGAAAAAAGGTCTCCACCCTGTTCATGTGCTGCTGCTTTGTCTCTGCATCACTCAGTAATGTATAATAAGATGCTGCTGCTCTATAGGCTCTCCATCACCTACCTTGCTGCTAATGAAAGAGCTGACAGGGGAACGAGCCCAGCCATTGGCAGACAAGGGAGGCACAATACAGAAGGCAACACATGCTCATATTAACCCTGTGCAACCTACTGAATTCATTTGACTCTTTCAAGGAAGAACTGTTGTGGGAGGAACTAAAACTAAATCTGGGGGCCAAACATCCCTCCCACAGTGGACTGCAAGCTTTAACCTCTTGACGACTAGCTAACGCCGATTGGCGTAAACTGGTTGTCTGCGGGTTACCATGGCGGCCTTTCCATGTCAGTTCACGGAGGGTGTCTCCGTGAACAGCCGGAGAGCCGCCGATCGCGGCTCGCAGGCAAAATGTAAACAGGCGGGGAAGAAATCCCCGCTGTTTACATCATACGGCGCTGCCGCGCAGCAGCGCCGTAAGGCAGATCGGCGATCCCCGGCCTCTGATTGGCCGGGGATCGCCGACATACCTTCAAGCTCACAGGGAGAGGGAGAGGGAGGGAGCGGGAGAGACGGCGGAGAACGCTGCGGAGGGGGGCTTTGAAGAGCCCCGCCCGCTAAGCAAATGCAGCCGGCGGCGATCAGACCCCCCCAGCAGGACATCCCCCTAGTGGGGAAAAAAAAGGGGGTAGTCTGATCGCCCTGCTGCACTCCTGATCGGTGCTGCGGGCTGTAGAGCCCACGCAGCACCGATCAGTGAAAAATACCCTGGTCGGCAAGTGGTTAAAGAGAATCTGTATTGTTAAAATCGCTCAAAAGTAAACATACCAGTGCGTTAGGGGACATCTATTACCCTCTGTCACAATTTCGCCGCTCCTCGCCGCATTAAAAGTGGTTAAAAACAGTTTTAAAAAGTTTGTTTGTAAACAAACAAAATGGCCACCAAAACAGGAAGTAGGTTGATGTACAGTATGTCCACACATAGAAAATACATCCATACACAAGCAGGCTGTATACAGCATTCCTTTTGAATCTCAAGAGATCATTTGTGTGTTTCTTTCCCCCATGCACTGAAGTTTCAGGCTGCTCTTTTCTTCCTGCAAACAGCTTTGCCCTTGTTTGTAATTCCTCAGTATGTGAAAGCCCAGCCAGCTCAGAGGATGATTTATCCAGCTGATTAGAGCAGCTTCTCTCTTCTCTCTTATCTAAATAACACACAGGCAGTGTGCATAGAGGGGCCAGAAAGGGTGAGTTCATAGTAGAACCACAACACTGAAGAACTTGGCAGCCTTCCAGACACAGGCCGACAAGTCTGACAGGGGAAAGATACATTGATTTATTACAGAGACTGTCATAGTAGAACGTGCTGCAGTTAGCCAGAACACATTAGAATAGCTTTTGGAACATGTAGGATGATAAAAAACAGGATGCAATTTTTGTTACGGAGTCTCTTTAAATAAAAACTAACCCAAATAGCATTCATTTCGTCAGATCAAATTGCAGTTGCATGACCAAAGCCCCAATGATTTATTGTCACTCATTTGAATACGGTAGTTGGATGACCACTGCCCCAGTTCTTCTGTGTGTCACAGAGCGGGTCTGTATTGTGGTGCTGCATACATGTGAGTGAAGCAGAACTGCTATGAGATTCCATACACATGGGAGGGAGGATTGCCACCACCGCAGCGGTCTACTACTGGAACAGGGGAGGCATGTGACTTTCCTCACTTAGTGCCAAAGGACATCAATGCAGCAAACGTATAAACGGCTTTATTATTTATTCTATTCTAATTAAAGCTACAGTATCTTCAAAAAAGAGGGAATTGACTGAAAATCCAATATTTTTTGCAGTCTAATGTAGAACTGTGCAAGGGGGTTGAAGGGTGGCAGTGGACAGATGCAGAGCTTAAAGTGAACCTCCAGACTAAAAATCTACTCAGCAGCACTGAAAAAGATTGGTATTTAACAGTTTCACAGCATCAGGACTTTGTTTTTCTTACATAAGCCTAATTTTTAGCTGCAGAGAAGCTAAGCTTTGCCTCATCAAAGAAAACTGCCCGGGCATTTTTCCCCTGATGCTGTGCAAAGCATCATGGATTTCCTATGTTGTTGTTGCCTAGCAACAGGGAGGGGTGATCAGGACACAGGACAGTTGGAACTGTGTCTCATGCTCCCTGTCACCTACTTTCAACCAAAAAGATGGCTGCCTTCATGAAATCAAACATTTGCTTGTTCTTTTAAAACAGGGTGGGTAAGAGATTATATTACCCATCGATTTTAATTAACATAACTAATGTAACTTAATGACAGTATGTTTAGGCTGAAGTTCCTCTTTAAGTAAAAATTGCTTAAAAACGATGTGTTTTAACTGCAGACTGTCAGCTTTAATTTGAGGGTATTTACATCCAAATCAGGTGAACGTGTAGGAATTACTACAGTTTGCACAAGTGCCTCCCACTTGTGAAGGGACCAAAAATAATGGGACAGAATAATAATCATGAATCAAACTTTCACTTTTTAATATTTGGTTGCAAATCCTTTGCAGTCAATTACAGCCTGAAGTCTGGAACGCATAGATATGAAACAAAATATTCAATGTAATGCAAAACCAATGTATTAAATTCCTGCTTGTTCCTGGGGCTTTTTCCCTTCAGTTTTGTCTTCAGAAAGTGAAATGCATGCTCAAATCAGATTCAGGTCAGGTGATTGACTTGGCCATTGCATAACGTTCCACTTCTTTCCATTCAAAAACTCTTTGCTTGCTTTTGCATTATGCTTTGGGTCATTGTCCATCTGCGCTGTGAAGCGCCGTCCAATGAGTTCTGAAGCATTTAGCTGAATATGAGCAGATGATATTGCCCAAAACACTTCCGAATTCATCCTGCAGCTTTTGTCAGCAGTCACATCATCAACAAATACAAGAGAACCAGTTCCATTGGCAGCCATACATGACCATTCCATGAAACTACCACCACCATGCTACACTGATGAGGTGGTATGCTTAGGATCATAAGCATACATTGTGATAGGGACATAATTTAAAGGGTGTAATAATAACCGGGACAAATGGGCAAATAAAATACGTGAGTTTTAAATTACAGTAGCATGTATTTTAACATTATAATGGCTGAAAACTGAGAAATAATGCATTTGTTTCTGATTATTCCCATTAAAATGCATTTAGAATAAAATAATTCTTAGCAAAAAGTACAACCCAAAGAAAGCCTAATCGGTGGAAGAAAAAAAAAAAAAAACAAGATATAGATCATTTTGTTGTGATCAGTAGTAATTAAGTTATTGGCGAATGAAAGGGGGAGTGCTGAAAGGTGAAAACTGCTCTGGTCCATAAGGGGAAAACCCCCTCAGTGGTAAAGTGGTTAAACTACCGTAGTTATCATCCTTTATTCCTCTCTAAAATATATTAACTAGGTTTCAACTGTGCTCATTTGGGTGAGTAACAACCCATGCTCTAAAAGCTAGATAAAGGATATTGTGACTCCTTCATAACTACTTTATTAATAGGTTTTATTTCTACCTTCACAGCAGAGATATAGTAAGACAACTCAAAAACTATTTCCAGAGTAGTGACCAAGTATGGGAAAACACACCTGCCAGACAGGGCTTCATTATTCATGCAGTACGTTAGCTGTCTGCTCTTGTTCAGGAAATGTGACATCTGGAGACACTGGATGCAAAAGTGTAATATCACATCTTGACAACGTCAATACAAGTCTGTGCCTGTGTCCTATTCCGTATGACATGCTTCTGCAGCTTCCTCCCCTGTCCACAGCATGATTTACTTCACCTTTCTACCAGATACAGTATATGCAGATGGCAGAAATTTCTTTCAAATGTACCATACTTCCTAACGCATTACGGATTGCGGCCCTCCAATTTACATATATGGTAACTAAGATGAATAAAGATTTTTTTCCTTAGCATAAAACATTCTGTCTAGACATAGGATGACTGTCACCTGATACAATTGCTTATGGATGGATATGATAATCTTACGTTGGTATTGGTTGCCTATCTTAAGCTAGGTGCACAACAATCTTTACCGCTAGCTTTGGCCAGCAGGTCAGTAGCATTGGCAGTGCAGACAAGATGCGTTGCTTCTTGTCAAGAAGCATGTTGTGCACTATGGAGAACACAGAATCGAAAGAACAGGCATTTGGCAACCCCCTGCAGGAACATGCTTTGCAGTAGCAGAGAAAAAGAGGCATCGGGCAAGTGTGGTCCATACTTACAGAATACAATAATTAAGAGTGACCAGTAACATAAGTGACCACCTGTACACAGTTCAGATTTCCAGCAAAAAAATCAGTCCTGAGCAAAAGAAAGTGTGTACATTAAGCTTTTGTCAGCAGGCCTGGCTTGGAGACACAGGGATCAGCCAAACTACATTTATCAGTTAATCTCTATAGTATTTCCCCGCAACAGGAAACCTTCTGTGCCTCTCCCATCTCCATAGGAAATACCCTGCTTGCTCAGTCAAGCTAGTAAACCACACACGCTAGTCGTACTGATAGATAGTCACTGGATCATAGGTTCACATTCGCAGCTAGTGTCTAATATTTATAACAGTCTCTATGAAATCATAGACACTGAGACATTTATGGCTGCTCATCCTAATTTATGGTTACCAACCATACACACATACTGACCAAGTCTAAAAGACCCACATATTACAGACGATTAGGGGGGGATGGAGGCACAATGGGAAAAACACTTGTGTGTTGGACACTGCCTTATCGTCCAATATCCAGTTGAACACATCTGTTTTGAAGTAATTTTTGTACAAATAGCAGAAACACTTCTCTCCCCTGCTAAGTTGTGTTTTTGTGATTTCTTCCTATGGAACTGATCTGCATTAACTTATTTCCGTATAAAAAAAAAATTGTTTTTATACAAATAGTGTGCTACATAAGCACCTGCAGGCTGGTGGTTATCTGATCTTCCCAAAATCATGTGCTTTGGATTGCATAATACCACAAGGTCTATAATGTATACAGTTCTATGTGAATTATGTGTCAGCTTCTTACCTGCAGTTCTGGTGATATTACAACACACTACTGCCTGCTCAGATTTATCAAGCTATGTGGTGCTGCACAAAGGATGAGGTCAGTGCAGCGCTGAACAATGAGTGTAGTAATCCAGCTCTGTGCTTGTTTTCCTCACGGTTAGTTCATCTATCAAGAACAGGCAGGGAGAGAAGGCAGCTCTGCTGAGACTCCAGGGAGTTCTGTCACTAGTCAGCCTGCAGTGGAGTGAAGAACATCTTTATATAGCTCTTATGTTATAGGGCGCCAACATTCTGAAAGAAACTTCCAAGGGACATACTAGGCAGCATCACTACTGTGACTCTCTCATTTATTAAGAAAAGATGCATGGGAAAAGCTATCATACAGGTGTTTTGGCTTTGTCCAATAGGCCTGAAAGATAAATCGAATTTAAACCAAAACCGCGATCACCAAGATCACAATTTCGGAATCGTCAAAGTGGCGAGTATCGCGATGATGTCATTTCTGCATAGGGGAAGTTTGAACAAGCGGCTTCATACTCCCAGAACCTGCCCCCCCCCCAAGTCCAGACGAGTGCGGCCTGCAGCATCTGCCGTGTTGGACATACTTTCTGCAAAAACCCAACACTGTCTGGCATCAATCGGCGGCTGCCGCCTCATGTGCACAGCATACTTCCTAGTTCCTGTGTGTCACATGACATACAGGAAGAATGCCGTGCATTAGATCCTGCAGGAGAAGAAGTGGATAGACTGGCATCGCTGGACTCTTGCTGGAAGGTATGTTCAGAACTACCGCAGCTGGGGGACAGAGGGGCCACAGAGAGAGACCCAAAGCGGGTACATAGAGACACGCAGAGGGACACAAAGGGGGCACAAAAATACAAAATGAGGACACAGAGAGACACAGGGGGTGCACAAAGAGAGACGGGACAGAGAGACACAGGGATCAAAGCTTGATTTGAAGAAAATCGTGAATCGAAATCGTGATTTCGGACAGAAATCGCTCAATTCAATTTTTTCCTAAAATCGTTCAGGCCTATTGTCCAACCAACCATTCGCTGATCAAGAAATCAATGGTAATGATTGACAGACTATACAGCCATAACAAAATCTCAGCAGCATCATGTAAATAAATGATGAATGGTCTGCATACAATTCTGTGTGAAACTACATTGCCAAATAGCTATCCAGATAGTGACGAAGATTTTTAGAAACCAGTAAAAGGAAAATACAAGCTAAACTAGCGTGGACTATGGACTCTAAAGCGTTGCAGAGCATGTCTGGGCTATATACGGGTAAATATACAATGTATAACAACTACTAATTGGAGCACATGCCTATGAACTGTCCCCAAGGTAAAATTTGATGCAGAGAAAACAAATATAAAGGACTCCTGAACTAAGAGGGATATGGAGGCTGACATTAAGGGCTCGTTTCCACTATTGCGGTGCGGAATCCACCGCTGACGAAATCGCATGCGGATGCGATTCCGCATGCGTTTTTTGCCGCGAATTCGCATAGGTGAGTGTATATGCGATTTTAACCATGTCACTGCCTGTGTGAATTTACATTGGTACCTATGCGAATTCGCGGCAAAAAACGCATGGGAAAAACGCATGCGATTTCCCTATTAAATACATTGTGTGCGATTCGCCTGCATTCCACACGCAGGCGAATTCTGAGGGCTCTGCCGTGCAGAAAAATCCTGCACAGAAAAACGCACAGCAAAACTGACAAGTGGAAACAGGCCCATCCACTTGTATTGGCTGTGCGAATCTGCATGCAGGAAACGCATGCAGATTCGCGATAGTGGAAACGGGTCCTTATTTATTTTTAAAAATACCAGCTGCCTGGCAGTCCTGCTGATCTCTTTGGCTGCATTAGTGCCAGAAACAAGCATGTGGCTAACCTAGTCAGAAACACCTGATCTGCTGCATGCAAGTTTAGGGTCTATGGCTAAAAATATCAGAGGCAGAGAATCAGCAGGAAAACCTCGGAACTGATTTTTTTTTTTAAAAAAGGAAAGATATATGGTAACCTCCATATTCCTCTACCTTCAGTTGTCCTTTAAGTAAATCTGTAAAACACTAAGTTCAAACCTGGGTGCTTCGAAGTCGTGCACATATTTTCATGCACTTTTTTTAGGATACCATGCATGTTCATCAACCACTTCCAGATGGTGGTGATTGAAATCTACACCCTGTTTGGAGGCTGTTATTCCTGCCAGGGTGTACATTTCACTCATCACCTAGCGCTCTCGTAGCTACCGCCAATCACGTCGCTCTTTGCCAGCTGCAGCTCACTCGTCCTGCCATCGGTATGACAGCAGCACTTCGTGAGCCAGTCAGAAGCCTATTTCATTGTCTTCTGACCCCGTTATCAATGTGAACAAACCCCATTGGCTTACATTGATCACAGGGTCAGGAAAAAGTTTGACTTTTTCCATTTTGCCAAAATGATTTTGCAATGGATTTCCAAGGGCACAATACATCTCATGAATACAAAAGCAGAGAAGACCCTAAGCTATTCAAAAGTGCTACTGCTAGGCAGGGACCCAAGAAGGAAGACCCAAGGCAGTCAAGCAAGATAAACATGTACATAGAATACAGCAAAATACCTCTTTAACAACAAAAATGTTCTCCAGAGTCTCAGCCCACAAGACTGATCTTTGCACCACTCACAACAACTGCTCCAACTTTTTTGGCAGATAAATGATATCATTTGCTGAAGATTACACTCTAATTCAACTGCAAGTAGAAGCATCATTATTTTTCATTAGCAATATCAGAACAATCGATAGGGCATAACATGATAGAATTATACAAGACAGTTTATGCCTAGAGAAAGCCCCTTAAATCCATAGAAATTAATGGACACTGACACACAATTATGGCTATGTGATCTATGAAATTTACAGAAAATTTAAATGTATTAAAGTTGCAGTTCACCCTTCTGTTTTTTTCCATACCTCAAATAGCAGTATTGTACATTGATACATTGCTTAAAAAAACACGACCTATTCTTTTGAAACAATTTGTATGTATAACTCATATAGTATAACATTTATTGAAATCTATTACTTTACGCTGGTGCACATCCACATTTAGCTTTAAGGCACCAAAATATACAAACCCATTAAATGTTTACTTGCCTAAAAGGAGACCTCCATCTTCTCTGTATGCCACAGCTCTAATGTACCAGTGGTGATTTTGCCTGGCCTTGGGGCTGAGAAGGGACAGAGAAGATGGAGCAGCATCCCATAGGTAAGTGAATGCTCGCTGCCCCACCCCCACACCATTTACAAACCTCCCGGGGGAAGGAGGGTTAATTTGATAGGTTTGCTGAACTTAGGAGCACACAGGTGCTCAGTTTACTTTAAGGCAGGGTCACACTTAAATTTTGTGCGCATTTTTCTGTATCACAAACTGCTACAGGCTCAGTGTTAATTAATGGGGTGGTCACAATAGTTCATATTAAGGGCCCTTTTCTACTAGGTAACCCACTTGCAAGCACAATACCACTGCGATTGCATTACCTTCCATTTCCACTGCTACGATTGCACCATGATCCTTCAGGTACAAGCGCAACTGCACTGAAAGTCATGCAGGCTGGCAATTGCTATTAGGGAAAAAACGAATCACGCTAGTGGAAAAACACTGATGTACATGTTAATTATGATGCTGTTACGGTCAACAAAATCGGCTGTGATCCGCTTTTTGAAGCGGATCACAGCTTGGTGGAAAAAGGACCCTCAATCCGATTTCATTACAAATTTCAGACAGAATGCAATATTTTTTTCAAGCAACATACGTATTCTATTTTCTACATTGTGCTGTTGACATTTTTGCATACAAATGCGCGGTGCCCAAAAATACATGTGTGATTTCCCTGCATACAAGGGTGAACCCAACCTTATGGACTTTATTGGATCCCATTGGTGTCAGGGTAATTGTAGATCCTTGCAAGGCAAGTCGCAGCACGTTATCCTCCCACCTTCTAGTGCTTCATTTCACAGTGATAGCTCCACTATTAGAGTTTTCGCTATTGCCAGTGTAGGATGCTGTTGAAGATTATTCAGCAAACCTCATAGCATAGTTCATTTTATTATGTCTAAGTCATTTGTATCTCAGAATCAAAAGAGACAAGTTTGCTTTAACTGAGAACTCCTCCCAGTACCATTCAGTAGTGCCCATTACTCAATTCCAGAAGAAAATAGGGAATTTGTGTCAAAGGCAAAGCAGTAAAAATGACAACCATGCTTTTAGGGAACTGTATATTACCATTATGGATTCTTTCTAAGGAAAGGAATTCAGCTTGTGGCTTTCAGTAAATGGGAGAAAGGCTTTACCAGACAAACAAGTCGGAACCCAGCACTCAACAGTTACTTTTTAAACAGCTTTGGGGTATTTGAGGATGCTTTTTTAGGTATTTAAATTATAGAGGTCCATAAATTGCAGATTTTATGACAGTGGTCATCTACACAAAAAGATGAGCAGTGAAGAAAAAAGGCTAAGAGGACAGCATAGCACACTGAAATCACAAGGTCCAAATGACATGTTCTCTGTGTTGCCATGTAATTATGCATTAAATCACCAATATAAGATGACAGAAAATTGGATAATGAAATGCTTGGAGTGTATATGTGGCTGAACAGTTAGGAAGCACGAGTTTATTTTATCAATCAGACTCCAGCGTAAAATGGTTTACAAAATACTCTCTGCCACAATATTCAATGTACTGTGACACCAGTAAAGGGAGACACAAGCCTGTTTAAATCCACATTTGTATTCTCCTGACTGGATTACAGTAATGCTTTATATGCAGGGCTTTAAAGCAAATAAAAAGAAAAAAAGCATAGCCATGAATTCCAGACAGCTCAACACAGAGATGAACTACAGAATGAGTGAATAACTGGCAAACTAGACTATCTTGTTTTGTCTTCACCCTCTGCAACCACACAGCACCGAATGCACATGGCTTGTCTCCCAGCCTGCTGAAAGGACAGAGCAGGTTAGCAGACAACTGAAGGATCGCAAACTCTGCTGTCCTTTCTTTAACTGAAGAGACTGTCTTGCAAGATTGCTGTGGAGGAGAGGAGCAATGTCAAGGGACACCTGTACATACAGCAGGAAGAACAGAGGACACACACTGAACAGCATAAAATGGGGAAAAAAAACATTGCCCAGGGTGGATGGCTAACCTAGGTGTGCATTATGTACATCTGAGAAACAATGTGCAATATCAAATGCAAATAGATAGATCCAGACACACCCAGAAAAGCAAGTCATATGCTGGGAATACACGGTGCGTTTTTGCGTTTCGCTTCTGCCACCCGCTCGATTCCGCGGGCGATTCTCTTATCGTCCGCTAGTTTTCCTTATCTTTTTCCATTGTCCCCCATGCGGAATCGAGCGCGGAAACGATCGGGCGGGTGATCGGATATGTCGGAAATGATCAATCGAGCCATCTAAATGGCTCAATCGAACGGCAAAAACTAATCGTGTATTCCCAGCATTACACACTGCTTTTTCTGCTAGATTCACTAACCTCCTGATGATTGGATTAAATTAAAGGTCCTAAGGTGATACATACACAGACTACCATTCAATGAGCTTGATTCACTAAAGTGTGCTAAGTGTTAGCACGCCAGTGAAGAGCCCCTTAGCATGTGCAAACTGACTTTGCACGCACTAATATTCACGCAAACGTTTATGTGTGCAAAGTTTAGCGCGCACCAACTTAACTTGCGATCAGTAACAGCTTTAGACGTGCAAACTACTTAGCACCCTAGTTCAAAGTTTTTAGGCGTACTAACTATGTTTGCACCCTTTTGTGAATCAAGCCCAATGTGGCAAAAGGACTGATCACTCTCTGATCAGTGTAGGAAATGGCTAATACAGGAATTCTGGATTAGGTACTGATTAATCTGACAGTAAACAGTTTATACAGAGCATCAACAAGTTTCCTACATGGGACTTTGCATTGATGTAACCTACGCCCACACATCCCAATACAATCTCCCAAGAATCCTGACCACTGCTACCTGAATTCAGCAAAATCCATTCGCTATTATCACACTCTATCCCAACACAAAATTAGCCCCCTCCACAAAGTCCCAAAACACCCTTTGTGTTGGTATTATATAAATATGGCATACAAATAAATCTAACACACAGGTACATTAGGGCAGGTTCAGCTGTATTTGTGCACACAGATCTCACACCAGAAAATGGTTTAAATGATACATGCAGCTGTATGGATTTTAGATATTTCTGTGTGGATATAGCTTCAGTCTTCTTAAACGCTGCCTGGTCATTGAACTCTATGCCGAAGGTTGGAGGATGCTGTACATGCCTGCCCCCTCCCTTCATTGATTTTGCTATAAATTATTATATCTATGAGGGAGAAAAGTGGAGAAATTACAAGTCGCTTTATCTGCTTAAACTGTTTCCTTAAATAAATCAAGGCGATTTTGTGAATTCCTTGAAGGTCTTTAGGAACCTTTTCTGTATATTGCCTGTTTACAGAGGAAGATATCCTCTTGCCTTAGGGCTCTTTCACATTAGGGCAGATTTTCTGCGTTTCAACGCAAAGGATAAAGTTTGCGTTACCCAAGGTGAAATGAAAGTCCATAGACTTTCATTTTAGCTTTCACATATAACGCAGCCTTTTTGTGCGTTGCGTTACACTGCACCCAGGCGCAGTTTTTCGGCCAACGCTAGCTTTATGCGTTACAATGTTAGTCAATGTAAAACGCACACTATGCGCGTTTTTAATCCGTTAACGCAGGCAATCAGTCCCAGAATGCAACAGAGGAACAATGTAGAAAGTTGAAAACTAAAAGAAAAAAAAATTACCTGCGTTTTCCTATGTCCTGTAACGCATTGAAAACGGATTAAAAACGCACACTCACTGCAGTGCAACGCATATCAAAACGCATTAAAAAGCATACAACAAAACGTATGCTTTGAGCGTTTTCCAACGCAAGCTCTGATGTGAAAGAGCCCTTAGTGAAAGTAACAGGACAACTATGTTGTATACACAGAGCATATCACAACTTTAACGTATGTAAACAATCGTAAATAGAAATGTGTGTGTTTATTTAACATGCTAAATATAAGTCTTGACTCCATATCCTTGGCTCATACACACGGCCTGGTTATTCACAAAACATCAACTGAGGAATTACAGAGACAAAACAATACTGACCATGTTGAAGGTGAAAGCGTAGGAGAAATTCACAGGGAAGAAATTTCCCTCATACTAGGAACTGATATTATAAAACCTTGTGTACCACAAGTTGGAGGCTTAACAAGCTCATTGACAAAGGCTGCTGAACCCCAATGTCACTAAATGTTTTAGCTTTATAATAGGAAAGGGTTAGTTTAGGTGGTTGTGACCTTTTGCCCAAGATATAGGTCAAGTGCTCAAAACACTTCGTTGCATAACTTCCCATGAGTGCTGACCTGAGAATGAGCTCTCCTCATAAAGACACAGGATATATGAAACCTACTGAGTAAAAACCACATCCAAGATGGAGATTATCCTCAAATCTGTGGTAGATGGAACACCTTTAAGTGACAGTGATGTTTGAGTACTTTCTTAGTAGCTGTACGTGGCACTCTGGTATACCAGAGTGATTGTACAGTTCTTGATCCCTGCCGTGTCACCTGTAGATTAAAGGAGTACTGCAGGGGGGGTAGGAGTTGAACTTACATAGGGCTTCTAATGGTCTCCCGCAAACATCCTATGCCCGCGCAGCCACTCACCGATGCTTCAGTCCCTGCCGCCAGTTCACTTCCACAATTTGTGACTTTAAATTCACAAAACCACTGCCCCTGCGCAGGCCACATCCTCGCTCCAGATGACGTCACCAGGAGCTTACTGTGCAGAAGCAGACCGTACAGCACCTGCGCAGTACACTCCCATTGACGTCAGCAGGAGTGAGGACGTGGCCGCACAGGAGCAGTGGTTTTGTGACTTTAACCACCCTGGTGGTATTGACGAGCTCAGCTCGTCCAGGAAAAACTTGCTGAAAGCGGTATTGACGAGCTGAGCTCGTCAATACTGCCAGGGAGATTTCTTGTTTCTCTGCCCCGCCGACTGCACTTTTCCCTCATCAGAGGGATTCCCCAGGATGGCTGGATGCCTGTCAGCACGCTGTGGGTAGCGATCTGTGCTACCCACAGCGTGCAGAACTAGCATCCAGCCACCCTGGGGAATCCCTGTGCAGCCATTGGAGCAGAGAATGTGCTCAGCAGCGTGCGGGATTCCCCTTCTGTGTTGCGGGTGGCTGGTGCGGGGATCCCCTCTGTGGGGGAGTGTCCCCTGCTGTGCTGCGGGTGGCTGGTGCGGGGATCCCCTCTGTGGGGGGGGGGTGTCCCCTGCTGTGCTGCGGGTGGCTGGTGCGGGGATCCCCTCTGTGGGGGGGGGGGGGTGTCCCCTGCTGTGCTGCGAGTGGCTGGTGCGGGGATCCCCTCTGTGCGGGGGGGGGGGTGTCCCCTTCTGTGCTGGCTGGTAGTGGCCGGTACCGGCGGGGATCCTCTCTGTGGGGAGGGGGGGCATCCCCGTACTGTGCGTGCGGGTGACCCTGTAGAGTGTGTGGGGGGGGCGGGTATCCCCCCTATGGGGCTGGTCTTGGCCGGTCGGGGACATCCCCTTCTGTGCAGGGGGGGGGGGGGAGGTGGGTGTCCCCTTCTATGAGAGCTGTGGGTGGCCTCTCCCTCCTCCCTCTCTGTCCCCCGTGCCCCCCTCACCCCCGATCCAGAGTCAGGGGGCATCGAGGGCAATGGGGGGGGCAGAGGCACCCGCAAACCTGGCTCCCTATACATATGACTCCCTACACCTGGCTGCACATCTGTCTCCTATACACCTGGCTGCACATCTGTCTTCTATACACCTGGCAAACATCTTGTTCCCTATATACAGTACCTGGCAAAACATCTGGCTAAACTATTCCTGGCTAACTACACCTGGCTGCACATCTGGCTAACTATACCTGGCTATGCATCTGGCTAACTATACCTGGCTATACATCTGGCTAACTACACCTGGCTGCACATCTGGCTAACTACACCTGGCTATACATCTGGCTAACTATACCTGGCTATACATCTGGGTCTTATACTCACCATTGGCATGCTGATCCCTCGTCGCGTACCTCTGATAGCTTCCCCAGTGCCTTCTTCCATGTCCCTTGGCGGATTTTGCTTCTCCCTTGGAGATCACATGTCCCCCGTCGATCGGCGTTGATGGAACCAGTGTCACACAGCATCATCAAAATCTCGCAGCAAACATTTTTTTTTTCAATTTAATTCAATACAATAACCTGTATTGAATTCAATATAAAAAAAAAAATTGCAAAAAAAAAAAAAAAAAATTGGTTGAAAATTATGGGAAATTAATTGAACCACTTTTTGCACGGAAATCCTGGGGAAATAGAACGCCAGGGTGGTTAAAGTTGCAAATTCTGGAAGTGAACTGGCAGCAGGGGCCAAAGCATCGGTGAGTGGTTATGTGGGCATAGGACATTGACGGGGGACCATAGGAAGCCCTAGGTAAGTTCAACTCTTTTTCCCTTACAGTACTCCTGTAAGCTCAATCTTGACAGGTGATGCAAATAGAGGTTGTGTGCCCCATTTTGTCCCTAGGACTATGGGACCACAAATGTATATCCATACAGACCAAAGAGAGCACAAGGAGAGAAGATAATACCGTAAGCCACAAAATCATAATGCAGTCCTAAAAGCCCTTAGAGAAGTATTTATGTCTTGTACATACCAGGCTACAGAGAATATGGGAATTTTAAGACACACACACACACACACACACACCTTTTGACACGCAACATACACCAGGTTGACATTGGAAACAAAATTATTACAAAAGAATTTAGATCACGCGTTCCATTCTCAGACATCACCACTTTTAGTGCAATTTTATGCTACAAGTGATTTTGAAGGGTTTTCTAATAGCATGCAGATCGCACAGGATATCACATTCACAGTGACCCTTTTATACTAGTGTCATGCCATTTTGCCTGATCGCAAAAGTCCAGCAGTATTTATTCTGCGTTTTCTCCTCGTGTTCATAACTTCTAGTGAAAATTGCAGCAAACTCGCATTGTAAAATCGTTGCGTTTCGCAGTGTAAAAGAGCCCTAGGCTTGGTTCACACTTCATTAAAAAGAGACATTTTCTGCATCAAACAACAGATACATGGACAGGTTGTGGCTGAATTGGCTTTATGCAGGCCTCTGTTTTATTTTGTGTTGTTTTTTTGTAAATAAATGTCCTGCATGGCTGTTATGTTACATCTTGCTATGTGCACACATTTTGGAGTGCAATGGGCAAATTTGGTTAGGTTTTTGTTATGACCTTTAGCACCTGTCATTGTCTATTTGAGGATGTTGCAAAAGGAGCACAGTTCTATTTGTGTACTTTCTTAAAGCACTAAAAAAAATAAAAAAAAATCTGATGCTGTCAGCTCACCATGTGGTTACATTGACAGCCAACACATCTACTGTGTATTAATCTGCCCAGTTTTCAGACTACAAGACTTGTCTAATGGCTACAGGAACAGATCATTTGGTAAAACAAATTTAATATCAACTTATCACCAAAAAAGCAAACTACATTTCTAATGTACAATACATGCATTACTGTTTGGCTCACCCAAAACAAAATCATTCACAACAGTTTCAGGTAACAAACCCCTTCAAACACGATGCTAGGCTGAAACCCCTACAAACACGATGCTAGGCTGAAATCCCTACAAACACGTTGCTAGGCTGAAATCCCTACACAGCGTTATCCCCAGAATTTTTTCCAGCCGGATGGCATGAAAAAGTAGCCGGTGGGGCGATATGAGAGAATGCAGGACCAACGCTTCTCTGCACAACTCTGCTTACAGCAGAGGAGATGAGCCGATGACAGCCGGGTGGAGCACCCGGCTAAAAGAGCCTGAGGAGAACACTACCTACAAACACACGTTGTTAGGCTGAAATCCCTACAAACCAGTTGCTACGCTAAAATCCCTACAAATACGTTGCTAGGCTGAAACCCCTTCAGACATGTTGCTAGAGCTGCCATTTCTGCATATGAAGAGGGGAGGTGGAAGATGAACAGGAGCAAATTATGACAGGAAGCTAAAATAGCACTAATGTACAGTGGGACCGATTTATCAAAGCATTACCGACAGTTTTTTCTTCTAAAACTGTTCTAACCAGCAGAACAGTTTTGCATGATAGTAAGAAACTTCCCAAAGCCTTTGTAATAGCAGCAGTTTAGCGTGGATTTCTAGAGCTACACTACAGTTAAGAAAGGTGCAAATCCATTCCTTAACTGCTGCAGATCAAGAAGTGCTCATTAGCAGTTCTACAGTGTAGGCTAAATGCGATTTGTGAAGGGCTCCTCCCCCCTCACTCAGAGCTTGCTGAAAGCAGGTGTGTTGGTTACCTTAGCAACAGCAATTCCCCTCACACACTGCACTGCCTGAGAGACCTTCCTAGCTCCTTCTATTCATTACAGTTTAAGAAGGAATCTGCACT
This sequence comes from Hyperolius riggenbachi, assembly GCF_040937935.1. NCBI lineage: Eukaryota > Metazoa > Chordata > Amphibia > Anura > Hyperoliidae > Hyperolius > Hyperolius riggenbachi. The sequence continues at coordinate 373,119,889 of NC_090646.1, forward strand.
AGCTAGTGATTTCTTAGGATGTCTGAGACAGTTCTGCACGGATTTCTAAAAACCTACTAATATTTTTCTCAGACACTCTTGATAAATCTGGCCCAGTGATTCTATCTAAACATTTACAGGACCACTGTAGGTTAGGGAATGCATTTAAAAACACAGAAAACCCTGAGAATCCACCATGAGGAAATGGACTGGTCCAAAATCAGCCGGTTGTTAGATTTTAACTGTTTACTTTTTCCGCTGTAGTGGTCCTTTAAGCACCAAAAGGAAATCCTGAGAGGTCAAACGGGAAAGGGTTACTGCAGACACTCTAAGCCTCAAAATGAATGTGCATATCCTTTTCCCAGGTATAACGCCCCAACCAAGAATAGTTTTGTCAAGCATTTTTCTTTAACTGAAGGTAACCTCTGATTATGTACAGTATGTTATGATCATATTTCTCTGGTTTATTTTAATGTCACTGTAAAATACAATGTTGTAGTCAACCAAGAAACTCATAAAACTGATAATTGATAGTCTTAGCATACATAGAGAAACACGTGCCTTGCCTTTCTAATTGGACTCCAATACACCCTCTGGAATGGCCTATGTATCCACACAGGAAAAGTGCAGCCCAGCAGTTATCCACATCTTGCTTCTTGTCTAGGAATACCGCCTAGTGCCTCTCTGGTCTGGAACGCCACACAGATGAATTGCATACTTCAGAGGAATATATGTGCATATTAGATGTCCTTTCTGCAGCCATGGCACCAGCCAAAGCTTTGAATAGACTGCAGACATTACATGTTATGGAGTCCAAAGTTTCAAGACATCTTACAAAGGATCATAAAACAGTACGAAACAATAACAACCCCCGCCCCCCCCCAAAAAAGATTTTAATAAAGAGGACCGGACTTCAGAACGTTGCCTCTGTGCTAAAAGATAAGCAACAGCATAATAACTTTAAAGAAAAACATTTGTTTCAGCTGATACAAATCCTGCAATAGATTTGCAGTGTGTCCACTTCCTGCTTTCATGGAAGCAGTCATAGGGTTCACATCCTGTATTTACAAATTAACTGCTCTGCCAAGGCAGCCAGCTGACACAGCCGAGAGATAAAATTACAGTTGTGATTAGTCACAGATGCGGGGGAATTAGACAGGCTAAAATCTCTAAATACATAGAGGGTACATTTCTCTCCGTTTCCCCCCTGTCCTGTGCAAGAGTTCAGGTGCACTTTAACGACCACTTATTGTCGAAGCTGTTCATTTTAGTGCCGCAGCAACCAGCGCTTATCGGCTATTCCAGAAGCCTGCAATGCTGTGGCTATTAGGTGCCCAGGATGATGTTTTGGTATGAGAGCTCAGTATGTAGGACGACTGATATGGAACGTGGCACAACCGTTCGGGAAGCATTTGGCTGACAGCGCACCAGGAAGAATTCGGCTAGCAGTGGATGCGACTGGTAAGCAATGCCGAGTGGAGATAGGGTGACAGGGTGGTTCAGTTTGACGCAGAGAGGCAACAAGTAGATAGAGTGATAGGGTGAGCAGCGTAAGCATTCGGCAAGCTATTGGTTAGGCTTATCGGTAGAAAGGTCAGTATTAGTCATATTGGTATGGCAATAGGCGTATTGGTATGAAGGTTAGCGTTAAGGGGATAAGGTATATTGCTAACTATGTTAAAGTTATTGTAATTATCAGCACCAGTCAACCACAAAAAAAAAAAAAAAAAAAAAAAAGAATACAAATGTACAAACTTATTGTTACTGCAGTACCAGATGAAAAATTGAACCAGGCCTGACACAAAATCAAATCCCTGGTGATTATTTCCATCAATTTCCCATTCAGCAATTGATCAGACAGGAATGCCACATTAATGTAAACAGCATGAAGGGCTCTTCCATCCAATCTGTTTGTTGCACTTGTCAATGGATCAGTTGTTTGCCGATTCACATTCTGGGATCAATACCCCTGTTCCATATGCACTATCACGTCTGGTAAGAACCAATCGTAAGCACTATCACGTCTGGTAAGAACCAATCGTTCCATTGGGTAAGCAATCAGTTTCCTACTGGTTCGTGGTAGAATTCCCTTCCGATCAATGGGCAATCTGATCATTTTAATAGGATCGTTCATTAATCAAAGGTGTTTGCTTGAGTGTGCAGAAAACCTTACAGTTCTGCTGGAAGTGGCAGCTCCACAGCTAGAGGGCAAAGCTTGGAGGAAATCACGGTTTGCTTTCACTTTACTTTCACTTACATTTAAGCACAGAGAGAATAAACCGGAAAACAACGGAATCAAGAGCTTTCCAGAAAGTACAATCATAATTCTTTCAGTTTGAGGAAGAATTATGAGTCACAGCATTGACACTAAACTGTTAAACTGGTCTCATGCCAAGAGCATTAGTCTACCTCATAACTCACACACCCATTTCAGTCCACTTGACAGCTGACTTTATCTCTAACAAAGCAGAAATCTCTCACTGTATCAACTGGCAGTATACAGTGCTTCTAAGCTGCAACCCAAGGCACAGCTGCTCCTTACCCAAGAAGTCTCTGATAAGAAAGTCCACATCCTAGAGTGGCAAGAAAGAGCTGCATTTCATGGAACTCCGCTGAGAATCCAAGGGTGTTAAAAGGACTCTGAAATGCAACACAATCAACCCTCAAAACATGGCTAGTCTGATTTACATGCAGCTGTTCACTGATTTAGCAATAATTTCACTTGTATGGCAGTCACTCCTTAAGGACTCCAAACCTAACAAGCCCCTGCAAATAAATACTGACAGGCAGATGGTAGCCCAAACAGGAGTTGTTGCAAATGACGTGAGGTTCAAACGACGGCTTTTTGTAGGACAAAGACAAGTAGATGAGGCCTTGGTATGGAAATTGAAAGGAATTCAAATTCACCTGTGTCACAACAGCTTTAAAACAAACTGCAGAATCTACTACATCTACCCTACTGCAATGGCAAAATATGAACGCAAGTGGCACAGGTCTGCTTTAAAGGACAACTGAAGTGAGAAGAATAATGAGGCTGCCATATTTCTTTACTTTTTATTAATACCAGTTGCCTGGCAACCCTGCTGGTCTATTTGGCTGCAGTAGTGTCTGAATTGGACCTGAAAAAAGGATGCAGCTAATGCTGGCACATCTGACAATAATGTCCAAAACACCTGAACAGCTGCATGCTTGTTCAGGGTCTATGGCTAAAAGTATTAGAGGCAGAGGATCAACTGGATAGCCAGGGAACCGTTATTGCTTGAAAGGAAATACGGTACATATGGCAGCCTCCACATCCCTCTCGCTTCAGTTGTCCTTTTAAATATACAACGGGATGGTCATATCTGTATTGTCCCATAGCAAACAGAGGTAACAATATTGTCCTAGGGGCAAAAAAAAAAAAAAACCCAACATTCAAGTTCACAATAATTGTTTAACCTCCCTGGCGGTAACCCCGTGTGTGACACGGGGTAAGCCGCCGGAGGGTGCCGCTCAGGCCCTGCTGGGCCGATTTTCATAATTTTTTTTTGCTGGACGCAGCTAGCACTTTGCTAGCTGCGCCAGCACTCTGATCGCCGCCGGCCCCCGCCCGATCGCCGCTATTTGCTGCGGCGCGCGCCCCCCCCCCCCCCCCAGACCCCAGCGCTGCCTGGCCAATCAGTGCCAGGCAGCGCCGAGGGGTGGCCCGGGACTCCCAATGACGTCCCGACGTCAGTGACGTCGGTGACGTCATCCCGCCCCGTCGCCATGGCGACGGGGGAAGCCCTCCAGGAAATCCCGTTCTATGAACGGGATTTCCTGATCGGAGATCGCCGAAGGCGATCGAAGCGGGCGGGGGGATGCCGCTCAGCAGCGGCTATCATGTAGCGAGCCCTCGGCTCGCTACATGATTAAAAAAAAAAAATTTTTAAAAAAACTGCTGCGCTCCCTCCTGGCGGTATTTTTCATACCGCCAAGGAGGTTAAATAAAAATTAGGCAGGTGCATACATTTGGGCACTGTTGTCATTTTATTGATTCCAAAATCTTTAGAACTAATTATTGGAACTCAAATTGGCTTGGTAAGCTCAGTGACCACTGACCTACGTATACAGGTAAATCCAATTGTGAGAAAGAACATTTAATAGTCTATGAAGAGTAGCAATATGGGGGTCTCAAAACAACTCTCAAATTACCTGAAGTCAAAGATTGTTTACCATAATGGTTTAGGGGAAGGATACAGAAAGCGGTCTCAGATATTACAGCTGTCTGTTTCCACAGTTATAAACATATTGAGAAAATAGAAGACCACAGGCTCAGTTCAAGTTAAGGCTCAAAGTGGCAGAACAAGAAAAATCTCGGATGAACAGAAGCAACAAATGGTGAGAACAGTCAGAATAAACCCACAGACCGGCACCAAAGATCTACAACATCATCTTGCTGCAGATGGAGTCACTGTGCATTGTTCAACCATTCAGCACACTTTACACAAGGAGATGCTGTATGCGAGAGTGATGCAGAGGAAGCCTTTTCTCCACCCACAACACAAACAGAGCCGCTTGAGGTATGCTAAAGCACATTTGGAGAAGCCAGCTTCATTTTGGAATAAGGTGCTGTGAACTGGTGAAACTACAATTCAGTTATTTGGGCATACCAAGGGGCGTTATGCATGGAGGAAAAAGAACACAGCATTCCAAGAAAAACACCTGCTACCTACAGTAAAATATAGTGGTGGCTCCATCATGCTGTGGGGCTGTGTGGCCAGTGTTGGGACTGGGAATCTTGTCAAAGTTGAGGGACGCATGGATTCCACTCAGTATCAGCAGATTCTGGAGCCCAATGTCTAGGAATCTGTGGCAAAGCTGAAGCTCCACCGGGGCTGGATCTTTCAACAAGACAACGACCCTAAATACTGCTCAAAATCAACTAAGGCATCCATGCAGAGGAACAAGTACAATGTTCTGGAATGGCCATCTCAGTCCCCAGACCTGAATATAATTGAAAATCTGTGGTGTGAGTTAAAGAGAGCTGTCCATGCTCAGAAGCCATCAAACCTGATTGAACTAGAGATGTTTTTAAAGGGACTCCGAGCTCACAATAAAAAAGAAAGTTGAACTCACCTGGGGCTTTCTCCAGCCCAGTGCTGGTCGGGAGGTCCCACGACGGCGTCCTGGCTCCTCTCCAACACCCCGATCCGGAATGGCTGACAGGCCGCAGCCCGGGCGACACTCTCCCGAGTGTCGGGCTGCTCCTTCCGCGTATGACGCGGATGCCGTCACACGCCGGCCGCCTCGCGTCATCACGGCGACCGGCGTGAAAGTACTGCGCATGCGCAGTACTTTCACGCCGGCCGCCGTGATGACGCGAGGCGGCCGGCGTGTGACGGCATCCGCGTCATACGCGGAAGGAGCAGCCCGACACTCGGGAGAGTGTCGCCCGGGCTGCGGCCTGTCAGCCATTCCGGATCGGGGTGTTGGAGAGGAGCCAGGACGCCGTCGTGGGACCTCCCGACCAGCACTGGGCTGGAGAAAGCCCCAGGTGAGTTCAACTTTCTTTTTTATTGTGAGCTCGGAGTCCCTTTAAAGAGGAATGATCCAAAATACCATCAACCAGAATCCAGACTCTCATTGGAACCTACAAGAAGCGTTTAGAGGTTGCCCAAACTTTCGTATCCCACTGTATATATTTTAAGGTGCTCATAATTTTTAGTTTGAGAAGTAGCTAGGGGGAGGATTAGGTCCCGTTCACACTTGCGTTTCTGTGCCAAACGGACCGGATGACCGGACCGGATCCGGTCCAGTTGCATCAGGTATGTATCCGGCTGCGATCCGGATCCGTTTGGTAAAAGTTATACATAAAACTATGTAATTGTTGGGGTCTGGGAGGTCAGCAGAAGGTGCACCTGTAGAATCAGGTCTTCCCGCCGTTTAGGCCTCACCTCCACCTCCGACATACTGCCAAACAGCTCCAGCACGTTAGTCACTGCTGCTCCACTCCAGAAATGCTTGGCCCATGTGTCCCCATCCAAAATGGCCGCTAGAATACGCATAGGAAGTGGGGTAGAACGTCAGGTGTTTGTAGCCAGTGTCTTCTGTGCTCTCCGTTTCCCATTGGTTTCTATTTCCGGATGGTGCAGTCAGGCTCCGGTCCGGGTGCGTGGGCCAGATGATCCGGACCCGAAAAATAGCGCATGTTGGAAAAGTGTCCGGAGTCCGGATCCGATCCGGCTCCGTTCTGTACGGAACGGATGCATATGAACGTCCGCATAGACTTTCCATTGCTATGCGGAATGTACGTTCCGCTTGTACAGTATACAGTCTGGATCCGATCAGGCGAATCCGGACAGCGAACGCTAATGTGAACCAGGCCTTAGTGTTAGGAGGTGGTAGAAAGCCTTAGCAGAATATCGGCTGTATTGCCAATATTCTACTAGTGGTTTCACCCAGTGCTCAAATTCACCTTCCGTCCTGTGTTCTTTAAAGAAGAATACACCAACCACTGCTATGAGTGTGAAGGTAAGTACAAATATGGAAGCGCCAGTTGGACAATGCTATTTATGCATTGTGTGAGGTCCTTGCCTACTGCACATTGAGACATATTTCTGAAATCAGCTCAGCAATGTGACAGAGTACCCAGGCCCTAAAGTATGGTTACTGACATACAATTATCCAATACTCTGCATTTAGTGTTTCCAGTATTACATATAAACATAAACACCATCACTCTTCTGTCAATTGTACATGGAACCACTGGTTCCTGTGCTGTTGGTAAGCACTTGCATATTAAAAAGCATACCCTGCTGGGAGAATGAATAGGCCACTTACTAGTGACATTCCAATGACAAACTGCTGCATGAATGAAAAGGAAAACCTTGGAATAGACATTGACCTGTGTGAAAGGAAAGCCGCACATTGAAGGGAACTGTGGACAAGTCTATGCTCTTGCATTGCTGAAAGTGAATTCCTTGCACTCCGCACAAGGAACATTAAACACCGAAACACACCAAGCTAAGCAAACCTTTCAGCTTTCCTACGTTCTGCTTATGGAAATACTATAATGTTCTGCTAACACACCCTCACAATGAAAGAGTTACAAGCTGGCATGGTGTTTTTTCCCCCCCTGAATCTGGGCATTAAAAAGAAAGTCAAGTGTGGGGCCCGCTAGGCATTCCAAGATACTAGGATTTAAAATGCTTCAATAGCTGGCTAAGAAATAATAAGGCTTTACAAACCAATCCCTCAGTGCAATCATGCAGAGGAGCTGCATTGTAAGTTACATATTTCCATTTGTGAGGTAAAAACAGATAGGAGTAGACAGTATCCTTGTTGTTCGTGGACTAAAGGCCTATACAGTACTGCAATAATGGGCATACAAACACACTGTATGGAAATGCTGGCAACTGTGGTGAAGTAAAATAAAAACTAGACATGACTTTCCAAAATGTACGATCACCAACAAACTGTTAGTTGACATCAAGAGCACCTGTACATACTTGAAAAAAGCAATCTGAATCTGTCCCCCAGATTTACCACCAGCAACTGTTTGGCAGCCAGATAATGGACATGTACAGGAGGAGAGGTTATTGTCTCACCTGGAAGCAGGAGGATATGGCCCACATTAGTAAACAGTGCTTTGTTTTGTCACCCCATACAGTTATCGGGATACACCAGATGCAACAGAAGGCTAAGACAGCTGAGTGTCATTAGTTAGTTTAGGGGTAGGGTAAGGGAAGGTTTAGGTGTTAATCCTCAGGGGGGGTTATCAAAAATTAGGGTTAGGTGGCTGTAACGTGAAAACATGTAATGGATAGGGTTAGGTATCAGGAAAGGACTAATATTAGTGTGAAGAAGGTAAGGATTTGCCAATAAGAAGGCTTTAATTTTGGTGTTGAGGGGGGGGGGGGGGGGTAAAGAGGAACTGAATTAAAAAAGAGCTTAAAACATATCGCACCCACAGTATTATAAATAGAAAACACATCAATACTACTATCTATTCACCCACTGTTGAATATTTTAATAAGCATTTTGCTGCATACAATTCAGGCTATAACTATCTTGAAAAACACAAGACGCAATCTGCAAATGCATGTGATTTGTCTGTGATTTTGTTTGCATTTGCGATTCTGGGAGCCTTTGTAGTAGTTGTCCCAGCATGCAACATGGTCCTGCCGGGTCCCTTGCCATGGCAGACTCTGCTTCATTGACTCTGCTTATCAGGAGTGGGTTTAGCTAGGAGTGAAGATAGCACATATATAACAATCCATGAGCTTTTGTGTTAGAGGAGAACAGACGTACTGCACTTTTTAGGTTTGATAGGTCCCAGTCAATGATGTGGCACCCTGAGAGTTTCTTGGTCTTCATGGTGTGATACCACTTGCTTAGTAAGTAGTGTTAAAGCCATTGAGGCCTTTCTAAACAGGTGATCAGATCATGTGACTCGATTGCACACAGGTGGACTTCATTTCACTTAATATGTGACTTTTGAAGGTAACGGGTTGCAACAGGACTTTTAGGGGCTTCATGGCAAAGGGAGTGAATACAAATGCACATGACAATTTTCAGTTTATCATTTAAAAAAAAATACTTTATATATACTGTATATACTCACGTATAAGCCTAATTTTTCAGCACAAAAAAAAATGTGCTGAAAAGTTACTCCCTCAACTTATATGCGAGTCAGTGGAGCAGAACAGATGATGGAGCAGATTTTGTTACTGGCAGGTTTTGCTACTGGCTCCCTGATGTGTCCGTGCCCTCCATCCCCTGCAACATGGTGTGCAGAGTGCACTGCTCAGGACTACCTGTGTCCTCTGGCTTGTGGAGCAGAGCGTGCAAGCAATGTGTCAGCGGTGCAATGATGGTGCAAAAAAATAGATACAAAGCCAGGGGGGGTGAATACTTTTGCAAGGCACTGTATGAGCACCTATCCTAGCACGAGTCTTCCTAGATTAGTGACCATACATAAGAACAAAAAATTGTATATTCTCCGGCTAAAAGTTCAAAAGAGGGGCATCTCTCTTTTACACTAGATGTGTCTTCACATAATACCTATGATTCAATCATTCTTAAAATGACCCCTTTCATCTTTTTCACATATCTGATGGACCTTTAATGTCACAAAGATGAAATCCCACTTGATCAAGTTTTTTCTTTATTTATTTTTTTTTATTTTTTTTGGAGGATGTGTTTGAAGGATGAGAATAGCTTTCTGAGCTGCAAAAACGTAAATATAGAAAAGTGTGAATGTCTCACTCATCTGTAACATAACAGTCCAGGCTAACTCTAGCATAGTCAATTCCGTGTACAATTCAGGTTCCTGAATCCTGGCATTTCTAGCAATAGTGTCTGAGAAACTACAATGTCTCCTATTGCACAGACACCACAGAATCTTAACAGGAGACCCCAAAACATGCATGGGCAAACCTAAAAGGCTTTGTAGTAGGAAATAATGTAGAAAAACTTTGATGTACTGATTGTACCTCACTTTATAAATTTGGGAGCTCATTTTGGTTACTTGTTTTAAAAACGTGAGCTTAAAATAGTTTCCCAATGTTTTTCCTCTCCAAATAAATAGAACATATTCCATATACATTTAAAAAAAATAAAACTAAAAACAGTCTACTGACCGTAGCAGAACTCAGCAAAGCTTCCGCATGCCCTAGGAAGGTCCTCAGTCTTCAATTCTCCACCAATCCAACCCATCTTTGCCCATGATGCTGCCACTAAGCTTTGTACAAATGCTAGACACAAGTTAGTTGAGGCATTTGTTCGGGGCCATCTCATCTGCGGATCCAGAATGCACAGGTGTCCCATGAGGTCACTTAGAGAACCAAGATGTCGGATCTGTAAGCAACACAAATAAGCACATTGTTCTCACACTTATCCCGCTAGAGGTCACTCCATGGTGCGCTGTGCCATTGTCTCTGCTCCATGGAAGAAGCACACACCATTTAGCTATACCCAAGCAACGTGTCCGTATTGTGTCCATCGCTCCCAGAGTAGCCTTAAGAATTAGGCAGGGATCACAGCTGTTAAAATTGTAGGCATTTTGCCACAATGCGAAATTGCATGTGAAAAAAAGTAATGCTTTCCTATGGGCCTGATGCTTTTTTCAAGAAACCTCTGCGATTGTGTGTGGCATACTAACAAACAATACAACCTGCAATTTTTTGCACAACGCATACAATTCTGTATTGAAAATCACTGGCTACTATAGGAAAAAAAATGCCCGCATTCAATTGCAAACAACGGCACATATTGTGCATAAGGGACTCTGTGAAATGTCAACAGTTTGTAGTATAGGAAGTCTATGAGAGGGAGTGACAATCTCCACTGTCTCAGAGTCGTCCTCTAAACTTTACAGTCGTGTGTGTTTATTATCCTTTTTATATGCAAACAGAGCTGTTGAGTGTGGAAAGACATGTATATTTTACTCTCCATAAAAATCTTTTAGCTTGAATTTATGAGTTTAGTTCAGTCTGACAAAACAAAACAAAAAAAAACAAAAAAAAAGCAAATTCTTATAGAAATTAGGATGTCAAGTGAATATAATGCAAAGTGGTGGACAAAACGTTATTTTTTTTTTTTATCAGTCTGAAGGAGATCCCGGCGTAGTAAATCTTGCTTCCTGCTATTTGAATTTAAGGTGTGCACCATTTCCCCACAATTTGTGTCGTCCACAAGGATGAAACCCAATCCTGCAGGTGACACTGCAGGACCCCAATACTTTAAATGTCTGATGCTAGGTAACACCTGAGCAATGTGTTCTGTGTCTGTGAAGGAGGGAAGAGAGATGACAGTGCTGGGAACAATGGAGGCTTCTTCAAGAGCACAACGGACAGCACCATAATTGTCATTTTTGTCATAATTGTCAATTGCCAAGATCCTCCGTGCTAGATCAGCTGAGAGAAGTTCTTTAGATGGTGGGTGAGTCAATCAAGAGAGACTAAAGTAGGAAGAACGATAGACAGACTACATACTCCAGCATTACTGTAGAGGACGTGACTGATGCTGGCGGCAATGACAAGTGTGGAGCATGGAAATAGTAGGCACATTGGGAGCTTTAGTTGCACAGTTCACCACACACCTCATCCATATGTAGTTTTGTGCACAAGAAATGGGCGGAAGCTCATCAGTCACTATGCTGTCACAGCAAGCGGAGACTTGTAGTTCACAGGAAATGGAATTTCAAGACTACTTTTTAATGAGGGCAAACGGAGGGGACTTAAATATGTATGAATAGGTGGACCTCTGCAAGTAAGCACAACTATAAGTAGATATTTACATTTACAGTGCTAAAACGAACGCTTCCAATTTATACAACACGTGTACTTTAAGAATTTAGCAACTTCGGTTTTAGGTAGGCTTTAAAGGCCGGTTCAGAACAGAAAAGGTAAGCGCATTTGCGAGGCGGATGCGTTCCGTCTGTTTTACATCCACATGCAACAATTTTCCCCTCAGTTTCGAATCCGCCCCTGCATCGGTCATGTCCGCATCACCGTTTACCTGTCCTGCCGACGCTGTTTGGTCCATCTATTCAGCCTGGAGGCCTGAAGAAGTATGGGGCTCTCCTTAGGCTGCATAAGGCCAATTCTCCCTAGCAACAGGGAGAATTTTCATTGGTCCAACATGAACCAATGAGAATTCTCCCTAATGCTGAGCATTCTCATAGGTCTTTTGCAGCCCGATGGACGTCCCCATGCTAATACTGGCCACAGGGCTGTGTAAGAGAAACCAAGCAGCGGCGATGGGCAGCGGGACACGAAAGCATTACATCATAGTGGCGATCGAAATGGGCGACCCTGATTTGATAACTTGCCTGGTGAGTACAGATAGTGTTCGGAACCATAGGCTTTCATTGGACACATTTTCCCATCTGGTCCAGGAAAATGTGCCAAGCTGGGACTCCATTCCGTAGCGAACAGATCCGTGTCTTTAACAAGTGGAAGCGGATTCTATTTTTAACATAGGATCAGCTTCCTGCGTTTAAGCAGAGTTTAAAAAAAACGTCCCGAACGGGTACGTTTTTTAAGCAAGTGTGAACCGACCCTTATAGGTAATACCCTTGCAGGAGACAAAACCTTTTTCCAGGCAGTTTGGCAGTTTTCCTTTTGAATTAGTTAACTGTGTATGAGCTATAGTCTCTACAACCTCTGAGGATGGATTTAGATGTAGCTTTTTTTTTTCTTCATTTGTTATTGACCCTGAATAACACCACTCATGTCAAGCCAAGTGATTTGCAAAGAAGCAATTGAAAGCAACAAGTTTAATTGGTTGCTTTTCATTAAGTCAGAATGTCTACCTCGGCTTACATTACAATATCGCTGTCAGGGGAAAAAGCAACGTCATGCAATTGTTTTGACATGAGTGATAAATCGTAATGGATTCCATCGCCTAAGTGGGTTAGCACTTAGCTTTGCCAAAGGCAGGCAGAAAGAACACATCAATTCTTGCTTACTGTAGAAAAATATGCTTTCAAATATAGGAATAGATTTTTTTATTAGGATTTTTATTTTTTGGGCTGTTTCATTGATCAAGTTATGGTAACTACCGGTACATCCTAAACGAGAACACCAGGATGTGTCCAACAAAAGCATCTCCTAGTTCCATTAGTTGTGAGATAGATCTGCGAATACCATTTTTCCCATGCTTACAATGCATTTTTATAGATAGCTGAAAAACATATTTCTGCTATTAAAAACACTATGCAATTCTGGAGTGAGATAAAAAGACTGTTTTATGCCTTCAATTGTGTAAGGAAGGATAAACTGCTTCCCTGGCGCATCCCTTTGTGTTTAAAGATAACCCATTCTGTACATGCAGTCATAATGAATATATCCTGCTAATCCTGTTATATCCTGTAGATTCAAGTAGTCATCCAACTGTTTATAGAGGAGTTTACAACTTTAGCTGAATAACATTTTTTTTGGCTCTGTCCAATATGCACACCCTCCAATCCTGATACCCTGCTCTGCCACTCCCAATTCTGCTGTGTAGGTCCCTTAGCCACGCCTATTGCCATGTGACCATGTTCAGTACCAGTGACTGCTTGCCAAGGCCTGGTACACACTATGCAATTTTCACTTCAGGTCTCATTTCTGATCAATGATATGATCAGATAAAGGACCACATGGGGGCAGAAGAGGTGACACAGGGGGAACAGAGGAGGATACAGGGGGACAGAAGGGGACACATGGTGGACAGAAGGGGACACAGGAGGACAATGATTGGGGGAGAACATCTATCTACAAGATGCTCAAGGAACATGGATGCCCCAGGTATAGTATGTTTTTTCCCTCTAAACTGAGGTGTGTATTATAATCCGAAAAATGCGTTGAATGTCTGCTGTGCTGATCTTCTACCTCTAGGTCACATCACACAAGACACTTCGTTGTTGCTACTAAGATGCTAAGCAGGCACTACAAATGTTACCTAATGCAGTTGCTAATAACCAAGACACAAGAGAACAGTAGCAACTATTTTCTGTCATGTATCACAACTGTCAGCGACTGCATTGGATAACCCTGGTAGCAGATGCTTAGCATCTTAGTAACTGTGACTAGAAGCAGCAGTGGAGTCAGTGACCTGAACTGAATAAAGCACAGCAAGTGCTCTAACTGCACTTCAACACCACTAGCTGCTATTTGCTGCAAATCAGTGACCAGGACACTTCTGAAATTTCTTGGTCATGGTTCCTTCAGACAACTGGCATTTTAAAGGGGAATAAAGAGGACTATCCAATAAGGTCGCCAAACTTTTATTAAACTGAGCTCTAACATTAGCTAGTTCTAATGATCTCTAACATTAAAACAAAAATTGGCAAAAAAAACCCTCTGTTTTCAATGCAAGTTGTGTAATCTGCCCATGTATTGGGCTCTGCACATCTATGCAGCTAGTCAATTCGGGTGCAACCTGCATTCGGAGGCACCGCCATATCCTCCTGTTGTACAAATATGTAATACTACTGTTCTGTAAATTGCAGAGTATATAAAATATACCTAGAGTAGCACACAATATGCACAAAATTGCACAGTGGAATTGGTTCTTTACATTTTGATTCCCCTCCGGAAATAAAAACACAGCCATCGAGACAATAATCCCACATTACAGGTCTTATTAGGTAAACTGCACATGTAGACGAAATAAGTCATTTAAAATAAATGTTTGTGCAATGGAGGCTGACGCTGTCTGACACACAAGCTGCAGGCTATTTCCAGGGTGGCTAAGCACAGAGTCGCAGGGAACGAGATGACTGCCTTGGAACTAGTATGCAGTCTGTTAGAGAAACAATGGCATGATTCATCACACAGCATTTGGATTAATGACAGATTACCTGTAAAAGGGATAAAAATGGGCATAGAGGATATAAAAAGTGCAGAGCAGTAAATATAGCATTACACTTACCTCCAGCATAGCAGCAGGTAGACGGCTGAACGGATTTGATGGACATAGTACTGTTATTATCCTGGAATCTAAAAATAGGGGCAACACTAAGCACGTATGTTCAAGGGCCACATAAGTAATATTTCAAATATTACTGCTGCTGTGTCCAAATTGTAAGGTGTATAAATACAGCCTTCCCCATCACGTTGGAATTGGAGGAGATAGTGATCAATTCCTGTTCTACATGGCACACTACATGGTCCCGATATAGCTCAGATTTTGTACTGCTTGAAGCAATAAAACGTTATGGGCCATCAATGACTTACAGATTCTGCCCGCCCTCTTAGTTTTACAACATGGCCAGTCAGACTTTTGATTGGCAATCTGAACAAAATGGATTCAAAGTGAATCAATTGAACTTGTTAAATAGCTGACTACCAGATTTTTTCAGACAGAAATAGAACAGAAAATGTTATGCGTGTATGGACACTTTAAAATCTGTGGGAACAAGCATCCTTAAAATCCACCTATAGCCATATTCCTTTCTTTCAACCATCACCATTTACCTATAGTTAAATTTTCCCTACCTACTGTATACTACGGTCCCTTGAAGACTTGATTAGGCAAAGTCCTCAACTCCAGTGCCAAAGTTTGATTTGCTACACCTGCAGCAGTCAACAACCCCCATTTTTTATAAACACGCTATATAATATTTTGGCGTTTTATACATAAACGATAATTAAAAGTCAAGTTATTGTGCGTGTTGCCTATATAAACCAATCAGATTTCTCATTGTATTTGATTATTTCGCACTGTAAAATTACAGCTGGAAGCAAGCATAAAACGTTTTTGGGGAACCAGTTATTTTCACAAACACTGAAGAAAGGCAGATATACAGGGGACAACCTGGTGCCTACGGGCCTTAATTGCATATATAGAACATTAATCACCTGTGAATACGTGGAAATGGAAAAATCACAGCAGCCAGACTGCCACGGTTACTGTCTTTCGTTAAACCTTTAAGCCCAATCTACACGATATGATTCTTTATACGATTCAATTACGTTTCTATTTACAATCCGATTAAATCCAACATGTCCGATCGGGATTCGATTCAATTCGATTTGCCATTGCAAAACAATGGCAACTCAAATTGAATCGAATCGAATTCCGATCGGACATGTTGGATTTAATCGGATCGTAAATAGAATCGTAATTGAATTGTATCGTGTAGATGGGGCTTTACTTTTTTAAAAAGGAAGAGAGGAAGGAAGGTCATTATGAATAAGGTGGTAAAATGAACATTTCAAAGCAGTTCCTTTCAAGCATGCTTACAGGCTGTGAGAATTAATATTAGCAACTGGCATGAACTTTTGTAAAGTATAAAAAAAAAAAACTATGGGAACAGCAATGCATTTGTGTCGAGTGGAAGTGAAATGATTCAGTAAATATAACACAACTGAAGGGCTCTCCGTGTGAAACAACATGCCGAGTAAATGAATGTGGCTAAAGAAGAGAGCATCACAGAATTTCAAAATCTGCTTGCTGTAGCAAAACATGCCTGTCGGGCAGCCCTGCATCATGCTGGCGTAAGAGCCGAGGTACAAACGCATATGACTCTTCTGCTGTGCTTATGACTTACTGGCTTCCCGACACCAGACAGCGTCAGGTGAGACACAAATAAATATCCATAAAGCAAAGCGGTCTTCCTTTGCACACATAAAGAGCCAAGAGCTATGCAAACAGAGAAAAGGTTTCACAAACAAGTGAGACATTCCTGCTTAGGAACATCAAGAGGCAAGTGCTGCAGTAAACAACCAAGGAATGCAATTGCACTGTAGCAATTTCCTCTTCCACATTTACCAGTTCAATGCTGGATTAAACCAGCAAAACCTGGATAAATGATACATTCACAGAGAGAAACATTTATCAATCCTCCAGAACAACAAAAACACAGTGGCAGAGTATGACCCACAAAGCAGGGCAGCCAGATTCATATAAATCCCTATAGAAACTGCAATGCAAGACTTCCAAAGTTACTTTCTCACCACCAGATGGGTCTATCGACATCCACTAGACGACAGTTATGAAGCGATGCCTCTTCTTGCTTGCAACATCACGCGACGTTACACAACGGGCGTGAACTGGAAGTGGCGTGATCGCAGTACTTTGCACAGAGTCATCAGGGATCTTAAATATCTGATCTGCAGTGACGGTCATATTTGCTGCACAACGCTATGCAATGCTTGTGAGTTCGTGCACCTGTGCCCATGTCGCGAGATCATGTAAATGACTGATCGTCGTTAAAAAAAAATGCCAGTCATCGGGAAAATAGTCTGTAAAATTGTGACATGGATACACAGTGAGCGACTGTGTTATTTAGGGAAACTGAAGTGAGAGCAGGGCTGTGGAGTCGGGACAAAAATCTTTCGACTCCGACTCCTCAGTTTATGAAACCACAATTTTAGACTCCGACTCCGGGTACCCAAAATGGCTCCGACTCCTCGACTCCGACTCCTTAGCCTAATACTTAACAGGACTGTGTATTTTGTACAAAAATCATCTGACTCCGACTCCTCAGTTTATGAAATCAACGACTCCATCTCTGACTCTGGGTGCCCAAAACTGCCCCGACTCTGACTCCAACTCCACAGCTCTGAGTGAGAGGGAAATGAAGGCTGACATATTTGTGTCCTTTTAAACAAGGTATATTTCCTGGCTGTCCTGCTGATCCTCTGCCTCTAAAGCTTTGTACACACACTAGATATAATTCAGTCACGGAGGCCTATAATGACTGCCTCTATAGTGAATTCAGCATATGTACAGGAGCCTCCAACGCCCCTCAGCCACTATTTTGCTATTGCTAGCCTGCAGGCTAGGGACGCATCTGTACAGTGGTTAGCCATGCAATGTTACTGGAGGGATCGGGTCCTGATCCTAGCTGGGGATCATGCCTCATACCTGTGACTGTTGCCTCAGGTTCCCTTTAAGATTTGAACAGAGTACACAAAACTGAAGATCTTTCTTCAGATTAATAATTTTTATAGATTGGCCCCAAAATGTGCTGCAAGTTAGAAGTGACGTAGTTGCAGAGTGGATAGCCCACTAAATACTTTCATTACAATACATACAGGTTTTGTTTATTACTTTGATAAGTCTTCTAATACATTATGATGCACTTGCTCAGCTCACACTGATTGGCAGCACATCTCCTCACTGTATTTTGAAGGCCGTAGTAAGAACCCAGCCATTCAGGTAGCTGTTATTTATTTATTTCAAAACGTAAATGCAATGAACTAAAAAAAAAAAAAAACCTTGCTAATTAAAAGCAAACTTACCACAATATGCATTAAGAAAAAAAAAAAAACACGAGAGTCAGAACTAGGGAAAATACAATCATGAGCTCTGACCATGTCTGTCTTCTTACAATCAGCTGTAATAGCAAAAGAGCACAATGTAAGAACAGCCAAAGGCCATGACATCACACGGCTCAGCTGTCCTATATAAAGAGAAGCGACATATGCAGCATACATCTCACATGCAATGACAACCCTGAGCAACCCCTGCCACTGCTGAGTCACAGCTTACTATCAGGCAGCCCTCTTTACGCTAGAGAGTGTAAGAAGCCATGTGTATTATCTAGAATCCATTCAGTGGTGAATGAGAAAAATACCCTCACATCAAAAGACAGCTCCAATCAGCTATATATAGCCAGAGGTAAAAAAAGACTATACATCACATGTTCAATTCACATGGAGGTTCTGGAGAAGCCAGCACACCCATGTGCATTTACAAAACAAAGTTACATAATAAACTGAGCATTATCATGGTATGCAATTACACTGACACCATCTGTGGCCAGAGAGTCAGTCAGACATTCCAGTGACTTCACACAGGGTTCTCCAATACAGACATAATGTAAATGTATGATAGAACCCAGATACATTGTAAATTAAAGGGGTTCTTTCGCGAAAAAAGTAGGCAGTTAAAAAATGTGACAGATGACAGGTTTTGGGCCAGTCCATCTTTTTAAGGGGGATTCTCAGGGCTTTCTTTGTTTTCAACAGCATTTCCTGAACCATTTCATGATCTCTTAACCCTTAGCACAACTGAACCACACTGAAACAGTCAGTTTTCTGCACTCTCTTCAACTCTCCGTAACGATTCCAAAGTTATTTTCATAGCTTTGGTAAACACCATGCTTTGGCCAAGGAAAATCTAATGTCTGTACATAACTTAAAGAGGAACTCCAGTGAAAATAATGTAATAAAAAAAGGGCTTCATTTTTACAATAATTATGTATAAATGATTTAGTCTAGTGTTTGCCCATTGTAAAATCTTTTAAATCCCTGATTTACATTCTGACATTTATCACATGGTGACATTTTTACTGCTGGTATGTGATGTAGCTGCTGCTTGCTGTTTTGGCAGTTGGAAAAAAGCTATAAACAGCTATTTCCCACAATGCAACAAGGTTCACAGACAGGAAACTGCCAGGAGTACCACGTTCCTCAGAGTTTATAGTGGGAGGGGTTTCACCACAATATCAGCCATACAGCGCCCCCTGATGGTCTGTTTGTGAAAAGGAATAGATTTCTCATGGAAAAGGGGGTATCAGCTACTGATTGGGATAAAGTTCAATTCTTGGTCACGGTTTCTCTTTAAAGTAAATCTTTTTTTTTTTTTTCAATTGATTTTTATTGAAATTTTCTCTTTAAAGTAAATCTTAAGTGGCAAAAAAAAAAAAAAGATACTCAACCATGGAATCCATGGAGAGGGAAGGCTCTGGATCTCATAGACCCTTCCAGGTCCTTTCTCAGTGTCCGTGTTCCCCCAAATGACTCCAATTCAAGATTGCTTCCTCGAGGAGTCCTCATAAGGCTTCAGAAGCACTTAAGTCTCCGGATGCTTCTGAAAGGGGGGGGGGGGGGGGAGATAGCGATGGTGAGTAGCGAAAGGGCTGAAAATAAGTCACTATTTTTTATTTCATGCTGCATCCAATTCATTCTGCCACCATCTTGAGAAACTCAATTGCAATGTTTCGGTAACTGCAATCCTGGGATGTTGTGTAGAAGTGTGTCATGTTGTTCGACTCCTAGCAGGCAACACAATATTGCCCGATCCTTCACCTCAGCAGGACGTTGTGGGTTGGGGAGGAAGAGGCTTCAAGTTAGGTAAATTAATGTTTATGATTTAAAACAAAAATGTGATTTATTGTAAATTGTAAGCAAAAAAACTCTGCACTCCTGCCATACAATAAAATTGAAACATCAATGGGAAAATAGCAACCTGAGTAGGTGCAGAGAAAGCATTAAAGTGAAATCACTTGTTATAGAAAGTCTTAAAGTGAAATCACTTGTTATAGGAGGCGAGTGGATCCTAGTATATTAAACGTTATAGCATATAAAACACATACATATTACACATACTCTAGGAGTCCCTGTAGTCCATAGCAACCCGAACTACCTTAAAAAGGGAAGATCCGCGGTAAAATAAAAGTAAAAAAATAAAAATAAATAAATAAAAAAAAAATTCAAATCCACTTACCTGGGGCTTCCTCCGGCCCGTGGCAGGCAGGACGTGCCCTCGGCGCCGCTTCGCAGGCTCCCGGTGTTCTTTGGTGGCTGACCCGACCTGTCCAGGCCGGCTGCCAGGTCGGGCTCTTCTGCGCTCCAACGTGCGCCTCAAGAGGGCGTGCTGACGTCATCGGACGTCCTCCGGGCTGTACTGCGCAGGCGCAGTAGTTCTGCGCCTGCACAGTACAGCCAGGAGGACGTCCGATGACGTCAGCGCGCCCCCGTGAGGCGCACGTTGGAGCGCAGAAGAGCCCGAACTGGCAGTCGGCCTGGCCAGGTCGGCCACCGAAGAACACCGGGAGCCTGCGGAGCGGCGCCGAGGGCACGTCCTGCCTGCCACGGGCTGGAGGAAGCCCCAGGTAAGTGAATTTGGATTTTTTTTTTAACTGTGTGAATCTTTCCTTTAAAGAGGATCTGTACTCTAAAATTCTTACAAAAAAACAAAAGCATACTATTCTATTCATTATGTTCTCCTGGGCCCCTCTGTGCTGTTTCTGCCACTCCCTGCTGCAATCATGGCTTGTAATTGCCAGCTTTAGGCAGTGTTTACAAACAAAAGACATGGCTGCTAACCAGCTTGTGATTTGTGATAGGCTGAGAGGAGCTCAGTCTGTGACTCCCACAGAGCCTGCAGGGGGCGTGGAGAGGGTGTGTATAGCTTCTATCCTATCACAAGCAGAGCAGCACATTCCTGCCTGAGCCTGACAAAGCCGTCAGAGGAAAGAAGATTAGATTATATAACATAGATAATACAGCCACTGTGCAACTAGGAAAGGCTGCAGTAAGACAGACCACATTAGAACAGGTATAGGAACTTATAGGATAGAAGAAATAAAGCTGGACATTTTGTTACAGAGTCTCTTTAAAGAGAAGACAAGAAAATAAGGGAAAGGGGCCTGAGCTGCAGTGTGAATGTAACCTGAACTCCATATCAAGTCAATAAATGGATGCTATAAAATGTAATGTCTTATTGTGCTAATAATAGTAAGCTTAATTTAGGCCCGCTTTAAGCTTAGTAAGTGGAAGATATGGTACACTTGTGTGATCAAAACATGAAAACGCAGATGGGTATCATTGTAGTATTCTTGTTGTGTTATACTTCTGAAGCAAACAGACCTCAACTTTTAAGTTAAAGTGCTGTATGTAAAAATAGGACCTATTTTTTGAAGCAAGGAACAGTGTTAATCTTCATAACTGACCACAAAGCAGGTGTAGGCAGATTTGGCAACACTGTGCATGAACATTCAAAGTATGTGATTAGTAACTAACCATATTCATTACAAGACATGGTCCAGACTGTTCTCTCTGCAAATCCAGGATGACTCATTGGAAAGATTTTGGCTTGGGTTGGTATAAGCATCCCATCTTAAAATCCTTTGATGAATTAGGGTTTTATGATCTCCTTCCAAACAACAAATAAAAGCTTAATCTTCATTTCAATTTGGACTAAACATCAACAACTTATAAGCTTAACTGAAGTGCTAGCTAAATTTAAAAGAACCAACAAAGAAATGAACAAACTTGAAGCGATAATCAAAGTACACCTTCTTTCACCAAAATTAGAAAAGGTTTCCACAACAGGAAAAAGCCAAATGCTTCTCAGACCAGATGAGACTGGCTGGACTTTCCAGTGCTCCGAGCTGAAGAGTATGTTTGTATTGTACTATGTCAGAATTGCAGCTCAAAATGATCCGTAATGACTGATTTGGCCAACAAAGGGTTAACGTGTGTCCAGTGGTTGGTCTATAAAAACCAGGGGACTGCAATGGATTAAAGTTACACAGAGGTTTCATAAGAATCACCCATGCCTGTCGTAGACTACTCTAAGGGCAACCTGAAGTAAGGGAGATATGGAAGCTGCCATAATTATCTAGTTTTAAGCAATACCAGTCACCTGGCAGCTGTGCTGATACTCTGCCTCTAATATTTAAAGGGCAACTGAAGCAAGAGGGATATGGAGGCTGCCATATTTATTTCCTTCTAAGCAATCCAAGTTGCCTGGCTATCATGCTAATCCTCTACCTCTAATACTTTTAGCCATAGGCCCTGAAAAAGCATGCAGCAGATCAGGCGTTTCTGACATTGTCAGATATGAAAGATTAGCTTCATGCTTGTTTCTGGCATTAGTCAGACACTACCGCATCCTAATAGACCAGCAGGACTGCCAGGCAACGGATATTGTATAAAAGGAAATAAATATGGCAGCCTCCATATATTTCTCACTTCAGTTGTCATTTAAGCTACAGACCCTGAAGAAGCATGTAGGTCATGCTTCTGACTGAAGTCTGACTGAATTAGCTGCATGCTTGTTTCAGGTGAGGCGATTCAGACACTACTGCCAGCCAAAGAGATGAGCTGGTCACCACATAACTGGTATTGTTTAAAAGGAAATAAATATAGCAGCCTCCATATCCCTCTCACTCAAGGTTCCATTTAAAGGATACCCGATGTGACATGATGAGATAGACATGGGTATATACAGTGCGTAGCACACAAATAACTATGCTGTGTTCTTTTTTTTTTTTTTTCCCTCTGTCTGAAAGAGTTCAATATCAGGTACGTATGTGGCTGTCTCAGTCCTGACTCAAACAGGAAGTGACTACAGTGTGACCCTCACTGATAAGAAATTCCAAATATAAAACTCTTTCCTAGCAGAAAATGGCTTCTGAGAGCAGGAAAGAGATAAAAAGGCTCACTAGTTCATAAATTTTAACTCTGGCATACAATGAATGTGTCTTTGAGCAAAAACAATAATACAGTTAAAACTTAAAAAGTAGATTTAAAGATAAAATAAAACTGTGGAATATCTTAAAAAGTCATTTTTAGGAGAAGGAAGATACATACAATCATTTATTTAATTCGTTTATTTTCGTTTTGGGTGTCCTTTAACTTCATAACTATGTTAGGTAGACACAATGAACTTTTCTGCCAGATTTACTGTCAGATCGATTATTTCCAACATGTCCAATCTGATTTCTGATCGATTTTCCATAGAAGTGAATGGAAAAATCAATTGGAAATCAGATTTGACATGCTGGAATTAATCAATCGGACAGTAAGGCCTGGTTCACACTTGCATTTAAGTGGCAAACGGCTCACCGGTCGATCGGATCCGTTTCCGTTCCATTTCCCAATATTCCCCCCCAGACCCGCACCCCCAAAGTGTATTTTCTATTTAGAACGGTCCGTTTCTTTACTAATATGAAGAAACGTTCCGTTTTCCCTTTGCCCCCAATGCAGTGCTAAAGCTTCTGTTTCCGTTCCGCTGGGCTTAGCGGTCCGGAAAATTTGGTGCAGCAAGAAACTTGCGGTCCGTTCAGCGGATCATGCAGAGCGGATCTATTTAAATAAAGGGATGTAAACGGATCCATAGGTTAACATTGAATCCGATCCGGGAACGGAGAGTTTTTTAGCGCAAGAGTGAACCGGGCCTAAATCTGTCAGAAAATGGCATTGTGTGTACCTAGCATTATGCTCACAGCCTACAGCTCAGGATAGTCCACTCCACTGACTGCTTGGTAAAGGAAACTTACAATGAGATAAATATGGAGGTTACCATTTTGCTCTTTGCTTGGTTGTTGTGATGATCCTCTGCCTTGGATATCTCCCAATTCAAAAAGCCTGAACAAGTATGCAGATTAAGGGTTCTGATCCCACTGGCTACATTTTTACTTCAGGTGTGTGGTTGGAACACTACTAAAGAAATAATGTCAGCCTGATGGACAGGTAACTGGCATTGGTTATAAGGGAATTAAGAAGGTAGTACACATAATTTTTTTACTATAGATTTCCTATAGATTAATATGACAGATCAGCTAGAATAATAAACACTGAATATTATATAACACTGATATACAGTTGTTGTGTTTTTTTAACTAAGCACAGTTGATAATTAAGCAATGGGAATTATACAATGGGAACTGGAATGTGAAAGCTTGTTGGTCAAATTATGACTGTACGGACTAACCTCCAAGCAACTAAATTCTTCTCCAGGACTAATTACTGCAATCAGGAGCCTAGACAGGAGCAGTGCCTGAAACCATGGTGCATGGACTGCCTGTGGCCACTACACAGCAGCCATCATTTATCTACCAGTGAAAGGTGCTCCTTCTAGGAAACACATTTTCTTAACATGAAGACAGGAGTTTACCATCAGTAATGTAAGAAGTGTACAATAGAGCCCAATAATAGTGAACAAAGTTTTAGTTTAAAGAGAACCCGAGGTGGGATTTAATTATGCTAGTGGGGCACAGAGGCTGGTTGTGCACACTAACACCAGCCTCCGTTGCCCCATGGTGTGCCTCCAGGACCCCCCTTGCGTGCCGATATACCCCCCGCAGTGCTAGCGACACACAGCATGTCACCAGCACAATGTTTACCTATGCGCTGTCTGTTAGCGCCGCTCCCCCGCCTCCTCTGTATCGGCGCTACCCGCCCACGTCCCTTCCCTCCCGCTGATTGGAGGGAAGTGTGCACAACCAGCCTCTGTGCCCCACTAACATAATTAAATCCCACCTCGGGTTCTCTTTAAGGGTGTGCACACTTATGCAACCTGCTTAGAAGCTCTAGTGGCCAATTCAGAAGCTGTCGGGAGACTAGAGCAACTAGAGCGTAAAGTGAACCCGAGGTGAGAGTGATATGGAGGCTGTTATATTTATTTCCTTTTAAAAAGGTAACCTATACTGAGAGGGATATGGATTTTTCCTTTTAGACAATGCCAGTTTCCTGGCAGCCCTGCTGATCTCTTTAGTTGCAGTAATGTCAGAATCACACACCCTTGAACAAGCATGTGGCTAATCCAGTCTGACTTCAGTCGAAGAACCTGATCTGTATGCTTGTTCAGGGGCTGTGGCTGAAAGTATTAGAGACACGGTATCAGCAGGCGAGTCATGCAACTGGTATTATTTTAAAAGGGAAATTCATGCTGGATCCACATTGCTCTGCGTATTGTGCTTTACTGTTCCCTGTCCCTCACTGAAAAAAATTCTATTAACCCTTCGCACTCTCACATGCAAATGTTCAAACAAATGCACCCACAGATTCACTCATCCAGGCACAACTGTTATCCCTACAGCTAAGTTAAAAGCCGGGGTTTTAGTTCACAGAAGAATGCATTCTTATGCTTAGTCACCTATACTGCGCAGAAGTACCCAGGTAAACATAGGTGTCCTAACTCTGGCCCTGTAACATGCATAGTGCAGACATGCAAACATTCATTGCATCAAACCTATCAATGGATTAGGAGCACACATCCTGACGTCCTCTCCTGGGACAGATAGTGCATCTTACCAATCGCTTAAGGGAGCTAACGTTATGTGTCCATGTGCACTATGCACATACACCAGCATAAGCTGTGTGCATGCTGACAAAGGCGATGTGCCTGGATATATGTATTTTTTTCCTTGTTACTGACCCCTGTGGCTAGGGTCTAATTCAGTGCACTCCCCCCTTCCCCTGTATGTTTGTCAGCATGCACACAGCTTATGCTGGTGTATGCGCATAGTGCACATGGACACATAACGTTAGCTCCCTTGTGCGATTGGTAAGATGCACTGTCTGTCCCAGGAGAGGACGTCAGGATGTGTGCTCCTAATCCATTGATAGGTTTGATGCAATGAATGTGTTTGCATGTCTGCACTATGCATGTTACAGGGCCAGAGTTAGGACACCTATGTTTACCTGGGTACTTCTGCGCAATATAGGTGACTAAGCATAAGAATGCATTCTTCTGTGAACTAAAACCCCGGCTTTTAACTTAGCTGTAGGGATAACAGTTGTGCCTGGATGAGTGAATCTGTGAATGCATTTGTTTGAACATTTG
Source organism: Hyperolius riggenbachi (assembly GCF_040937935.1). Taxonomy (NCBI): domain Eukaryota; kingdom Metazoa; phylum Chordata; class Amphibia; order Anura; family Hyperoliidae; genus Hyperolius; species Hyperolius riggenbachi. Next base: position 373,145,623 of record NC_090646.1, read on the forward strand.
CATGCGAGAGTGCCAAGTGTTAATAGATTTTTGCTGTTTTCTAGCCACACCCCCTTCAGCACCTCCCTTTCCTTAATAACTTATTTAATGTCCTAACTAGAGGCGATGTGCCTGGATATATGTATTTTTTTCCTGTCCCTCACTGAGGTAATTACTAAAAGATAGGACTTTAGACCAAAGTCAAATTTCAGACAGAAAATGTACCTACCTATAACTCTCCAATGTATTCCCCTTTGCCTCAGGTGAGGTATGCATGAAGGGTGGAAAACTAGCAATATGTCATAAATGTATTGTTGATCAAAGGTGCCACACATTTATGTTACAAGAAGACTAATCCTCTAAAACCCTTGGTACGCTCATAAGGTTTTACAGGAAACCACTAGCACACATATGAATTTAAAGGAGAAGCCTGTCGCATTTAAGACCCAGTGTCACAAGGCCATGTTCATAGTTCATACTACAATAAGTCCCCCTGTGGTATAAGAGCAAACAAACAATGCAATAAAAGGGGACTAATAGCTTTTCGAATTGCCCTTAAATCCCCTGGCTCTCTGCAGAGAACTCCATTGCCACATGCCACCGTTGACAAATTGCTGAAGCCTTTATTAATGGATCATCCAATTGGTTGCTAATATTTTACCGTAGACTGAAACGACATACCGGCAGGCTTAAAAGCCATTCTTTATGTTACAACTTGATTTCAGCAAGCCTTTCATTCTTTCTAAAGGTTAATAGGGGTGAAATGGTATGTGCACCATTTGTTGCTGTAATAGCCACCAGGCACATAATGTCGGAGCTAAAGCAGCTGTAATACACTAAATTGGCAGCATCGTCCCTCACATACAGGAAATAACGAGGCATAAATTCATCTCCTGTAAACAGGTTAAGGCCTCTTGCACACTGCAAGCAATTCAGATTCAGATTCCGCTTTTTAATCTGTTTTTACTTCCGATTCAGATTCAGATTTTCAGTTTGCTCCTTGCACACTGCAAATCTGAATCTGAATCGGAGGTAAAAACTGATTAAAAAGCGGAATCTGAATCTGAATTGCTTGCAGTGTGCAAGAGGCCTTATAAGGAGGAAAAATCTCACGCACTTAATTCCACCCATACTTTACCACTCAAGTCTAGTTATGAATGCAAGAATCTGGATTTTCCAGTAACAGCAATCAGAGGAAGTATTAACTTCCTAAAAATGAGCCATGATTGAACTTTATCTCTTTCAGAAAAAAAAAAAAAAAAAACCTCATCAGTGAAGATGCAAGTAATGTATGAAAACCCAAACGACTGCTGCTCATGCATAAGGTTTAAAGGAAGACAGATGATGTTTGAGGTTTTCAAAAGGTTTACATGCAGGCTTTGAGAAACACGGACGCTATCACTAGTTCTCACTGCTTGGTTGCCACACACATCCTCCAGCTTTCTGATAGCCAGACCGGGACTGACTTATCAAGGATAGTGCAAAGAAAACAGCTGAAAAAGTGGAGCACATACCAAAAACAGCAGAATTCAGCAGCTGAATAAATCAGATTCTGTGTGATTTCTTTCTGGCTTTTGATTCAGTTTACTTCGCTGTAGATTTGCAGTGTGCAGCTTAACCACCTGAGCGGTATGGACGAGCTCAGCTCGTCCATCACCGCCACGGTGGATTTCTCAGGTCCTGGTGGGTCTTTTTTCACCAAATTTTCAGAGGGGGTGTAGCCAGCACTTGGCTAGCTACATCACCCCTCCGATCGCCGCCGGCCCGCTCTGGTCCCCCCGATCACTGCTCTTTTATGCTTAACACCCCCCCCCCCCCCCCCAGCCTCTTCATAGCCTCCAGGGGTCGGTATGGCAGCGATTGGAACTGCGCATGTCGTCGTGACATCGATGTTGTCAGACGTCATACCCGATCATCGCCATGGCAACGCCTGAAGCTATGGCCGAAGTCTCGCCCATCGCGGGATCGCCGCCAGGTAAATATCGCCGGCGATCGGAGGGGGGTGAGCAGTGCCGGGGGACTTGTGTGTGGGGGGGGGAGTGTAGCTAGCCTAGTGCTAGCTACACCAACTTAAACGCATTTAAAAAAAAAAAAAAAAAAGCCACCCGCGGCTGCAATTAAATGAACGCCAGGGTGGGTTAATAAGGCCTAGTGTACAAAAATGCAAAACAGTCATTGAATCGCTGCATTTAAACTTCCCTAAACCCCTCTTGAATGGAATCTCCGTTTCACACAATGTGCCAGCCGAACACACATATAATAGGCATTTTCAGGATGACATTAGATAGCGTCCAAGTAAATGCGCCATGCTCTGTCTGGGGACCACTTACGAGAACAAAACTGCAGAAAAAAAAGCTCATTAGCGCATGCAAATACAAAATGTTTTTCCACCCATTGTAAAAATGGCATCAATGTAATCCACCATGAAGATAACCATAAACAGTTCAATTTCTCATTGTATCCTTAGATCACAAAAAAAAAATCGATTGAAAGAAAAGCTCGACAAATTTATATATAAAAAAAAAAAAAAATGGTAACGAAAAATTTTTTTTAAAAAAAATAAAAATCGCTGCAGTTTCCAGTGATTTTTCCACGTTAAATCGTGGAAAAAAAAAATCACTCCCACAAAACACCGGCGGTAATCGCCAGTGTTTTGCGCTTTTAAGTGTGAATGGGCCCTGATGGTGTTTTTTGTCTGGAGCAAAAAAAGTTTCCACCATAGGCTTCTATGGGAAACCATCTGTCTGGAAAAACATGCTGGTCGGATATTTGCATTGCGTTTACTGGCATGGATCAAATGAATCCATTCTGGACTGAAAGTAAGAACGGTTCCAATTAATAATATAGGATCCGTTGACTGACTGGTTTTGCAACTCAGCCAAACGGGCCATTTTGCCTTGCAGTGTGAACCGAGCATTAGGTCTGAAGCTTCAGCCATAATGTCACACTGATATGGTTGCTGTTCCTTTGACTCCCACACAGAAAAATTATTCTTATTTAGTAGTTATTTAGTGCCAACATCTTCCGCAGCACTGTACAGAGTATATATATATGACGTTCTTTTCAACTTTTTATTGCTATTCTGCTATCAGGAGTGTTTCCACACTCACACAAAACTTATTAGCTTCAGACTGCTCCAGATAATACATTAGTTTATTAACCCTTGCAATGAAAAAAAACAAATGAATAAGGGCCTTTTCCCACTACCCTGCAATTTGCGATTTGATTATGATCACAAAGTACAGTGGTCTCCCCAGGCTCTTTTAGCCGGGTGCTCCACACAGCTAGTTTTGATGAGCACCCGGCCGTTATCAGCTCACCTCTTCCTATGCTGTGAGCAGAGTTGTGCACAGAAGCATCAGCCCTGCATTCTCTAATCTTGCCCCACCCGGCTACTTTTTCCTGCCACCCGGCAGGAAATAATTTCTGGGGAGAACACTGAGGTACATTAAACTAATGGAAACTGCAGCAGCAATTTCCATTAGTGCGATCAGATTGCGATGAAATTTTGGTCAAAACTCAATCGTCGTCCTGCCGCGTTTTGGATGCGATTGAGCTTTACTATACTGAGTATAGTAGCTCAATCGCAATCGCATCGTGGAAACTGAAACGTGATCGCATTTCATAGTGGAAAAGAGCCCTAAGGGCCATTCACATTAGAAGCGCTTTTTTGAGCGCTTTGTGATCTGCGCTTTTAAAAAAAAAAAAAAAAAAAAAAAAAAAAAAAAAAAATCGCTCTCCTTCACTCATTAAAATCACTGTAAAAATCACTTTAAAAATCGCTGCAATCTGGCGATCGCAGCGATTTTTATGCGATTTTAGTGAAAGTGAACGATTTTTAAAAAGCGCTAATCACAAAGCGCTCAGAAAAGCACTTCTAGTGTGAATGGGCCCTAAATGAGGAACACAGACAAGTTCTAAGTAAGATGAGTACTTCATGCTCTTGTTTACATAATCATTCAGGCCTTGGGCTGTTTTTGAGGCGCCTTTTTTTTTTAATGATTCCCAGTGCTTGGGTGGGCGATTCGTTTTTGTGCTTAGCGGTTTTCTAAGCGTTTTTCCCAAGCGGTTTTGTAATTCACTCCCTGACACAAGTCAGGAAGTGAACTCTTTGACCCAGAAAAGAATAAATACAATGTATTTATTCTTAAAAATGCGGACCCAAACGCTACACAAAGCAATTTTGTGAGCATTTTGCATTGCTCCTATAGTTTCCATTGAGGCGGAATCGCCTCAAAAATGGTACACACACCGCTTTACTGAACGGACAGCGCACGACCCGCGCTGACATGAATCTTCTCAGACATTCATTGTCGCATGCGGGCAAAAAAAGCAGAAAACGCCTGCAGTGTGAACAAGCCCTTAATGCTCTCTTCCCACATTGAGAACACCTTGGCATGGGAAGAAAACTCGCTGAACTGTGCAGTCACCACAGCACTGCTACTAGTGTGAATGGGCCCTAAGTCAGGCACATGGGGTTGCATTGTTTCTTACTAATTTTACTACTTGTAAATTGATGTCACTAACCAATTGCGTTTTTCTGTGCAGTTAATATAACACCTACCAATTGTTCACAGCCTGCTGCAGCCACAGAACCAGGAGCATACTCGAGATAAAGCAAGTGAAGTTTTCATCTGTGTGTGGACTTTCTATCAGCAATCAACCACTGAGCCTGAATGTTTGTGTATATGGCCTCATCTGATTAAATATGCTCGCTGAGGAAGATTGTTACTGATGGAGGTGTCAACCTAAGTAGTTTGTATGAAAGACTTATAACTATTTCAGTCTAGGTTATTCACTTGAGGCTGGACTTGCTCAGGTATTTAAGTATAATTTGTAACAACCGTGTAAACTTATAAGCATGTATCTCTTCACTTTGTATAGCTTTACTTATTTTACGGTTGTTGCCTTACGCAGCTATCAGTCTCAGACAAACTGATCATTTTGATGATCCTTATCACAGAGCAATAGTATGTGGAGTGGTGCACAATGATCAGCTTCAAACAAGTCTCTGCATGAAATCCAATCAATAGCAAAGATCTGTTTGACAGACTGCCACCCCTCAGCAATTCATCTAGACAATTTATAATATCGATTGTTTGCTGGAACCCTTCATGGGTTGATTTGTTATTTGGCCACATTTATTTATCCAAAGGCAACTATGGAGATGAAAGGTAGAAATGATGAATGAGACATTAGTAACTGGCTTGCATGCACATATTATGTAAATGTATGCAGCATGGAATTGGGCCAATCAAATACTCTTCCTGCCAATTTTAATATTGTAAGTATTAGAAGCAGAGGATCAGCAGGACAGCCAGGCAATGTGCATTATTTAAAAGGAAATAAACATGTCAGCCTTAATATCCCTCTCACCTCGGGTTCCCTTTCAAGCAGCATCTGACCATCTCCTAGCAAAAGGTCCTGAGAGGTTTCATGGCTCATGCCTTGTCAAATGCATACAGAGAGCAATGTGCACTGTCCTCTAGAGAGGTAGGGTGGGGGTGGGGACTGGGAAGCAGCACTTGGTAAAAAGAAAAAAAAAAAAAAAAAGCTGACTGCTTGTTTTCCACACTAAAGTGAACCTGAGGTGAGAGGGATATGGAGGCTGACATATTTATTTCTATTTAGACAATACAAATTGCCTGGCTGTCCTACTGATCATCTGCCTCTAATACTTTTAGCCATAGATCCTGAACAAGCCTGCAGATCAGATGTTTGACTGGTTTTGCTGCATGCTTGCTTCAGGTGTGTGGATGTTTGACTGGTTTTGCTGCATGCTTGCTTCAGGTGTGTGATTCAGACACTACTGATGCATGAACGATCAGCAGGACTGTCAGGCAACTAAATATGGCAACAGTCATATCCCTCTAAAGGACAACTGTAGTGAGAAGAATATGGAGGCTGCTATATTTATTTCCTATTAAAGGATACCAGAGCCAAAACCCTTAGGAGAAACGTGGGGAGCCGGCATGTATGGTGATCTGTCCTGATGCCCACTGCTCCCCCCGTTCTCCTGTGTACCCTTCCTTACATGCCTAAAGCTTATCTGGCAGCCTCTGCCAGGTCGCCAGAATTGGGCCTCACTGCGCAGGCGCTAGCCCGGCTTGCGGGTGTCCCTTAGAGCACAATCGCGGCCGCTCTGCGCTTGATGTAATCATGCAGTCATGTTCAGAGTGCTCCCGGGTGCAGTCGCGTGCTGAGGAACATGCGTAAGCCGGGTTAGCACCTTCACAGTGAAGCCCAACTCCAGAAGAGGCTGCTGGAGGGGCTTTAGGTATGTAAGGAGGGGGACATGGCAGAACAGGGGGAGCAGTGGGCATCAGCACAGATCACCATACATGCCTGCTATCCACTCCCGTTTCTCCTAAGGTATCCTTTCAACAATACCAGTTGCCTGGAAGCCCTGCTGATCTATTTGGCACACCAGTGCAGTGGGCAGTGTAGTTTTTGAATAACAGCAGTAACAAGCATGCAGCTAATCTTGTCAGATCTGACAATGTCAGAAACACCTGATCTGCTGCATGCTTGTTCATCAGGGTCTATGGCTAAAAGTATTAGAGGCAGAAAATCAGCAGTATAGCCAGGCAACTGGTATTGCTTAAAAAGGAAATAAGTAAATGCAACGGATCAGGAAAATCAGCACCACACGTTATCCGCGTGTTGCATCGTATACTGTCAATGAATAGTATGCTTCCTTGTTACTGTTAACGTATGCGTTATGCGGTAATGCAGCGCGCAACGGTGCCACATGTTGCATAGGTGACGCATTGCAGTGCAGCAAGCCACGTTACAAAGCGTCTGTTATTCCGCAACGCACCACTGTGAATGTAGCCTAAGACTTTTAGCATTTTCTGTAGCTACCAGTGAGTATCACAAAATCTGAGTAGACTCTAAGAAACCAGTATTTGGAGGCACTGAACTGGAACTTTAGCACGGGCCAGATTTTTAAGAGCACATTAAATAGACAATCTTAATTTGCAATGTTCTTGAACTACTGCTGCTGCTACTGCTACTACTACTACCTTGTTCAGACTAGAAAAACGCAATGGCTATGCACTAACTGTTGCAATGCTGAATGAATGGAGCAGTATTGCACAGCATGGCATAACAATATGCGTATAGCTGTGCAATAACATTACACAGCAGTGCAGAGTTTTGGTGTGAATATTAAACAAGTTCTTTGGCCTTTTTAACATCCTTGCAAAAACACACACTGTGTAGTGCACATGGTGCCAATGAGCCCTGACAGCTGCAAACCAAACATGAACACAATAGTAAGTCTTGGCAAGCTTAACAGTTAAAAGTAGAAATGTAGCAGTAAAGTATTGTACCGATGTGTATATCACTTCAACAACGCATTTATGGAAGTGCTTTTCAGATTCATTTGTAGATTTCACTGATAATTTACTGTATATATGGTCATGCAATCCTCGTTTTCAATTGGCTACATTTGTGACAGGTGTACTTCACGTATTACTGTAAATAAAACAATATATCAATTTGGTCAGTATTCCTAATAAATAACTGCAAATCTGACCTAAAATAGCCCAACCAAATAAGCAGAAACATGCCTTAAGAGCACAGCCACCTGTTTGTACTATGGAGACAAGGTCATGGTTCACTGCACAGTTGGACAAGAAAGATAAAGGGACCTTTAAACCATGCCACACTGAGAAACCAGGCTTTCCAGCAGTGTCACAGTCAGTGACAGCCGCCAATGTCAAAATAATGTATAGCTTCCTGCAGAGACAATGATTAGGAGGCTGCATTTGTCTGAGTGTCATGCAGAATACACCAGTCATACACAATTGGTTTACGTACCCCCATGTGTTGAGAAAAACAAAGATTTAATCAGTTGACATGAAACACAGCGAGTGACACCAGAAGACAGGTAGGAATTCTCCAGAGCCACCTGTGTTTATGACAAGAAGCCAGCAGTGCTGGGCTAGCAGCAGCACACAGGCAGGGAGGGCAGTGATGGGGGATGACTGGCAGATCACACAAGGTACAGGGCAGACACCCCCAGGCAGGGAAAGCGTTAGCTCCATCACAATGAGATCTGCCAGCACACTGGTGCCCATCACATCTGGCATGTTGTACTGCTACACCTGTGACAGCCACCAGCAATGCATGGCCTGCGATCACATACACAACATAAACAGAGACCATACAGTAGTGACATGCTGCCTGCCACATGCAGCCAGCAGCCTCCTGCTTACCTTCTCCTTCTTGTCCTTAATCTGCTCCTCGCTCTTGGTCAGCCCTCCGGCCACCACCGCCGGGCTCCATGTGACGCCGCCAGAGGAGCCCCCCGTGCCGCCCCCGGTGTCAGCCCAGCCGCAGCTGTCGATCTTGATGAGTCGGTGCTTGGGGGAGACGATGTACTTGAGCTCTGTTCCCCCTGGCAGCTGGGGCTGCTGGTGCCGACGGGCCCCCGATGGCCTCCTCTCGCTGTTGCTGCGGTACAGGTGCGGGGAGGAGGACGAGGAAGAGGAGGACGAGGTGGTGTTGGTGCTGGAGCCAGGGTATGGCTCCTGCTGCTGGAGGAGGCTGTTGCTGCTGGTGCCCCTCCTGCCAGCCTCCACCTGCTGCTGCTCCTCGCTACACATGGCCCGCAGCTTGCGCAGAGACGAGCCCGGCCCGCTGTACGGATCCTCGAAGTCTCTCTCCTTCTGGGCCCGATAGGCTTTGATGAGGTCGCTCTCCTCCCTGCAGTGGCCGGGCAGCGGGGAGGTGTGGTGGTGGAACTGGGGGAAGCACGGCGGCGGCAGCGGCTGCTGCTGCAGCTGGAAGGAGCGCTCGCTGCTGCCGTTCCGCTTGTAATCCGGTCTGGGGGGCTGCGGGGGGCTCTTCGTCTTGTTGTTGTTATTGTTGCCCAGACTGAAGTATTTGTTCAACCATTTGGCCATGATCAGCCTGGGTGGTGAAATGACAGTAGTGGGGTGAGCTACAGAGCGACCCGAGCGCCGACACTCCCCCCACACACAGCACTCACCAAGTCCTGGGGCAAAACTCCTGCCCAAGTCCTGCAGTCTGGTGCTCTGCTCCCCCCAATGGGCTCAGCTTACAAGCACCCCTCCCCCCCTAATGGGCAACACTTATTAAGTCCTGCAGCCTGGTACTCTGCTTCACAAGCAACCCCCTAATTGGCAGCACTTCCCAATTCCTGCAAACTGGTGCTCAGCTCCACAAGTACCCCTCAATGAGCTCTGCTCCACAAGCACCCCCAAATGGTCCCTTGCCCCACAAGCAACCCCTATTGAGCCCTGCTGCACAAGCACCCCCTAATGAGCCCTTCTCCACAAGCACCCCCTAATGGGCCCTGCTCCACAAGCACCCCCTAATGGGCCCTGCTCCACAAGCACCCCCTAATGGGCCCTGCTCCACAAGCACCCCCTAATGGGCCCTGCTCCACAAGCACCCCCTAATGGGCCCTGCTCCACAAGAACCCTTTAAAGGGCTCTGTTTAACAAACAACCCCCTAATGGACTGAGATCCACAAGCACCCCCTAATGGGCAGCACTCTGCCACCAGACTCGCTGCTGGTCACAACCAAAGTCACTTCAGGCAAACAGGTAGATAGAGATCCTCCATTCGAGAAGGCGCGTATCACAGAGAGTCACCCGGGCGGCACAGCACGTACATGGCAAGCCGTGGGCTCCGAGTCACCCTCCCTCAGGTCACGTCCAGCTTTCTCTTTCCCATTCACTCCGAGGCGTCGGCTGTGTGAATGAGAGTCCTGGCTGGGCAGCCGTGTGTGCGAGGAGGGATATGCCACCAGGAGTTGCAGCTGAGGGAACTTGAGTCACTTGTTGAGTAGTGTGGTGAGAGGTGGCAGCAGAGACGGCGGGCAGCGCGTACACAGCACGGGAACTGGCTGCCTTGTCACTGGAGTTAGGAGCTGGGTTGACTTTGTAGTGACAGCTCCTGTGGAGCGCTGAAACAGAGCTCACCTCTTGCGGAGAATGTGGGGAGGGCTCAGTGGAGAAGTAGTTCCTCCCTTCCCTGCCTGTCAGCTCACACCCAGGCTGGCTGGTCCTCCCCCTCTCCACTGGCTATTCGGGGACTCTCACCTCAGCACAGGACAAAAACACACCTCTCAAATCTTATCTCACCCATACTAGCGTATCATGCCCTGTTATCATTGTTTTTAGATAGGCAAAGTGTATATTTATATATACTTTCTATATTTCTATGGCAAAGGGAACGCAATATAGATTTGCATCAGGAAGTCAGATTCTATGTGATGTTGAGGGTCAAAATGTTGTTTCAGTCTTATAAAATACATTTAGATGACAATTTATATTAAATTAAACGCAGAAATAGGCAGAAATCACTATAACGTACACCATACATGAAGTGCTTACACTGCCCCCGCTGGCTGCCACTAGTAACTACCGTTTATGAATCCATTTTCTCAGATTTCTAATAAAGGAAAACAAAAGTTTGCTTTCTTAGAACAGAAAGAATCTGCAATAATTCAGGTTGGAGTGAGCTTGAGATGTAGAAGCTAAACACATCTTCTGGAGGTGTATTTAGACTTCTTAGAGCTGGTTCAGACGGACGTCTGCGTGGCGTCGCGTCTGTGGGCGGTGCGGCGGCTGCGCGTTCAGGCTTTCAGTAGCCTTCAGTCGCGTTCCGATGCGGTCGCGTTTTTTTTCCCCCTAAGGGAACATTAGCCGTCGCGGTTGGCCGCTCCCTGGAAGCAACATGTCGCTTCCAGGGGCAGCTCGAACGCTAACGAAAATCGGGACGCGAACACCGCGTTCGGGTAAAAGCGTGCAAAAGCTCAGTGTAAACGCTCCCATTCCACGACGTTCCGAACGCTTGCGGTAAACGCTCCGCAAGCGTCCGTCTGAACCAGCCCTTTTAAGGGTAACAATGGTTAATTTGCATATATTCAGCAGTGATGCACTGGGAGACATTTCAAGCTCACACCAACCTGAATTATCACAAATTCTTTCTGTTCTAAGAAAGCAAACTTTTGTTTTCCATAGCATTTTAGTAAGGGGGCTTTTAGGGCCATTGTAGCCCCTCACACACTCCAATGAGTTCTGGGTCACCGTGAGCTTGCTGGTTAGTCTGTACCTAATAAAGCAAATTATGGCTCTATCCTACAAGCAGGGTTAAGTAAATGTAAATTAAAAAAAAAAGGCTAAGGGGAGGGAAGGCTCAGGTTCCTATTGAGTCTACCTTGTCTTCTCTGTCCCCTCGTTCCAGCACTGTCCCCCGGTAAAGGTAGTCTGGTATCAACTGGTTAAAGTGTACCCAATCCAAAGCTCAGGTACACAAAACCAGATACTCACCTAAAGAAAGGGAAGCCTCAATAGGATCCTGAGGCTATTCTGCTGCCCCTCTTTGCTGAGCGCGCTCCCCAGAAGATTAGCTCTTCTTCTCCACATCCACCTAATGATCTCAGTTACTTTTATGCCTTTCAGTTATCTACCTATCCCTCATCAGCTTGTCACTAGGGGTATGCCTGAAAGAAGCATGCAATTTATCCAGTCAGACTTCAGTCAAACATCTTATCTGCATGCTTGCTTAGGATCTATTTTTTTTTATTTATATGTATTTATAAAGCGCCAACATATTACGCAGCCCTGGACACAGGGGAGGACTGGCCCAGGGGGACGGGGGTCAATTGCCCCCCGGGCCGCCCGAATCTTAAGTAATTAGGGCCAGCCGCTGCTATACGCAGCGGCCGCAGACATACCACAGGTGACAGGTTTGCAACCTCGCGTGATATTTCCCGGCAAGTTGAAGTATCCAATCAGAGAAGGGGCTGAGGCGGCCGGCCGTGGTGTGCCCTTGTGCGTGGCTGCGCCTGCGGTGTATGTGAGCGGCACAAGGACACAAATAGCTTAGGTCCTCTCCGGCCCGGTGGGTTGACCCTGCTTGACTCCGCCCCCCGCCTGGAGCCATTGCCGCCCGCAACGTGCTGCTGTGCCTGCGGTGTCATCGGAGTGAGCTGTCTCACTCTTCAGCTTTCTGTGCTGGGGGGGCTGGGGGCCTGGAGCTGAGGCTACGTATGGCTGGCCTGGCTGGAGGAATCGGACACAGTCCTCCCCTGTGCTGCTGTGCCTGAGGTGTCGTCGGAGTGAGCTGTATCACTCTTCAGCTTTCTGTGCTGGGGGGGCTGGGGGCCTGGAGCTGCGGCTACGAGTGGCTGGCTGTCCTGGCTGGAGGAGTCGGACACTCGGGGGGGGGGGGGAGCTGGGAGTCGGAGATGCCACCTATAGCTCCTTGCTGCTGAGGAGGAGGTGTAGGACTGAGGAGACAGGAGGATAGAGGAGGTCGGGTCCAGGTCGCCAGAGGAGAAGGTGATTTTTATAAATTTTGTTTCTGTACTTCTTCTCCCTTCTTGTCACTGAGTTACTCACACTTTGCTGCCTGCCTGCTACTGCTGTCAAATTCAATTCTCTGCCCAGGCCAGTGCCCTCTGAGTTTTTTTGTGTGTGATAATCATCCCCATTCTGACCCTAGCCTGAGGGGGAACGTTTTTTCTTCTTGTGGTGTGATTGGCGGCAGGGGAGGGGGGAGGCAGGCAGTTAGGCACTGTCAAACAGGTAGTTGGAGGGGGGGGGGGGGGGGGGTAGGTGTCAGACAAGTAGTTTGTATGGTGGGTGGGCGGGAGTGGGGTTAGGCATCACCAGGTAGGTAGGTTTGTGTGTGTGTGTGGGGGGGGGGGGGGGTTGTTTAAAGGAGTTTTCAGGCATTTTTAATGAAATAAGTGCTACTTACCCGTGGCTTCCTCCAGCCCCACGCTCCCAGCATGTCCCTCGCCGCAGCTCTGCAGTCAGCCATTCGCTGCCGTTGCCTCCCAGTCCCCGGCGATTTCACCAGTCCGACCTGGATGTCGGCCTGTACTGCGCCTGTGCGAGCAGCACTGTCAATCACCGCCACGTGGACCGGAGTGTACTGCGCAGGCGCAGTAGTTCTGCGTCTGCACAGTACGCTCTGGTCCATGTGGCGGTGATTGACAGCGCCGCTCGCACAGGCGCAGTCGGCCTGACGTCATCGCCGGGGGCTGGGAGGCAGCGAACAGCTGACTGCAGAGCTGCGGCGAGGGACATGCTGGGAGCTTGGGGCTGGACGAGCCCTGGGTAAGTAGCACTTATTTTCATAAAAGAAAAAAAGCCTGATAACTCCTTTAAGGTTAGGCATCAGACACAGACAGGTAGATTGTGCCGAGAAATGGGGTTAGGCATCAGGTACATAGTGTGTGTGTGTGTGTGTGTGTGTGTCTGTGGCTGGGGCTGTTAGTCATCACAATTTGAAGATTTGCACACAAGAAAGATATGGCTTTGGGCTGGGGATGCCGTGAAACGGGCCTCTAGTTTGTGTTGTCCCCCCAGGCCAAAAGGTCCCAGTCCTCCCCTGCCTGGACATTAGTTCAAGAGAACCTAAACTGAGAAGGATATGGATTTTTCCTTTTAAAATAATACATGAAGAACATGCATGCAGATCAGGTGCTCTGACTGAAGTCAGACTGGATTAGCTGCATGCTTGTTTCAGGAATGTGATTCAGCCACTACTGCAGCTAAAGAGATCAGCAGGGCTGCCAGGCAACTGGTATTGTTAAAAAAACTAATGAAATTAACAATTGTATCTATCTTCCGTCTCCTAAAAATAACTTTTTAAGATATTCCACACTTTTATGTTATGTTTAAATCTACTTTAAGTTTTAACTGTTTTATTGTTTTTGCTCAATGACACATCCATTGAAGTATTCCAGAGCTAAAATCTATGAACTATTGACCCTTTTTATCTCTTTGCTGCTCTTAGAAACCATTTTCTGCTAGGAAAGAGTCAGCCACTTACATACAGTGTACCTGATATTTAACTCTTTCAGGCAGAGAAAGAAAAAAAGGACCATAGCCTAGTTATTTATGTGCTTGGCACTGTACGTACACATGTTTATCTCATCATGTCACATGTCACCTCGGGTATCCTTTAACAGGAAACATCCATATCCCTCTCAGTTTAGGTTCCCTTTAAGGTTACAGACAATATTTAGGGGTGACATACAGCATTAAGACAATACAGGAATGCATGCAAATCAGATCACGCAGCACAGTATGAGTACGATATAATGCTTAGTCACTGGATGGGAGCATGGAGATTAGGCAAGTCAAGTTCACTCAAGAGTTCACTCAGATCCATAGCATGGGTGCACAGTAATGGAGGTGCATGAACAGGTAGGAGACATAAGGAGGAGGACCCTGCCTGAAGGCTTACAATCTAGAGGGAGAGATAGGGACACAAAAGGTAGGGGACCAGAGTTCAGCTGCGGGTTTAGAGCACTAGTTAGGAGGGTGGGCCAGAGTGAAAAGGTGAGTTTTGAGGGCCTTCTTGAAGATGTTGAAGGAGGGGGAAACTCTAATTGGGGGAGGTAGGGAGTTCCATATTGTTGGAACAACTCTTGAGAAGTCCTGGAGGCATGCATGGGATTGGGCGATGTGGGGGGCAGTCAGGCAAAGCTCATTGAAGGAGCGGAGTGAGCCGCTAGGTGTGTACCTCTGGGTATGATTGGAAATGTAGGTTGGGCACGTTTTGTGAACAGATTAGTAGGCCAGACACAGTATTTTGAATCTGATTCTGGACTGGATAGGAAACCAATGGAGGGATTCGAATGGGGGGAGCCGCCGTGGTGGAGCGATGGGAGGAATGGATAATTCTGGCTTCCTCATTCTTGATGGAGTGCAGCAAGGCAATTCGGGTCATAGGGAGACCAGACAGAAGGGCATTGCAGTAGTCAAGGCGGGAAATTATGATGGCATGGATGAGGAGTTTGGTGGTGACAGAGGTTAGAAAAGCACGGATCTTTCAGATGTTACGGAAGTGGAAGTTGCAGGACATTGTGAGGTTTTGAATGTGAGGGGTGAAGGAGAGTGCGGAGTCCAGGGTGACACACAGACAGCGGGCTTGAGGGTTAGAGCGAATGGTTGTGTGGTTAACGGTGACATTCACATTTGGGAGGGTGAGGGATGGCCGGGGTGGGAAGATCATAAATTCCGTTTTGTCCAGGTTTATTTTCAGGAACCTAGCAGCGAGGTCATGAATGCCCATGGACTGGAAGAGTTGGGGATTGTCCACTGTGTCAAAAGCTGCTGAAAGGTCAAGGAGGAGGAGAATGGAGTATTTGCCTTCAGCTTTAGCTACGACGAGGTCATTGACCACTTTGGTAAGAGCTGATCCGGTTGAGTGGGCAGGCCGAAATCCAGATTGCAGTGGGTCTAGCAGGGAGTTGGCATTGAGGTACTGGGTCAGGCGTTTGTAAAACCAGGGCTCAAGAAGTTTTGAGGCAAAGGGGAGGAGGGTGATAGGGCGGTAGTTGGAGGGTAGTGAGGGGTCGAGGGAGGGTTTCTTGAGCAGGGGTAGTAGAGTGGCCTGCTTGAAGTCTGAGGGGAAGGTGCCTGTGGATAGGGAGAGGTTAAACAGGGCAGTGAGGACTAGGCTCAAATCTGGGAAGTGAGGACGGAGTAAGTCAGAAGGGACGGGGTCAAGGGGGGTCTATGGCTAGTATGCAGGGCAGTTTCTTGGACAGTGCGGGCAGGGCGCAGACTGGCAAGTAGAAGAAGGGGGGCGCAGGCAGAAGGACATAACCGCTAGGCAGCTGGTGATTCGTGGTGCAGCCAAATGGAAGAAGAAGGAAGATTACCAGCGCGATCACCTTCCTTGACTCCTCCTGGGCTGCCTGCGTCAGACGTCAAGTCATCATTACGTCACCACCGCATGATGACACCTGATGTCCTGTAGCGGTACTGCAGGCTGTCAGTGCGCGGCACCCATGGAGGAGTCAGCTTTCCGGGCTCTCTTCGCCTGTGTGTTCCTGGTCTCTGCTTCCTCCTGGTTGAGCGGCTGGTCACTAGTAAGTAGGCAGATCTGCTTGTGACCTGTGGCTGTGTGACTGTCCCTATAGAGCAAGGGTCCCCAAATATTTTGGGTCAAGGGCCAGGCCCACATACTTCAGAATGCTGGGGGGCCGGAGTATACATAGAAGTCTTTGCGGGCCAGACAGTGATGCATACTAAGGTGACAACCTTTAGTCCAATTGGACAACAGTGTCACCTGATGTGGAATTTGATTGGAAACTAGCAAATTACTGCTTTCTGGCTTCATTGTATATGCGGACCACCAATATTTAAAAATGTAGCTGACTGCGTCAATTTAACTGATCGGTTGAATACTGCTCTCTGCTGCCGCAGGAGGCCTTCAGAAGTTCAGGAGCCCGAGTGCTCTCAAAGACGGGCCGCTCTGTATTGCGCATGTGCAATTGACAGAGCGGCCCATTTTCAGGAGCACTTTGGCTTCTGAAGACTACCGAAACATCCTGCAGTGGGGGATTCAAAGGGGGTGACATCTCTGCAATGGGGGGGGGGGATTGTGAAAGGAGCAGGAAGGCTGTATAGGACCAAGAGCCTTCCCTCTCCTTAGGTAAGTATCTTGGTTTTTTTTTTGGTTTTGTTGTTTTAGGTTCCCACTGCCTTTAAATACATTTTTAGGGTGCTGTTGATGTTGCATACAAACCAAGGTAGTTTTCATGTTGACAGAAAATAAAGAATGGAATGCCTACATATGATGTTGCTGTTGGCATACCTTAGCTCTCATACATTTTCAAAACGGGGGAGCATGCCCACTGCTTACCCTGACCTTCTCCATCCCCCTCCGTTATGTTGTAAAGCCCCCCCCCTGGAGCTACGCCAGGGTCGGTAACCAGTTTGCAGGCGCTGCCTGGCAATGTGAGTCCATGATCACTCACCCGTGGCCAGGAGCACTCTGCGCATGCGCACTACGTAGTCGTGCGTCACAACTACGTAGTGCACATGCGCAGAGTGCTCCTGGCTTTGAGCACGCGATCAAGGACAAGCCTGCACACTGCTCACAGAACTTAGCCGTCCTGGAAGTAACTCCAGGGGGCCTTTACAGCATAACGAAGAGTGACGGAGAAGAACGGGGAGAGCAGTAGGCAAGCCTGCTCCCCCCATTCTGAACATTTGTGAGAGCTAAGGAATCCTTAAAGTTGCCCCACATAGCTGTGGATTGATGGACTTGTGTCTCACCCATGTTGCCTTCAAAGCTGTATACTGCCCCCCCCCCCCCCCCCTCCCCATCCCTATTTCCTAATAGCAACATGTTACTCAGACATATGGTGGGCCATCCATGCTATTTTGTCATATTCGGCTGCTATTTTTTTTTCACTTTCAGAACATTTTGATCAAGCTGCTATTTTGCATGGGATTGTAAAGTTGGGTACATACAGTTTCATGTAAATTAACTTAATTGGTATGCACAGACAAATTTATGAGAAAATTCACATAAAAATGCAAAGATGCAGAAGAGGATTCATAACATAAAAAATGCAGATTTGCCATTGAAAAAACGCAGGAAAACGCAGCCAGAAATCGCAGGGATAAGTGTGAAGGCTGCCTAAAAGTCTACACAAAACAAGTACAAATGCTTTGGCTGTGTTTTGGCAGGTAAATGCACAGCTACCTGCATTTTCATAGTACAAAATTAGCCTTAGATATAAGAAACAACCTTATTTTTCCTACCTTTCTCACAACTCTTTCTTTTTTTTAGTTTGAGAAATCTTTCAAGAAAGTAAATAAACTGTTACACTTTTATAATGCGTTCTAACCCATCTCGGATCCCAGCTGTGCTCAAGAGCTTTCCTTTCCTTCTTCTCTGGCAGAATGATGCTGTTATAATTTGTGTTCCGTGGCTGGTCTCAAGAGAATAGCACACAAAAGGCTAACGTAAAACCCCTAGCTTCAACTGAAAGGTAACTGCCAGCGTACAAGTAGCACATTTATTTAAAGAGAAAAGAGCCCAATGAGTCACAAGGTTTTGTGTTTTGGTGCTGAACTTGTTGGATAGAAGAAGCTAGCCTGCTTAATTGCTTGGCTCCAGGGTAGACCTGCTAGGAAACAAGGATGTAAATCCTGTCTCTCTCATGTGAATGAGCAGTGGAGGCTCCTCAACGCTCCTGATTAGCATGCAAAGCATATCGCTCCAGCCGCTCATTTTCTGGGACTCATCTTTTGCACAAGGATGTGTACTATTATGCAAATGCTGACTAGCTTTAGGAAATACACCTTTCAAATATCTTCATTGCTGTAGGCCACCATTTATATTCTCAGTGGAATTATTTTCCCAGTTCTGTGTCGCAGGATGTTCGCCTAGATGAGAGTCTGTCTTCAAATAATATTCCTGATTACCGGATTTAGGTGTTTGAACTTATTTTTTACAGTTTCCATTGACTTAAAATGATCAGTTTACTTGTTTAACTTAAGAGACTTTTAAAGTTAATATAAACCTGAAGAATAAAATAAAACAGTGCTAGCCTAGCGGATCAGGTCATTTGGATGCAGGGATTGCGTCTAATAGTTGCTAACTATAGGTATTTGGGCGTCAAAGTACAGAGTTGGGCACCTGATGCGGATATTAGCCCATTGGCTACTACATAAGATACAGTATAATAGTTGTAGCCGTTCATCTACTACGTAGGAAATAATAGTTGCAGACAATCGGCTACAATTAGCAGACATTTCAGCGCCAGGTTAAGTGTTAGGGATGGAGGTGGAGGAGTGTTAGGCATTAGGTGATGGAAGTTAGTTTATGCTTATTGTATGTGAATCTATGCAGCTTAAAAAATAACTAATCAAATGCCGCTGCTGCAGTGGTGAACCTGCGTGGTCCAGCAAACCTGTATAGGCTTGTTGGGATTGCTTGAAAATGTGTGTAACCCTGACCTCAGGCTCTGTCATTCCTGAAGATATTCTAAAGGTGAGTGAAAGAGCAGCTAAATCAATAAAGTCACATGCAGCTTCTGCAGAGCAAACATTTTGTAATACATCTAGGAACTTTTTATGACAAAAATGCCTATTTAACCAGCTCCCGACCACCTAACGCTGATGGGCGATGGGAGCGTGGCTGCCTGTGGACCACCTAATGCTGATTGGAGTCAAAGTGAGGTGGGCGGGATTAGCAGGGAATGCAATATCAATCATTATCAGCCTGCCAGCCGCGATTGGAGCTGGCAGGCTGAATTAAAGAAATAAAAGGCTATTTACATTTGTACAGCGTTGCGATCTAGCACAGCTCTGTACAGGGGACTGTCCCCAGGAGTGGCTCACAATCTCATCCCTCTCATAGGATGTTGCTTATGAGAGGGTACTGTAGTGTAAGGATCGCAGTCAGGGACAATTTCGGGGGGGGGGGGGGGAGGGAGGGAAATAAAAAAAATAGGATATTTTATTTAAAAATATAATTAATTAGAAAAAAATTGCAGCAAGGACCACCCAAAAAAATGCTCTATTAGTGGCAAGAAAAGGAGGTAAAATTAATTTGGGCGGTAAGTTGTATGACCGAGCAATAAATCGTGGCAAGGTGCTGAATTGTAAAAAATCGCCTGGTCACTAGGGGAGTATAAACCCGTGGTCCTCAAGAGGTTAAAAAGATGTTGATCTGCAAATCCCCAGATATAATAACACATTTCTGGAAATCAACAGTAGAGATGGCTCGAACCTCCGATTTTAGGTTCGCAACGCTCGAACGCGAACTTCCGCAAAAGTTTGTGTTCGCGCAAACTTTGTGAACCGCAATAGACTTCAATGGGCAGGCGAACTTTCAAAACTTCAACCACTAATTCTGGCCACAAAAGTGATGGAAAATAAGTTTCAAGGGGTCTTACCCCTGGAGGGGGGCATGGCAAAGCGGGATACATGCCAAAAGTCCCAGGGAAAATTATGGATTTGACGCAGAGCAGGGTTTTAAGGGCAGAAATCACATTGCAATGCTAAATTGGAGGCAAAAGTGCTTGAAAACATCTTGCATGTGTATACATCAATCAGGTAGTGTAATTAGTGTACTGCTTCACACTGACAGACCAAACACACCAACACACATTTATATAGCCGGTCATTGCTTCATTGTGATACGCAAGCCCCTTCACCGCGGCAAGGTAATAATCACGAAGGGGAATTGACACATGTACATGCCTTTTGTTTTGTTGTTGCAGCCCCAGTGCATCCAGAAAAATTAGGCAGGCATGTACACGCACCAGAAACATTATTATTCTTTTTGTCAGGAATCCACCTGGAGTCCTGGACCCTGTTGGGGATGGCGGAGAAGGCAGTCAAGCGGCCTGCAGGGAGAGATGCTGTGTGGGGACTAACTTAGTTTTGGGGCAGACAGCAGTGGCCAGCAGGCAGGCAGAGATGCTGTGTGGGGACTAACTTAGTTTTGGGGCAGGCAGCAGTGGCCAGCAGGCAGGCAGAGATGCTGTGTGGGGACTGACTTAGTCTTTGGGCAGGCAGTCACACGGCGTGCAGCCAGAGATGCTGCATGTCTGGGGACTGACTTAGTCTTTGGACAGGCAGTAGCCCTCCAGGATCCATGCCTCATTCATTTTAATAAAGGTGAGGTACTGAACACTTTTTTTGACCTAGGCGACTTCATTTCTCACTGACAATGCCTCCAGCTGCGCTGAAGGTCCTTTCTAGGACGCTTGAGGCAGGGCAAGCCAGAAGTTGAATGGCAAATTGTGACAGCTCTGGCCACAGGTCAAGCCTGCACACCCAGTAGTCCAGGGGTTCATCGCTGCTCAGACTGTCGTTGGTTCTTTCTCTACCATTGTTAAAGAAAGGGTACGGGAATCAGGGTTCAATTCCGGTCCGGAGTGGGAGCCTGAGAAACGGCTATCACCACACATCCAAAGAAGGCAGCAGGCATGGCACGCAAGTCCAGACTCGGGGAGGTAGTGATGAAAAATAACAATACAGGACTCTTTCGAGGCCCTGTATAATGATTAGTACACTTGAAATCCTTTAACGGGAATCTGTTATGGAGGTCAGGTCTGCCATTCATTCAACTGTGTGATCAACTCTCTTTGGTACTTTCTGCACCATGATGACCACGGGTAATGGGAATCAAGGTTTCGATTCCGGTCCGGAGTGGGAGCCTGAGAAACGGCTACCACCACACATCCAAGGAAGGACCCAGTGTGCTGTATAAGTAATGTACCTGCCCTGACCGTGCTTTGCAGACCAGGCATCTGTGATCAGATAAACCATTGACCCAACGCTGTGTGCCAGAGATGACACCACTTGCCTTTCAACATCACGGTATAGTTTGGGTATCGCCTTTTTAGAAAAATAATTGCGGCCTGGCTGACTGCTGGTATAATACAATGTGCAGTCACAGATGCTGTGAAAGGTATGCACTGACTGGTATATAAACCAGTTTGCAGTCACACAGATGCAGTGAGAGGTATGCAGTGACTGGTATAATACACTGTGCAGGCACACAGGTGCAGTGAAAGGAATGCAGTGACTGGTATAATACAATGTGCAGTCACACAGGTGCAGTGAAAAGGTTGCAGTGACTGCTGGTATAACAATGTGCAATCACACATGTGCAGTGAAAAGATTGCAGTGACTGCTGGTATAAAAGTGTGCAGTCACACAGGTACAGTGAAAGGTATGCAGTGACTGCTAGTATAACAATGTGCAGTCACACAGGTGCAGTGAAAATGGATGCACTGACTGCTGGTATATAAAACAGCATGCGGTCACACAGATGCAGTGAAAGGTATGCATTGACTGGCATATAAAACAGTTTGCAGTCACACAGGCGCAGTGAAAGGTATGCAGTGACTGGTATTACAATACAATGTGCAGCTGTCACACAGGTGCAGTTCAAAGGTATGCACGGACTTGTATATAAAACAGCATGCGGTCAGTCACACAGGTGCAGTGAAAGGTATGCAGTGACTGGTATTACAATACACTGTGCAGCAGTCACACAGATGCAGTTAAAAGGTATGCTCGGACTGGTATATAAAACAGCGTGCTGTCACACATGTACAGTGAAAAGAATGCAGTGACTGGTATTACAATACAATGTGAAGCTGTTACACAGGTGCAGTTAAAAGGTAGGCACTGAATGTGCTGGGCCTGGCACAGTATAGCAATTAGCATACAAGGGCCAGCTACGATAGACAGGGCTGTATATGCAAGTGTCATTGGGCCACACACAAAAAAACACACATGACAAAAACATTAGCTCTCAAAACAACTGTTTTGTGGTGCTTTTTAGCAAAAAATATCAGCAAGGAGCAAGCTAACAAGCCTAACAAGAGCCCAACTAAGCTTTCCCTCTCCTCTCTTCTCCTCTCCCTTCTCTCACTAAAACAGTAACACACAAAGTATAAAATGGCTGACGCTGCTGCCTTTTATAAGGAGAG
This sequence comes from Hyperolius riggenbachi, assembly GCF_040937935.1. Classification (NCBI taxonomy): domain Eukaryota; kingdom Metazoa; phylum Chordata; class Amphibia; order Anura; family Hyperoliidae; genus Hyperolius; species Hyperolius riggenbachi. The sequence continues at coordinate 373,167,854 of NC_090646.1, forward strand.
GGGCTCCAGGAGGGGGTGCAGCCTGATTGGCTGCCATGTGTCTGCTGATTGTGATGTAGAGGGTCAAAGTTTAGCCCAATGATATAGTGAGAGTGTGGAACAGGTAGCCAGATGTGGCCCCTAGTATAGTAAGGCCGACAAATAGCCCCATAGTACAAGTAATTAGACGTGACCCGGAGTATAAGTAGTTAGAGGACATACATTTGAAAAAGCTGCAAGTTAAGACGGGCATAACCCAATACTAAAATATTGCTAACTTTACCGATATTGTACCATGTCCTTTTAACATTAGTAGAATATAGGTAATCACAAACACTGGCTCGCACGACAGCCGGGGGCCCCAGGTCTCTCTTACTGGCTGGGGCCCCCATACAACCATGTGGCACCCAGAGGCAAATGCGGGCGAGCCCTGGCTGGCTCTCTCATTTCCAGGGACTTCACCCCCACTGCCTCTGAACTGAATGCTAACTGCAACACACACATTTGCTCACTACCAGTTCAAGCAATTTCCTACCTTTATCTGGTCAGCAGGCGCCAATCAGGTGTACGGTCATACACCCTTTGCCTGCCATACCAAATCTAGCAGGAATTGCATAAATTAGCATTCAGGTGGGAGGCTCGGTTGGACGTAATCGTTGATTACATCTTTTACAGGGACCGCCGCGTGTAAGCATCTCCCACACAGTCCCCTCCCCAACCACTCACCTATCAACTGCATCCTGGAAGCCGCAAAAAAGAAATTTAAAATCACAAACACTGGCTTGCACGACAGCCAGGGGCCCCAGGTCTCTCTCACTGGCTGGGGCCCTCATACCACCATGCGACACCCAGAGGCAAATGCGGGCGAGCCCTGGCTCTCTCGCCTCCAGAGACTTCACCCCCACTGCCTCTGAACTGAATGCTAACTGCAACACACACATTTGCTCACTGCCAGTTAATGTAAGAGTTAACTTAGAGTATGTGACAGTTGAATATCAGTAAAGTTACCTATATTCTAACTGCAACACACACATTTGCTCACTACTAGTTCAAGCAATTTCCTATCTTTATCTGGTCAGCAGGCGCCAATCAGGTGTACGGTCATACACCCTTTGCCTGCCATACTGTGAGGATCTGCTCGGCTGCCTGCGCAGGCAGGCAGCTTTTTGACCACTGTTCAGGTCTGCATTCTGCAGGTCTCTGGAAGAGAGACCTTTTGTCAGTTTTGCAGCTTGCTGCTGAGGAATTTGCATACGTTTGTCATGCAGATTGCCTAGCCACATCCTTTGTAGGCTTGCTCTATATATACCATGTGATATCACAGACCTGGGCTGGTCATAAGGGTTAGTCCTGTGAAACACTCCTGCAGTGTCAGCCTTGCTCATTGTTTGAAGATCAGCTTAGAGTAATTCCTGGGACTGCACTAGGCAGGTTCCCTAGTACAGTTAGGATTGCATATCTGTTTTGTTTTGTCTGTTGCGATTGTCCTGTCCCAGCGGTGGTCGACAGAAGATCGTTCTGATCTTTGTTCTTGGAGTATAGCTGGAGCAACAGTTGCTACCAGCTATCTCATCTTCCTTTCTAGCTTGGATCGCACTCGCCTTGCGCTAGTGCTGTGGATCCTTCTGATCTGTCTTGCCTGGATCGCACTCGCCTTGCGCTAGTGCTGTGGATCCTTCTGTTCTGTCTTCCTGGATCGCACTAGCCTCTTGCGCTAGTGCTGTGGATCCTATCTCTCACTTATTCCTGTTTTCGTGTATCTGTCTTGTCTGCTACGAACGCTTGCTGGAGGCTCGGTGAGGTAACCGTTAAGCAAGCGCTCGCGTCCTCTGTTTCATGTTTGTCTGTCGGTGGTTAGCTAGGCGTGCTTGTCTCTGTTGTGCTTATCACGCGGAGACAGCGCATAAACGCGTGCACTGTTGCGAATGAGTGCGGTGTTCACGTTTAGTTAACGTTTGTTATTTTCCTTACCTTCTCATTGTATGATTTGCTGTGCCTTTGCTACTCTCGTGCTCTGCCTTGCTGTAGCCCTGTGTTACCTCTGGCAATCACCTCTCTCGCAATTGCGTTCCTACTTCATATCTGCTGTTGTGTATGCACCGTCGCGGGTTGGCGACTAGATTGGTGCACACACATACCCTCTGTCGCTTTGCTCTCTCTCTTTCAGGGCTATCTTGCCCTGCGTTTCTTCCCTTCATGCAATTCCTGTCTGGCGTGTGTGGCAGGGCAGAGGAGCTGTTCCTCTGCACTCCACAGCTCCACCTGCCAACAGGAATTTCCCTCTACATGTGCATAGCACCTTTTGCTGGGTTCCCTCAAATTATACGCTTGTGGAGGATTTCCGCAGTGTCAGCGCACACCCTGTGCGCTGATCACAGAGAGAATTCCACAATCGTTACACATACCAAATCTAGCAGCTCGGTTGGCCTCCCACCTGAATGCTAATTTATGCAATTCCTGCTAGATTTGGTATGGCAGGCAAAGGGTGTATGACCGTACACCTGATTGGCGCCTGCTGACCAGATAAAGGTAGGAAATTGCTTGAACTGGTAGTGAGCAAATGTGTGTGTTGCAGTTAGAATATAGGTAACTTTACTGATATTCAACTGTCACATACTCTAAGTTAACTCTTACATTATCCCTCCCTTACCTACATCTAACACTATCCCCCTACCTACACCTAACACTACCCCCACCTCTGCCTAACACTAACCTCCCACTTACACCTAATACTAACCCCCCACACTTACCACTACCCCCCAACCTATGCATAGCACTAACCTTTGATGCTATCTATCGCCAATGTTGTGTCTCCGCGCCGCTAAATCACATTACTAATTTCATCATTGCTTTCGCTATAGTCACAATTTAATATTCACTGATATCTATTGCTGCTATTCTATCTCCCCAATGCTAAATCATGCCCCAGTAACCGCTAAGTTTGAAAGCTGGAGTTCAGTTATACTATATCCAAACTCTGATGCCCACCATAGCGACACTTTAACTGGCCCGTCATAGTCACAGTTTCTTCAGCGACATTTGGCAGCACCCAAATGATCAGGCGCGATCTGCATCTAAATTAAGTGATCTGAACCAGAGGAGCCCAGAGTGTTAGGTCGCAATCATGCAGAGTGCGGAGCTGAGAGGTGAAGTGGTTTACCTCTCCAGGATCCAGTGCGAGACGCACATGATAAATCTTCCTGCTAGGCATCCCAGTCTCGATGGCCTCTGTCATCACATAATCCCCTGGTGGCAACAGGTCAAGTGATAACAGATGCAGCTGCAGTTAAGGATACCGGGACATCTAACTTGAAGATGCATCTTGTGTGTCTGGCCTTAGATCTTGGGGAAGTAAGTCACTTCACCCCTCCGCTTCTCTGCGCACTCTGCATGGGCCTCAGGGCCGGGCCGAGGCATAGGCTGGAGAGGCTCCAGCCTCAGGGCGCAGTGTAGGAGGGGGCGCAGAATTCATTCAGCTGTCATTCATAATTGTGTTTGAAGCAGAAATAAATAAGAAAAGGGGATACATGGCAGTGACTGCAAGCCAGATAACTAGATATTAAGGTGTTGGGGAGGTTGCGGGCCCTGTGGCCCTCTTAGTCTAATAGCAATCAGTGTGTGACGGCTGGGGTGGGAGGGATGGAGGGGCGCACTTTGGTGTCTCAGCCTTGGGTGCTGGAGGACCTTGTCCCGGCTCTGCTTCTACCACTCCACCACTTCACCCTGGGCAATGAAGAGCCTCATCAGACTCTAAAAACAGGCCTTTGTAAGAATAAAAAGTTGAGTAACTGCTCTTTCATTAAACTTTTGGTAATCCGTCCTAACACAGATATGAAACTGTTGAAGACTGCAAACATTTTCAACATGAAAGCAGTCATTTTATAGATGTCTACTACACTGTTTTCCAGCCTTAGTAAATCAGTACCACAATGACAACAGCAGACAGAAGAGGAGCTGATATGTTAGCTGTTCAGCAGTGTACTATGTTAGCCATCAGTTGCAGCACGAACTTTGAAGTCAAGATGATATCAGATATTGGCTAACTCAACAAATTAAAAAAGCAAGGTTTTGAGACTTCTGAGGGCTTATTAGCATTACTGATTAACAAATCACAGGGGGTTTCTAAAATATACTTTTTCAGTCTTTTGAATTAATCAGGAAATGGCATTATCTTTACTTGAATGTTCATACTGAATGCTCGGGGCCACGGATGCGCAGTAGAGCTGTGGAGCTGGTAAGTAGGTGCCAGGTCGTGCTGAAAAATGAAATCTTCATCTCCATAAAGCTTTTCAGCAGATGGAAGCATGAAGTGCTCCAAAATCTCCTGATAGCTAGCTGCATTGACCCTGCCCTTGATAAAACGCAGTGGACCAACACCAGCAGCTGACATGGCACCCCAGACCATCACTGACTGTGGGTATTGACACTGGACTTCAGGCATTTTGGCATTTCCCTCTCCCCAGTCTTCTTCCAGACTCTGGCACCTTGATTTCCGAATGACATGTAAAAGTTGCTTTCATCCGGAAAAAGTACTTTGGACCACTGAGCAACAGTCCAGTGCTGCTTCTCTGTAGCCCAGGTCAGGCGCTTCTGCTGCTGTTTCTGGTTCAAAAGTGGGTTCATGCTTCTATCTGCTGAAAAGCTTTATGGAGATGAAGATTTCATTTTTCAGCATGACCTGGCACCTGCTCACAGAGCCAAAACCACTGGTAAATGGTTTACTGACCATGGTATTACTGTGCTCAATTGGCCTGCCAACTCTCCTGACCTGAACCCCATAGAGAAGCTGTGGGATATTGTGAAGAGAAAGTTGAGAGATGCAAGACCCAATACTCTGGATGAGCTTAAGGCCGCTATCGAAGCATCCTGGGCCTCCATAACACCTGAGCAGTGCCACAGGCTGATTGCCTCCATGCCACGCCGCATTGAAGCAGTCATTTCTGCAAAAGGATTCCCGACCAAGTATTGAGTGCAAAACTGAACATAATTATTTGAAGGTTGACTTTTTTTGTTTTAAAAACACTTTTCTTTTATTGGTCGGATAAAATATGCAAATTTTTTGAAATAGAAAATTTGGGTTTTCATGAGCTGTATGCCAAAATCATCAATATTAAAACAATAAAAGGCTTGAACTACTTTAGTTGTGTGTATTTGAATCTAAAATATATGAATGTCTAATGTTTATCAGTACATTACAGAAAATAATAAACTTTATCACAATATGCTAATTTTTTGAGAAGATCCTGTATAACTGAAATTACAAATATGAGAATATTTTCTTTGCTACTAATGTTCTAATAATTATTTGTAGTAAACAACCAATTCATTGTATCATATTTTTTGTTTTTGCTTCAGTGTCTCTTTAATTAGGTACTTCTTTAAATAGAAAATATTGTTTTTAATATAAACCATGGCAACAGGTCACTATTTGTGGATTTAACAGCTCCAGATTCTAATTTTTGCAACACCAGGTCAATGAGTGTTTCAGTGGTATAGCTGAAGCATGCAGAATAGGATGAGCAATTGAATTCCACAGAATTTAGAGTTTCACATCAGAATTCAGAATTGGAATTCCACAGTTTACATTCAGTACCGGCAACTTTAGTGGTTAATTGCAAAGCCCCATACAAGCTATCGCCACCAAATAGCTAGGTATCTTATGGCCCATACTCACGAGCTACAATTGTCGCCCGTGAGTATGGGCCGTCGCACAGGCGCGCACCCCGAACTGTCGCCCGTCGCCAGGCGATTGAAAGTTTCAATCGCCTGCCGACAGTCGCCGCCGCACCTCCGCCGCAACTGTCGCTAGTCCGCGTGAGTACGCGGACTAGCGACAGCAACCTCCATTGAGGTATGCGGAGCTTCCGGCGGGGGGAGGAGGAACGACGGCGACAGCTTCCGTCGCGCCGCTAGTCTCTCTTCCGCGTGTGTACGCGGAGGGACCTGGCGAGGAGCTGTCGCCGGCCTGTCGCCCACACGCTCACATGTGCTGGCGACAGGCCACTTTTGCTGCCCGTGAGTATGGGCCATTAGCAAGAATAGTTGGAACAAGTCACCCACAGGCCTAGTTACCCGCACCTTCTCCTGGGCCCCTGAGGTGGGGATGAGCCACTTGTGCGTGTATGGACAATGGCTCTGGGAGAGAAGGGAGGATTTGCTGGCCTTATATCATGGATCATGAGGGCTGTTATAGCTCAGGGTGCAGAACCCCACATGATCTGGACTCCAAATGCTGGCTATACCAGCCTGCATGGGTGATAAGGGGTTAAAGAGGCTTAGGAGGGGGGACCCATGCTTTCCATTTTCCTAAACTCAGAACTCTGTATATAAAAAATGTCATTTTAGGAAATTGAAAAAATATATTTTTTTTTACTTTTTAAAACTAATTTTCTCATTTTGCATATTAACAGTTAAAGTCGGCAGTATTGACTTTAACATACATTTTGGAATTCAGCTGAAAATTCAAAATTACTAAATGGAATTTGGAATTCTGTCGGATTTGGAATGTAGCAATTCTGACTATTCCTACTGGTAAGCTAGATTAATAACATTTGCTACATTATTTCCAACGTATACTGTTGTCCCCTAGGGTGTGTGATTTATTCATGTCATAGTCATATAGTAAACATGTAGCATTGTAGCATTTACTAGAGACTACTAATATATAGCTGATGACCCGATGTTCATCTAGCATTACAGTACTTTTTCCTATTCTGTTAATAAATGTTGCTCAGTACACTTATTGGACTCATATTTTCTACTGAAGATCTACTGAAGATCTGAAAACTCCTGGTCCTAATTTTCTGGCACCCTAGACTTTACCCTCCATGAACCTACAAACACCGAACTGCACTGCAAGTGTGCTGGCTGTCCCAGCTGTCACTTCTCCCTTACTTCTCTTGCCCGTCATAGGTAGCTACAGGTGTCACTTAGTAGTAGGTAGCTAAAGCAATCCTCAGTATTAAATATCTAGAGGTGCCCCCAAGTATTCGGTAGTTAGGGGTGCCCCCCGACTGAAGGGAGATCTGGTCAGTGGAATGCTGAGACCCAGGTGAGTTACCTTTCATTTATACTCTGCTCAGGAATCTGAATAGATAAGTCAGGAGAGAGGCACATGGGGAGGGGGGTGAGCCGCCTTTCCATCATCAGGCTCCTGTAGGCACGTGCCTACAATGCCTTATGGTAAATCCGGGCCTGCTGGCAGTACTTCAAGTCATAGCAGGAGTGACCCTTATTGTTTGCGACCCGTGTGATCACATCAGGAACCATGTTGTGGAGGGAAATCCTGGATTTTCACTTATTTTACCAGCATATACAGACATGATAAATCTAATAAACCATTTTAGCTTTGTAAAAGCCACCTTACTGTCTTGTTAGTTTACTAACTAGCAAGTTTGCCAGATTTCATTCTTTTTCAAAACTTTACACCTCTGTCACATTTCCATTTATGGTCTTACCGTCCCTGCTTCTACATCCAGTTATACCTCTACCACACCTCCAGCCACACCTTTCATCACACTACAATAATATTTATGGGTACACCACACCTCCAGTCTTGCCCCACCACAACTCCAGTCATGCCCCCACCTTTTAACCCTCGGTCACATAAGACTCGTTGCTGTCCGTATTTGGGCAATGCGTACGGAGGCAGACACGCACGAACATCAGAAGTGCATAGATTGCACTGTCTGATGTTCACATTAGAATCGTTGTGTAGCAGTGCAATGCGTGGATGCACTGCTGCACGCAATTTTGGGTAAAACTCACGGCTGATCCAATCACTACAGTGAATTGGATCAACCATGCAACGCATGGAAACAAAGATGGCGTGTGATCGTATGCATTGCGTTCCGATCGCATGGCCATCTGCTCGTCATGATGTGAACGAGGCCCACTATGACATTTACAGTTCCTGTCACACCTTCAGTCACGTTCCCTCCACACATTTTCTTACCCTATTATGACATTTCCAGTTACATGCCTGCCACACCTCTACTCATGCCCCCACCACAACTCTATTTACCCTTTGCCAAACCTCCAGTCATGTTTATATTTTAGATCACACAACCCTTACTGTGATTGTTACTTGTATGTTATTTATGCACTGAAAAGCAAGTAAGGCCATCATTTAGAAGCTCAACACAGTTTTGCATTTTTTAGTACATCAGTACATTTGCTTTTATAGATTTGTATATTATATCTATTATGCTTTGCACTATGTACCCATGTTTTTCTCGCCATCATGTCTGCTGGTGTTTTATGTAATTTAATTAGGCCCTGGTCTGTGACTATATTAGTGTGTATTAGCAGTTCAACGTGATCAGACTATGGTAAAATATCTAATGTAGTACACTGTAAAAATCATTATGCTTTGTGGGAATGTGCATAATTTCTGTGTAAAGCAATATACCGGTACTTTATGTTTAAAATCTATGCAGATAAAAATGGATATGCTGATGTATGGTGCCTGTTTCATTCAGTATTTGCTTGGTTAAAGCATTGTTTACAGTATAGTTGTACATAATTTTTATGAGCTTCACTAGCTCAGTGCACGTTAACAGCTTTAAGTTAACACAGTATAAGCACAAATAGTTCCAGGCCATTATTGATTGCTTTCTCAGTCTATCTATTTAGCTTTCTATTTACAAACACCATTTTCGACGGACATGCTTGAATATGAGATTTGCATCTTAATTGACCTATAAAATATAAATAGAACATAATTTAATCCAATTAAAGAGCACAAGCTACCATGAAACTGGACTGAGTGGTGATTTTTCATGCAACAGATGGAAAACACATAAAAACTGTGATTCACAGTCATGTGTTCCAGACCCTGAATATTTAATAGGAATACATTTTCATTAATAAAAAATATTTAGATTTTATTTCAAACTAAAACTAGTGGGCCTTCAAAAATATTAATTATATAATTATTTTAGATCTCAATGTTATGATATAAGAAACCAAGTAAATGGTGTAAAAATATAATAGATAGTGATGTAGCAAACATCAAACCCTGATATCAGGGTGCTATGGGTGCTCCAGGGTGACGGCATGGGTGGGCGCTATCGGTGCAGTGGGCGGGGAGGAGAGCGGGAGCCGCGCAGGAGGAAGGAGCAGGCTCTAGCTGTACTAACTATAGCTAGAGCCAAAAGCATCTTTAAATTTTGGCTCCAAGGATCCCTATTGGTCTGTTATTAATCCAGTGGGGAGCCTTGGAGCCAAAACGTTAAGATGCTTTGAGCTCTAGCTATACAGAGTAGTCACTACTAGCTATACCAGTCATCTGCAGTCTAACTGATCTTTTTAATTGTAGTAGTGTCTGAATCAAACACCTGAAACAAGCATGTGGCTAATCTAGTCAGGCTTCAGTTAAAGCACCTGATCAGCATCCTTGTTCGGGGTCCATGGTTAAAAGTATTTGATGTGCAGTATGAGCAGGGCAGCCAGGCAATTTGCATTGTTTAAAGCGGACCCAAACCAAACATTTTTTTTAATTAAAAATATTTAGTTGCACCAGTCTGACACATGCAAAGATAAATAAACACTCCTTCAAGCATCTAAACATTTCAGTGCATGCTTTTCACTCTTCTCTTTTCATTACTAGGGTTATACTGGGGGCAGCCATTAGCAATTCCTCCATTGCTGGACACCATCTACTCCACCAGTTTGCTTGATTTTGTCCCGGCAATTTGAAAGGAAGGCCGGGGTTCCTCCAATAAATGTAAAATATTTTATATTTGTCATCATTCAGCTGAAAAAGGCTGCTATTTATTAATATAATTTAGAAAATAGATTTTAGTTCTGAAATCTTACATTTTTAATTTGGGTCCACTTTAAAAGGAAATAATGTTAGCCTCTGTATATCTCTCACTTTAGGAGTGCTTTAACCCTATGTCACCCATGCAGGCTGGTAAAGCTAGAATTCGGAGCCTGGGCCTGCACCCTGAGCTATACCAAGCTGCATGGTTCTTGACATTGGGGGCTTTGGAACAGAGGGGCATGAAAGCCTGCATCTCTCCATGCAAAGGCCAAGGTGCTCATCCCCACCTCCGGTGCCTAGGAGAATTTGGGGGTAGTTACTGCCACAGACATAGGCTTCAGGGGGCAACTTATGGGGGAATCTTAGAGCCCCTTTTAAGATCAAAAGAGCCCCTAGATGCCCACCCTCCAGGTAAAATGGGCATAGGGGTACTTATGTACCCCTTACCCATTTCCACAAAGGGTTAAGTTAAAAAGCAAAAAAGATACACCGCACAGAGTGCTTTATTCTCTAAACCGTGATAACTCATATCACGGCCACGCTAGCCACCACTGCACATAAGTAGAAAATGACCTGCAATGTACATTTTTCTCACCCCCTCCATTATTGAAAAATTCTTTATGAAGTTTCCTGATGAAGTTGATATTTATTTTATTATCACTCACTACAAATTAAGTTCACAAGCACCAATACTTTTTATGATGACAGATTTAGTATGTATTAAATTGGTGTGTTGATGTAATATAGGATGGATTATTCAGTATGCTTTGTATTGCAAAGTACATAGTAAGTATTACTAAAAATGATGGGTGATTACCACATGCTATATTTATCAACCACAGTGTACGTATTTTAAAGAGTGCTCTGCAAGTCATTACTTGTATCATCTACTAATTGTGCTTTACGTACTGTAGTTTTGAATACATTTCCATTATTTTTTTGTACAATGCATGAAGAAATACCAGCACTCTTTGCATTATATTATTTTCTAGATGGTGACAACTAGCGAAGCCCCATCTCTCATCATGAGCAGCTTGACAATAGTGATTAGTGTGCAGGGTTCCTGCTAGTGTAGGACTAATTGGAAGGAAATATGTAGAATCAAGGCTTAGAGCTGTTACCATTCTCATGAACATTAATAATCACTGTGGGAGAGCCGGAGTGTAATGTCTGTGAGATGGCTACTTGAGCCTATATGTATATATTCAAGAGTTATCCTAATATAGCCTTTATGTCTCGCACAACTGTTGGTGAATGATGATAATTATCCATAAGAATAATTATTGGGCCTTCCAATGCATAATATTACTACCTGATGATTTAAATCTGAACTGCAAAAAAAAGCTAGATGCATTGCTGTAATACCTGTTCACAACAGTCTTATCTTAAAGAGAATCTGTATTGTTTAAATCGCTCAAAAGTAAACATACCAGTGCGTTAGGGGACATCTCCTATTACCCTCTGACACAATTTCGCCGCTCCTCGCCGCATTAAAAGTGGTTAAAAACAGTTTTAAAAAGTTTGTTTGTAAACAAACAAAATGGCCACCAAAACAGGAAGTAGGTTGATGTACAGTATGTCCACACATAGAAAATACATCCATACACAAGCAGGCTGTATACAGCATTCCTTTTGAATCTCAAGAGATCATTTGTGTGTTTCTTTCCCCCATGCACTGAAGTTTCAGGCTGCTCTTTTCTTCCTGCAAACAGCTTTGCCCTTGTTTGTAATTCCTCAGTATGTGAAAGCCCAGCCAGCTCAGAGGACGATTTATCCAGCTTGTAAAAGATAAGAGAGAAGAGAGAAGCTGCTCTAATCTAAATAACACACAGGCAGTGTGCAGAGAGGGGCCTGGAAGGGTGAGTTCATAGCAGAACCACAACACTGAAGAACTTGGCAGCCTTCCAGACACAGGCCGACAAGTCTGACAGGGGAAAGATACATTGATTTATTACAGAGGCAGTGATAGTGTAAAGTGCTGCAGTTAGCCAGAACACATTAGAATAGCTTTTGGAACTTGTAGGATGATAAAAAACAGGATGCAATTTTTGTTACGGAGTCTCTTTAAATGTTCAACATGTACTCGTAAGCTATCAATTCAATTTTTCAAGCATACATTGATCAAATCTGACTAAAAATCTCTTGTTTGCCCTTCTATCAGTCAATAAACTGTTTCATCGATTTTCAGCATGATGTGGAGCACTAGTAAATTTGCACTGATTGGATGGTGATAAGTCGCAATACAAGGCAGAACAACAGGGTGAAATCATTTCAGATTTATGAAGAACCATGAACAAAATCTGATACAGCTCTGTAGTGAACTAATTGCTTTTTTCTGAATGATATTACGGACATGAAGTCAGTAATATCATACAGGAAAGAGCAATTATATCACCACAGAGCTGATACAGCAGTGAATGGGTCAGCGCTGTGCTTGGCAAGGAAAATGCATGCAGCAGTGCGATAGCGCATCGCACTGCTGCGCAGAGCAGCACAGTTCATATGATCTGAATAGCAGAAGTGCTTTCTATGCACTTCTGCCTTTCTTGCGTGCCACACAACATACGTGCTGCCGAAATGCATATGTCAGTGCATAAGATGTGTGTGAACCCTTAGGCTGCGTTCATACTATGCGAGTTTCAGTGCCTTACAATGTGTGTTATAAACAGTCAAGTCAGCACCATCCAAGTAATTTTCAAGCTCTTTACGCTGTAAAGCTTGTTATGCATCTTTTTATCAATAAAAGAGCTTGAAAATTACTTGGATGGTGCTGACTTGACTGTGGACAAGACGTTGGGGTGCCGAAGTGTGCAGAGGCACCACAAGTCACAGCACATCGATTTTTCCCTCTGTGGTTGCTGGCTATTCACTGATGTCGTTGAATGTGTGTTATAAACGCATGGCAAGGTACTACAATAGTGCCACTATCAGCCCATTTACATGGGCGTGTTGGCTCTGCAGTGTGTCAGGTTTCTTCATAATAATTACATGGCTTGTAGTTATGCCCCTGCTGGCAGCATATGAAAACACACCATTGTCTCCTTTGCTTCAGGTTGGGAGCGGGGGATCGCATCCTCACAGTGTTTGCTTTAGGCAGCAAGTCTAGCACCTACCCTGATTATAACATGCAGTGTGCGCTGCGTTATGCCTGCGGTGTAGTGCAGGTGTTACAAAACATACATATTGTGAACTTACCCTTTAATGTAGGAAGTCTGTACAGCAAAGAGACTTAGGAGTCCATGCCTGCAATGAAGCTTAGTTTGAATTTAGCCGCACAAAGTTTAGTGCAGCACCGGTATATGTCTGCAGCAATTTTTAACAACCGCTGGATTCCATTCTGCATTAATGAAGTTAAGTATATAATTATGAAAACACACGTGCCAGGAGGATACATCTATACATAAATAGATCATACACTAATGAATAAGTGCTATCATTCATCTCCCATACCTGCTAATTAGAGCACCGGTGGGTTAACTGAAAGATTGTGTAGGAAAAATAAGCATATGAGCCCCACGAGGGCCGCAATGAATTTCAAAAGTGCTAAATTCTTAATTCTTTTATTTTCTTTTCTCGCTCTTCCCCAACAAGAATGGAAAGAGCAAAACATGAGAGAATGTCAGGGAACCAGATTCTTTCATAAAAATGTAACCCTACCCCCACAATAAAAAAAAAAAAACAGAAATGTGGAGGGTAGCAAAGGAAAATGAAGAGGTGAGGCCACACTTTCCTTAACCATCTCGTGCCATCTCTTTCTGAAGAATATATCTTTCGTTCAGCCCTTTCTCATGCAGGACATCACTGAAATGCTAGTACATGACCTGGTCATATCCCACCCTGATTATTGTGGCCTACAGAGTAAGAGACTAGCATTCCTCAAATCCTACTAAACACTTCTGCTTGGCTCATCCACCTCTCCACTCCATCCTCAACTGTTAGGGCTGGTGCACACCAAGAGCGGTTCTGAGCGTTTTTTAAAACGCTTGAGGTGTGGGGGAGGGGGGGGGGGACTTGGCTAATAAATGTGAATGAGATTGTGCACACCAGAGCGGTTCGTTTTTTCCCCAAACGCAAACTTGGGTCCTGCAGCATTTTTGCAGTTTTCTGAGGCGTTTCTGCCTTAATGTAGAGTATAGGAAAGAGGAAAATCGCTCTGAAAAGCGTTAGATCAGAGCGATTTTCCAAGCATTTTTGTTACAGAAGCTGTTCAGTTAGTTTTATTGTAACAAAATATAAAATCTGCTATATAAAAATGCTCCAAAAAACGCTAGGCATGTTTAGAAAATCTCTCTAAACATACCTAGAATCGCTCTGAAAAACCTCTTCAGAAACAGCTAGCATTTGCGGATCCGCTAGCAGTTTTTGGTGTGCACTGGCCCTTACTTGGCTTTGTGCAGCTCTTTACTGACTGCCAAGTAACCAGAATATCCACTTCAAGTCTCTAACCAGAATGTGTGTACATATGCCAGCCTGCAAGGGATTGGGACCCATTGCCTTGGACCACAGTTCCAGGCATGAGCTTTAAACAGCGTAAATTAAACAGTTACTAAGATTAAGAGGGCAACTGCTTTTTTTTTTTTTTTTTTTTTTTTTTTTTACATGAGTGATAAGGGTGCTTTATTCTGCAAATGTATGCTATCAAAATCTATGTCCTTTTTGCAGCTTCTTAGCTTTGCCAGGACATAGATTTCAACAGTCTGACTCCATGTGCTCCCACCACAATAACGCTTTTTGTCTAATGATAGCTGAGCTCCGTGCACCGGCCAAATGCCAATGACCTTTTGATCGCTGTGAGGAAATCGCAGTGAACACAGAAGAAAAAAATGAAAAAGGCTCTGGTACTTAAAGAGACTCCGTAACAAAAATTGCATCCTGTTTTTTATCATCCTACAAGTTCCAAAAGCTATTCTAAGGTGTTCTGGCTTACTGCAGCACGTTCTACTATCACCATCTCTGTAATAAATCAACTTATCTCTCTCTTGTCAGACTTGTCAGCCTGTGTCTGGAAGGCTGCCAAGTTCTTCAGTGTTGTGGTTCTGTGATGCATCTCCCCCCTCCAGGCCCCTCTCTGCACACTGCCTGTGTATTATTTAGATTAGAGCAGCTTCTCTCTTCTCTCTTATCTTTTACAAGCTGGATAAATCCTCCTCTGAGCTGGCTGGGCTTTCACATACTGAGGAATTACATACAGGCAGAGCTGTCTGCACTCTGCAGGAAGAAACAGCCTGACACTTCAGTGGAAGATAGCTGCAGGGGGAAAGAAACACACAAATGATCTCTTGAGATTCAAAAGGAAGGGTGTATACAGCCTGCTTGTGTATGGATGTATTTTCTAAGTGTGGACATACTGTACATCAACCTACTTCCTGTTTTGGTGGCCATTTTGTTTGTTTATAAACAAACTTTTTAAAACTGTTTTTAACCACTTTTAATGCGACGAGGAGCGGCGAAATTGTGACAGAGGGTAATAGGAGATGTCCCCTAACGCATTGGTATGTTTACTTTTGTGCGATTTTAACAATACAGATTCTCTTTAAGGGGCCAGAGCCTGCTGGCCTGGAAGAGGTTAGATAAACCTCTTGAGGACTGCAGGGCTAAACCCTCCTAGTGACCAGGCCATTTTTGGTAAAATTGGCCACTGCAGCTTTAAGGCCAAGCCGCAGGGCCGCACAACACAGCACAGAAGTGATTCCCCCCCCCCCCCTTTTCTCCCCACCAACAGAGCTCTCTGTTGGTGTGGTCTGATCGCTCCCCCCATGTTTATTTTTTTAATAATAAATATTATTGTTCGTGTTTTTAAAAAAAAAAAAACTGTTTCTTTAAAACCCTTCCCTCCCCACAGCCAGCCAATTACGGCGATCGGCTGTCATAGGCTTCTGCCTATGAGAGCCGATCGCTCTCTTGTCCCCCAGGGGGACAGCCGTGTGGCACGGCTGTCCCCAGTACAGCGCAGCTGCCGATCGCAGCGATGCACCAAGTAAATAGACGGCGATCACGCCGTCTAACAGTCTCCCGGCAGCAATAGCTGCTCGGAGACTGAAGGCGGGGTGGAGCTCCGCCCCCCAAGCAGGAGATGCGCGCACATCGTGCGCGCGATCTCCTACATTAGCTGGCCCCAGGACTTTACGTCAATCGGCGTTAGGCGGTCCTGGGGCTGCTGCCGCGGCCACGCCCGTCGGCGTGACGCGGGCGGCAAGAGGTTAAAGAAGAGGAGCAAAACCTTTTCATAATTCTGAATTGTAAAAGGGGCTGTTTAAAGAATGGGCAGTTATATGATCATTCTTCCTGCTGCCTGCAAAACTGTTTACACCCCCTCTGAACTATATAAACAGAGACTCCTCTATTCCTACCAGGAATGAATGAAGAGCATGATTGCTATTCCTTGTAACCAGTAGAGAGAGTGGCTACCTTTATTTTAATCTCTAAAGCAACACACTCACCTGGCGACAATTTGCTGGATCTCTGTTGCCCAAGGAATTGCGTACTGATCCCTGCAGGGTGACAAAACACTAATGACACTGTGCATACGCTTCATTGGTCTCTGACGTGTATGTTATTACAGGTACACGCCATACAATTTTCTGGCAGATTTACCTGCCAGATCGATTATTTCCAACATGTCCGATCTGAGTTTTTGATAGAAGTGAACGGAAAAACGATCGGAAAAACAATGTGAAAATCAAAAAATCTAGCGAACTTCAAATCGGACATGTTGGAAATAATCGGTCTGGCAGGTAAATCTGCCAGAAAATTGTTTGGTGTGTACCCAGCATTACTAGGCAGGGGTGGTGGCGTAGGGGCAACCAGCAAGTACAAAGGAGTGGCAAGAACAATGGTGTCAATTGATGTTTAGTGATTGTTGTGCAGTTGCTGTACCAACACTGGTCTGAGCTCCCAATTGTCAGCCATGGCGGTCATTATCGTTCGAGTTCAAGCCAGCACGGGTATGGGCCTTTAAGCCTGGTACACACATTCAATCTTGACTGGACAATTTTACCACTTCCATGTAGTAACATGAGGGCTAACAGATCTTGACTACTTTAAACAGGGCCGGTAGGTAAGCTTTCATACTACATGGAAGTGGTGACATTTGGCCAATCAAGATTGGATGTGTGTATGCACCTTTACTGCTACAGGCAGAAAGCTGAAAATGATCAATCCTGGTGTTCAGGTTAAACAGATAAAGTAAAAATATAAAGATTATGAGATTCAATACTGTCTAATATTATGTTTTTGTTTAAAAGCCAGACACCAGTAAGTGGCAAAGAGAGAGCACAATTAATATATCATATATCTTAAGGGGTTTTACATTTGCCCTAAAAGTGGTCATTTACTGTGTATCATATGCTCACATACTGCAGAAAGCACATTCTCCCAATAACACACAATTTTAAAAAGTATTTCCTGTAAAGACAGTTCAATTAACTCTCACTGCAACATCTGTGCTGACCAAAGCATTTTTTGGCCCGTGTACTTATTTTCTATCAACTGAATCTGCAAGTCAAAAGCAAAGAAGAAATCTGAAATGCTGCTGAATGTGTGTCATCGTTTTTTTTTTTTATTCCAAGTGTGCTGTGCGGATGACTAATGCATAGTTTAACCCCTTCAGGACTACAAGAATTGTGTGCCTGTGTGGCTTGAGTCATCAATGTTTCATTTGGCTAATTTGCTTCTTCTCCTTCCTTGAAGGGTGCTTGAGCACAGTGTCGGTCGGTCTGCCTCTCTAGGCTAAGCAGTGATCAGTGTGAGATGAACACTCCTGTGTGGGCACGTCACAACATGTGCACACTTGAGAACCTGTGTGTGTAGTTTAATCAGCTAAAATTAGCATAAATCTACACCCTGGTGTGAGAATGCGCGGCAGATTAAAGCACAAATTTACTCTAGCTTGTTATAAAAGCCTATCTGATGAGTGGCCTGAACTTCCATCAGTGTGTTAAAATTATGCTGTGCACTAAATCCCTGTGGTTTCTGGTATCCCTATTTTATGAATGCCTGAATCCAGGCCTGCACAATTGCTGGCCTATACAGATAAGATTCAGATGTGATTTTTGCCTGGAAATTTCCACAGATTTAAACCAAGCCAATCAAACTGGGTGGCTGCTTGTTATTTAACCAGCTATTAGCTAATTTATTAACAGCTACAAGTACTAGGATTCATGAGATCAGTTTCAAATCCATAGAGATTTGTACTGGAATTATAGACTCATTTCTGCCAGCTATGGGCTCTCTGGTCCTGAGCACTGACATCTCCAGTGGGGACCTGAGACAAGAGGCTGCTTTTATAATCAGGGATGGATCAAGATGTAATGGGGCCCGGGGAAAAGTAGTAGATTTTTGGGCCCCTGGTGGTCCTTTTGGTATGCTGAAGTAAAGAGCGAGGTTAGAGTAGGTGGTAAGAGGGCCCCTTGATACCCACTAGGACCTTCCTAGGTTGCCTGGTGGATGATCGTGCTCTGGGTGCACTGTGAAGAGCCTGCTAGATTTGTTTTATATTAAACTCCTGAAGTCTGAGTTTCTATAGGTGACTGAAGGCAGCATCTTTGCTGTTTTTTAATCATTAGCTGACTTTTAGCTGTGCACTCAAAGCACATTTGGGTTTATAAATAGCCACATCGAACATCATTAGTTTGCTCAGAATAGCGCACATTTAGTCAGCTGCTGCCACTTTATTTTGAGGCTATTAGACAAACAAAGCATTTGACAAAAGCTGCACGAACATAAGTAACACATGTATGGCCTGATTTTAATAAGCACAGAGATTGAAAGGTACTTATCCGTTAGCCGGGCACATCTGGCAGGTGGCGCTAATTACTATTCCCCCTCCAGGCCAACATGGATAGTAGGGAAAGATGTAACTCTGGTGGAGTTTTGTCGCCACCTAGAGGATGTGCCCGGCTAACGGATAAGTACCGATTGAAATTTCTAATCTGGTTGTTTAGTATACCTGTTGCGCAGTGGCGTAGTTAAGGAGCTATGGGCCCCAGTGCAAGTTTTACATTGGTGCCCCCCAAGCATTCTATACATAACAATTGATACGGCCCGCCAAATCCTGCCAAGGACAACAACAGTGTCTGAGGTGCAAGAAGGGGATGGGGAACAGTTTGTTAATAATTACTACTATTCAAAGCATCTATAGAAGTGAATCATTACCAGCACAGAACTAATAGAAAGCTAATACTGCAGTTGATGGAGGGCCCTACGGGGCCCGTCTGGTCCAAGGGCCCTGATGCGGTCGCAACCTCTGCAACCCCTATTGCTATGCCACTGCTGTTGTGGGCTATTGCCAGGCTGTATAGCATTATATCAGTAGCCAGGCTCCACTGAAGTGACCAGGAAGAAGTGCACACACGTGCATGTTTTCCTGTTCATCACTGGCCACTGCACTACAATGACTTCCATCAACACTATAGTGAAACTAAAATATTACATTTGTGCGTGGTTTATTAACTCCAAATACATTTACAGCAAATTGAGATCGACGATACAGAAGCGTCAAATAGAATAAAACAATTATAATAAAATCGATAAAAGGACGTAGTGGTGGACTTTCCCCCAGGTTCTTTATGGTAAAAAGAAACAGAAACAACAATAACACCACATGCGACACATTTCGCAGATGTACCCGATTTCGAAGGCAAAAATTATGTGGCGCATCTGCTACAGCAAATTAGTATCTGCTAGACACTCTTTTACCTATTTACCTGAGTGTGGTTGGCCACATGGTCATCACCTTACTAAAGAGATGACACCATCAACATACCTCAGCACCCCCTCAATGAAGGTCCACTCCACCCTGTCAAGCATCTATTGACAAAAAGATGACAGGAGTGGAGTGGGCTCCCACTATTAGTAGTAGTACGGATGCGCTGGGCCGGCGATGCGCATCTTTGATCGCGCGCCTGTTGCCAGGCACTCTCTGCGCATGAGCGTGACGTCACTCATGACGTCATGCACAAGTGCAGAAAGTGCCCGGCAACAGGCGCACGATTAAGAACGCGGACCGCCAGCCCAGCACAGCCATACTACTACGGGTCATATCGACCCAGAAGTAGTACAGGGTGAGGTGTTCGCCGGCGAACAGTTCTGGAGTGTTATCCCTCACATCCATCCTTCTAATAAATCCCACCTGTTCCAGATGGGCTAACTCTCCCATAAATGGCACCAATCTACTGGCCAATACATTTGCAAACACTTTTATGTCAACATTTGACATAGCAATCGTCCTATAGCTCTGGCATTGTTCCGGATCTTTACCTTCCTTGTGCAGAACTGTTATACTCCAGCATACAAAGGGACATTTCCACACATGTGTCTTCTGAGTCTGCTAGTGAGTTAAATGCTTCCACCATGTGCCCAACCAATTCATCTCTAAACTTCTTATATTAACCTTCTGCCGCCCGCGTCACGCCAGTAGGCGTGGCCGCGGCGGCAGCCCCAGGTCCGCCTAACGCCAATTGCCGCAAAGTCCTGGGGCTCTGTTTTGCATGAGATCGCGCGCATGGTGCGCGCGCATCTCATGCTCAGAGGGCAAAGCTCCGCCCCACCTTCAGTAGTAATAGCCGCTCGGGAGACTGTTAGACGGCGATCACGCCGTCTATTTACTAGGTGCAGCTCTGCGATGAGCAGCAGCGCTGCACTGGGGACAGCCGTGTGACACGGCTGTCCCCCTGGGGTACAAGAGAGCGATCGGCTGTCGTAGGCAGAAGCCTATGACAGCCGATCGCCGTAATTGGCCGGCTGTGGGGAGGGAGGGAGCGAGGGAGGGAGCGAGGGAGGGATTTAAAGGAAGAGGGTTTTTTTTTTTAAAAAGTGACAACACAAATATTTATAAAAAAATAAATAAACATGGGGGGAGCGATCAGACCCCACCAACAGAGAGCTCTGTTGGTGGGGAGAAAAGGGGGGGATCACTTGTGTGCTGAGTTGTGCGGCCCTGCAGCTTGGCCTTAAAGCTGCAGTGGCCAATTTTGCTAAAAATGACCTGGTCACTAGGGGGGTTTAGCCCTGCAGTCCTCAAGTGGTTAATTGTAAGAAAACCCTGGAGCCTGGTGCCTTATCTGCTGCCATCAATGGAGATTCCAGAGATGAGACATCCCCTTCCAACAGCCAGGGCATTCTGCTCTGTACCAAATATTCATTTATTTCCTTTTTTCTTCCCTTGACTTCCCACTGGACTATTTGGTAATACATTGTACTATTTCATATAGTAGTCCCTAAAACTCTCAAAATGTCCTCATATTTTTAATGTTTCATTGAGTGCACATTTTTAATGCAGGTTATATAATTACTTATCTGCTGCTGTTTTAGGGCTCTTGCTAGGAGTGTACCGTTTCTATTACCGTATTTATAAAATAATTGTCTACATCTTAGAGCTATATCTTCAACTTTATGAAACAACAATGATTTGAAATGATTCCTCCCCTTAACCAATTTCTCAAACATTTCTCCCACCCTTTTAGTCTTGTGCGGTTGTTCCAGTTTTTAAATACTTTTTAAATACTGACCAAGTGTCAGTGTGGTGTTTACAGACTTCTGTTGTTTTTCTGCATCTTTGAGTTTGTTTAACTCCATTTGCAGGGAAACAGCCATCTTCTTCAGCTCCACTATTTTACCTGCCAATCCCAAGAGGTTGTCCCTGACTACAGCACTCTCTGCCCTTGTGGGTGCCACTATCCAATCTGTCTGGTCTTCCATATCTCGTCTTGTAGGGAGGCTCCTGAGGCATGTCCATATCTCATTCATGTTCCCAGGTGGACCTGCTTCCAATCCTGGTGAGCTTTCTATTGAGGATGATAAGTGTGACCCTGGGTAGTCACCGTTACCTCTGGTGTAGTCTTATTTCCCGCCTTGAAGAACACCGAGCGTTTCCGTCATTTTAGACACATTATGATTTTTTTTTTGTGCCCTTTTTTTCTTTCTCTTTATCATTATCTTACACCATCTTGGCTATGAAAGAAGGGCGGGGGTATGGGTTGAGGTACCTTCCTATGCCAGCAACCACTGTGAGGTCCAGTCCACCTGCCTATCTTTGTGCAGCTCTGACCCTCAGCCCCATGAATCTCTACCACCTGAGCCGTCTCCCTTCTCTCCACATAAACAGCTGTCTGCCATCCGCTGGGTTATATGCTGCAACTGCGGCAGTAGCTTCGAAAGTAGCTTTGGCATCTCCAGCTGTCACCACACTTCTCCGCGTGCCACCACTCCGCCTGTTGTCTGTACACCTGCTAACAATAGGCTCCGTATTAGCTGCAGGAGTTTCTGCAGTACTCGCGCTTCAGAAGTGGCAGCAGTGTTGTTGCTGGCAGGAACCCAGGCTCTAGCTACAATAATGCAGAAGTGTCCTTAGCAGCGGGTTTCTCAGCCGTTACCCACTAACTCATAGCGTTTCTCAGCTCTCCCATGCTCCTCCACGCTAGCTCATTGGGCCGCACCAAACCGGTAGTTTTTCAGGACCCCTCCCTCACTCCTCCATGGTCAGCTCCACCCCCTGGACAGCGCTTTTTAAATGTGAGTACAATTGTTTACCATGTTTCCAGCAAACACTACGCTTGATCCCGTTGTTTCCTGTCATCTTATTTTTAGGATCACCAAAGTGTGGGTCTTCTGTGTTCCCCGTGGGGTGAAACTACAATGCATTTGCCAAATTATGGGAAGCACCGCCGCATGTTGCCAAATGCTTTTCTGGTTACTGCAGAAAAGCATTTGAGGTAGACGCCGCACTGCTGGTTCAGACGCCTGTTTCAACCAGTTGAACCCGAGGTAAAAATAAACTAATGAGATAAATAACTGTATTTATCCTCCTACTCCTAAAAATGACCCCTTTTTTTTACATATCCCATGGTCTTTAATCTCCTTCTGCTCTCAGAAGTTGTATTCTGCCAGGGAAACTTTTATGGCTGTAATTTGCTTATCAATGATATTTACTAATATTCCTGACAAGGTACTGACAAGACAGAAGTTGTCACTTCCCTGCCTGAAAATTAAATCTTTCAGGCAGCAAAATAAAACAAGTAAAACAGCCTGGTTATTAATATGTTTTGCACTGTACAAACACATGTTTATCTCATCATATCACATGTCGCCTCGGGTACACTTTAAGGCTACGTTTTTAATTAATATTACATTTGCGTATCTGCTTTCTTCATGCATACTAAAAAATGTTTGTCCACAGGGACAACACAATTTATAAAAATGCGTATGGTGCACAGAAAACAGCAGAATGTGATAGGTTTTTTTTTCACAAATGAAAAAACACATTAGTTGTGAATCTGTGCATTGATTAACATATGCTGTCAGTCTCACACATCTCTGCAACTGGAAAAATGAAAACATTTTTTTTAGTAAAGACAAGCCCTAAGCAGTTTTACCAGCCTGTGTTCAGTGTGATCATTAACAGGTGGAGCATTATTTGGACATACATGGGTTAAGGTTACTTAAAGAATTTAGGATCCGATTGCAAGGTGTATGGCCAGTATGAATTTTTAGGCCTGGGACCCACTAGAGCGCTTTCAGCAACGATTTATGCTTTCTAGGAATAGCCAGCAACACTTTGCTGCTGAACGTGAATGGCGATGATCCCACAGGAGTGATTGTGAAATCGCCATCGCCCCTTACATGCAGCAATTTGGGACAGATTTCATAAGGGAAACAAGGGCCCAAAAAAGCTTTCCCTGAAATCGCTTCCGAAATTATACCGCTTTTAAATGGTAAAATTGCATTTTTTGAGAGCAATTTGCAATTGCAAGTGGGTCTTAGGCCTAATGGTGCCCATACATGGTACAATAAAAACGTTCGATTTTCCCATTTATTCGATCTAAACAATCGAATTTAAAGAAAGTAGAAAATATATTTTTTTTCGATCAAGAAATTCGAACGATTATCCCGTTTTGTTCAAGAAAAATCTGATCGGACATGCTGGAAAAATCTTTATACTCGATGTAACGGAATAATCGAACTAAATTATCTAATCGGAAAAAAAAATGAAAAATTGTACCATGTATGGCCACCTTAGCCTGATATTGATCACAGTAATGAGTTATTTTAGTCTGTTATGATTACTGGAAGAATGCTTCTTTCTCTTTCCTGTTTATTCTATTTTTATAAATATTAGCAGATTTATACTGGCACAGTTAAAAAGGTTTGAAATGATTTCATTACAATTTGTTCCAAGGGCAGCTGGCGGGAGGAAGAAGATGATGTTTACAGCCCAGGTATATAAATAATACAGCCCAATCACACAGCTGGTAAAAATAACTAAGCCTTCTCGTTAATCCAAAGTGACAACTGTGGGCAAGCAGTTACTCTGAGCTCAGCTGCAGCAATGTCTACAATTTAAAAAGAGGATTCTCACAAGATAGGGATGGGGATTATTTAGAGTCTCTTGGTTCAAAATAACTGAACTTCAAGCACTGAAGTTTTTTTTGAGGGGGAGGGAGTGGAGGGCAGTGATGTAGCACATCAAATCATGTTCCTGGCAGGCGCAAGTCTTGTCAAACAGTAATGTTATTGGAAGGTTAAATCACGAGTTTGAACTGGAGACGCACCTAAGTAGCTATGTTAGAGATAGCATCAGCTGTTATCTGTGACTTTGGAAGAAGATAGCATCAGCTGTTAAAGTTGTGAAAGAAAGCAATTTTCTCTATGCCTTGATAGATTGTAAGAACCTGCTCCAAGTCAGAAGGTGGCCACTTCTGTCAAGCTCTGCACTTTATGTACTGACAGGACATTTCTCCTAAAGTAAACTTGCACTTGAAATCTCTTAACATGTTTTCAAGATGGTGGAAAATATGTATGCAACTTATTTGGCAATAGTAACCAACCTGTAACTTTACAGACATTTGCAAGAGAATGGTATGGCTCAAGTGACATACCAATATGGAGATCTTGAGTAGTTGCTAGTCTAGTTTAGGGGACCCAACGGGAATGTCACACTCCATAAATGAACACATTTCTATTCAAGTTTTCTCTCAGGTGGCTATCTTAGCTCATTTCTTTAGCTTTGTAGCCAGCAGGCCAACCTGAGTTTCCAGCCCTCGTCCTGGTGTCCACACCAGATACATTGCAATCTCCACTATCCAAGTGTACATAGAGGTAGGATTGTAAGTACCTAGTGAGCAGTCAAGGAGACAATGGTTCCAGTAAAGCAGGTACTTTAAATAATAATTAAAAATAATAATAAAAAAATCATTAAAATGAATAATTACATTTTCTAATATTCTTTCACTTAGTTTTATTTGCAAAAGATTTATGCATTACAGAATTATAACTTTCATCATATAAAACATGTAAACTAAGCAGTATAAGTACATTCTCTATGTATTCATTTGCATTTAACAACAGAGCTTAATAAAAGTCAGACATTAATCACTAATATTAAATCAACCATCGATATCTCAGTGTTAGGCAAACATCTCTTCTTTCAAGGTTCAGGACAGCCAATTGGTGTAGCAGCTCGTTGAACATTAATGGTTAAAACTCATAATTATTTTGTTCCCTTCCACCCACTCCATTTGAGATTTAAGTTTAGTATCATGTAATATGCTATATAAATGATCCATCAGTCTAATATCTTCTAATCTGGACATCACTAAACTATTAGGAATCGTGGTTTGATTCCATTGTCGAGCCACTGACCATAAGACTGCACAAATTGCAGCGTAGTATATCCTTCTAAATTTTTTTGGAACAGCGGAATTAGGTGCAAATAGTAAGGCGTGCATAGGCTCCATGTTTATGTTTGTAGATGTAATAGCCGAGATATTTATTTGCAGAGCATCCCATATTGGTTTGACTTTATCACATTGCCAAAAAATATGAGATAGTGTGCCCCTTTCTTGACAGCCCCTAAAGCATAATGGGGAAGTT
This sequence comes from Hyperolius riggenbachi, assembly GCF_040937935.1. Taxonomy (NCBI): domain Eukaryota; kingdom Metazoa; phylum Chordata; class Amphibia; order Anura; family Hyperoliidae; genus Hyperolius; species Hyperolius riggenbachi. Next base: position 373,193,466 of record NC_090646.1, read on the forward strand.
GAAGGAAAGAGTCTATGAATTTTTTCAGGAGATCTATACCATCTTGTAAATAGTTTTAATGCCGTATCTCTTATCATGGGAGTTCGTGTTGCTGTTAACATATTTTGTGCTAGAGCTCGCCATTGGGTTATGTCTAAATTTATCTGGAGTTCTTTCTCCCATTCTGTCATTATTTTGGTTTTCTGTTCTTGCTGTAAACTTATCATATGTGTATATATATCCTGGAGATAGTGCCCGTCAGTGGTTCATTATTAAAGTACCAGTTTTCATAAAAGGTGCAATTATACCTTCCCATAGGGGCTGTGTGTTTAAGGAAGAAATCTCTAATTTGGAGGTAATGAAAATATTCACATGTTGCTATACTATAATTGTATTGTAGTAACGAAAAGGCTGAGAATTTGTCTGATATCCAGAATCTGTTGGAGGTGGTTAGCCCTGGTGTGATCCATTTATCAAATGGGGTTTTATTATGAAATGCGGGAGGGAACCCGGGATGGCCTATAAATGACAGGCGGGGGGGTTTTGGTGAGCATAACTTCATATTACTTCTATACTTATGCCATAGTTCAAAATCAGTGTGCACAATTAAATTCAGTTCTCGCAGTCCTTTTGCCTGTGTGAGTGATAGACTATGTATATTTTGAATATTATATGGGAGAACAGAGTCTGCCTCGAACTGTGCCCATAAAGTTTGTAATGGGGATCTGGACCAACATTTTCTAATATTCTATGCCACCAGTAAATGGTAGTAGGTGCTTGCACATATATTTTTTTTTTTTTTACCCTCACACAACCTGACACACCCCAGATAGAAAGTCTCCAATCAGAAGACAGAAATGCAGCAGAGCCATAAGTTAAAGAGGAGCTGTCAGCCATACTATCTCAGAAAAAAACCTCACATATCTAAGTAGATAAATACTTGCTCTACTTACATAACATATGTATTGCACTGTCCACGGTTTGATTTTAGGCCACGTTCACATTATGAAACGCAGATGGCCGTGCATTTGGAACGCTACGCATACGAACGCACGCCATCCGCGTTTCTATGCGTTGCATGGCTGATCCCATTCACCTGAAGTGAATGGGTCAGCTGTGCGTTCAGCAAAAAATGCGTGCAGCATGCGTTCCTGGACTGCACTGGTCCAGAACGCATGCAGTGTGAACATCAGACAGTGCTGCCTATGCACTGTCTGATGTCGGCGTGTCTGCCTCCTACACGGGTTCCCAAAACGCGGTTAGGAACGCGCGCAATGTGAACGGGGGCATTAGTGTTCTTTCTACAATAAAAAAAAGAGAAAATCCTTCGTAGCATTTCCCATTTTAAGTGTGGCTATTTTGAAGCCAGTCCTGATGTAATTTCCGCCCTTACTCTCCTCTGCCTGACTTGCCATGCTCTTCACTATAGAAAGTACATTGTCTCAGCATCAGCATGAGAAATATTGGCCAACCAGAGAGGAACAGAGGTGTGGGATGAGAAAACAGGAGGGAAAGAGGCTTCGGCCAATCAGGCTGCATTAGTTAAGTCTGAGGGGAAACAGAGAATCAAAAAAGGACAACCCAGCATGCCCTGCAACTTCCTTTTTGTGTATCAAATTTTGTGTGTATCAAATAAGAGTCAGGTAAACTGTGGAATGATCATTTATCAATAAGAAAAGGAATAGTGATTTTAACTTCTGTGTAAATATCAGCATTTTTCTACACCTTTGTGTAATTTGTGGGCTACATGTTAACGTAATTTGTATTTAATTTAATGGCTCCTACATGCTGCAATTCATTTATTTATGCAGTGTGCAGGGCTAGTCTATGGAGATTCACGCTGAATCCCTAAACTAGACCATCGCCAGACCAGACGCCATAAGCCTGCTTCATTCTGTTGCTCATTCACTGGTGATGTTTGTTTCTTGTGGACTTCTAGGCTACAGAAAATGTCAGTAAACTTATATCTTTATGCTGGTGAAGTGCCTGTTTCTTGCAGTTACAGTTGGAACATTACGTCATTTTTGGAACATTTGATCACTTAAAGACTTATTTAACCACATGATCTAGTGTAGGCTTATTGTGTTGGCTACACACATTTTGCATTGTTTACATTGCATAATACCAATTGTTTCATGTAAAATTCATGACATTTTGTTATGTTTCAGTTTATGTTTGCTTGTTGGAAGATTACCCTTTATGTACTTTAACGCAAAGATAAATTAATTGCTATGCTCTTTGTAATTACACAAGATTTACCAGTAAAAGGAAAATTGCTGCCCAACAACAGAAGGAAATGACAAGAGTGAATAATTGTGTCTTGTTGACAGCAGCTGCATGGAAAGCTGAGTTAATTGTGCTGAGCTTCACTGTCTGCTGAAGTTTGACTGAAGGTGTCAGAATCTAAGTGTGTTTTCTTAACATCCCAATCCCCACATTCATCTTAAAACTTTCAATTTTCCTGTTTTATATATTGTTTGTAATAACATACCAGTAATGTATTCCCCACATCCAAAAGTCCTGCAACTTCCACCTTCGTAACATCTGCAAGATCCGTTCTTTCCTGACCTCTGCCACTACCAAACTCCTCATCCTCCATGCCCTCATAATTTCCCGCCTTGACTACTGCAATGCCCTTTTACCCTGCAATGCCCTTTTGTCTGGTCTCCCTATGACCCGAATAGGCCCGCTGCAGTCCATCATGAATGTGTCAGCCAGAATTATCCACTCTTCCCATCGCTCCACCATGGCGGCTCCCCTCTGTAAATCCCTCCACTGGCTTCCTATCCAGTCCAGAATCAGATTCAAGATACTGTGTCTGACCCACAAATCTGTCCACAAAACCTATCCAACCTACATTTCTGATCTTACTCAGGTAGACAAGACAAGACAAATAACATTTATATCACGCTTTTCTCCTGGCGGACTCAAAGCGCCAGAGCAGCAGCCACTAGGGTGCGCTCTATAGGCAGTAGCCGTGTTAGGGAGACTTGCCAAAGGTATCCTACTGAATAGGTGCTGGCTTACTGAACAGGCAGTCTCCTGTGTCAGAGGCAGAGCCCTTAACCATTACACCATCCAGCCACAACTACACACTTAGCCGCTCACTCCACTCCTCCAATGAACTTCACCTGACTGCCCCCCGCATCACCCAATCCCATGCACACCTCCAGGACTTCTCAAGAGCTGCTCCAACACTATGGAGCTTCCTACCTCCACCCATTAGGGCAGCCCCCTCCTTCAACATTTTCAAGAAGACCCTCAAAATTCACCTTTTCACTCTGGCCTACCATCCCTCACAAGTGCTCTAAACCCGCAGCTGAACTCCGGTCCCCTAACTTTCGTGTCCTTACCTCTCCCTCTAGATTGTAAGCAGGGTCCTCCTCCTTTTGTGTCCTACCTGATCATGCACCTCCATTCCTGTGCACCCATGCTATGCATTTGAGTGAACCTAACTTGCCTAATCTCCCTGCTCCTACCCAGTGACTGACTAAGCATTGCCTTGTACTCATACTGTGCTGCGTGATCTGGTTTTTCTTGTATTCCTGCATTGTTGTATTGCTGTATGTCACCCCTAAATATTGTCTGTAACCTAAACTAATGTCCAGCGCTGCGTAATATGTTGGCGATTTATAAATACAGTAAATAAATAAATAATGTATGCCTTGAATTAGAAGTAGTGGTAGTTATATAAACTTGAGACATGCAAAAATCATTTTCACAACCATTTGATGCTATTAGTGTTGCTCCATATATGGGAGTACTGTACACCCCTAAAGTGTCACTTGCCTGTCCTAATTCTGTTTCCATCAAAACTCACATTTAAACATTGCTGCTTTACATTCTCCATTGTTAGCATTGCCTGTGCAACTCCATTTTGTGCCACCCTATATTATTAATGGACTACCGAGGCAAAATGAAAAATCTATGTTTTACTCACCTTTGGCTTCTGCCAGCCCCGAGCAGCAGTCTCAGTCCATCACCCCAGCACGGGACCTCTTTGGTGTCCCCGTAGTCTGCCTGCATTGACGGCGACCTGCCAGCAGGGTCGGCTCTTCTGTGCCTGAACGGGCACTCTTGCTCGCGCATTCACGCCATCTGATGCATACCTGTGCACAACTACTGCGGAGACGCAGTACGCGACAGATGATGTGAACCCGTAGGCACAGAAGCCCTGCCGAAGGGTCGCCATCATTGCTAGCAGTCACCGAAGAAGATTGGGCCTACGGCGAGGGAATGAGACTGCTGATCGGGGCTGGATGAAGCCCCAGGTGAGTAAAACATAGATTTTTTATTTAGCCTTGGAAGTCCTTTACGCTGTACAGCAGCTCCTATGTCTAAAACTAACCTCCCCCCTTCCTAACTCTAACCTTCACTTCTTGGTGCCTAACACTAACCTACCCCTCTCTTATGCATAACACTAACCCGTGGCAAACATCTATATGTGTGCATATATAGTTAAGTCCATAAGTATATGGACAGAGACAACTTTTTCCCCAATTTTGGTATTGTACATTACCAGGGTAGTTTCTCGGCTAAATTGCACCCAGGGAGTGGGTGTAAAAATGTTTACACCCAATGCGCTAACCTATACTACGCCCCAGTATAGGTAGTCAGGTATGGGTGCCCCCAGAATAGGTAGCCAGCTGTAGGTGTCCCCAGTATTGATACCTAGCTATAGATGCCCCCAGTATAGGTAGCCAGGCATAAGTGCCCCAGTATAGGTAGCCAGCTGTAGGTGCCCCCAATATAGGTAAGCTAGGTATAGGCGCACTCATTATAGCTTAGCTAGGTTCCCCCAGTATAGGTTAGCTAGGTATAGGTGCTTCCAGTATAGGTACAGTAGTTAAGTATAGGTGATTCAGAATCCTTAGCTAGGTATAGGTGCCTTCAATATCGGTAGCTAGGTATAGGTGCCTTCAGTACAAGTAGAATCAGAATAATTTATTTTGCCAAGTACAAATGGGGCGTTGTAGCTGTAATTGGTTTGAGCTTATACAGATTCCGAAAGGATGGGGGGAGGGGGGGGGGGTAATACCCAAAAGCCAAGAGCCGAGGCTACCATACTACAGCACCACCAGTCCCGGGCAGGGGGTGGTGAAGGTTCATCAGTGGTGGCCCAGAAACCTGCAGTGATGACTATAGATAGGTATAGGTGCTGTCATTATAGGTTAGCTAGGTATAGGTGCTCCAGTATAGGTAGCTAGGTATAGGTGCCTTCTGTATAGGTTGCTAGGTATAGGTATATAGACATACAAAACTCCACGGTAACAGCCCCCAGAACCACAGTCTTAGGGATATGCCGGTGCCAGGCCTCAACCAGATTGCTCTGACGGTCCCGGGACAACCAAAATTGAAAGAAAGAGGCGGCACAGCACTGGCTGTGAACGGATGCTTGTATTGTGGAACAGACACTTCCTCAGGTGTATAAACAGATATAGGTGCCTTCAGCATAGGTAGCTAGGTATAGATGCCTTCAGTATACGTTAGCTAGGTATAGATGCCCCCTGTATAGATCATGGAAGGGGAAGCCGTGGCCACATTGGGACTCGGGGAGGGGGCCCGACTTCTCTCTCCCTCTCCCTGGGGCTTCCCTCCATGCTTGGCAGAGCAAGCGTAGCGGAAGACTCATGAGCAACTCACCTCCCTTCCCACTCCAAGCGCCGATCACTTGCCGCTGGTCTCCTCTGTCTGCATAGCTGCTTATACACTCTCTACTTGCTCCTGCTAATCAGGAAGTAGAGAGTGTATAAGCGGCTTTGCAGACAGAGGAGACCAGCTGCAAGTGATCAGCGCTTGGAGCAGGGAGGAAGGTGAGCTGTTCCTACAGTCTTATGCTGTGTTTACTCTGCCAAGAGGTGGAGCATGGAGGGGGGCCCTGGGGAGAGGGAGGGAAAAGTTGGGCCCCCCTCCCCATGGCTGAGTCCCAGTGAGGCCGCGGCTTCCCCCACCATCCCTGCGCCCCCCTCCCTCACGGCCTCCTGTGTGAAGCCCTTCCTGGCCCGCTGCTAGAAACGGGCTGTACACTACCACAATAAATTTTAAATGAAAAAACTCATTGAAGTTCAGACCTTCAGCTGTAATTCAGTGGGGTGAACAAGATGCTTGCATAAAACTGTGAGGCAACTAAAGCATTTTTCTAAATCAATCTTTTCATTTCAGGGGCCCAAAAATAGTTGGACAAATTAAATAACTGGAAATAAAATGAGGATTTCTAATACTTGGTCCAAACCCCTTTGTTGACAATGACAGCCTGAAGACTTGAATTCATTGACATTGCCAGATGCGGGGTTACCTCCTTTCTAATGCTCCGCTCATACAGTATATATATCTATATATATATATATATCTATATATATCTATATCTATATCTATATCTATCTATCTATCTATCTATCTATCTATCTATCTATATATATATATATATATATATACACCATATTATTTGTCTCCATCCTGCCATGTGTCTCCCCTACCGTAAACAGCAATCTGCCCAAGATGCAGCAAACCCCCGCTTCCATGCTTCGCACTCCACTATGTGCAGCAGCATGTTTGTCATGCTTTACTCTAGCTTGGGACAATGTACAATGTTTATTCAGGACAGAGAACAGCGCTACATGCTTTACAACCAAAGAGAAAGTACCCAAATTATACAGCATTAAACCACTCCTGATAATTGTCAAAAAGTATAGCAACCTTTATTGGAAAATAGATTAACAACATTAAAATTCCTAAAAATCACCGTAGGGTGATGGCAGCGGTGAACGGAATATTAAATGACAGGATAATACAATAATCACAAAACCTAACAACCACCTCTATAAGTAAGTATTACAATTTACATAAATAAAAAGGCACAAAATATTCTAATAGTGTCAATACACAGTGCAGGTATATGATAAATTGTGAACAAATTGCACAATATAAATAGAGTCCCTGGGAATAGTAAGGAAAAGTGCAGGCAAGGGTCCCTAAGGATACCAGTAACATAAAAATATATGTCCAATGAACCCAAACAATTGAACGTGAGAAGCCCGTGCACAGGCAAGAGAAGGCGCAAGACTTACAAGGTGGAAGATGGAAGGACCATGTCACCGCTGCACGCCTAAATGCATCGCGCGGGCTCTACCCGCTTCTGAAGGAGGCGAATTGTAAATGGCGTGAGGACGCTTAAAAACCTCCCACTCGCCGGCCCCGTAGTGGAGGGAAACGCCCTACGGAAATGACACGGCCGCGTCATCGCGTAAGAGACGTCGGGTTGCCATAGCAACCAGACGCTATTACGCCGTACTAAGAGGAAGGAAAAGGGCCTCTGCGTGAAGGACTAGTCAATAAAGGGCGCATGACCGTGCATGACCATTGGCAGAGTATAAGAAAGATATTGAACCAACATTGGCCTATCATCCGTAGTGATACGGTTATAAAACAATATACTACGGAAAGGGTGACCTTAACGGCCAAGAGGGCCCCCTCTTTGAAGGACTTACTGTGTAAAAGCCATTATGAAAAAAATCACAAGTCTCTGTCTAATGTTAAAGGAAACTATGCCTGTGGATGCTGCAATATATGCGCACACATGCAAAAAACCAAACAGGTTTGGAATGTGCCGCATACTAGATACTACAAAATACAACAACATATTACTTGTCAAAGTACAGGGGTAATATACATGTTGGAGTGCCCCTGTGGTTCTAAATATGTGGGACAAACCAAAAATATGTTTAAACAGAGAATTCAAAAACACTTCTCAACAATAAGGCTGTCCGCAAAGGACTTTGAAGAGGGAAAGACCCTTACACCAGTTGCTCTTCATGCTCTCTTACATCATCAGGGGAGTACAAAAAACTGGAGGGTGACTGGCCTACAAAAGATCTCACCCTCACCATGTGGTGGAGACATCACCCAGGCTTTACTGAGGGCGGAAACTCACTGGATATTTGAATTGGGGACACAGGGTCCTGGGGGTTTGAACGAGGACTTCTCCTTCAGTAGCTTTTTGCACTGAATTGGAGGCCTTACCTGGTCCTTTGGTCACTTGTGAGCGTGTGTACACATGTGCATACATGGATAATTGGGTATATTTGTTTTATCCTATCTTCTTTGGTGATGGGTGAATGTGAGTGATTTTGTGGGGCCATATGGTATCACAACTGTTTTGTTATTCAGTTGAAGGTGAGCAGCTGATCACTTATTAATTCCTTTCCCTGTCATGGATTTATGCTTATTCATTGTTTGATGGTAGGGACCAATAACTAAGTTACCTTTCAGGGGTAGGTGAGTATTGGGACACAATCGTGTCCTATCTTGATACACTTATGTCTATGTAGCGTTTTCACTACACACCCTTTTCCTCTTCAGATATATTCTGTAGTTTTGGTCTTTTTTGACCCTTGGAGGCTGTCAGTGAGTAGCGGCCATCCATTTATAGATATTACATCTGTGGGTTGACTGTTCATACACTGTTGTGGAAATTCATATTTGGCTGTATAGGCACTCTTTGGTGTTGTTTTCACCTTGGATTCTATATATTCTCTAACACCTCTTGAGGTAGGTCCCTTCTTTGGGACAATTTGTTCATCACGTGTTTCTCTCACTCACGCTTTGATATAACACTCCCTTCCCCTTCCCCCCCCCCTTTCCCCCCCCCCCTTCCCCTTCCCTTTTCCCAGTGGATTTTTGTGGGATATTTACGTCCTCTGTTTTCTGTTGTTTATCTCTAGAGCTCCAATATATAACCATCATCCCCCCCCTTTTTTGAGTGAGAATGCTCCGGAGGTTTCCTCTCTCTTGCTGCGGCTCCCCTCTTCACCACAACGTTTGGGATAAAGTCCTACTCAAGAGAATTATGTTGTTAATTATGTTGTTATTTTTGTATTTCTATCTGGCAATATTTGATTTATCCTCTAGGTGTCTCACCCATGTATCTCGCATTGGTTTACTAAATGAAATGTAATTCTATGCTCTCACTTTTCTCTCTCCTACTAGGGCATATATAGACTTGCAGATTTAATTATTAATTATTCTTTATTAACCCTTTGGAGATAGCTAACACTTGCTTTTTAACCTATCTATTGTATTCCCGCCGCTGTCCTTGCCGCGCATGCGCCCTTTATTGACTAGTCCTTCACGCAGAGGCCCTTTTCCTTCCTCTTAGTATGGCGTAATAGCGTCTGGTTGCTATGGCAACCCGACGTCTCTTACGCGATGACGCAGCCGCGTCATTTCCGTAGGGCGTTTCCCTCCACTACGGGGCCGGCGAGTGGGAGGTTTTTAAGCGTCCTCACGCCATTTACAATTCGCCTCCTTCAGAAGCGGGTAGAGCCCACGCGATGCATTTAGGCGTGCAGCGGTGACACGGTCCTTCCCTCTTCCACCTCGTAAGTCTTGCGCCTTCTCTTGCCTGTGCACGGGCTTCTCACGTTCAATTGTTTGGGTTCATTGGACATATATTTTTATGTTACTGGTATCCTTAGGGACCCTTGCCTGCGCTTTTCCTTACTATTCCCAGGGACTCTATTTATATTGTGCAATTTGTTCACAATTTATCATATACCTGCACTGTGTATTGACACTATTAGAATATTTTACGCCTTTTTATTTATGTAAATTGTAATACTTACCTATAGAGGTGGTTGTTAGGTTTTGTGATTATTGTATTATCCTGTCATTTAATATTCCGTTCACCGCTGCCATCACCCTACAGTGATTTTTAGGAATTTTAATGTTGTTAATCTATTTTCCAATAAAGGTTGTTATACTTTTTGACAATTATCAGGAGTGGTTTGGTGCTGTATAATTTGGGTACTTTCTCTTTGGTTGTAAAGCGATTCCCTAATTGCCCAATTAGCACATTCCCCCCAGTTCATTTATTTTTGATTATTGGATGGTGCTTGTCCTTTACTGTTGTTTACATATAACAGCGCTACATGCATCGAGTGTGAACCAGTCCTCATCCGATGATGTTCTCTATAGTTAGTCTAGTGACTAACATCGCTGTGCATGTTTCACACAGCCCCACGACCCCCCTCCCCCAGGTACCGCGCTTACTTGAGACTCCGGAGAGGAAACCGATCCTTCATGCTGCGGACATCACTGAGTTGGAGAGTGCCAGAGAGGCTGTAGGGTGGCCGATACCCCAGAAGTCCCAGGCCCCTGTTGCCGGCAACATCCTGTGAGTCAGAATATAAGGTGTGTGTGGGGGGGGGTGCAGTCTGCCACCCACCTGTAGTCTGTGTATGCAAATCACTGGACTAACTATAGAGAACATCATCGGATTATATAGATATATGAGGACTGGTTCACACAGGATGCATGTAGCGCTGTGTTATCCTCCATTTGCCCTTTATTTTTAAACTAGAGACACATCTACCTGGAAGGCACTCTGCAGTAAATGTTATTGGACTCTCTTGTATTGTGAGCGCTGAAATATTGTATTTGATATTATGTTGCTGTTTAGCCTTTTCATGGGAAGGTGCAGCAATGTCAGAATCAAATATTGTTCAATTTTTTTTGTTTGTTTTGTTTTTATTGGGGAAATTATTAAGTAATGCTTTGCGCAGCTCGCAAATTTTCTTCTATCTGGTTGTTTGTTTTTTTAACGTATGGTGTAATTAACAATCATGTTCCAGGTGTCTTGGTAAATATGTTTTTCTATTTGCTTCTTGTTTCTTACCTGGGATTCTGATCTACAGTGACATTTCAAATGTTTTCCCAAAATATAGGCAGATGTGTGAAATGTTCCCAACAATTATGTTTCATCAAGTAGCTCACTGTACCCTACTCTGACAGAGTATAGTGAGAGCTGTGAAGAGGTTCATTGTGTTTCTCTAAGAAATTAAAACAATTCTTATGAAAAAAAGTCCATGAATTATTGCCTATGATTGTTGTGTGTCTCTAACAAAGTAGCTAAGTGTGAAAGAGTCCAAAAAGGTAGCGCACATGTAAAAAATGCTCCTGGAAAAAAGACGTGTAGTAACATAGCTGTACAATTACTGATATTCTACTACTTCCTTTCAATAGTAAAATATCTGTAATGTTTACAGATATTGTACTATGCCTTAACCTACTCTCACACAGAACCCTCCCTCTATTCAATGGTGGATGACCAAGGTAAGGCAGAGTTATTAAATGCTTTCTTTGCTTCTGTCTTCACAAAGGAAACAGCACTGTTGCAAATTACAGAGGCAGAAGAGTCTCAATCTTCTAACTGTAATATTAAATACTTAACGCAGGAAGAAGTGAAGGCAAGACTAAATAAATTAAAAATAGACAAGGCACCTGGCCCGGATGGCATGCATCCTCGGGTCCTAAGGGAATTAAGTTCAGTTATAGCTAAACCCCTTTATCTTATCTTTTGTGACTCTCTCACAACTGGCAGAGTCCCAGTGGATTGGCGTACAGCCCACGTTTTCCCATTATTTAAGAAGGGCAAAAAATCAGATCCAGGAAATTATAGACCTGTAAGCTTAACATCAGTTTATGCAAAATTTGAGGGGTTGCTAAGAGATACTACATGACTTCATAGTAGAAAATAATCTTATTTCTCAGCATCAACATGGGTTTACTAAAGACATGTCCTGTTTGACTAACATGCTCAGCTTTTATGAGGTAGTGAATGCTAATATGGATATTGGGAATGCTGTAGATGTGATATACTTGGACTTTGCAAAGGCCTTCGACACTGTTCCCCACTAAAGTCTGGTGCAAAAGTTGAGGATGCAAGGACTGGGGAAGAGTCTGTGTGCATGGATAGGGAACTGGCTAATGGACAGGAAACAAAGAGTTGTGGTCAATGGATCGTACTCAAAATGGGAGACTGTTAGCAGTGGGGTCCCACAGGGGTCTGTACTGGGTCCAGTGCTCTTCAATTTATTTATTAATGACCTAGTAGATGCAGTAGTGAGCAATGTTGCTATTTTTGCAGATGATACAAAATTGTGCAGAATCATCAACTCTCAGGAAGATAGTGTCATATTGCAACAGGATCTGGATAGGATGGCTATATGGGCACATACATGGCAGATGAAATTCAATGTTGAAAAATGTAAAGTCATGCATTTTGGTCGTACCAATGGTCTAGCACCATACAAAATAAATGGGATACAGTTGGGGACATCAAACTCGGAGAAGGGCTTAGGAGTACTCATCGACAACAAGTTAAATAATCGTACTCAATGCCAAGCCGCTGCAGCTAAAGCTAACAAAATTTTGGGATGCATTAAAAGGGAAATAAAAACTCGAGATGCTAGCATAATATTGCCTCTGTTTAACTCTCTAGTAAGGCCACATCTGGAATATGGAATTTAGTTCTGGGCACCACATTACAAAAAAGATATTGCAGTTTTAGAGCAGGTGCAGAGACGAGCAACAAAATTGATACGTGGGATGGAAGGTCTCGCTTACCAAGAAAGGTTAGATAAACTGGGTTTATTTAGTCTAGAGAAAAGACGCCTTAGAGGAGATCTAACTAACATGTATAAATACATCAGAGTGCAATATAATAGCTTGGCGGATGAGCTTTTTGTCCCTAGGCCTTCTCAAAGGACTAGAGGACATGATCTGCGCATGGAGGAAAAACGTTTTAGCCATTTATTTAGGAAAGGGTTCTTTATAGTAAGAGTGATTAAGATGTGGAATGTATTGCCACAGGAAGTCGTTATGGCAAACTCTATACGTGCATTTAAAGGGGGCTTAGATGCTTTCCTTGCGTTGAAAGACATCCATGGCTACAATTACTAGGTTATGCCTAATGATGTTGATCCAGGGATTTTATCTGATTGCCATCTGGAGTCGGGAAGGAATTTTTCCCTTTTGGGGCTAATTGGACCAAATCCTTGTAAGGACTTTTTTGTCTTTCTCTGGATCAACAGGGATATGTGAGGGAGCAGGCTGGAGTTGTACTTTGTACTGGTTGAACTCGATAGACGTATGTCTTTTTTCAACCAAAATAACTATGTAACTATGTATATTGTTGCCTAACCCTAAGACCTCCCTCTACCCATGCCTAACCCGAAGACCTCCCTCTACCGATGCCTAACCCTACCCATGCCTAACCCGAAGACCTCCCTCTTCCGATGCCTAATGTTAAGATCTCTCTCTACCGATGCCTAACCCTAAGACTTCCCTGTACTGATTCCTAACCTTAAAGAAAAACTTCAGCCTAAACAAAAATACTGTCATTAAGTTACATTAGTTATGTTAATTAAAATAGATAGGTAATATTATCTCTTACCCACCCTGTTTTAAAAGAACAGGCAAAGGTTTTTGATTTCATAAGGGCAGCCATCTTTTTGGTTGAAAGAAGGTGACAGGGAGCATGAGACACAGTTCCAACTGTCCTGTGTGCTGATCACCCCTCCCAGTTGCTAGGCATCGTGAATAGCAACATAGGAAATCCCATCATGCTTTGCACAGCATTAGGGGAAAAAAGCCCTGACAGTTTTCTTTGATGGGGCGGAGCTTAGCTAAAAATGAAGCTAAAAATGAGACTTCAATAAGAAAAACAAAGTTCTGATGCTGTGAAACTGTTAAAGAAACACCAAGCCTTGTCAGTGCTGCTGAGTAGATTTTTAGTCTGGAGGTGCACTTTAAGATCTCCCTCTGCCGGTAGCAAACCCTAAAACCTCCCTCTACCAATGCCTGTCCATAAAAACCTCCCTTTACCACTGCCTAGCCCTAAAACCTCCCTCTACTGATGTTTAACCCCTTGTGTGTTTCTTCAACAAAGTGTAGCCTTAGTTGTGAAACAAACTCCCCAACATTATTATCATTATTACAATTAGCTTGTTGTGTATTTTTATTCCAAAGTAAAGCCACAGGTATGAAACAAGCCTAGTCTTTTTTTTTTCTTTTTTCTTTTAAAGCTCTTAATCTTCTTAGGCTTCTATAAGCAAATGTAGCCAGATGTGAAACACGTTTGCTTTGCTTGGGCTTCCATGTTTAAACAGCCAGTGTACTGAAAGAAATAATGCTACAAGCATGTTGTAGTATGTTGGTAAATGCTCGGTTCGTACAATCAAGTTAAGAATGTGTGTAAAACTTTGCATATGTTTGAGATGACCTTGCTGAAGTGCAGCCAAGAGGTTGCTTACATTGTCACTCACATTATTACTTAATGTGAGCTGACATAGGGGTCTGTCACCTGTCATCTTCTTTCTCTGTAAAATTTCAAGAACTCTGACCATGTATGACTTTCCTTCTAGCCCCATCAGCTGAAGAATCGCTGGACAGCTTTTGGGCTGTACTTGGAGGTACCTGAGGGGGGGGCGTTTGATTGGGGGCCCTGTGGACCACGCAGACGTTCAAATGTGCAGAAGAGGTGGAAATTGTGGCAGCAGATTAGGAGAAGGCTGTATCGTATGGGGTTCTCAGTCTACACTTATGGCGACAAAATAAAAATCATGTGGAATACTTCCTGCTGCACCTTGCTGAGCATTCAACCTTCTTTTTGCCATAAATTCAGTGGCAGCTCCTTGTTTTAGTCTCAGATCCATGGTTCTATTCACTCGATCTGAAAAAGAAAAGTATATACGTAGTAGTAGGATAAGGACACTTTATAACATTGTATATGGATATTCATGGTCACTTTAACCTTTTCACCTCCCCCAGCAGGAGTATCTACATCCCTGTATTTACACAAATATAAACAAATACAAACACTTGGTTCTGTTTCTATTTTTAGAACACACTAACTCTGTATCTCCATCTTGTGGCCAAAAAGTAAAACCACATCCAAATACACTATTATGCACCTTCCCATAGAAAAATGAAATACATTTTCATTATTTTTAAAAACCCTTTGAGGTGAAAAAATTATGGACATGAAGGCATTAGTTTGCGATCAGTCCTCGTTTAGCTACAGGATGTCTTCTTCAATGCCTGAGGTGATTTGCATATAGATGTATTAGCTGATTGGAGTGCTCTTTTAAAGCTCACTTCTAGGCAGAAATGTAAATATACCATCTGACAATGTAGCAATCAGAGTGCCCAGAAATTACTTTCTGTGTGAAACTAGGCTTCTGTCGATAAATATCCTGATGTGGAAATGTGGTCACATGGCCTATAGCCATCAAAAATCAATTCTTTATTTTTAACTGGTAAACAATTAATAAGGATCCTAACCAATCCAAATGTTAAAATCACTATTATGTAATGATTGGTGTCTGTCAGCAAGAACAGATTTTCTGATTATTGGTGATCTGCAGTATCACCAATAATACAGATGCTATACCTGATTATGTAGTGATCTGCAGAATCACCTATAATGCGAGTATAGCGAGACACAGGACCACCAGATGTAAAGATAGGTGTTTGGTGCAACAGTAATACAGATAGAGATACCAACTCCCCCAGAGGAGCTAGTAGAGGGAAATATCTCTATAGAACACAGGGATCAGCACTCCAGCAAGCCGGAGATGCAGATGAAGTAGTAATCAGTTCACCCGAGGAGCGGGTGGTGCACAGTAAGACAACGTGTACTGATCACCCGTAGAGCGGGTGATTCAGACTGCACTGCAGCAGGTGATCACCTGAGGGGCAGGAGATCAAGACTGTACTGCAGCTCCTAATCACCTAAGGAGCAGATGATGAGGACAGTACCGTGGTTACTAGTCACCTGAGGAGCAGGTGATTAAGACTGTACTGCAGCTACTGGTCACCTGAGGAGCAGGTGATTATGCTGTACAGAGAAAGAGAATCCCTCACCAGGGACTAGGCTCACTGGTGAGGGCAGGAGAGTCAGACAAGCAGATTCGGCAACAAACGGACAGATATGGTACAAAGACAGAAGGCTAAATCAGAGTAGTGTTCAGGCTGAGTCGGCAACAGGATCAGATAGGCAGAAGCACAGAATCAGTAGGCAGAAGAGTAGTCAAGGCTAGCAGAAGGTCATAACATATAATACAATTCAATTAGTACTTTAGCTATCAACAGAATCTGACTAAGTGTGGATGGATCCCCAGCTCCTGCTGGTTCTAGCACACTTTGGGATCTGACTAAGGTCTGAGTGCTAACACGTAGCATTTGCAACAGCAGACGAGGAGCTACTGACAGGCAGGTCCTATATATACTGAGAGCGCCCCACAGCGCCGCCCCAGTCACTCAGGCAATCAGGAGCACTGCTGGAGTCAGCTGACCGGCCGATCAGCTGACTCTCCTTCTATTCGCATAAAGGTCCTGTCGCCTGGCGCGCGCGCGTGTAGCCCTCCACATGCACAGCAGGCTTCAACTAAGAAACATGAAATGATCTCACACCTCTCATGCTGGCTGGGAGATCAATCACATATGTCACGTCATTAATCTTTCTGGACACAGGGTATGGGCCTACAAATCTGGGTCCTAACTTAGGTGATGGTTGCTTTAATGGCAGATGCCGAGTAGACACCCACACCATGTCTCCTGGGGAAAACTTCCACCCAACAGACCGCCTTTTATCTGCCTGTTTTTTCTGCGTCTGGAAGGCTTTTCCCAGATTCCTTTTTACAAGCACCCAAATTTCCTTCAATGCCCTTTGCCAATCCTCTAGAGACGGAAAAGGGGAAGATGCCACTGGTATAGGAGAGAATTTGGGAGAGCTCCTCGAAACCACCTGGAAAGGAAAAAAACCTGAAAAGGAACTCTTCAGATTATTATGCGCAAATTCCGCAAATGGCAGGAACTATACCCAATCTGACTGCGCATCTGCCACATAACACCTGAGAAACTGCTCCAAGGACTGGTTAACTCTTTCGGTCTGTCCATGGTGGCAAAAGGCTCTCCAGATTTTAGACACAAACTGGACTCCCCTATCTGACACCACATTCTCCGGAATGCCATGCAGCCGGAAAATGTGCTGGATGAAGAGATCAGCCAATTCCTGGGCCGAGGGGAATCCCTTCAGAGGGACAAAATGAGCCATCTTACTGAACCTATCAACTACCACCCAGATGACCGACTTGCCCTCAGACCTGAGAAGTTCTCCTACAAAGTCCATAGACAAGTGAGTCCATGGTTCATTTGGCACCGGTAAAGGTTGTAGCGTACCTACTGGTGCTTGATGAGAGGGCTTATTTCTGGCACACACAGAGCACTCTCTCACAAACTCTTTGCAATCAAAGCCAACGAAGGCCACCATACACATCTGGCCAGTAGGTCCTGAGTTCGAGCAGCCCCAGGATGCCCTGCATTCTTATGGGCATAGAGCAATTGCAAGAGTTGTAGGCGAAAAGGAAGTGGCACAAACAGAACCCCCTCGGGGTTCCCTTCTGGAATATCTTGCTGGTAAGGCCCTAGAGTAAGCGCCCAGTCTTCTCAGGTTTCCGTGGCTGTCACCACCAGTATTTGAGGTAAGATGGTCTCAGGGGTTGATGGCTGAACTGTCTCAGGCTCAAAACACATAGATAATGCATCTGCTTTGACATTCTTACTTCCCGGTGTATACATGATGACAAACCTGAACCTTGAAAAGAACAAGGACCAGCGAGCCTGTCTGGGGCTAAGTCTTTTGGCCCCTTTGATGTACTCCAAATTTTTATGATCAGTATAGACCGTGATCGTATGTTCTGCCCCTTCCAGCCAATGGCACCCTTCTTCAAAGGCTAACTTAATGGCCAAGAGCTCCCTATTGCCAATATCGTAGTTCCTCTCAGCTGGAGAGAACCTACGAGAAAAGAAGGCACAGGGATGTAGTTTGCCTTGAAGGCCAGAACGTTGAGGCAGCACAGCCCCAACCCCAATCTCCGATGCATCCACCTCAACAATGAAGGGGAAGGTGACATCCACGTGTCTCAAAATGGGAGCAAAACAAAATAACTTTTTCAACGTAGCGAAGGCAGACTGTGCCTCTTCTGTCCAATGGTAAGTGTCAGCCTCCTTCTTGGTAAGGTTGGTGAGGGGTGACACTACAGAAGAAAACCCTTTGATGAACTTCCTGTAGTAATTGGCGAAGCCAAGAAATCTTTGGAGCGCCTTCAATCCTACAGGTTGTGGCCACTCCAATACTGCAGAGACTTTTTCAGGATCCGTGGAGAGACCTGAAGTGGAAATGATATATCCCAAAAAAGGGACCTTAGTGACTTCAAAGAGGCATTTCTCTAACTTCGCATACAACGAGTTCTGCCTCAATTTTCTTAAAACGAACTTCACATGTTTCCGATGTTCTGTTAGATTGGGTGAGAAAATCAGTATATCATTCAGATACACTAGCACAAATTTTCCCAGAACTCCCCTAAAGACTTCATTGATCAACTCCTGGAAGACGGCAAGAGCATTACACAACCCGAAGGGCATGACCACATACTCGTAGTGCCAATCAGGCGTGTTGAATGCCGTCTTCCATTCATCACCGTCCCTAATGCGTACCAGGTTGTATGCTCCTCGTAGGTCTAGCTTAGAGAAGATACTGGCATTAGTCACCTGAGCAAACAAATCGTCAATCAAAGGCAGTGGATAGCGATTTTTCACTGTGATCTTATTTAAACCCCAATAGTCAATACAGGGTCGAAGCCCACCGTCCTTTTTTTGTACAAAAAAAGAACCCAGCTCCTGTTGGTGACCGGGAAGGACAGATAAAGCCCTTGGCCAAATTTTCTTTAATGTATTCCTGCATAGCCAGCTTCTCTGGCCCCAACAGGTTATAGAGATGGCCTCTAGGGGGCATAAAACCTGATCTTAACGCTATGGGACAGTCAAAGCTCCGGTGTGGCGGGAGTTTCTCTGCTGATTTTGGACAAAACACGTCAGAAAATTCTGCGTCCTGCACTGGCACCCCTTTCACCTGAACCTTGGTGACGCAAACAGCAACTTTCTCCAAACAATGATGATGACAATGTGCTGACCAGCTCTGTAACTGACCTGAAGCCCAGTCGATCTGAGGGAATGTAGTTGCAACCAAGGCATACCAAGGATTATGGTAGAGGTTGCCATTTGCAGGACAAAGAACTGTAGTTTCTCCTTATGTAGAACCCCTATATTACACAACAATAAGGGGGTCTGGGAGAGAGGCTGTCTACACTGTAACGGAGAGTCATCTACTGCTGTGATCAAAATCTGACGGTCTAAAGGAAGTAAGGGAATCCCCAATTTTTTGACAAAGTCATAATCTATAAAATTAGCTGCAGAGCCTGAGTCCACGAATGCTTCTGTGGCCGTGGCCCGACCCTCCCAGGTAATGGAGCAAGGGAGGAGTAAGCGGTTATCATCTAGAGGTAAACACGGCTCGCCTAGGGTATTACCTCTGACTACACCTAGGCGGCAGCGTTTCCCGACTTTTTAGGGCAATTCTGGACAATGTGACCCTCCTCAGCACAGTATAGACAGAGTCTTTCTTACCTTCTGCGATTCTTCTCCACTTGTGTTAACCTAGACTGACCGATCTGCATCGGTTCGTCCTGAGGTGACGAGGGTGGAGAAGAGGCGTAGAAAACAGATCTTACAGCATTTCTCCCATGGGTTTGTTTTTGATAGCGAAGGCGGCGATCAACCCGCACCGCCAATGAAATCGCTTCATCTAGAGATTTAGGCTCAGGATGACCTAACATCAAATCAGAAACTGCATCGGATGGTCCTGACAGGAAACAGTCTAATAAAGCATACGTTCCCCATCTAGCAGATACAGCCCACCTCCTAAATTCTGCGTCATAAACCTCCACTGGATTACGACCCTGCCTGAGAGTCTTTAGTTTCCTCTCAGCCGTGATAGCAATATCCAGATCATCGTATATAACGGCCATAGCCTTAAAAAACTCCTGAACTGAGGATAATGCCTAATGCCCTGTGTGAAGACTATATGCTCATGTTTATGAATCTCCTGACAAAAGGGTCTTTATAAAGGTTACCCTCTGGTTCTCAGATCCTGACAGATTGGGCTTCAACTCAAAATAGGATAGCACACGGTTTCTGAAATTCTGAAAGTCAGATCAATGCCCATAAAACTTTTCGGGTACGGACATACGAAGGTCCGTGACTGAAGGGGATCGCACTGTATCAATAGTCGTTTGAAGTACCTGTACTGTCCCAGACAGTTGAGTGATCTGAGTCTGTTGGGTATTGATCACCCTGGTAAGATTGTTTACCGCGGTGGTCAGGACTTCAACCTGACTATGCAGTGCATCCATAATGTTTGGTCTGCTGTTCTGTAACGATTGGTGTCAGCAAGAACAGATTTTCTGATTATTGGTGATCTGCAGTATCACCAATAATACAGATGCTATACCTGATTATGTAGTGATCTGCAGAATCACCTATAATGCGAGTATAGCGAGACACAGGACCACCAGATGTAAAGATAGGTGTTTGGTGCAACAGTAATACAGATAGAGATACCAACTCCCCCAGAGGAGCTAGTAGAGGGAAATATCTCTATAGAACACAGGGATCAGCACTCCAGCAAGCCGGAGATGCAGATTAACTAGTAATCAGTTCACCCGAGGATCGGGTGGTGCACAGTAACACAACGTGTACTGATCACCCGTAGAGTGGGTTATTCAGACTGCACTGCAGCAGGTGATCACCTGAGGGGCAGGAGATCAAGACTGTACCGCAGCTCCTAATCACCTGAGGAGCAGGTGTACCGTGGTTACTAGTCACCTGAGGAGCAGGTGATTAAGACTGTACTGCAGCTACTGGTCACCTGAGGAGCAGGTGATTAAGACTGTACTGCAAATCCCTCACCAGGGACTAGGCTCACTGGTGAGGGCAGGAGAGTCAGACAAGCAGATTCGGCAACAAACGGACAGATACGGTACAAAGACAGAAGGCTAAATCAGAGTAGTGTTCAGGCTGAGTCGGCAACAGGATCAGATAGGCAGAAGCACAGAATCAGTAGGCAGAAGAGTAGTCAAGGCTAGCAGAAGGTCATAACATATAATACAATTCAATTAGTACTTTAGCTATCAACAGAATCTGACTAAGTGTGGATCCCCAGCTCCTGCTGGTTCTAGCACACTTTGGGATCTGTCTAAGGTCTGAGTGCTAACACGTAGCATTTGCAACAGCAGATGAGGAGCTACTGACAGGCAGGTCCTATATATACTGAGAGCGCCCCACAGCGCCGCCCCAGTCACTCAGGCAATCAGGAGCACTGCTGGAGTCAGCTGACCGGCCGATCAGTTGACTCCCCTTCTATTCGCATAAAGGTCCTGTCGCATGGCCCTCAGTCTATGTGCAACTGAAGGACCAGGCAAAACTCCACCATGTAATTGCGCGGCAGAGGCCGCCGGCTGAGACGCGGAGACAGCTGCCATGCCGCTCACCGCTGCGGCAGCATCTCTGCTATCTATTACATATTACTTTTCTTGTTGATAAATTATCATTCCCCAGTTTACCTGACTCTTATTTGGTACCCACAAAATTTGGTACGCAAAAAGGAAGTTGCAGGGCATGCTGGGCTGTCCTTTTTTGCTTCTGTACTTCCCCTCAGACTTAACTAATGCAGCCTGATTGGCTGAAGCCTCTTTCCCTCCTGTTTTTCCCTCCCACACCTCTGTTCCATCCTCTATGATTGGCCAATATTTCTCATGCTGAGACAATACACTTTCTATAGTGAAGGGCGGGAAAATCGGGCAGAGGAGACTTAGGGTCCTTTTCCACTAGTTGCGCTTTTGCCAAAAACGCAAAACGCATGCGTTTGCTGATTCTGAAGTGCAGCCTGTTTAAAATAATAATCTTGGGTGGCCTTTTCCACAGCTGCGTTCCGATTTAAAAAAAAAAATGCAAACACATGTCTGTGCGATTATGATGCGTTTTGCTTTTTAATATAAAGTATAGGAATGCATGAAAAACGCATAGGAATGCGTTTTGCGTTTTGTATTGATTTAACCACTAGTATCTATTTTCAAACACTTGCTAATGAGAAAAACGGAAACGCAAACACATAAAAAACACACAAAAAAACGCAGATCAAAATAGGTAAAAAACAGTAGAAATGGTAGGAAATTATATCAGAATTGGCTTCAAAATAGCCACACTTAAAATGGGAAATGCTAAGAAGGATTTTCTCTTTTTTTTCTGTAGGAAAATCACTAAAATCAAAACGTGGACAGTGCAATACATATGTTATGTAAGTAGAGCAAGTATTTATCTACTTATATATGTGTTTTTTTGTATGGCTGACAGCTCCTCTTTAACTCTGTGAGCATGCTGTAGTATATTGCAATGGAAGTCTGGCCATGTACTATAAAATAGATTTCACTGACAGGTATTCAAGGAGCTTAACATAAACCTGAGAAGAGAATAAAGAAAGATTTACCCCGAGGCCTCCACCAGCCCCATAAGCACCGCTAAGTCCCTTACCGTCCTCCTGACTGCCTCCGTTCTCCTATCAGTCCCGGTAATCTGGCTCAGCCGCACCAGTCTGGCTCTTCTGCCCATGCACGGAGGGGCTACGCATGTGCAGAAGAGACCAACTGGTGCGACTGAGCCAGATTACCAGTACCGATAGCTGGAGAAGGCATTTGGGAGGACATCAAGGGACTCAGCGGTGCTTATGGGGCTAGAGGAAGCCCTGGGTAAGTATCAAATCATTCTTTATTCTCATCTCAGGTACACTTTAAGCAAAGTTAAAATACAGGGTGGGCCATTTATATGGATAGACCTTAATAAGGCCATTTATATGGATACACCATTTTATGTGAATGGTGAAGTTAACAAACAAAACCACCGCTATTGGTCTGACACTAACCCACATTGGATAGACTGTTGGAACAAAAAAATTGATGGTATGAATTGATGGTATGGTGTAGTATATGGGGTGTATCCATAGATAAGGTGTATCCATATAAATGGCCCACCCTGTATACTCTGCCACTGCATACCAGCAAAGACCTTTAAAAACACTTGAACGTGTGTTGGACATTACATTTCCAAGCCAGTTAACAAATTGTGCAATCTGGTGCAGAAGTGGCATGTAAAATACTTATACATTACAGAGAATATGGAAGTCAAATTTGTGTGGTGTCAGCTTTGTAAAAAAGCTTTTACAATGACAACTCTGTGATTGAAACATGCCTTTGAGCTATGACAAGAAACTATTGCTTTGAAAGGATACTATTCAGAGAACATTGCAGACTGCACAGATCAAAGCCATGAAATCCCTGAAGCAATGTTCGTGTCACTGGCTGGTTTGGTCCACCTCAGAAGAATGCAGGGGAGCAACATGCCAAGCATTCTATAAGACTTGCAAATTGCTATATCGTTAACATGGGTTAATAGTGTTATGCCACCTGCAACTCATAGGATGGCAATAGGATTTACTCAGCTAAAAGGATAATGGCACAGCCTAATACACAAAAGGAAAAGGCAAATTCTTTGTTAAACAGAGGGATGCATTTAAGGTTTATATATTCAGGGCCGGTTCTTTCACAAAGCAAGGTGAAACATTCGCATCAGGTGGCAGAGATTACAGGGGCAGCATGTTTGTACTGCGTTTACACTTACAACATACAGTCAGAGTGGGAGAAGAAGTGAGAGGAGAGCGAGGTGAAGAGGTCATCTCTGGGGAAAAGCAGCTTGCTGTGCTGTGTGCAGAGTCTGACAGTGAGTGAGGAGGGGGGAGGCAGGAGAGCAGCAGTGTTTCATTTGACTTGCACATCAAACAGATGTAACAACTAAAGGTGATCCTCAAGTAGAAAAAATGCTCGATACGGCTAAAGTACCCACCTCGCGATTCTTCCGACGATTTTCATGACAACCAATGACTTCTTGAGTGATGATGGTAATTTTTCTGCGATGTTGCAACGTGAGTACAGGCGCATGATCATGCCAACGTCGCTTAGCGTCGCGTGGCGATACCAACAGTCACGGCGGATTGGATCCTAAGGCTCCCCAACGACTCCCATGCAAATAGCATGATCGCTTGAAGTCTTGTTCTGGCACGTTGTGTAATGTTGCGTGCAGTGCAGTTTCTAGGTTAAATTTCTCCCAGGGCGAGTTTCAAAAAATGCGCCCCCCCCCCCCCCTCTATTATACATTCTTCATTCACAATCTGAACATGGATCAGGCCCTAGGCAATGTGACTGTGGGTACATGTAAGAATGATGTGCAGGTACTCTGCAGGAGAATGAGGAGATTCTTCCGCTATTACACATTCTTCATGCACAATCTGAACATGGATCAGGCCCTAGGCAATGTAACTGTGAGTACATGTAAGAGTGATGTGCAGGTACTCTGCAGGAGAATGAGGATTCTTCATGTACAATCTGAACCAGGTTTACAGGTGAAAGACATTAATCAATGTGCACATCAATTCTGCGGGGAGTGCATTTGCAGAGTAGAGTACTACCGGGGGCATCACGGTGGCATTGTGGTTAGCTCTCTCGCCTTGCAGCACTGGGTCCCTGGTTCAAATCTCAGATAGGGCCTTATTTGTACAGAGTTTGTATATTCTCCCTGTGTCTGGGTGGGTTTCCTCTGGGCACTACAGTTTCCACCCATATCTCAAAAACATACAGATAAGTTAATTGGCTTCCTCCTAAAATTGTCCCCATACTACAATACAAACAGTTCACGATACATACATAGACAAAACTATGGCAGAGGTTAGATTGTGAGCTCCTCTGAGGACAGTCAGTGGCATGACTATGTACTCTGTAATGTGCTGCAGGAGATGTCAGTGCTATATAAATACATAATAATAATATGGTAGGACATTAGACTATGACTATGGTAGGATTAGAGTGTGAGCTCCTCTGAGGACAGTCAGTGACATGACTATGTACTCTGTAATGTGCTGCAGAAGATGTCAGTGCTATATAAATACATAATAATAATATGGTAGGACATTAGACTATGACTATGGTAGGATTAGAGTGGGAGCTCCTCTGAGGACAGTCAGTGACATAACTATGTACTCTGTACAGTGCTGCAGAAGATGTCACTGCTATATAAATACCCGAGGGATGAATAGGTCACGTGACGCAACTTCACTGGCGCATGTAAGAATATTTAACTCACGCGTTAACAATGACTCTGCCCCTATATGTGCCCATGCCAAAACGTTAAATTTTTTTTTTCACCTCATGTATCCTCAAAAGTAAACATCAGGCGATAAAAAATAAAAAAATATTACTTAGCTGGGGCTTCCTCCAGTCCCCGGCAGCCTATGTGTCCCTCGCCACAGCTCCACTCCCGATGTCCCCTCCGTAGCAGCCACCGACCTGACAATGTTGGCGGCTTCAGTGCATGCAAGCGTCCACATTGCTCGCGGTCATGCTCCCATAGCTGGGAGCATTCTGCGCAAGTGCATACTTTTGGAGCTGCGCACTTGTGCAGGCGTCACCGATGCTGAAAGGGGGGGGGGGAACCCCAGGACACTGGCTGGGAGCAGAGCTGCGGCGAGGGAAACATAGGCCGCCAGGGGCTGGAGGAAGCACCAGATAAATAGATCTATTTTTTTAAATGCCTGATGTTTCCTTTGCACCCATTTACAAAAATTACAGCTCCTGTAAAATAATGACCCTTTTGTATTGCTCCCTTCCCCCATTTTGAATCCAAGTACCACAAAATTGCTCCATTGCCTCAGAAACCTCTCAGCCAGAGAACCCCATCACCCCCCCCCCCCCCCCCTTCCCAGTATAGGTGGTGTATGGTATTTCAACTCTGGCTTGGGGGCCTGCCAGTCACAGTGCCATTGTGACCTGCACCTAGTGGGGCTCTCTGGCTGAAGGGGTGTTGGAGGACCTGCAAGTGTCACTTGAAGGGGGGGGGGGGGGGCTCTCTAGCTATAGGGGGGGAGGGGGGTTGTTGGCTGAGGGGTCTCGGGTGGTAGTGCAGGTTACAAAGGCACTGATAGGCCAACATGCCTCCCATAGCTAGAGAGCCCCCCCCCCCCCCAAGTGGCACAGATCCTCCAACACCCCCTCAGCCAGAGAGACCCCCACACCCCCAAAAAAAAGTACGTGTGGCAGCCACCCTAGACACCCCCTGCCACCTGACCCCCTCCCTCTCCTCTCCCCCCGGGCGAATCAAAGGACAGAGCCAGTCAGGACAGCCTGAGCTCGGTGACAGCCGGCAGGTCACAAGTAGAGAGCATTCTACTTACTGTGACCACCAGCCGAAGAAGCGCCCATCCAGGGGGGAAAGCACACGCAGGGGTCGCCTGGCAGGGGAACACAGACTGACAGGCGTGCAGCGGGAAGAGAGCCAGGAGCGACCTAGGAGGAGTCATCGGCGCCGCGTTCAGACTGAACGCAGACATCAAGCGTCATCATCATGTGATGTACTTGACGTCACAACGGAGGTAGAAAGCCGCAGGACGCCCAGGAGGAGTGTGGGAACTGGAAGGACGGTGATCGCGCTGGCGTACTTTTGTTTGCCTGCAACGCGCATCACCGTCTCAGCATCTCTCCTCCTGCATGCGCCCCCCTTCCTCCACCTCCCAGGCTGCGCTCAGTGCGGTCGCCCGTCCCGCACGGTGCAAAAAACGGCCCTGGTTGCGTGACCTCACGTATACCCACCAGCCAGAAGATGGACCGGGGAAATGCTCGTCATCAGGAAGACGTCACTGGATTCATCTTCCTGCCGCGCAAGGTGAGTATGTAGCCTTACAATAAAAATAAAACCCTGCTGAATACCTGATATTTATCAACTGATCTGATGGCACCAGCAGCTTCCTCTTCTTTCGCCTCCTGTCAAGACAAGACAAGACAAATAACATTTATATTGTGCTTTTCTCCTTGCGGACTCAAAGCGCCAGAGCAGAGCAGCAGCCACTAGGGCGCGCTCTATTGGCAGTAGCAGTGTAAGGGAGACTTGCCAAAGGTCTCCTACTGAATTAGTGCTGGCTTACTGAACAGGCAGAGCCGAGATTCGAACCCTGGTCTCCTGTGTCAGAGGCAGAGCCCTTAACCATTACACCATCAGCCAACTGCCAGTGTAGAAAGGGGTAGAGAAAGCTGGGAGTATGTATGGTTTCAGTGCTTGTGATCTGAGCCCACTAAAACTATTTCCAGTAATAGAATTTTTAACCTTCCCAAGCCTCCAATCTATACCATACCCCCGAAACTGTTCCTTAGAAACTTTTCAGCCTACCAACTATCTAACATTAAGCAATCATCCTATACTATTAATTACACAAACCTTACCCATAATTCCTGCAGAACCAGAGAAGAGTGGCCTCCATCAGCACAGAACTATTTACATCTCATTGACCGTTCCTACTCATAGAAGGGCATACACACACTGGAATCATAAAGTTCAGTACTGAGGATCTCATGATAATTGTTATGCTCACACAAAAGGTGTTGCCAGCCAATAGCAACCAATGTGTGAGCATGTGGGGAATTTACCGTTACCCACTTAGGTAGCAGATCTAGCTACAGATGTAAAGTTGTTGCACTTTCAACTGCAGTAGAAAACAAACTGGATAGTGTCTAGTAAAGTGAAGAGCTTGCATTTCGCATAGTAACAAATTTCAGAATCAGAATAAGATTTACTTGCCAACAACAGAGGTTCTATGGGAGAAAAGCACTATAGAAATGTTATTGTATATATACAGTATATATATATATATATATATATATATATATATATATATATATATATATATATATATATATATATTTGCGCCAACATCTTCCAGTATAATGGGAACTCTACAGAAATAATGGTCTATAGTGGTACTACTGAAAGTTGGACATGGAATGCAGGCATGTAAGATGGCACCATAGTAGTAAGGATGCAATGGGAACAAAAAATGGGAGCTATTACAGTGAAAATACTGGTTGGCCCAAAATGACTTTTAAGACCACGTCCACTACAAGGTAAAATCCAATTATCTGTTTCTCTCTATCACTGAATCATTTAGACACAGCTAAAACATCAGAACTGATCTGGTCTATAAGGTTAAAACTGAAAACAACCTTTAACCTCCCTGGCGTTCAATTTCCCCAGGATTTCTGTGCAAAAAGTGATAAAATACATTTTTAAAACTTTTTTTCCCTGTAACTTGCCAAAATGTGTCAAGCAAGGGTCTAGTATACAGTGCAGGAGAGTATTGATGTGTATGCACGTTTACACTGTTCACAGCATGTTTTGTTTGGACGGAGAATCTGTCCATACCACTAGGGATGTTTTAAATGTGAAGTGGTCAATAACATTGAATTACAAAAATGTCTTGTGGAGCTTGTGCAGCAATATTATTTAGAGAAAGTATCACTTTAATGCTCATCTCTGTTCATTACCAGCACATGCTTTACTCCAACATTTCCTGCATATGACAAAAACACCCCCAAAAACATTTTTCAAAGCATGCAAGCTCAGCTTCAACTGCTGACAGTTGATCAAATATAATAGTATTAACTGTGCTTTGGTCTAATCCGTACAAACTCATTCGTAGGGACTTTTTTCTTGTATTATTAGTCACTACAAGAAGGCCCTTGTATGATCTTTGTAACAACAACAAAAAAATATCCAGGCCACAGGGCAGAGGTAAAAGAGTGGTCTTCCTAAAAAAAAAATTGGCAGGTTTCAATTAGCAGTGGCACAGCTTAGGCGCGCCGGGCCCCAGTGCAAGTTTTACATTGGGCCCCCCTCACACCCTCTATATACATAACAATTAATATATAGCACCAAAGCCTGCCAAGGACAACTGTTGTGTCAGAGCAGTGTGGCAGAGAACAGTCTATTAATGGTTACAACTAATCAAAGCACATATAGAGGGGATAATTACCAGCATAGCACCAATAAAGAGCTAATAAAGCAGTTAAAGAGGGCCCTCTTGTCCAGGGTCCCTGGTGCAGTCACTACCTCTGCATCCCCTATTGTTATGCCACTGTCTCAAGGGGAGAGATCCATCAGAATGTGAGTGCAACAGAGACAAACAAAACATGAGGGAATCTTGGTGACCTATAAGGAGAGGATGGGGGAATGAAGCAGATGCTTTGATACTTACTTTTGAGCACTATGCTCACCCTTTCTTATACCTACTAAATAAAAAAATAATTTTGTAAATAAGGCGAACAAGTAATATCAAACTATAATTAATCAGGAACAACGTTAATGGCTTTTTTATTGCTATGTACTGCAAAAGCTATATAAATAAGATGAGAAATACATAACAGAGAGATAACAGCTTAGAACATAAGGTCCATAGTGAGGATGGCAAACTGTGCTGTGGAACAGAGCATGCACTTTCCAGTTTGATGCAACAGAATGCAGGTTCGCAAATGGTTTGCAAATCTTGCACACAGCGGAGATGTAACAGATAGATAAAAAGACAGATAGATAGATAGATAGATAGATAGATAGATAGATAGATAGATAATATATTTTTTCATTGTTTCTGCCCAGTTCTCTGCCTGATATAACAATAAATGCTAATAGCACCCCTATACTTCAGTTCCCAATTTGACTTCTCTCTCTTTTATTTTGTTCCTCACATTCACTACATAACCAGCTCCTGTCATCTCCAGAACATATCTTGCATCCAACTTTTCCTTACTAAACAAGACACAGAACATTTATATTGCGCTTTTCTCCTGGCAGACTTCAAGCACCAGAGCTATGGTGTGCTCAGTAGGCAGTAGCAGTGTTAGGGAGTCTTTCCCAAGGTCTCCTTACTGAATAGGTGCTGGCTTACTGAACAGGAGCTGAGATGTGAACCCTGGTCTCCAGTGGTCAGACGCAGAGCCCTTAACCAGTAAACTATCCCTCCACATTACTAAGGACCCAACTAAAATGTTAGTACCTGCTCTTATAATATCCTGTTTGGACTATTGTAATATACTGTACTAATCCGTGTACTACCTTCTTACAGACTGGCACCTCTCCAATCTGAACTGAACCCAGTTGCTCGACACATTCATCTTTATCCTCACGCTTCCTCTGCTGCTCCTGTCTGGCTCTCCATTGGCTGCCAACTAACCAGAGGATCCATTTCAAACTCTTAACCCTAACCTACAAAGCTCTCCACAATCTCTCTCCCTGTACATCTCCTCACTAGTTTCCAGATACCAAACCAACTGCGATCTCAGATCTGCACACAACCTTATTTTATCTCCCTCTAGAATAACCTCCTCACATTCACATATACAAGATTTATCATGTGCTTCACCCCTCCTCTGTATTCCCCTTACACAACACATCCGTCACTCTCCAATTTTTGAAATCTTTAAACAATCCATCAAAACTCACTTTTTCCAAAAAGCATACACTCTAACTTAGGCCATTCCCCCTTCAACCTCTGGCCAAGTTGTACTCCTTACTACATAACTTAAAATACCCTGCCTCTAGGTATGGATATTGTATATTTCCAAACCTCTTGCCCCCCCCCCCCCTATTCCTTTAGATTGTAAGCTTGCAAGGGCAGATCTCTTTCATTCTTTTGTGTCTTGGGATTTGTTATATATTTTATTCATCATGTTCCATTTGTCACTGTTATTCCTATGGCTCCCAATTCTGTATTACCAGTGTCTATATTTGTTGTACACCATTGTCTGTATTATTATGTACCCCATGTTTGTTTCTTACTTTGTACTTTGTACAGCACCACAGAATATGTTGGCGCTTTAGAAATCAAAAATTATATTGATAGACTGGATGAATGAATCAAAAATATACATTCATTACTGAAAGGTGTACAGTACACTTGCTAACAGTTAGAACAGTCAATGATTTGTAAGTTGAAGTCCTGCATGTGTTCAAGAAAAAAAAAATCTCTAACCTCATGGCCCATAATCTGAAGTCCATAAGATTTATGTAATGTAGGTGAATGCATAGTAGACTCTTTGGTATCAACTGAAAAGGGCTGTGTAAAAAGGGTGTCGCCATAGACTTCAATGTTATTTGCTGCAAATCTTGACTTTAAAGAGAACCCGAGGTGGGGATCTTAGAGTTAAATCTATACACAGAGGCTGGGTCTGGCTATAGTGCCCAGCCTCTGTTGCTAGTTGAATATTCCCTAAATCCCCCCTGCACTCTGCACGAGCCCATAAATTACAGCTGCGCTGTCTGGCTCTGTTTACCTTTCTAGTGTCACTCACGCTGCTCTCCCCGCCTCCTGCAGAGCGCTGGTCCCTGCCCGAGTAACTTCTCTCTAATCAGCGGCGAGGGAAGGGACGTGGGCGGGGATCTTCGCTCTGCAGGAGGCGGGGGAGCTGCATGAGTGGCACTAAAATGGTAAACAGAGCCCGCTTCGACAGGCTCAGTGTCGCCAGCGCGGCTGTAATTTATGGGCTCATGCAGAGCGCAAGGGGGATTTAGGGAATATTCAACTAGCAACAGAGGCTGGGCACTATAGCCAGACCCAGCCTCTGTGTATAGATTTAACTCTAAGATCCCCACCTCGGGTTCTCTTTAAAGAGACTCTGAAGCGAGAATAAATCTCGCTTCAGAGCTCATAGTTAGCAGGGGCATGTGTGCCCCTGCTAAACCGCCGCTATAGCGCGGCTTAACGGGGGTCCCTTCACCCCCAAAGCGACCACTGCAACACTTGGTCGCAGATTTGGTCGTGATTTATGGCTTCCTGGAGGCAGGGCTAACGGCTGCAGCCCTGCCTCCAGTCGCGTCTGTCAGCGGCGCATCGCCGCCTCTCCCCCGCCCCTCTCAGCGAAGGAAGACTGAGAGGGGCTGGGGAGAGGCGGAAATACGTGCTGACAGACGCGCGTGGGGCAGGGCTGCGGCGGTTAGCCCTGCCCCAACCAGGAAGCGCTCCCCCGCTGTACGGAGCGGATTTGGGGGGTCAGGGACCCCCGTTAAGCCGCGGGATAGTGGCGTTTTAGCAGGGGCACGTATGAGGTCTGAAGCGAGATTTATTCTCACTTCAGACTCTCTTTAAGTGGTGAAAAGGGTGCCTAAGTTTTGTTTTCAGCTATAAAAGGGTGCCCTCTTATAGCCGAGATTTTTTTTGGCTATAAAAGGGCACTGGCTATAGCCAAGATATTTGTTTCAGTTATAAAAGGGCGCTCTATATATCCAAGATTTTTTGGCTATAAAAGGGTGCTGGATATAGCCAAGCTTTTTTTTTGGGCTATATAAATGTGGCTACATGGTCGTTATATCAGCAGGTGACATTTTTAAGTTAATTTTGTTATGTCAGTTAATTTGGTTATATCAGTATATTCTATTATATTAGTTTAAAATAACATATATGTTAGTCATGAACTGCGGTGAACATTGGGCACCACCATGGGGGTTAAGGTAAGGCACAAGGAGGGTCTTAGGGTTAGGCACCACCAATGGAGGTCTTAGGGTTAGGCACCACCAGGGAGGACTTATGGTTAGGCACCACCAGGCGGGGTCTTAAGGTTAGGCACCAACGGAAGGATCTTAGGGTTAGACACCACCGGGGTGTCTTAGGGTTAGGCACCACCAGGGGAGGGTTCTGTGTTAGAGTAGGGAGAAGTTAGGTCATAGTAATCACTTTTCTCTGCTATATTTGGTGCCGTTTTATAACCAAAAATAAAAAAGGCACCCTTTTATAGCCCCCAAAAAATCTCAGCTATATCCAGCGCCCTTTTATAGCCCAAAACATCTTGGCTATATCCAGCACCCTTTTTTTTCCAGGTGCCCTGTTTAAATGAACACAGCTCTTTTTTAACTTTGCACCAGAACTTTTAGTGAATCCTAGATATGTATAAATAGCATTTTAAACTATAAATAATTTACAGTATAGCTATGTTTTGCAGATGGTATACTTATGTTAGGATTTTTGGAGCACTTTTGAGTCAAGGGAAATAAAAACACAAACTAAAATGAACTGAGGGAAGAAACAACATTTACAAGCAGGCAGGACCGGCAGGTAATCCGTAGGAAAAAAATTCACAGTGGAATAAAATGATTAGGAATGAGTAAATGGCAGTCTGAGATGACAGCTGGTATTCAGTTTTGATTCCTGTGACTTCTTTCCATATGTAAAAATGTTGTTAGACTGTCAATTACCATTTTATGAATATAAATGAGAAAAACGATGTCCTGTTGATGAAATACAGCAAAATCATATAAGCAAGCATGTTGCTTTGGCCAGAAATTCGTTAGTGCTGATGCATTTGCATACAATGTTCAGGCAGGCTATTAAAAACAGGACACAGTTTGCATGTAGGTAATGCATATTTTATTTCTTACTTCGCAAAAGTTGTCACAGACTGTTTCCTTGGCCTGGGCCTGTGTTCAGTATTGCGTAACAAAGTAAATATAAACTCACAATTCAGGCTTTTTGTAAAAAAAAATTACGGATGTATAAGGACAGATACAGTAAATTAAACTAGGTTGAAACACAACATGGCAGATTCTCTAACTTGTAAAAGAGGACTGCATGCCAATATACCATCTTCTACTTCCAATACCTTAGCAACCAGGAAGCCTAATCTCCTTCCCTTTCTCGACACACTCCCTTTTCCCCATTTGAAGTGCACGTGGCACACCACCAAAGCAGGAATGAATGCTGGGAACAAGCAAAGTTAGAATGAACATCAGGTAAAAGGACTGGAGGCAGCACTGCAGGATTTCATGAAACTGCAAAAGGCTTGCCCATGTAAAAATGTGCAAAAGGCTTGCCAACGTAAAAAGAGCATCAAGCAATCAAAATGAGGTGTGTACAATAAACTGTGTGCGAAGCTAGGTGGGTGCCTGTTTGTTTCACACAGCTCATTTTGGATTGCTTGATGCACTTTTTACATGGGATGCCATTAATAGCCACCTTAAAGCTTAAAGGGGCACTACAGCGAAAAACTGTAAAAGGTAAAGTATGTGCAAAAATATACAAATAAGACGTACATTTTTACAGAGTAAAATGAGCCATAAATTACTTTTCTCCTATGTTGCAGTCACTTACAGTAGGTAGTAGAAATCTGAAAGAAGTGACAGGTTTTGGACTGGTCCATCGCTTTATCAGGGATTCTCAGGGATATATTTATTTTCAAAAGCACTTAGTGAATAGCAGTTGCTCTGTCCAACTGGCATAAAACTGTGTAGCCAGCAGGGAAGCTGGCCAGCATCATTGTGTAAATCCTTTTTAGGGAATATCTTTATAAAAAATAAAAGCCTTGCTGAGAATCCCCTATGAAGAGATGGACTAGTCCAAAACCTGTCACTTCTGTCAGATTTCTACTGCCTACTGTAAAGCTACATACTCACGGGGGACAATTGTCCCCCGTAGCATGCGCGCACGCGAACAGGGAGCGACAGCTCCCTGCCGGCGACAGCTGTCCACACGTCTCGCCAAAAAGGCAGAGACGCGGCGGAAGCTGTTTGTGAATGGAGAATCCCCCGGCCGGATGCTCCATTCACTCGCGTAGGTCTCCTGTCGCTATCCCGCGTACTCACGTGGGACTAGCGACAGTTCCGGCGAAGTTGCGGCGACAGCTGTAGCCTGGCGACAGCACCGACGGGCGACGGTTCGGGGAGCGCGCATTATACACACAGGCGACCTGTCGCCACAACACGTGCGTGCCACGTGGCTGCGGCAACGGCCGTACCCCGTGTGTATGGGCCTTAAAGGGACACTTAAGTAAAAAAAAAAATGAGTTTTACTCATTTGGGGCTTCCAATAGCCCCCTGCAGCTGTCCGGTGCCCTCGCCGTCTCCCTCCGATCCTCCTAACCCCGCTGGCAGCCACTTCCTGTTTCGGTGACAGGAGCTGACAGGCTGGGGACGCGAGTGATTCTTCGCTTTCCTGGCCACAATAGCGCCATCTATGCTGCTATAGCATATATCCTATACCATATAGCAGCATAGAGGGTGCTAATGTGTCTGGGAACGCGAAGAATCACTCGCGTCCCCAGCCTGTCAGCTCCTGTCACCGAAACAGGAAGTGGCTGCCAGCGGGGTTAGGAGGATCGGAGGGAGACGGCGAGGGCACCGGACAGCTTCAGGGGGCTATTGGAAGCCCTAGGTGAGTAAAACTCATTTTTTTTGTTTGACTTAAGTGTCCCTTTAAGTGACAGCAACATAGGAGAAAAGTAATTAGCTCATTTTACTCTGGAAAAAACGTACTTCTTATTTGTATATGTTTGCACATATTTTAAATTTTACAGTTTTTTGCTGTAGTGCCCCTATAACTGTCAGGCATAAAATCAATTCTTTATTTTTATCTAGTAAACTAGTAATAAGGATGCTAATTCAAAAGTAAAAAAAAAACAAAGGCACAAAGGAAGTTGCAGGACATGCTGGGTTTTCTTATTCTCTTCTTTACTTTCCCCTCAGACATAACTAATGCAGCCTGATTGACTGAAGCCTCTTTCCATCCCATTTTCCCCTCCCACACCTCTGTTCCTCTCTGATTGGCCAATATTTCTCATGCTGAGAAGCTGCGCAGAGTCACACAATAACAATGCACTTTCTAATGCAGAGCTGGGTGGGAGTGTTTGAAGACTGGGAGGAGGAAGGGCAAGGATACACTGACAGAGTAAGGGAGGAAATTACATCAGGATTGGGTTCAAGATATACAGAGTCAAAATGGAAAATCCTAAGAAGGATTTTATCTTTTTTTTTTTTTTTTACTACAGAAAAATCATTAAAATCAAAATGTGGACTGTGCAATACATATTTTATGTAGGTAGAGCAAGTATGTAAGTAGAGCAAGTATTTATCTACTTATATATGATAAATATATATTATATATGAGATAGTATGGCTGACAACTACACTTTACGAGAGAATCCCGTGACTAAGTAGTAACTCAGTAGTAACAGACCTTCATGACATACCCCAGGGGCACACTGACCAGCATGACACATCCGAGTAAGGGTGGCCATTAACGGTACAATATTTTCTCCAGATGCGATCATACTTTTAATGATCAAGTAAGTAATCAGAAGGCGATTATCGATTGTTCCCATAAACCGAACAATTATGGCATTTTCTCTCTACAGATAAGATTGTAAAACCCAACTTTTGGATCGATTACATTTTCTGTTCTAATCAATCAAAGAACAGTTTTACATAGATTTTCCCACACAAGGGGCAATTTTCTGTACAGTTTGATCATTAAAAGTGCTTTAAAAGATTGCATCTGATGAAAAAATTGTACTGTTATTGGGCGCCTTAACAAATTTCAGCTTTGTATAAAAAAAAGGAGAACCGAGAGCCCAATATAGTGTAGTAAGTCTAGGCAATTGGTATAATGAGAAGGAGTAACATGTATACTCACAAACCAGGGCTACCTCCAGGCAACCACTGTATAAGCAGGTTAACCTGTCCTCACTCAGGATTAAGAAGTCGCTCTCTGTAGACGTGAAGAAAAAAGGGGTATCCCTCTCCACCATGGGTGGATGTAAATGTATTATAAACTGACCAGAGGCGCCAAAAGGATAAAAACAGTATTTAAAATGTTTAAAAATGCTTGGGAGGTAGTGGTGGACTTACCTCCTTTAAGCAGACACAAAAAGCTGTGTAATTCAACAAAAGTCAAGTTTATTGGTACACTCCAGGGTTTTATCACAACGCGTTTCGCAGGTCTATACCCACTTCATCAGGCAGTAGGAGTAGGAGTACACAACAATATTAGGTCAGAGTCACACTTGGCGCCTTTGGCGCAGTAGGGGTAGGAGTACACAACAGTATTAGGTCAGAGTCACACAAAGGCGCCAAGTGTGACTCTGACCTAATACTGTTGTGTACTCCTACACCTACTGCCTGATGAAGCGGGTATAGACCTGCGAAACACGTTGTGATAAAACCCTGGAGTGTACCAATAAATTTACTTTTGTTGAATTACACAGCTTTTTGTGTCTGCTTAAAGGAGGTAAGTCCACCACTACCTCCCAAGCGTTTTTAAACATTTTAAATACTGTTTTTATCCTTTTGGCACCTCTGGTCAGTTTATAATAAATTTCAGCTTTGAGTCAGGCAGCCTTGGTATTATCTATATTTTCTTACATTCCAATTCTACATCTCATGGCTTCATGTATCTGCTTCTGCCTGTGTTGCTTTCCTCCAACCCAGATCCAATCATTGAGGATGCTCACTTGAATCAGTAATTACTTGGCAGGGTGGGAGGAATGCAGGGCTAACAGCAGATGCAGCAGTGGATGAAAATGGAAGAGGGAGTGTGTACTGCTTGGGGAACAAGTTGCCCACAGCAGCAGTACTCCTAGATATTGTAGTACATGGTGGCCTCCTGTCACTGGCCTCCTAAAACTCACTCATGGGGATGATAGCCATGCCTTTGGTAGTATGGCAGGTATGGTGCCCAGGGCACATGTCATAACCATGATACCCTAATTATGCCTCTGAATGTAGAGTTCAGTAATCTACATGGTCTCCTGTGGCTACTGTTTCAACCTTGCTTTTTTGGCAGCAGTCCCCTTCATAGGCAAAGAATGCAGATGTGTGATCGCAATCCAGGTTACCCAGGCGATAGACCAGTTATATAGTATAAAGCAAATCAATGGGATCTGCACACTATTCAAGTCACCCAAGTGTATTTTATTGATACATCACCAAGTATCAACAATTCTGTTCAATACCTTGACAAAGTTCACCTAGCGTGGCTCCAAAAAAAAAGTTGTTGAGATCAGATGATACTTTGTAATGTATTAATAAAATACACTTCTTGACTTGAACAGTGTGTGGAACCCATGGATTTACCTTCCTAGGCAAGTCATGCATATACCCTGCACATGATTTACAGAACAGAGTGTGATATCACCTACTGTACTATATATACAGTAGGTAGTTGAGCCTTGGACAAAAGAAAAACCCTGTTAAGTTTGCAATCTGCTCCATTCTACCCATGGTACTCAGAGATTAATGTGGAAATGTTATAATTAGCGAAGTGCAGGTGGATACTCCACATTATATTACCTCAATGTGTATAAATCCATTTGGACCTTTGCACTTTAGTGATCGGAAAAGCCTCATTATAGTCTTAGGAAGTCAACAAGCAGCTGAAATGCCCTAGAGGAATCATTGTTATTGGTAAGGTTACGAGAAAATGAAAAACCGCGCTGAAGTATGATTAAAAATTAAAATTCTAAAGGATGAGATACTTAATTACCGATTTCAAACAACGAATTCTTCTATCTGGGCTCTTATAGGGCTATTAAAACCATATATCATTTTGACAGGAAGACACTGATTAACCACATGTACAATTTATTCTTTCTTGGGCCACCTTTCTGTGTTGTCTGTGGGTGTAATGCTTGTAATGGCTTTATTACAGGTTTCCTTAAACATGTCTAATATTGTTCTTATTCTTATGATTGTTCTTATGAATATTGCATACTTCCCCACCTCTTGTCCCCCCCCCCCCCCCATTCTTTTAGATTGTAAGCTCTCAAGGGCAGGGCTGTCTCACCTCTCAGACAATAGTTTTGCACCATTTCTGTAGCCCATGAAAGAGAAAGCAGGAGAGAAGGGTGACAGCGTCTATTTTGAGAACTGCCCCGTATCCAGATTAAGCCTAGAATAGGGCAGAAGAATGGTGACATAAAGGAGTGGACTTGTGTGACAAAAAAGAAGTGGACTCTTTCGTATTACTTCCCCTTTAAATGTCTTCAACTGTGAACTACCAGTGGTACAGGAGGTGGAATTATAGCGTGGACAGTATATAACTATAAATAAAATGCATTGGGCAAATTGGCAGCAAAAATAGCACTAGAAATGTAATACATATGTTTGCATAAGCCTGCATTGAGCAAAGCATCAATGAGTTGTTATGGCAGCAGAGAGGAGGAGACTGCTGCTATGGAGACATAAGA
This sequence comes from Hyperolius riggenbachi, assembly GCF_040937935.1. Taxonomy (NCBI): domain Eukaryota; kingdom Metazoa; phylum Chordata; class Amphibia; order Anura; family Hyperoliidae; genus Hyperolius; species Hyperolius riggenbachi. The sequence goes on from NC_090646.1 coordinate 373,232,051, forward strand.
GGCCCGGATAGATGTACCTTACGCACACTCTGACGAAGTCCGCTAGTGGGTGGACAAAAGGCGTCAGTGGGCGGGCTATGCCCTCTGACTGTGGAGTGTGAGTACTGAGCCGGCCTGCCCTGCAATGTGAATGAAAGGAGACTTGGCACCAAGCTCAAAGAAAGAAAACAAAAAGGACGCGGTTGGACCCAGAGGCGGGAAAGCTGTGGAGGAGGAATGGTGAGCACAAAACCGCTTGCAACTACTTGCAGAAGGTACCGCTCGGCAATACCCACGAAGAGCTTGCAATCTGACCTTGGAGTGACACACTAAGAAATAAGGAGTGCTACGAGACACCGGAGGATCCCTGCACTGCACCAGATGCTGGCGATGGCTGGCTCGATTGGATGGGTGAGATCCTTTTGTGTTGTCAGGATCTCTCCTGTAGCATGTTCTGTCAGTTGTAGTGGGACTGCAACCGGGCAGTTCTGACTTATCTGCTAGCATTCGGTTGCTCGGTTTGGATTGCATTTGCAATAAGTCTCATTGTCATTTGCAATCACTCGGCAGTTCAGAGCAGCTCAGGATGCTGTCATGATTCCACCTATTGCTTGCTGCAGTTGAACTGCAGCCAGATAGCCCTGGATTTCCTACATGCATGTTGTTGCATAATATTGCATGTATCTGTTATAAGAGTCCTTTCTATTCCCATTCAGCTTGCAGCTTTCCATCAGTCTAGCACAGGATTGCATGATTACCATTCAGCTGTGTGGGAATTTGCATATCTGCATCCATTGGCTGATGTCCACATAAAGGGTTACCTCCCATTCCAGACCGCACCCTACATAGCGTTCAGCTCCCTGAGTTGTTGCTGCGTCCATGCTGTGAAAGTATTGTGTATTGCCTTGGTTTGTATTTTCCTGCCTGCTGGACGTTTGCTGCACCCGCGAGGGTCAGTGAAGTCCACTATCCTCCTAGTTGGAGACTGCTTTCACCACGCTGGTGACTGGTAGTTATCCTGCTTACCTTGTTCCTGAGCACGTAACTGAACAGCGGTTGCCATTAGTTACGCTCCTACCTGTTTGTATTTTGTATGTCAGTGTGATTGTTTGGCATCGCTGGTACAGCGACTAGATTGGCAAAGCATTCCGTCTGTCTGTTGTTTGTTTTGTTACTCAGCCTGAGGCTTAGTGCGGCGTCGCACTAAGCCGTCATTGTGTCTTGTTATTTGTAGTGGTATTGGAAGCCAAGAGCAGAGGTTGCTCTGGACAATCTCGCTCCTTTGTTCATTACTCCTGTGACAACCTGAGTATCCTCTTTCATTACCCAGCTACTTATCCTTGTTGTCTGGTGGTACTCTGGTTTCTTGCCCTCAGCTGCTATACCTTGCACCTTAAAGGCCTGGGTGTAACCGATGTCAGGTAGGTGTTGCTCTTAACCTCCTGTTCAAGCAGGGACGCGTCACATGGGGTGAAGAAGGTGGTGGTAGATTGGGGCAAAATGGCTGAAAACAAAGCAGGAGTCTGCCAGGCATTACATGTGTACTGTTTACAAGGTGCATCCTGGCATAGTTTAAAGCTCAAATACATATTGGGCACGCTGACTGCCACATAAAAACGGACCCAGGAACACCAGTGAGGTGAAAACCGGTACCAGTGTTAGCAGGAGTCTGTGTGTGGTATGATCAGTGTATGTAAAGGTGTGGGAGCGCTTCACAGTCATGAGGTTACGTTTTAATTGTTTTTATTGTCCTTAACTGCATCAATTAATTAACAGCACTTTTGTGAATTATCTAAGCAGTGGTGGTCTATACTTGTGATTAAGGCTCTTTCACCTATTGTGTCTTGGAATTTGTTACACATTTATTCATATTAATTTTGTTACTGTGATTACAAATTCTGTATTTTGTCTGATTGTGTATTTTGTACCAACTCTGTCTTTTGTATATTGGTGTACAGCATATGGCATTGTCTGTAATATTTTGTATGCCATGTTTGTGTCTTACTTTGTACAGTGCCATGGAATATGTTGGCGCTTTATAAATCAATAATAATAATGATAATAATTCAGTCTGGAGCATTTTATACAGAATCCAAGGGTTTTAGCTATATTAGATTTATTATATTTGACAAGAGCGATGCAGTCTTAGTTTTATTATAAACTATTTTGTATTATTTATGCTGTTTGTATTTTAAGTTATCTAAATGACTGAACTAAGATCTGGGTGTTTCAAGCATAGCCCTACATGCTTGATGACAATTTCTACAACTTTGTACTGTTAGGAATAGGAAAGTATTCAGGTTGTGCATATATTGATATTGGATCTTAGCAGTCATATGTATGAGAAAAGACTACAAACAGTACCGGTACATGGCAAGGTGATATGTTATTTCACATGTTCAGCTGTGTATGAACAGACTAGAAAATGTTATGAATCAATAATAATACTCCACTTGGAACATGGTGACAGGGACATTAGTCTTGCTAACTAGCTCAAGTTGCTTTATCACATTACTAGCTGCGTTTGTGGTTATGCAGAACGTGAGACAAAATGAATGACTAAGATGGATGAACCGCAATACTCCATCCAAGGACTTTGGTGGTGATAGATACTCTCCCATCAAACACCATATGGTTTTGTGCTAGGAACAAATGGCAAATACATTCACATGATTTGCAGGGCAGGGAGAATCCTGTGTAATTGCTGAGTGTGCAATAAATAAGCTAAGTGACAGATAGTTGGCCTGTTGTGCCTCTGGATACATCTGTAGAAAAACAGATACTATCTGAAGAATGGTTTCCTATGACTCTATACTATTTATAATGGTATATACTGCTGTCTTACATGGGTTAGGCGTTATATCATTTGAAGGGATAAAATTACCCAAAAAGAGCACTTCTCTTTAAACAAGATTATATTGGATTGAAATAAAGATGCTCTGTTTCTTGAAAGAAAGAACATCTTTAACAGTTAAAGAAAGTCCGAAGTGTAAATAGAAAAAAAAAACACATTCTTACCTACCTTATAGAGCCTTCCCGATACTCCTACGGTCCCCGGGTTCCAGTGCTGGATCCCCTGTTAGCAGTGTTGCGCTCCATTTAGACACAGATTCACTTTATTGTGAAACACCATATGTTCAATAATGAAACAATCTCCTCAGTTCAGATCTATACATCACAATGAATTTTACATTATTTCACATGTTACTTTGTTCATATCCGCAGAGACAGCCACATGCAAAGCTCAGCCTTCCTGGCATGAAAATACTAGGCTTGTCCGTTTTATAATTAGTTGATCCTTCTCCTAAGATGTAATGTACTCTGCTGCGATCAGTTAATGACATGTGCAGCAAGAGGGGAGTCTCGAGCATTTATTGCATTAATGGGTCAGTCTGTATTTTACCCAGAACACTAAAAAGTACAGAATTTTTGCTTAAAAAATACTGCTATTTCAGCATCCAGTCCCTTACAGCGGTTACACAGCTGGCTGAAAAATGAAGTGGAAAGATTTATTTTAATGATATTAAATTACAAAAATATTATTATTATTGATTTAAATAGCGTCATCATCTTCTGTGGTGCTGAAACAATTTTTTTAGGCTATGGTGGCATTTCACTTTAAAATGTGCAGAAATTCAGATAAGGAAACAGAAGACACCTTGTGAAATTAAACAAGATTCCTAGTAATCCCAGGGAGCCATACAGTACATCACATCTAACCGGATTCTATAAAATGTGAGAATGGCTCACATATTTCAATTTATATAAGCCCAGCAGTCAATAAATGTTTTAATGGGAGCTGGGCATCATGCAGTGACAAATGACAAGCCATAAAATGGAAAGATAATATGTCATCCTTACTATTGAAGCATGAGCTTGCTGGCCTGTGGATTAGGGGCAATCAAAGCTGTCCATACATTTAATTACGTTTTCCACATCGGTTCACCTGCTCTTTAGCAAATGGTCAACCTTGAAGCCAGCACATGACTTTTGCAGTTTTATTCTTATTTCACATATTTATGTTATCTCAAACTATATACGCACTGCACAAACATTTTATATCGATCTCCTCCTCCAAAGCATCATACATTTTAATGTAATTTACATATATTCACATTGTAGAACTAGAAAGGGTGCAGAACAAGCAGGGCTACTAAGTAAAAAAGGGAAAAGTTGGGGGGAATGTCAGTTATGGGGAAAAGTTAGGTGAACTAATTGTGTGTATCCCTGGGAAGGGGAATATGATCACCTTGTATAAATATATAATTGACCTTCACAGAATATTTTAAAATATCCACAAGCACATCTTGAGGTTTAATCAGCAGCTATGGAAACCGGGCCGCTCAGTGTAACTGGTTCTAGCATGTACATTAGATTTTTTTATAAAGGAGTCGCTGGATATTTTCTTATAGCCCTAGTTCACCATCCTAAATTGTTAATTGAAAAGAAGATTATGTTGTTGTTCACACAATGTTTATATGTCATGCAGCCATTTCACAGGAATTCCCTTTGAAAAAAAAGTCACATGACGCAGAGATCTTTGCACTAAGTATAATGCGGCTAGCAGAATGGGGGTTTCTTCCTCTGCACAGAGATGACACATGACTTTGCCCACCTCCCCCATCTGCTCCTTCCTGTGGTGGGCAGGGCCTGCTCTGTGCATAGTGTAAAAAAACTGACTGGTTGGTGCCCCCTCACATTACCCTCACCACCACCTGTGGGTGATAATGGCAAAGCAGGTGATTTTGGCACTTCCAGGCGCTGAGCACCTAGACTGGGCTCTATAGTGCGCACCCCGAGCAAGGGTAATTTGGGGTTCCGGCAATCCCTGGCCCCCAAATTACATCTCCTTCTGAGTTGCAACAACTCGGAGGGGGAATAGTACTTAACGTGCCCAGGAATTTGAGCAGCAGCAGGGAGAGCCGTCATTCAGCTCACCCTACGCATAACTCACTGGCGGGGTACTAATACGTACGCCAAAATGGGATAGGAAGTGAAGTTTGGATAGAACACAGGCTGCTGTTCATTAGCACACGGAGTCAGCATTGCAAACCTAGCAAGATAGGCAATGAGATAATAATACAAAAAACATTTATGCGCTGTAACGATTGGTGTCAGCTAAACAGATTTTCTGATTATTGGTGATCTGCAGTATCACCAATAATACAGATGCTATACCTGATTATGTGGTGATCTGCAGAATCACCAATAATGCTAGTATAGCCAGACACAGGACTACCAATGTGAGTAGTGTTTGGTGAAACAGTAATGAAGAAGAGGAGGTCTCCCGAGGAGCGGGTGACTACAGACAATGCTGCAGCCAAGGATCACCTGAGGAGCAGGCGAGTCCGGCTGTACTGCAGCTAAAGGACACCTGAGGGGCAGGAGCTATAGGTATTGCTGCAAGGTTGATCACCTGAGGGGCAGGTGATTAAGACAGTACTGTAGCCAGTGGACACCTGAGAAGCAGGTGTTACAAACAGTGCTGCAAAAGGTGATCACCTGAGGAGCAGGTGATTAAGACTATACTACAGCTATTGGACACTATAACGATTGATGTCAGCAAGCACCGATTTTCTGATTATTGGTGATCTGCAGTATCACCAATAATACAGATGCTATACCTGATTATATGGTGATCTGCAGAATCACCAATAATGCAAGTATAGCGAGACACGGAACAATCGGATGCAGGAAGGTGCTTGGTGCAATAGTAAAGTGTAGAGACACTCACTACTTAGAGGAGCTGGTATAAGAAAATATCCCTATGGGGCACAGAAATACAACTTCCAGCAAGCTGGAACAGTAGACAACAATGAAATACAGTGTACATACACAAGTCTGTGGAAAAGTCCACCACACAGTAATTCCTCAGAGTTGTGGTTACCTCTGAATGGGAACCCCCGTGTGAGATCCTCCAAGGAACGTAGTGGAGGAGTCTCGGCCTCTAGCAGTAATGGTTTGCTAGTGGCGGTCATCTCAAAGAGGCAAGCCTCTGATAGAAACCCTACAGTGGGAGACGTTCCACTGAAGGGAGAAAGGTCAGACAAAATGAGGTTCGGCAACAGATCAGGCGGCAACAGTACAGAAACGTGAGACTAGAGAATAGTCAGAAACCAAGCCAATAGTCGATAACGGTACGGGCTGGCAAAGTACAGAATCAGGAAACAGAAGGATAGTCAAGACAGGCACAGAATCATACACAATAAATTAAGACAGCATAATATGTGTATATATTGGCGATAAACCAATATGTAATGCAATATAAACAAGGCTGACTAGGTGTGACAAGAGCCGGGGTCCTGCCGGATTATCACACGGGAACTGACTAGGTCTGAGTGCTGACACAGGGTATCGCAAACACAGACGAAGTGCTACTGAAAAGCACTTCCTTAAATACTGACTGGGAAAGGAGTCTCCACCCCAAGCAGCAACCAATCAGAGCAGGCTAAAAACGTCAGCTGACCTCCAGGTCAGCTGACCTGCTTTCTAGGAGCATAAAGGCGTGCCTGGTGTGAGCGCGTACCCCCTAGAGGCATAATGGCAGAGCCCTGGTGAGCAGCATGCTGGTGAGTTTGGCGCTGTGTGCTCGGAAGGTTTTGCGCAACGGATGCGGACAAATTTCCGCAACCCGCGTTGGAAAGTCCGCCTGCCGGAACGGATGCGACCGTTTTTCCGCAATCCATCCGGCGTTGCGGAATTTTCGTTACAGACACCTGAGGAGCAGGTGTTACAGATAGTGCTGCAATAAAGCTTCACCTGAGGGGCAGGTGAATGCTAGAGATCCCTCAGAAGTGGCTAGGCCCACTGGCGAGGATAGAGAGGTCAGACAAGCAGAGTAGTCAACGTACGGACAGATAAGGTACAAAGACAGAAGGCTAATTCAGTGTTGAGTTCAGGCAGAGTCGGCAACATGAATCAGATAGGCAGAGGTACAGAGTCAGCGAGCAGGAGAATAGTCAATGAAAGCAAAAGGTCATAACAGATAATATAATGTAATTAGTACTTTAAGCTATCAACAGAATCTGGCTAAGTGTGGATCCCCAGCTCCGGCCGGTTCTAGCACACTTTGGGATCTGAGTAAGGTCTGAGCACTCACACGTAAGCATTTGCAACAGCAGACACGGAGCAACTGACAGTCTGGTACTATATATACAAAGTTGCTCCGCAGCGCCGCCCCAGCCACTCAGCCAATCCGAAGTACTGTTGGAGTCAGCTGACTTGGCAGATCAGCTGACTCCCCTTCTATTCGCATAAAGGTCCTGTCGCCTGGCGCGCGTGCGCGTAGCCGTCAATCTATGTGCAATAGAAGGACCAGGCAGATCAGCAGCATGTAACTGCGCGGAAGAGGCCGCCGGCTGACACACGGAGACAGCCGCCATGCCGCCTGTCTCCGCGGCGGCATCTCCACTATCCCTTACATTCATTCAGACACTGTCTGCTGTCGTGAATACATCCTGTGTTAGCGCTCAGACCTTAGACTAGATCCCAGGTGTTGAAACCAAGGACTTCACACCTAGACTAGGATATTATTTATATTGTGATTGATATTCTGTGTTTGACTCTGGCTATACTCTGACTCTGCTCTAAACTTAACGATTCTGTACCTCTGCCTTTCTGCCTAACGTTGCTGCACCTCTGCCCAATTACCGACTACTCTTCTGTCTTATGATTCTGCTCTGATACTGTCCTCTCTGTTGCCAACCCTTGCCTGTCTGACCTTTCTACTCACCAGTGGGCCCTCGCCACTGGTGAGGTGTTAGCTTCTCCAGCTCCTCTGGTGAAGTGATTTGCTAGTGACCAATTGCTCCTGCTCCTAGGCTGCACTACTTTCTGAATCGCCTGCTCCTCAGGTGATCATTAGTTGCAGTACTGTTTGTACCTCCTGCTCCTAGGCTGCCGTACAGTCTGAATCACCCGCTCCTCGGGAGATTCTATCTCTTCAGTTTCAGTATCTCCAGCTTGCTGGGGCTTTGTACTCTATTACACGGTCAGTGTACTGATAGTACCTCACCAGCCCCTCTGGTGAGGTCTCGCTAAACTATTAAAGTTACTGTAGTCTATTACACGGTCAGTGTACTGACAGTACCTCACCAGCCCCTTTGGTGAGGTCTCATCTAACTATTAAGTTACGGTTGCACCAAGCACTACATACTCAGCTCCTTGTGCTGCTATACTGGTTTTTTTGGTGATTCTGCAGATCACACATAATCAGGTATAGCGTCTGCATTATTGGTGATTCTGCAGATCACCAAATAATCAGACATCTGAGTTGCGACACCCCACCGTTACTGAACAGCAGACCAGAAAAAAGACATGGCGACACTGGTTGAACGGGTCGATGTATTGACCGCTACTGTTAGTGAGCTCATTAAAACGGTTAATGCACAGCAGACTCAGATTGACCAACTAGCTGAGTCAGTTAACCGTTTAACGACCTCTATTGCACCAGTGTCACCCCCTCCTGTGATTGAACCTAGGGTGCCCCCACCTGAGAAGTTTTCACGGCATCGCTCGGATTTCCGTCATTTTAAACACAGATGCTTATCATATTTTGAGCTACAGCCCGTTTCTTCAGGTACAGAAGGTCAGAGGGTCACTTTTATTAAGACATTGTTGTCTGGAGATTCGCAGTCCTGGGCCTACAGTCTCCCCACGGGGCATGAGGCCTTGGTCTCAGTGGAAGAATTCTTCAAAGCTATGGCAGTTATTTACAATGACCCTGATTTGGCAATAACCGCAGAAAGGAAGCTGAAGACCCTCAGGCAGGGACACAATCCCGTCGAAACTTATGCGGCCAAATTCAGGAGATGGGCAGTGTCAGCCAGGTGGGGGCAGTATGCATTTCTTGATTGCTTTTTGTCAGGGTTGTCCGATGCTGTAGCTGATCTCATGTTGGGTCATCCTGAGCCCAAAATGTTGGATGAGGCCATATCTTTGGCAATCAAAATTGATAGATGGGTTCGGTATCAGAAGCAAACTCGAGCGAAACCTTCAGGTAGATTTGCTTTATGTACATTTTCAGCGCCTGCGCCTCCCTCTCCACCGCCTGATGAGCCAATGCAGATTGGGCACGTCAAGCTTTCAGAGGTTGAGAGGAACAGGAGGCGTAAAGAGAATTTGTGTATGTACTGTGCCGACAAAGGACACATGGTCTCTGCTTGTCCCAAGAAGGCGAGAAACTCTATCGCCTAGGAGTAGCGGGAGGTACTACCCTAGGCGATTCAGTCTTACCTCTAAATAACAAACGAGTATTGCTCCCGTGCTCTATCACCTGGGAGGGTCAGGTTCACACTACCGAGGCTTTCATAGACTCGGGTTCCGCGGTTAATGTCATGTCCAAAAAATTTGCAGATCAGTTTGGGTTTCCTTTGACTCCTGTGGAACAACAGATTAAGATTACGGCTGTGGACGACTCCCTACTGCCGCTTACCATCACTCAGACTCCTGAATTGTTGTGCCAGATTGGGGTTTTGCACAAAGAACAGATACAGTTCTTAGTGCTAGAGATGTCCACTTCCACTGTCATTTTAGGGATGCCATGGCTAAAAAAACATTCCCCTGACATTGATTGGAGTACCAGACAATTGTTAAGTTGGTCTCCATATTGCCATGTCCATTGTCTGGAACGGGTTGCCCTTGTGGCTACCGACCTACAAGTGGAGGAAAATCTTGAGCAGGATTCAGAACCCTCTGGGGAGGATACCTGCTTGGATTGGGCATCAATGTTAGCCCCATTCCAACAGGATATTCCAGAAGGGAAACCAGAAGGGGTTCTCTTTGTACCCATTCAGTTTAGGCTTAAGATTTTACAGGCCTTTCATGCTCATAAAAATGCTGGTCACCCCGGGATTGCTCGTAAACAGGAATTGTTAGACCGTTGTGTCTGGTGGCCCTCAATAGTCTCTGACTATAAGGAGTTTGTGGGGAGTTCTGTTTGTGCCAGGAGCAAGACATCTAGGCGGGCTCCTGCAGGTACTTTACAGGCACTCCCAGTACCTGATCAACCATGGACCCATGTGTCCATGGACTTCGTGGGCGAACTACCAGCTTCTGAGGGTAAAACGGTCATATGGGTGGTAGTCGACAGGTTTAGCAAGATGGCCCACTTCATCCCCTTGAACGGACTCCCCACTGCACAAGAGTTGGCAGAACTTTTTATACTCCACATCTTTAGACTGCATGGAATTCCTGAAGATGTGGTATCTGATAGGGAAGTCCAGTTCATTTCTCGGTTCTGGAAGGCTTTCTGCCATTAATTGGGGATAAAGTTACTGTATCATTTTCCTCCGGCTACCACCCACAGACCAACGGCCAGACCGAAAGAGTAAACCAATCTCTGGAGCAGTACCTCAGATGCTATGTGTCTGATGCCCAAACGGATTGGGTTAAATTTTTACCTTACGTCGAGTTCGCCCATAATAATTTGAGGTCTGCTTCTTCGGGGTTCTCCCCTTTCCAGATTGTTACGGGGAGATCACCAAAATTTTCACCACTGTCAGTGGTGGCGTCACCGTTTCCAGTTTTAGAACAGTGGCAAGAGACCATGAGGGAGATCTGGAAAAAGGTGACAGAAAATTTAAAAAGGGCCTTTGCCGTGCAAAAGAAACAGGCAGACAAGCGTTCAGTGGGGTGGGAATTCGCACCAGGAGATTTGGTGTGGATTTCCACTCGGCATCTGTCCCTAAGGCAGCCCTCTGTTAAATTAGATCCCAAATTTATAGGGCCCTATCCTGTTTCTAAGAAAGTGAATAATGTTACCTACATGGTGTCACTCCCACCCAGTTTCAGGGGTGGTAGGACGTTTCACATGTCACTTTTATAACCTGCTGTGTATGTGGATTCCACTCTCTTCTTTGCAGTATCTGGTCCACTGGCGAGGGTATGGTGCAGAGGAGAGATCTTGGGTACCACTCTCTTGCATGCATGCGGAGGAACTCAGGGAGGAGTTTCATAGGTTACATCCAGATAGGCCGGGTGGTGCGTGTTTGGAGTCCACGCCTAGAGGGGGGGGGGTACTGTAATGAACGAGGCAACTGCACCGAACAGCACCGCCGCCGCAGCTGCCTCCACACCACTGCCCGGCCTTCCTGGCATCTGGGACGCCGAGGACGGAACGTTTGTTTACTCAAAGGGTCTCCGTCTCGCGCGCACAGACGGGACCTTTATGCTAAGAGGAGGCTCGTCAGCTTACCTGCTTGTCGGCTGACGTCAGAGGAGCCTCACAGTGCCCAGGATTGGCTGACTGCTGGGGGCGTGCCAGTGAGGTCTCCTCTGCTTCTTAAGCCTCCGGGCTTCATTCAGACACTGTCTGCTGTCGTGAATACATCCTGTGTTAGCGCTCAGACCTTAGACTAGATCCCAGGTGTTGAAACCAAGGACTTCACACCTAGACTAGGATATTATTTATATTGTGATTGACATTCTGTGTTTGACTCTGGCTATACTCTGACTCTGCTCTAAACTTACCGATTCTGTACCTCTGCCTGTCTGCCTAACGTTGCTGCACCTTTGCCCGATTACCGACTACTCTTCTGTCTTACGATTCTGCTCTGATACTGTCCTCTCTGTTGCCAACCCTTGCCTGTCTGACCTTTCTACTCACCAGTGGGCCCTCGCCACTGGTGAGGTGTTAGCTTCTCCAGCTCCTCTGATTTGCTAGTGACCAATTGCTCCTGCTCCTAGGCTGCACTACTGTCTGAATCGCCTGCTCCTCAGGTAATCATTAGTTGCAGTACTGTTTGTACCTACTGCTCCTAGGCTGCAGTACAGTCTGAATCACCCGCTCCTCGGGAGATTCTATCTCTTCAGTTTTAGTATCTCCAGCTTGCTGGGCTTTGTACTCTATTACACGATCAGTGGTGAGGTCTTGCTAAACTATTAAAGTTACTGTACTCTATTACACGGTCACGTAACTATTAAGTTACGGTTGCACCAAGCACTACATACTCAGCTCCTTGTGCTGCTATACTGGTATTATTGGTGATTCTGCAGATCACACATAATCAGGTATAGCGTCTGCATTATTGGTGATTCTGCAGATCACCAAATAATCAGACATCTGAGTTGCGACACCCAACCGTTACACAAATATTTTTCTTGGGATCGGTCATGTAGGGAGTGTCTGCATGTAACACCCTCAAGGTGGGTATACACGCACTACTACAGAGAACGGCGCGTCCGTCAGACCCTCCCGCTGGGTGGTCGTTCTCCCGACAGTAGTGCATGTGTACAGTCTGTCTGCAGATTGATAAGGCTGTTTCCTGGACGATACACTGAGCGGATCGTTTAGAAACAGCCTTATCAGTCTGCCGACAGACTGTACACATGCACTACTGTCGGGAGAACGACCGCCCAGCGGGAGGTCTGATGGACCCGTCGTTCTATGTAGTAGTGCGTGTGTATGCACCTATAGACATACAATCTGCTTGATTGTTATCAGCATATCTGGCAGATGATCACCTCTGCATCTTTGAGCACCCTGAGCACACACTTAAATTTTTTGTCACTCAATTAAAATCTGTGTATGTACAGCTGTTACATAATGTCACTGGCCTCACCTCCAGGTTTCAGCAACGTGGCAATTAGAGATGGGCTGAACATCAAGTTTTCAGTTCGCAAGCTTTGAACGAGAATTTCCAGAAAAATTTGTGGGCTCCATAGACTTTAATGGCAGGCGAACAGCCGCTGAATTTAGCAAAGCCCCCTTACATGCTAGAAAACCAAATTTTCAGGGTATGTGGAGGAGGACAGTGAGTACAAGAGGAAAAAACATTTAAAAAAACACCTTATAGTTTGGATTGGAACTCTGGAAGTATAGTTTGGAACTCCGGTGCCCCAAGAGAAGGTGGGGGTCGACGCAGCCCAGGGGGGGTTTCATGGTGGCATCTGGGAGTCCCTTTTAAGAAGGGGACCCCCAGATGCCCCCCCCCCTCCCAAGAAAAATGAGCATAAGGGTACAAAGTACCCCTTACTCATTTCCACAAAGGGTTAAATGAAATAAAAACACAATAATGAAAAAAGTTCTTTAATATTCTTAAAGAGACACTGAAGCGAAAAAAAAATTATGATATTATGATTTGTATGTGTGTAGTACAGCTAAGAAATAAAACATTAAGATCAGATACATCAGTCTAATTGTTTCCAGTACAGGAAGAGTTAAGAAACTCCAGTTGTTATCTCTATGCAAAAAAGCCATTCATTTCTACGACTTTCAAAAGTCGTGGAGAGGGCTGTCTTCTGACTTTTATTATCTCAACTGTTTACTTTTTCTCTGCCAGAGGAGAGGTCATTAGTTCACAGACTGTTCTGAAAGAATCATTTTGAATGCTGAGTATTGTGTAATCTGCACATATTAGAGAATGATGCAATGTTAGAAAAAACACCATATACCTGAAAATAAAAATATGAGAATATTTTCTTTGCTGCTAATCTTCTAGTAATTATTCATAGTACACAACCAATTCATTATATCATATTTTTTTTTTCGCTTCAGTGTCTCTTTAATTAACCAGAAATACTTACCTGTACCTTTTAAAAAAAAAAGTTCCCACGCCGATATCCTCGCAAAAGTCCCACGTCAATATCCTCTAATCTTGCAATCTTCATTAACCCATTCGCGTTCCGTCGTTTTCACGTGAGAAATGTTCACCTCCCATTCATTAGCCTATAACTTTATCACTACTTATCACAATGCACTGATCTATATCTTGTTTTTTCCGCCACCAATTAGGCTTTCTTTGGGGGGTACATTTTGCTAAGAGCCACTTTACTGTAAATGCATTTTAACAGGAAGAATAAGAAAAAAATGGAAAAATTCATTATTTCTCAGTTTTCAGCCATTATAGTTTTAAAATAATACATGCCTCCATAATTAAAACTCACGTATTGTATTTGCCCATATGTCCCGGTTATTACACCGTTATAATTATGTCCCTATCACAATGTATGGCGACAATATTTTTTTGGGAAATAAAGGTGCATTTTTTCCATTTTGCATCTATCACTATTTACAAGTTTAAAATAAAAAAAATATAGAAATATTTCATCTTTACATTGATATTTAAAAAGTTTAGACCCTTAGGTAAATATGTACATGTTTTTTTTTTTTTATTGTAATGTTTTTTTTTTATAGTAAACATTTTATTTGGGTAGTTTTGGGAGGGTGGGAGGTAAACAATAGATTTATAATGTAAATTTGTGTTAATTTTTATTTTTTTTACTTTCAGGTGTAGTATTACTTTTTGGCCACAAGATGGCAGCCATGAGTTTGTTTACATGACATGACTCTAAGCACACGCTTAGAGTGACGCATCGGGGAGGGAACAGCCAGAAAAAGCTCAGCTTCCGAGTGAAGCTGTCGCTTTTTCAGCGGGGGAGAGGAATCAGTGATCGGGCACCATAGCCCGATACATTGATTCCGTGGCTACCAAATCTGCGGCCGGGATTGCGCGTGCACGCGCGCGATCGGCCGAGGGAGCGCGCGGTAGCGCGCATGGTTCCTGGACGTAGAAACTACGTCCAGGAACCAAAATAGGTTAAGCTGATTTGGTTTTTCTAGCACATGAAAGGGCTTTGCTATTAACCGCTAAAGTCGGCGGCCGCTCGCCTGCCATTAAAGTTTACGGAAAAAATTAGAACGTAATTTTTTAAAAACAATTTTGCGTGAAATGCGAACAGCCCTTGTTTGCTGCAAAAGTGTTCACCGGGAAACTGTTTGGCCATCTCTATTGGCCATATGGATCTCTCTTATCTGACCACTACTCTAGGTATGAGAACTTCCTTTGAAGCTCTTGGCAGCTGGTGTCACTTGGTTACCCTTTCACCATAGAGCAGAAAATGGTTGGCTAGGATCAGTGGTGTAACTAAGGAGCTTTGAGCCCCAGCGTGAGTTTTACACAGGGGCCCAGGCACTTTATTGGTATGGAGCCCCTAAACCTACCAAGGGCAACTGCAGTGTCAGAGAGGTGTAATCAGAGCAAGGAAACAGTTTGTTAAAGATTACTACTATTCAATGCACACATAGAAATGTTCATTACCAGCAAACACCAATAAAAAGCTATTAAGGTGTATGAAGGAGGGCCCCTAGTCAGCCCCTCTAGTTTAGGGACCTGGGTGCTGTCAAAAACTCTGTATTGCCTTTTACTACGCCAGTGGCTGGGAACCAAACTGAGGGACTGTACAGTGCTAAATGAAATGATCACTATTATTTTGGGCGACAATTAAAATGTGTACATGGATTTAGTTAGGTACTTCCATAGAGCCCATTTATATTAAAAATATTTCTGCATGGGAGGACACATTGGATCTGACAGCCCTGAATGCATTTTTCTATTTGCAGAAACAAACGCTCAGCTTGCTGCTTCTTTCACATGCTGCTTGTGTTTTTCATGTGTACGCTCACGGTAAGTGGCAGAAAATACACAAAACTGCTGCATTTAATGGAAATGTAGCCTTATGGAATGCCTGTGGCACCTTCTGTACTGCATGCATAATGCTGCTTCTTTTTTGTCACTTTTGACAAACTGAGGATTAATTTATTTTCTCTCCTGAGGTTCTGACTCTACTTTACAGGTCAGTCGTTTCCAAAAGTTGCAGTGCTTGCCCTGAGCCTGTCTAGTCAGAAAGATCTGTTATTCTGTGTGAAAAGGAAAGGAATTAATGCAGTGTCAAGGTTAGAATTCTTTGACATCTTTATTTTAAGATACAGAAGCATTGGATTCAGGTTCATAACTTCATAAAGAGAATAAATGATACAGTTGTCCTGGACTACAGCTGGATGGGCTTGCTTACCTTGCAATAACTTTTTTATGATGTGTCCAAATGTTTGTTATGCTATTTGCAAATTCGCATCATGGTAGATGATGGAAGTGCTGCCTTTTACCTGGAGAAGTAACTACAATTCATGCGGTTCCACTGTACTAACCAGCTGAGAGAGCGGTGATGGAAATTATGCCTTTAACAGTCATCTGTCATTGCCTACCAACCTAGAACACACTGAAGCCACCAATGACAGCTGCCTTCCTAGTCATGCATGTTTCAGAGGTGGCCCTCATTTCTTTCTGTGACAGCATGGGGAAGAAGCAGGTGGCCCATAGCTAAAATGCTATGCTGCGCAGGGTGCATAAGAGTAATTCGGAGTTCTGGTGATTGCCGGAAGCTGAATTACACCTCCCTCCGAGTTGCGATGACTTGGAGGGGGAATAGTATTTAACGCCGCCGGGGACATTAGCGGCAGCAGGGAGAGCCGTCATTCAGCTTGCCCTGCGCCCAACTCACCGGTGGCGTACTAATACCTGCCTCAAATAGTAAGGAAAGGGCTGCAGCCAAAGGGGCAAATGTCTCCCTGCTCCCACTCCAGTCCTCACTTTTTGTGACCTTGTTGATGCAAATTCTCCCTATTTCCTTTCAGACAGAAAGTGGGCTAAATCTCCTCAACAGGGACTCAGATAGCATTGACGAAAACTCCATTCTGTTTTCCTTGTCCCTTACTGTGTTTCAAGGTGATACTTGAGAGTTATATCACAACCTTATTAAACACTGCAGTGTCAAAAGAACAGGAAGTGAAGGAAATGATCACTATGTAGCTGTAACAATACATCAGTGGTTCTAACACGTTCCCATTTGATCTCTATTTGATCTCAAAAGTAAGAAAAAAAGATTTTGGCTGAACTCTGTCAAATAAAATGCTGCTACTAGTCAAATGGGACTATTTGCTGCAAGTAATTTGTTTTCCAGATCCCAGTCTGTGTATCACGTTCATAATAAGCACAGCTTTTGTCCTCTGTGTTGAGTAGGCATATATATATATATTCAGAAAGCAGAGATTTTCTGGTTGACTTGCTGGCAGATTTAAACTGTAATGATTGTAACAGGTAACACTGAGCACCGGGAATACAGCTAAATACATAGAAGATGCACAGCATACATGGAACATCTTGCCTGCCAAAAGATCTGTAATGCTTGTCCAGCTAGTCTTGACATTCAGATAATTTAAGACAGGTCAGTCAGACCTAAGAGATATCTTCCTGAGCTCACATAAAGTGGAATGTCTAATAGGGCCCTTTTCCACCTGCAATCGCTAGCGTTCACGCTGAACGCTAGCGATTGCTGAATCGCAAAACCGGCGATTCCCCCGACGTTTGCGGCCGCGATTTTGCTATGCTATGCACTGCATAGCAAAATCGCGGCAATTATCGCTCCGCCGCGCGTTCGCGTTCCCCGCAAAAACGAATCGCGGTAGTGGAAATGACCTACCGCGATTCCCATGTTAAAAAGCAAACCGTAGCGATTGTAAAATCGCTAGCGGTTTGCGTTTTTGCGATTCAGCATCGCAAACGCCGCTAGTGGAAAAGGGCCCTTAGTAACGTAAACCCTGATTTTCTACTGAATGCATGTGTGGCAGCTCAAAGATCCCTCTATACCTTTATCCTATGTAGATCTTCACCATTTAATCTGCAGGCCATGGTGCGGGAAATGTGGCCATACATTATTCGATCTGCCAAAAGATCGATGCGCCAGTGTGGCATGGTCCAGATGCTCATGGTGAAGCTGGTCACAGGAGACCAGGAGTCGCGCCAGTGGACAAGTGAGCCCTCAACACTGCACGTATGCATGGGGGACACATATACACTTGGGGATGGCTCCAGCAAAGGGACCCTCACAAAATCAAGTGATGTTTGGGCACCCTGACCCTGTACAGTTTGTGGTTAGTTGCAATCTATGATCCCAGCCCCTAGAGTGTATGCACTAGTGGTCTGAAGTAGAAATCATAGTTGTAATCTTTCCAGGATCACACAATGCGGTGGTTGTTACTAGCAGAGATAAGGGATCTGTCAGACGTCCATAAAGGAAGTAGATCTTAAGCTAGCCATACATCTAGCGACTCTGATTCAATCGATAAAGCGATCAACTTTCTTAAGGAACCAACTTCAGTATGGTTGATAGAAATTTAATGGACTAGTGACCCACACATAGAGATGGCTTGAACCTCCGATTTTAGGTTCGCAAACCTCGAACGCGAACTTCCGCAAAAGTTCATGTTTGCGTGAACCGCAATAGACTTCAATGGGGAGGGAACTTTGAAAACTACAAACATTTATGCTGGCCACAAAAGTGATGGAAAACATGTTTCAAGGTGTCTAACACCTGGAGGGGTGCATGGGGGAGTGGGATACAAACCAAAAGTCCCAGGGAAAAATCTGGATTTGACACACAGCAGCGTTTTAAGGGCAGAAATCACATTGAATGCTAAATTGGAGGCATAAAGTGCTTTAAAACATCTTGCATGTGTATACATCAATCAGGTAGTGTAATTAGTGTACTGCTTTACACTGACACACCAAACTCACTGTGTAACGCACCGCACACAGCTGTTTGAGTAGTGATGGCCGTGCTGCACTGGTGCGCACCATGGCTAGAGTGCAGGCTATGGCGGTTTTCAAGCCCATATGGTCGCCGGGCTGTGGTAGCTCAATGATAGAACAACAGTGACTGTCCAGCTGATTGAATTTGGTTTGTCCACAATGAAGCAACGACCTTATTATCTTGGGTGTGCCCCCCAACACTTTCATATCGCCGGCGGTCATTGCTTTAAGGTGATACACAAGCCCCTTCACCGCAGCAAGGTAACAATCATCAAGGGGAATTGACACATGTACATGCCTTTTGTTTTGTTGTTGCAGCCGCAGTGCAGCCAGAAAAATTAGGCAGACATGTACACACACCAGAAAAAATTGTTATTGTTCTTGTTAGCGGCCCCTACTAGCAGCGGCCATAAAAAATCAGGAATCCACCTGCAGTCCTTGACCCTGTTGGTGGTGGCGGAGAAGGCAGTCAAGCGGCCTGCAGGCAGAGATGCTGTGTGGGGACTGGGAACTGACTTAGTCTTGGGGCAGGCAGTCACACGGCGTGCAGGCAGAGATGCTGTGTGTGGGGACTGACTTAGTCTTCGGGCAGGCCTGACAGTGCTTTGCAGACCACGTGGTCAGATGGACCCTTGACCCAACGCTGTGTGCCAGAGATGACACCACTTGCCTTTCAACATTACGGTACAGTTTGGGTATCACCTTTTTGGAGAAATAATTGCAGCCTGGTATCTTCCACTGCGGTGTGTAGCTTTGCTTTTGTGTGCTGCTTTTACTCAGGTGGTCATCCCATTGCAGTTTGTGCTTTGTCATCATGTGCCTTCGTAAGGAAGTTGCCCCTACGCGGGTCTTGGTCTTTCCACGGCTCAGTTTTTGGTGGCAGAGAGTACAGATGGCATTACTCTCATCTGAGGCAGACACACACAAAAATGTCCACACTGCTGAGCCCTGGGATGATGGCACTTTGGTTGTGGTGGCCGACTGAGTGTTAAGTGGGGTGCCAGAATCAGAGCAGGAGGAGGAAGATATGTCACGGTTCCGTGCGGAAGCTGAGGAAGATGAGGTGTTCTGTGTTAAATAGTCAACTACGTCCTGACAATCTTGGGGGTTGATGGCACGTGCCTTATTCTGAACACTGTACTTTGGTCCAGGGCCTCACAGAATTACGACAGCACAACCTCGAACAGACCTGCCGGGTGGCCTGCCTCTGGCTCTGCCTCTGCCTGTTTTGTCCATATTGGGGGGGATGAAGTGAAAGGTATGCACTGACTTGACTAATACAATGTGCAGTCACACAGGTACAGTGAACAGGTATGCAGTGACTGATATATAAAACTGTGTGCTGTCACACAGGTGCAGTGAACAGATATGCACTAACTGGTATCAATACAATGTGCAGCTGTCACACACAGGTACACTGAACAGGTATGCAGTGACTGGTATCAATACAATGTGCAACTGTCACACACACACAGGTGCAGTGAACAGGTATGCAGTGACTGGTATCAATACAATGTGCATCTGTCACACACACAGGTACACTGAACAGGTATGCAGTGACTGGTATCAATACAATGTGCAGCTGTCACACACACAGGTACACTGAACAAGTATGCGGTGAATGGTATCAATACAATGGGCATCTGTCACACACACAGGTACACTGAACAGGTATATAGAGACAGGTATATAACACTGCGTCCTGTCACGCAGGTGCAGTGAACATGAACAGGTATGCAGTGACTGGTATTACAAATGTGCAGCTGTCACACACACAGGTACCGTGAACAGGTATGCAGTGACTGGTGTATATATAACACTGCGTGCTGCGTGACGCAGGTGCAGTAACCATGAACAGGTATGCAGTGACTGGTATTACAAATATGAAGCTGTCCCACACAGGTGCAGGGAAAAGGTAGTCTCTGAATGTGCTGGGCCTTGCACAGTATAGCAATTAGCAAGGGCCAGCTGTGACTGACAGGGCTGTATATGCAAGTGTAAATGGGCCACACCCAAAAAAAACACATCAAAAGAAGATTAGCTCTCAAAAGAGCTGTTTTGTGGTGCTTCTTAGCAATAAGTATCAGCAAGGAGCAAGCTAGCAAGCCTAACAACAGCCTAACTAAACTTTCCCTAATCTGTGCAGCAACATCTCTCCCTTCTCTCACTACCTACGCACCACACAGAGTGAGGAAATGGCTGACGCTGCTGCTTTTTATTAGGGGGAGTTCCAGGAGGGAGTGCAGCCTGATTGGCTGCCCTGTGTCTGCTGACTGTAATGTAGAGGGTCAAAGTTGAGCCTAATGATGTAGTATAGGGGGAAGGTCGAACTCGCATAACATTCGCCGTTCACCGCGAACGCGAATCACCGATGTTCGTGCAAACAAGTTTACGGCTGAACAGTTCGGGCCATCTCTACCCACACACTACAAATAAAATCCAATGTGATTCATCTTCCCATTCGATCTGACTGATGCTGTGCCTTCATGCTCTGAATGCAAAAATCGATTCTGAGACGATCGAATGACATGTGATCAGTTGCCGATTCCCGTGCGATCTAGCAATATCTTGCACCCTGCTTGATTGCCTAAGCTGGTCAATTTGACATGAAATCAGCCACTTTTCATTGATTGAGAATTCCGGAACACACTCGATTCTCTCTCGATTCTATAAAATGATAGAATCGAATGGTCAATAGTACAGTCAAATTGCTAGATGTATGGCCACCTTTACTCTCCCTATAATTATTGAATTTGCCAGAAATTCCGCTTTTCTATCCTCCATAGGTCAATCAAATACAGACAAGTCTAGGCAAACTGATTTAGGCATCTCTCAGACCAGCAGCTGACAGGCATTGAATTCACTGCCTGTCAGCTGCTCTCCAGCAGTGGCTGGGCACTTGTTAGTGTTCGGTACTGGCTCTACACAGATGCTTCTCCCAGGCAGTCAGATCTGAGCATCGCTGCAACCAGACTCAACATGTCGTGGTCCTCTGCCATCCTATAACACCACTGCGTGACAGCGCTTGAAAAGCATGGTGTTACTACCGCTGCAATTCAGCTGCATGTAAATTGCACCTGAATTGCACTGGCAGGCAGCAAATGGGACAATGGACTGCTTGGCTATTGCACAGTTCAGCCTCCCATCAGAAAGGCCTTGGAGAGCAGCACACTGAAGAGTCACCACTACACTCCCTTCTCCTGCAATTTACCTCACAGGGTAAACATGGCAGTGCTGATCTGGCTTTCCCTTTCCAAGCTAAGTTCTGTTATGGCTGGAAATATAGGTTCCACAGTCAGGCATTTTTACTAGGCGTATTTAAATACATTTAATAATTTTAATAAATTCATAATTAAAAAAATGGAACTGAGCCCACCCACTAACCATTGAACAGAACCATATCTGGCGCTCCCACTGGCTGCTGGTACCACAAAATGCCCACACTTGGGAAACAGTATTTGATTACTCTGCGATGTGACAATGTGAATAACTTGATACATGCACATTTTTATTCATCTGTAAAAACAGTGGTGTGTAAAAATTGCCTCACTAAGTTAAACCAAATTGTGAGCCATCCACCACAGTAATCCTTGGGGGTCTGTGATGTATTAATTAAATCTTGACCCCTGTTGCTCATTCATACCATTGCATCACTGACTGGGATTATAGCCCAATGTGAATTTCCCACTCATCATAGCCAGGACAAGACTCTCCAGCACCCAAGGCTGAGGCACCAAAGTGCGCCCCTCATTCCCTCCCACCCCAGCCGTCACATACTAATTGCTATTAGACTAAAAGGTGCCCCAGTGCCCCCAACACCTTAATCTCTAGTCTATCTAGCTTGCAGTCACTGCCATGTGCCCCATGCTCTTATTTCTCACTGCTTCAAGCACAATAAGGGAATGATAGCTGAGTGAGTTGTGTTTCCCCTCTTACACTGCGCCCTGAGGCTGGAGCCTCTCTCGCCTCTGCATTGGCCCGGCCCTGTCACTCATGCTTCCCATAAATCCATTGTTGTGGAAAATACTCAACAAGGAAGGATTCTCATTGGTCCAAATCAATGTGAAGCCCTTGCAAGAAGTGAATTCCCACTTCCTTCTGGGCACAAGAGATCAATGCTCCTTTGTCCTTAACAATAAAAATCCCCCATCCCCATTGATAAGAACCACCAGGGCTGGAATTGATCAGTGGAATAAGGGGTTAAAAAGGCTTGTGGGGCATGCTGTTTTTTCCCCAGTTTCTAAAACATTGTTAACATAAAATGAAGCCTATTAAACTAATGTAATTATGGTAACTATGCTAGAGTTAGTCAAGCTATAGGGGATAAGTAAAATGTGTGGCTAACTATAACTCACCTAAAGCAATAGAAATAACCAACAATATGCCTAACACCATCATCCTAACATAGGTGTCAAAAGAGTTCATGCACAGGGGAAAATTTTATAGCACCTGCATCACTACTGATAATATGGAATGGAATCAGGAGACAAATGTAGTGCAGTGTGCTGCTATAGTTTTAACGATCCAACCATTTTTTTTAACTTGCGTTTGGAGCAAACCCGTCATCTCCTCATTTTGTCTGTTATTTCACTTAATTCCATTACCAGAATGAGATATTTTACAAAGCAAGCATTATTTAGAAAATCGTGCTCAGGTTAATTGAATTTATTTTATATAATGATTACTAAATTGAATGATATGTGTTAACTAAATAATAATTTTCCTGGCCTGCGTTTGTTGTTTGCAGTTGGCACATGTGAGCATCTTGGCAGGAGAGGGCCCTTGTGCTGTGTGCTTTGTGTGGCATTCTTTACGCTCTCCCTCACAAAAGGCTGAATTGTTCTTTTTTCCACACTTTTTTTTCAGCAGGAGTACAGTGGATATTTTCCTTTCCTGCAGTGCCGTGAGTAATAAAAGATCATAGGAGCCTACAATAGAAACCTGAATACCGTCCATCACAATGAAAATAATAAGTCATGATTCTTCCAGGCTGCTTCCACATTTGGAAATAATCCTGATGTTGCAGCAACCTTAGTCCTAAAAGAAAAAACATCATCGGCAAATTAATCAAAGAAGTAACTCGAGAAATCAGCTGACTTTAAGGTCGGCTTTATAAACACCATGTAAATGTATCTTGTTGAATAATCTAATTTTATATACGGTACAGCCATAATGACTTTAGCAGAAATGGCTTAAAGTGATCTGTGTGAGAATGGAACGTGTGATGTAAGTATTATAAAAACATAATGAGTTTTCCTTAAAGAATAACTCCACAAACTTTTATTATATGGCATTAGAGTGGTAAGCCAAGGGCCCATAATTAACTTTTTCTCCTGGGTTTTCTCCTAGGAGATAATTTTCATGTTCTCTTTAACCACTTGAGGACCACAGTCTTTCTACCCCTTAAGGACCAGGCACTTTTTCCCCATTCAGACAACTGCAGCTTTCACGGTTTATTGCTCGCTCATACAACCTACCACCTAAATGAATTTTGGCTCCTTTTCTTGTCACTAATAAAGCTTTCTTTTGGTGCTATTTGATTGCTCCTGCGATTTTTACTTTTTATTATATTCATCAAAAAAGACATGAATTTTGGCAAAAAAATGATTTTTTTAACTTTCTGTGCTGACATTTTTCAAATAAAGTAAAATTTCTGTATACATGCAGCGTGAAAAATGTGGACAAACATGTTTTTGATAAAAAAAACCCATTCAGTGTATATTTATTGGTTTGGGTAAAAGTTATAGCGTTTACAAACTATGGTGCAAAAAGTGAATTTTCCCATTTTCAAGCATCTATGACTTTTCTGACCCCCTGTCATGTTTCATGAGGGGCTAGAATTCCAGGATAGTATAAATACCCCCCAAATGACCCCATTTTGGAAAGAAGACATCCCAAAGTATTCACTGAGAGGCATAGTGAGTTCATAGAAGATATTATTTTTTTGTCACAAGTAAGTAGTGTTGGGCGAACATCTAGATGTTCGGGTTCGGGCCGAACAGGCCGAACATGGCCGCGATGTTCGGGTGTTCGACCCGAACTCCGAACATAATGGAAGTCAATGGGGACCCGAACTTTTGTGGTTTGTAAAGCCTCCTTACATGCTACATACCCCAAATTTACAGGGTATGTGCACCTTGGGAGTGGGTACAAGAGGAAAAAAAATTGAGCAAAAAGAGCTTATAGTTTTTGAGAAAATCGATTTTAAAGTTTCAAAGGGAAAACTGTCTTTTAAATGCGGGAAATGTCTGTTTTCTTTGCACAGGTAACATGCTTTTTGTCGGCATGCAGTCATAAATGTAATACATATAAGAGGTTCCAGGAAAAGGGACCGGTAATGCTAACCCAGCAGCAGCACACGTGATGGAACAGGAGGAGGGTGGCGCAGGAGGAGAAGGCCACGCTTTGAGACACAACAACCCAGGCCTTGCATGAGGACAAGAAGCGTGCGGATAGCATGCTTTGTACCACCATGCAGTCATAAATGTAATAAAGATAAGTGGTTCAATAAACAGGGACCACGCGGCAACGCTAACCCAGCAGCAGCACACGTGATGGAACAGGAGGAGGCGCAGGAGGAGAAGGCCACGCTTTGTGAGACACAACAACCCAGGCCTTGCATGAGGACAAAAAGCGTGCGGATAGCATGCTTTGTACCGCCATGTAGTCATAAATGTAATAAAGATAAGAGGTTCAATAAACAGGGACCACGCGGCAACGCTAACCCAGCAGCAGCAGCAGCAGCAGCACACGTGATGGAACAGGAGGAGGCGCAGGAGGAGAAGGCCACGCTTTGTGAGACACAACAACCCAGGCCTTGCATGAGGACAAAAAGCGTGCGGATAGCATGCTTTGTACCGCCATGTAGTCATAAATGTAATAAAGATAAGAGGTTCCATAAACAGGGACCGGCAACGGTAACCCAGCAGCAGCAGCAGCAGCAGCAGCACACGTGATGGAACAGGAGGAGGCGCAGGAGGAGAAGGCCACGCTTTGTGAGACACAACAACCCAGGCCTTGCATGAGGACAAAAAGCGTGCGGATAGCATGCTTTGTACCGCCATGTAGTCATAAATGTAATAAAGATAAGAGGTTCCATAAACAGGGACCGGCAACGGTAACCCAGCAGCAGCAGCAGCAGCAGCAGCACACGTGATGGAACAGGAGGAGGCGCAGGAGGAGAAGGCCACGCTTTGTGAGACACAACAACCCAGGCCTTGCATGAGGACAAAAAGCGTGCGGATAGCATGCTTTGTACCGCCATGTAGTCATAAATGTAATAAAGATAAGAGGTTCCATAAACAGGGACCGGCAACGGTAACCCAGCAGCAGCAGCAGCAGCACACGTGATGGAACAGGAGGAGGCGCAGGAGGAGAAGGCCACGCTTTGTGAGACACAACAACCCAGGCCTTGCATGAGGACAAAAAGCGTGCGGATATAGCAGCAATGCTTTTTGCCGCCATGCAGTCATAAATGTAATACAGATGAGAGGTTCAATAAACAGGGACCGGAAACGCTAAACCATCCCAGATGTTCATCGGTCATGTTACTTGGTTGGGGTCCAGGAGTGTTGCGTAGTCGTTTCCAATCCAGGATTGATTCATTTTAATTTGAGTCAGACGGTCTGCATTTTCTGTGGAGAGGCGGATACGCCGATCTGTGATGATGCCTCCGGCAGCACTGAAACAGCGTTCCGACATAACGCTGGCTGCCGGGCAAGCCAGCACCTCTATTGCGTACATTGCCAGTTCGTGCCAGGTGTCTAGCTTCATGCCCGGTTTCAGGTCCAGCGGTGCCAGCCACAAATCCGTCTGTTCCTTTATTCCCCTCCAAATTTCCTCCCCTGTGTGCTGCTTATCCCCAAGGCAGATCAGCTTCAGCAACGCTTGCTGACGCATGCCAACAGCTGTGCTGCACTGCTTCCACGATCCTACTGCTGCTGGTGCTGGGTTAGCATTTCCGGATGAGGTACAGCTTTGAGATGCGTTGGAGGAGAAGGAGTCAGAGAGGTAGGTGCTGCTGTTGTTATCCAGCTGTTTGCGGCGTGGGCAACACCCGCGCCGTAGCAGGTGAGGAATCGCTGCCAGGCTCCACAAGGTTCACCCAGTGCGCGGTAAGGGAGATGTATCGACCCTGGCCGAACGCACTCGTCCAGGTGTCAGTGGTGAGGTGAACCTTGCAGGCAACGGCATTCTTCAAGCTTCGGGTTATTTAGCTGACCACGTGCTCATGCAACTCAGGCACTGCAGAGCGCGCAAAGTGGTAGCGGCTGGGAACCACGTAACGTGGGATGGCCACTGACATCATGCCCTTGAAGCTGTTTGTCTCCACCACTCGATATGGCAGCATTTCGCAGGCCAGAAGCTTGGCTATGCTGGCTGGCTGTTACTGCCACGGCCCGGGGGTCATTTGCTGGCAATTTCCTCTTGTGCTCAAACATCTCAGAGACAGACAACTCAACCGTAGCGCTGCACACCGAAGGGCTGTTGGTTGTTGTGTTTGATGAACACTGGGAGACCTCAAGAGCACTAGTCCGGAAAGTGACAGTGTCAGCATCGTCTGATGTTTGTGAATGTTGTGAACCACGCAATGGCTGGGCTACTGCTGCTGCTGAGGCGGGTCTGGTGGTGAGTCTGGTGAACCCAAGGGAGGCAGTGTTGCTGGTGGTACCCTGTCCTGCCGCGTTTGCCCACAGAGTGGGATGTTTGGATAGAATGTGGCGGCTCATGCTGGTGGTGGAGAGGTTGTTAATACTTTTCCCCCTGCTCAGGCGGGTCTTGCACACCTTGCAAATCGCCATGGTAACATCCTCAGTGCAGTCTTCAAAGAAAGCCCAGACTTTAACTGGCTGAGGACTCGGACCTCGTGCGTGATGTGCTGGTGCTGCTTAACCCACTGCTGGACGCTTGAGAGGTCATCCAAGTAATTATCTGGTCCTGTTCTTTTGGATCTGTGAGGGTTGTTGTCCTGGACAACATGGGCAGTATTGAGTGGGTTTTCTTGGGTGCTCCCCTGTGGCCTGTACGTGAACCGTCAGGGGAAACACCTCTTCCCTTGCCCCTCCCTCTTTCACCGGATTTCTTCCTCATTTCACTTATCCTTAAAGTACACGCTGACTGGCAGCAGTACAGTGGCAGTACAGAAATGCTATACAGTGGTGGGTGAGCGGTGTACCACTATTGTCAGCAGTGACACAGAGCACAATGCTATACAGTGGCGGGTGAGCGGTGTACTACTGTTCCCAGCAGACACAGAGTGGAAGTAAACACAATGCTATATAGTGTGGCTGAGCCGTGTACACAGAGTGGCATTAAACACAATGCTATATAGTCTGCTATATAGTCACCCCGAACAGGGTGATGTTCTGCAGAACCCAAACAGTGGCAAACACTGTTCGCCCAACACTACTGGGAGGGAACGCAGATTTTAGTACCTAAACACACGATACAACATGTTTTCCGGGGTCGGACTCTGAGGCACATACAGATGGTCCCGATCATCATCCTCATCATACAACTCTTCTCCTGAGTCTGACCCACCCACCACCTCTGCCACCCCAACATCCCCAGACACAGACCCCTCATCGTCCTCAACATTAACTTGGGATGCTGGCCTGAGCCAGACCTCCTCCTCCACATCAGGCCCCATCATCTCCTCAATGGCAGCCCTCATTAATCGCTCTGGCGACGGACTGATGGACACAACGTTCTCCTCCGGGGAGGGCTGCTGCTGACCACTGGCTGCTGGGGTGGATGTTATAGCTTGCGTGGGGCGTTGGCTGTTGCTGTTGTTGGGAGTGCTGCTCACAGCGGAGGTCTCTGGGGAACTCATGTTGAGCTCATATAGTGGTTGACGGTGAGTGGAGTATTACTGATCCCAGCAATATACACACTGACTGGCAGAGTACGCAATGCTATATAGTGTGGCTGAGCGGTGTACACAGAGTGGCAGTAAACACAATGCTATATAGTCTGGCTGAGCGAGCGGTGTACTACTGTTCCCAGCAGAATCAGAGTGGCAGTAAACAATGGTATATAGTCTGGCTGAGCGGTGTACACAGAGTGTCAGTAAACAATGGTATATAGTCTGGCTGAGCGAGCGGTGTACTACTGTTCCCAGCAGAATCAGAGTGGCAGTAAACAATGGTATATAGTCTGGCTGAGCGAGCGGTGTACTACTGTTCCCAGCAGAATCAGAGTGGCAGTAAACAATGGTATATAGTCTGGCTGAGCGGTGTACACAGAGTGGCAGTAAACAATGGTATATAGTCTGGCTGAGCGAGCGGTGTACTACTGTTCCCAGCAGAATCAGAGTGGCAGTAAACAATGGTATATAGTCTGGCTGAGCGGTGTACACAGAGTGTCAGTAAACAATGGTATATAGTCTGGCTGAGCGGTGTACACACAATGCTATATAGTCTGCTATATAGTGTCAGTAAACAATGGTATATAGTCTGGCTGAGCGAGCGGTGTACTACTGTTCCCAGCAGAATCAGAGTGGCAGTAAACAATGGTATATAGTCTGGCTGAGCGGTGTACACAGAGTTTCAGTAAACAATGGTATATAGTCTGGCTGAGCGGTGTACACAGAGTGTCAGTAAACAATGGTAAATAGTCTGGCTGAGCGGTGTACACAGAGTGGCAGTAAACACAATGCTATATAGTCTGGCTGAGCGAGCGGTGTACTACTGTTCCCAGCAGAATCAGAGTGGCAGTAAACAATGGTATATAGTCTGGCTGAGCGGTGTACACAGAGTGTCAGTAAACAATGGTATATAGTCTGGCTGAGCGGTGTACACAGAGTGTCAGTAAACAATGGTATATAGTCTGGCTGAGCGGTGTACACAGAGTGGCAGTAAACACAATGCTATATACTCTGGCTGAGCGAGCGGTGTACTACTGTTCCCAGCAGACACAGAACAGTAAACAGAATGCTATATAGTGTGGCTGAGCGAGCGGTGTACCACTATTCCCAGCAGACACAGAACAGTAAACAGAATGCTATATAGTGTGGCTGAGCGAGCGGTGTACCACTATTCCCAGCAGACACAGAACAGTAAACAGAATGCTATATAGTGTGGCTGAGCGAGCGGTGTACCACTATTCCAAACAGACACAGAACAGTGAACAGAATGCTATATAGTGTGGCTGAGCGAGCGGTGTACCACTATTCCCAGCAGACACAGAGTGGCAGTAAACAGAATGCTATATAGTGTGGCTGAGCGAGGTACACAGAGTGGCAGTAAACAGAATGCTATATAGTGTGGCTGAGCAAGCGGTGTACTACTATTCCCAGCAGACACAGAGTGGCAGTAAACAGAATGCTATATAGTGTGGCTGAGCGAGGTACACAGAGTGGCAGTAAACAGAATGCTATATAGTGTGGCTGAGCAAGCGGTGTACTACTGTTCCCAGCAGTGACACAATGACAGGGGGGACCCTGGCTAGCGTGGCTGGAGCGCGAACTACCCTGCCTGCCTACCCAAAGCTAAACCCACAGACAAATGGCGGAGATATGACGTGGTTCGGGTATTTATTTACCCGAACCACGTGACCGTTCGGCCAATCAGAGCGCGTTCGGGTCCGAACCACGTGACCCGTTCGGCCAATCACAGCGCTAGCCGAACGTTCGGGGAACGTTCGGCCATGCGCTCTTAGTTCGGCCATGTGGCCGAACGGTTTGGCCGAGCACCGTCAGGTGTTCGGCCGAACTCGAACATCACCCGAACAGGGTGATGTTCTGCAGAACCCGAACAGTGGCGAACACTGTTCGCCCAACACTACAAGTAAGCGGAAAATGACACTTAATGACAAAAAAAAAAAAGTTCCCATTTCTGCTAACTTGCGACAAAAAAAAATGAAATCTGCCACGGACTCACCATGCCCCTCTCTGAATACCTTGAAGTGACTACTTTCCAAAATGGGGTCATTTGTGGGGTGTGTTTACTGTCCTGACATTTTGGGGGGTGCTAAATTGTAAGCACCCCTGTAAAGCCTAAAGGTGCTCATTGGACTTTGGACCCCTTAGCTCAGTTAGGCTGCAAAAAAGTGCCACACATGTGGTATTGCCATACTCAGTAGAAGTACTATAATGTGTTTTGGGGTGTATTTTTACACATACCCATGCTGGGTGGGAGAAATCTCTCTGTAAATGACAATGTTTTCATTTTTTTTACACACAATTGTCCATTTACAGAGTTATTTCTCCCACCCAGCATGGGTATGTGTAAAAATACACCACAAAACACATTATACTACTTCTCCTGAGTACGGCGATACCACATGTGTGGCACTTTTTTGCACTCTAACTGCGCTAAAGGGCCCAAAGTCCAATTAATACCTTTAGGATTTCACAGGTCATTTTGCGACATTTGGTTTCAAGACTACTCCTCATGGTTTAGGGCCCCTAAAATGCCAGGGCATTATAGGAACCCCACAAATGACCCCATTTTAGAAAGAAGACACCCCAAGGTATTCCGTTAGGAGTATGGTGAGTTCATAGAAGATTTTATTTTTTGTCACAAGTTAGCGGAACATGACACTTTGTGAAAAAAAAACAATTAAAATCAATTTCCGCTAACTTGTGACAAAAAAATAAAAACTTCTATGAACTCACCATACTCCTAACGGAATACCTTTGGGTGTCTTCTTTCTAAAATGGGGTCATTTGTGGGGTTCCTATACTGCCCTGGCATTTTAGGGGCCCTAAACCATGAGGAGTAGTCTGGAAATCAAATTCCGCAAAATGACCTGTGAAATCCTAAAGTCCATTTACAGAGAGATTTCTCCCACCCAGCATGGGTATGTGTAAAAATACACCCCAAAACACATTATACTACTTCTCCTGAGTACGGCGATACCACATGTGTGACACTTTTTTTGCAGCCTAGGTGCGCTAAGGGGCCCAACGTCCTATTCAAAGGTCATTTTGAGGCATTTGTTTTCTAGACTACTCCTCACGGTTTAGGGCCCCTAAAATGCCAGGGCAGTATAGGAACCCCACAAGTGACCCCATTTTAGAAAGAAGACACCCCAAGGTATTCCATTAGGTGCATGGCGAGGTCATCGAAGATTTTATTTTTAGTCACAAGTTAGTGAAAAATGACACTTTGTGAAAAAAACCCAATAAAAATCAATTTCCGCTAACTTTTGACAAAAAATAAAATCTTCTATGAACTCGTCATACACCTAACAGAATACCTTGGGGTGTCTTTTTTCTAAAATGGGGTTCCTATACCGCCCTGGCATTTTACGGGCCCAAAACCGTGAGTAGTCTGGAAACCAAATGTCTCAAAATGACTGTTCAGGGGTATAAGCATCTGCAAATTTTGATGACAGGTGGTCTATGAGGGGCCGAATTTTGTGGAACCGGTCATAAGAAGGGTGGCCTTTTAGATGACAGGTTGTATTGGGCCTGATCTGATGGATAGGAGTGCTAGGGGGGTGACAGGAGGTGATTGATGGGTGTCTCAGGGGGTGATTAGAGGGGAAAATAGATGCACTCAATGCACTGGGGAGGTGATCGGAAGGGGGTCTGAGGGGGATCTGAGGGTTTGGCCGAGTGATCAGGAGCCCACACGGGGCAAATTAGGGCCTGATCTGATGGGTAGGTGTGCTAGGGGGTGACAGGTAGTGACAGGAGGTGATTGATGGGTGTCTCAAGGTGTGATTAGTGGGGGGAATAGATGCAAGTAATGCAATGGCGAGGTGATCAGGGCTGGGGTCTGAGGGTGTGGGCGGGTGATTGGGTGCCCTAGGGGCAGATGGGGGTCTAATCTGATGGGTAGCAGTGACAGGGGGTGATTGATGGGTAATTAGTGGGTGTTTAGAGGAGAGAACAGATGCAATGCACTTGGGAGGTGATCTGACTGCGGGTCTGCAGGCGATCGGATGGTGTGGGTGGGTGATCAGATTGCCCGCAAGGGGCAGGTTAGGGGCTGATTGATGGGTGGCAGTGACAGGGGGAGACAGGGGGTGATTGATGGGTGATAGGTGATTGGCAGGTGATTGACAGGTGATCAGTGGGTTATTACAGGGAAGAACAGATGTAATTAATGCACTGGCGAATTGCTAAGGGGGGGTCAGAGGGCAATCTGAGCGTGTTGGCGGGTGATTGGGTGCCCGCAAGGGGCAGATTAGGGTCTGATCTGATAGGTAAAAGTGACAGGTGGTGATAGGGGGTGATTGATGGGTAATTAGTGGGTGTTTAGAGGAGAGAATAGATGTAAACAATGGATTTGGGAGGTGATCTGATGTCGGATCTGCGGGCGATCTATTGGTGTGGGTGGGTGATCAGATTGCCCGCAAGGGGCAGGTTAGGGGCTGATTGATGGGTGGCAGTGACAGGGGGTGACAGGGGGTGATTGATGGGTGATAGGTGATTGGCAGGTGATTGACAGGTGATCAGTGGGTTATTACAGGGAAGAACAGATGTAATTAATGCACTGGCGAATTGATAAGGGGGAGTCAGAGGGCAATGTGAGCGTGTTGGCGGGTGATTGGGTGCCCGCAAGGGGCAGATTAGGGTCTGATCTGATAGGTAAAAGTGACAGGTGGTGATAGGGGGTGATTGATGGGTGATTGATGGGTAATTAGTGGGTGTTTAGAGGAGAGAATAGATGTAAACAATGGATTTGGGAGGTGATCTGATGTCGGATCTGCGGGCGATCTGTTGGTGTGGGTGGGTGATCAGATTGCCCGCAAGGGGCAGGTTAGGGGCTGATTGTTGGGTGGCAGTGACAGGGGGTGATTGATGGGTGATTGATGGGTGATTGATGGGTGATTGACAGGTGATTGACAGGTTATCAGGGGGGATAGATGCATACAGTACACGGGGGGGGGGGGGGGGGTCTGAGGGGCGTCCTGGGGAGAATCTGAGGGGTGGGGGGGGTGATCAGGAGGGGGCAGGGGGCAGGAGGGAGATAAAAAAAAAAATAGCGTTGACAGATAGTGACAGGGAGTGATTGATGGGTTAATAGGGGGGTGATTGGGTGCAAACAGGGGTCTGGGGGGTGGGCAGGGGGGGTCTGAGGGGTGCTGTGGGCGATCAGTGGGCGGGGGGGGGCAGATCAGTGTGTTTGGGTGCAGACTAGGGTGGCTGCAGCCTGCCCTGGTGGTCCCTCCGACACTGGGACCACCAGGGCAGGAGGCAGCCTGTATAATACACTTTGTATACATTACAAAGTGTATTATACACTTTGTAGCGGCGATCGCGGGGTTAACATCCCGCCGGCGCTTCCGTATGGCCGGCGGGATGTTACGGTGGGTGGGCGGAGCCAGTTGCCGGGGGAAGCGCGCGTCATCAATGACGCGATCGCTCCCCCGGCTAAGGAAAAGGACGCACCGCCTTAAGGCGTATTGCGGTCCTTAGGGGATCCACTTTGCCGCCGCCCATGGGCTGTGGGCGGTCGGCAAGTGGTTAAAATAACTTTTAAGCATTTTACAATTGAAAAAGTACCTAAAAGTTGGTGAAAAGGTACTATCAAAATGATTTGTAGTGTTTTCTTGCTTGCTGGTGGCTTAAAAGGCATTTTATGACAAGGTGTTAAAATATCACCTAGGAGAAAATTCAGGCGAAAAAGTGAATTGCCTATGGGCCAATGGGCTCGATTCACAAAGCGGTGCTAACCCAGTTCGAGACTTTAGGCGTGATAACCATTGCACCACGCTGGTGAAAAGTCAGTTTAGGCGTGATAAGTTTAGGCGTGATAAGTTTAGGCGTGATAAGTTTAGGCATGATAAGTTTAGATAAGTTTAGAACGCGCGCAAAGTCCCGCACGCAAAGCAGCACCATTATATTCTATGCGAAGTGCACCAGACTTTGCTAGTGCAAAACTTTTGATCAGCCGTGCACTGTGGTGCTAACCCAGTTGGCGCGTAAACTTCTCACGCCTAAACTTATCACACCTAAACTTATCATGCCTAAACTTATCACACCTAAACTTATCACACCTAAACTTATGAGTTTAGGCATGATAAAGGGCTTTTCACCAGCGTGCTAACTGTTAGCACCGCTTTGTGAATCAGGCCCAATGTGTTCTCCATACAACTGGAACTTCTGTTTTGCTGTTTATTTGTCTCTCCTTGGTTTCCTTACAGTTTACTATCAGCTACTTTCATCTTGTAGTTGGGCTAACTTTGTTCTCGTCATATTTTGGAAGTTTTTAGAAAATAAACAGACATCCACGAAATCAAGATCTTTATGTGTTACATCAGTCCCCACTGTAAACCGGATCTATTATCAAAATGTGTCCTCCTCTTTACTATCAGGAAAAGAGAAGCTGGGTAGAGGAAGTTTCCTTGTCTCACCCCTGTCTTCTCTGGGGTTACTTAGCAGCCCTTTATAAACAACCTCACATGTATAATCCTTATAAACATTCTTGATGAGCATCATGTTTTTCCTGGTGTTCCATACTTCTTTAGAGATGTCCACATTGACTTTCTTATAGTGTATCAAACACCCTACCCTACTTCTCCCCCTACTCTATCCCCTAACATGAACCCTACTGTAATTAATCCTAACCTTAGCCTTTATCCCTATTTGGTTAACCTGTTGAATTATTTAAAAGTCTTATTTGGATCTCAGCTAAATAATAGCCAAGTCCTGGCACGGATATTCATAGCTTGGCTATATGGTTGCTGAGCCCCGCCACCCATTAAGGAACCAGTTCTTGTATTGGCTCTGTTGTCAGTGCCCACGCCCAATTTTATACTAGCTAGCGGGCATCCAATTTACCTGATTCATTCACAAGCAGCTTGCTATCTGTCCAACAAGATGCAGATGGTACATGAAGATATAATATTTGGCAGGTTTTCATTAGCTTCTATTCACATTGTAGAGACGTCATTTCACTTCTTATTCGTTGACATAAACAATTCATAAGAGTACATTTCCATATTTCCCGTTTAAAATGTGGCCAGCATTCCACTTCAAAGTATAAATCACGTGTGCATTTCTTGTTTAGTAACATTTTGTGAATTATTTGCGTTTTGATATTTTAGGCTATATATTCCGTCTCAGCTATCTCTCGAACAATAGCCCTGAATTGCTTCAATGGAGTGTAATCAGAAATGTGTCCAGATTTACCACATCATGCTTCAGTGAGTGAGACTGAAGTCAGCTGATCAGCAAGTGTGAAGCGTTCTAGCCTAACAATGGCGGTTAGCCCCACGACACTGCTATCTCTCAGCTCATGCTGAATTTGAATCTACTGCTCTGTTATATTTTTCCCTTTGTCTTATAGTTTGCCTGTTATTCTCAGTGCTGCTTGGGCTTTGTTCAATTTTTCATAAAGCCCTCTGTAGATTTCTGCTGAATGGAGACTAGGCTAGTAAAATCATATTTGAAACATGAACAAATGCCGGATGTCAAAGCATTGTTGGTAAGAAGATAATAAAATCTCTCAGATGTTCCTTTTTACTGCAAGGGGTTCATTCCATCTTAATGTCACCATTTTTTCCAATGTACGTGTGGCTGTTGTACTATGATTCCAGGATTAACTTGAAATATGTGGTTGTACCAATTCACAAAGCAATTAAGCTTTCTTAGCAAGTAAAGCAAGACCAGGTTTTGCATTGGGTTTACTGCTGAGTGAAACAACAGTGTAACTGTTGACGACTAATGTGACTTGTGGATTATTACTCAGAATAGGGTGTTTGCAAATGTTTGAAGATGATAAGGCTGCAATGTATAACATTCTTTGTCCTTCTTTGAATTTGTATTTTACATTTATGACAAAAGATGAATAAGAAGTGCAGCAAAGTCCCCGTTATCTGACACTCAGGCAACCAGAAGTCTCAATTAACCGGGAGTAACGGTGACTGTGTTTTGTTTTTTTTAGGCCATAAAATTCTTACCGAGTGTCCAGCGCTATCTTCTAGCTTTCCTGTCACTCCTAGTGGCTTTACAATGTCCATGCATGGCTCCCGGCATGTCTTGTGACCCAACGTGACATGCCGGAAGCTGTGCATGGAGGACTCCGGCAAGTTGCTAGGAGACAGGAAAGTTAGAAAACAGGGCTGGACATTCAGTAAGTATTTTAAGCTGCACAGGGGGGGGGGGGGGGGGCGTATTGGGAGGGTCGGCTTTGGGAGTTTGTGTTCTTTCAGCCGGTTGCTCAAGCAACTGGCAAGCACATGTATCCTGCACCAGGTTCTCCCCATTGTTGCTGGATACTGGGACTTTGCTGTACTGTTATTAAACCTGGACCAGACTAAAGGGTATTGGTATGTATTAAAAACTGAATGGACAATAAGGTTGTAACAAACAAGGCTGGGATTATACTTTTTCTGCCCCTAGGCCAAGTGTGTTGTGACTCCCTTTCCTTGTGCAGCAGCACCCTCCCATTCCACATGCATCGTGTCTAACATCCATGTACTACAGCCAGGGCCGGATTTGGTGAAAAGCCCCCAAGGCCGGTGCCAAGAGCGCCAGAGTCCACCAAAAATCTTCGGAGCAGCAAGTCAACAGCCGGCCCCTTCACTCTAAGCTGGCTTGGAGCAGTGCATGCTGGAGCGAGCCTGTCTCTCTTCCGGTTACCTGGGCAGTGCCGAGCAGCTATCTGTTAGCAGCTGCATCAGCAGCCGCATCACTTAACTCATCACTTAATTCAGCCGCCCTTCCCTCCCTTCAGCATCTGGCTACCTATGGAAAAGGAAGGGGGGGGTGATAACATCTGGCTACCTATGATAAAGGGGGAGGGGGGTGATAGCATCTGGCTAGTTACGTATGTTAAAGTAAAGGGGACAGGGACAGCATCTGGGTACTTATAAAAAGAGGGGGGGGGGGGCACAGGGGACAGCATCTGACTATCTATACTAAGGGAGGGGGGGGGAGGACACAGCGCCTGACTACCTATATAGGTAGCCAGCATCTGGCTACCTATACTAAGGAGTCATGAACATATTCAGCACCCCAGTTCCTGCCTGGGACCCTATTTTTTCTTGTGGCTGCACTTCCATGTACAACTGTATGGGGCATGCACAAGAATGGTCCTCACATTCCCGCTAGCACAAAGACAGACATGCAAAAAAGGCTTTGTGCCACTGGACAGATGCAGACCATACTTGCACAGACCCAGTATGGTTGCACACAGACAGGAATGCAGGCATAGGGAAGAAGAGGGTCCCAGGCAGCAGTGAGGGGTCTGAATGTTTTCAGATGGTCCCAGCACAGGAACAGTGGGAAAAAGTTTGGGGGTGTTGAGATATTGTTGGGGGGGGGGGGCTGTTGACAATGAGCCTTAGGTGGTAAAAGGTGCAAATTCAGCCCTGACTACAGCACCTCTCTTTCATGTACAAACCCCTTGAACATCAGCATCTCTTTTCATGAGTTTCTCCCCATTTGCTGCCTCTTATTTCCTATGTAGCAATCTCTTTCATGTCTAGGTGCCCAAGGCTTGGGTCTATGGGGCCTTTCCAGAAATCCAGCCGTGGTAACAAAGACTCCTTACTGTCTTACAATCCTCACTTACGCAAACAAAAATGTTGAGATGGCGAAAGTGGTTATATATATAAAGCTTCACTTACTTGGGGCATCTTCTAGTCCCTAGAAGTGTGTGTGGTCCATGCTGCCGTTCCGCTGTCCTCTCCATAATGATCTCGGCCCCTGTTGGGCTCCTATGAGCTATGAAGTTAAAGGGCAGTAAAGCCCCTTGGACAGAAATCTGCTACATGTGATGACAACAGCAACCCCCCCCCCCCCCGCCCCCCAAACTCCCCACCCCCCAAAAAAAACATACACATGCATGTTGTAAAGAAAGGGAAGCAATAATAGAAGATGTTCAACTCCATTATTACTGAAGGATTTCACCTCTCCAAATAAATACTTTACTGTACGGCTTCCACAGTAGGAAGGTCATCTCTGCTCTTTGTCCATCCCTTACAGCAGCTCAGCAGCTCAATTTGCTGCACTCACAGAGCTAAAACTTAAAGCGATTTAAAACCCTGACACAATATTCAATAAAAACATGTTTTCCTACTTTTTATATGCTATACGGTTATCATATTTGCATTTGTGCATAAGTATTATTATTGATTTAGAAGTTACAAGTTCCCAAAAGTACATTTTTTTGCTTTGTAAGCTGACTTTGCATTTTATTAATAACTGGTTTTATTCATTATGTATTGAAGGCAAACATGCTTTGACTCTCTGTCTGTGTCCAGCTGCTTCTCCACAGTCAGAGAATGTGTCACATTCCTCACTTGATACATTTAAGTAAACACAAGATAACATCATCTACAACTTCGGATGTGTCCACATTTCACTGCACTGAACTTTCAAGCTCTGTGTCTAACCCTTCGAATGCTGGTCTAGTAAAAAAAAAAAATGCTGGTTGCATACAATATGCTGTGAATAATGTTTTAGAGCAAAGATGAAATGCTGGGTTATATTCCACTTTAAGGGGTGTGATGGGGCATAGCTGTGACATCACTTAGCTGCTCTTCTTTAAATCAGTGCAGCCTATGTACAGCACAGCATCTGCCAATCTGATGCACATAGTCCGGAAGCCTCCATCTGGGTAGGATAAGTGAGTCTCTCTCCATCGGTATCCCTGCATATACTTCCTGTGACTGCACTGTGGGCCCCTGTGAGCCACGAACCTTAACCTCCCTGGCGGTGCATTTCTGTCTGGAATTATAAGTCAAAAGCAGTAAATTATATTCAAGAATTTTAGGCCTCCAATTCTAAAGTCATAACTCACCAAAATATATTAGTATAAAAAGCCTGGTAGACGGTCTGCATATAAATAAAATACTGCAACACCAAATTTTTAATTCATTAAATTTATGAATAAACTTAAAACATTGTGAAACTGTACACATAAGGCAGGCAGAGAGTAGTCAAAATCCAGGCAGAGGTCGGTGCAGGCAGAGAGTAGTCAAAATCTAGGCAGACATCAGTGCAGGCAGCAGGCAGAGAGTAGACAAAATCCAGGCAGAGTTCTGTGCAGGCGGCAGGCAGAAAGTAGTCAAAATCCAGGCAGACATCAGTGCAGGCGGTGGGCAGACAGTAGTCAAAATACAGACAGACATCAGTGCAGGCGGCAGGCAGAGAGTAGTCAAAATCCAGGCAGACGTCGGTGCAGACGGCAGGCAGAGAGCAGTCAAAATCCAGGCAGACATCGGTAACAGTAAGGCAAAAGCACTTAACTCAGAAGCAGATGGGAACCAAATGGCTATATTGTTAACATCCTGTGCTTTCAAATGAGCTTACCAAATCTGTCAACTCTGTCAGTCAGGTGGCACAGGGGAGAGATCAAATTACAACTTGTTAGAGACAAATGAGGAGGAATTAGACAAAAAAAATTAGGCAAAACCCTCTCTCTCTCTCTCTCTCTCTCTCTCTCTCTCTCTCTCTCTCTATATATATATATATATATATATACTGTATATATACACTGTATATATACACTGTATACATATATATGAAAGTCTAATGTTTATCAGTACATTACAGAAAATAATGAACTTTATCGCAATATGCTAATTTTTTGAGAAGATCCTGTATATATATTTGGGTCCCGATGGGGATCAGACAGACACAGTGGACCCTGTGCAAAAGTTCGAGTCCACTTTAATTTTTTTTTACGCGCCCCCCCCCTCCCCCAATGACATCACACTGCCCAATTTCATGCCGCACCGCAGCACAGTGCCGCTCAGCTGTCCAGATTGGCTGCCGGAAGAATGAAGGTAAAGGGGATTCTGGCGGCGGGGGAGAGAAGCCTGGCATGCGGCGGTTTTGGCCAGCCTGAGCTAAACTCAGGCTTATCGTTATAAGCAAGTAAATCTCAGCCCGAGTACCATTAGTCATAGGCAGTGATGATTTTTTATTAACTTTCTCTTTATTAACTTTCTGGTATAAAGATGGAAGGGTTAAGAGAAGTGCATCTGTGGATATGAGCATATGAATGATTGTTGATAGTTTGTTTGATGCTAGGGCTGGACTCAAGAGTTGACTGCTTTTTTGTTGAAAACATAGATACATACCATAACAATATCTTGTTCCTAATTAGTATGTGCATTGTCATAGTCAATTGTTTTAAAAATGGGATTTTGATGTAAACTTCAATAATGATGGTGGAACATTTTCTTATTTTTGTTAAATTAATAAAAACTTTTCCTTAAAGTGACATTGTTGCGAGAGGGATATGGAGGCTACTCTATGTATTTCCTTTTAAATGATTCCTGGATGTCATGCTGATATGCTGATTCAAATACTTTAAGCCATAGACCTAGCACAGGTATGCAGACCAGGTTCTCTAAATATGGTTTGATGACATGAACTGCATACTTGTTTCAGGTGAATGATTCAGACACTAATGATGTTAGAAAGATCAGTAGAACAGCTAGGCAGTTGACATTGTATAAAAAGAAATGAATATGGTTGTATCTGACTATATTCTGCTCACTGCATGATCACTTTGAGACGTTTAAAAAATGGTGTCTGTAGTGTGTACAGCAGCACCAGCATTTGTGACAAATTTCAATGGACTTTAAAGTGGTCTGAAACTCAGCATTTATTCTTTGTTCTAAAAGATTCTTTACAGCCTTAAATATACTAACACAAACAAAAATTGTAGTAAAACAGCATTCAAATAGTTAAACACAGCACTTCGTCCTGCCATGGAACGCCCCTTCAGCTTAGGATCTGATCCAAAGTGTAGATAACAGTATCTTTTGTTTACATACCTCAGTTGTTACATTGTGTGTAACAACTGAAAAGGAGCTCTCTGTGCGTCTAGCATACACACAGTTCACAACAGCTCACTGGAAATTTAAATATATAATAAGAAGCAGCTTGAATAAAATGGAATGGCAACTTTCATAGCAGATAAACTGTACTTTGGGAACTTGTAATTTGTCAACAGACAATATTACTTGTGTACAGAAGAAAATATGATAACTGTATGGGTAATACAAAGTAGGAAAACACATTTTTATTGAATGTTATGTGAGTTTCAGATAACTTTAAAGCACATGTGAAATCAGAGAGATATGGAGGCTGCCATATCTTTTAAACAATACTAGTAACCTGACAACCCTGCTGATCTTTCTGGCATCAGTAATGTCTGAATCACACACCTGAAACAAGTGTGTTGCCAATCCAGTCAGACTTCAGTCAGAGCAGTTGATCTGCATGCTTGTTTGGGGTACTATTTTAACGGTCTTATGCTAGGTACACACAACGCTTATTTTCAACATGTCCGATCTGATGTCCAATCAATTTTCCATAGAAGTGAATGGAAAATCAATTGGAAAATCAATCAGAAATCAGATCGGACATGTTGGATAATAACTTTCTGGCAGTAAATCTGCCAGAAAATATAAGTATGTGTACCAGGTTTTAGAGGCGGAGGATCATCTGGCAATATGCATTGTTTAAAAGCAAATAAATAAGTCAGCCTCCACATACCTCTCACTTCAGGTGTCCTTTAAGTGGGCATTGCCACCTCTGTTTGCCAGCCTAACCTAGACTGTCAACCATGAAACTCCAAGTCATTTCTGGTGAGTTATGTTTTAGCAGGTAATATGAAAGCAATGGAAATTTTGATAAGGTATAACTTACTAATGTCAGTCTTCAATTGGTGGAGCCACATGTTATCTCATTTGTTTAATTCATTCTAAATAGTTATGTGTGATGTGTTCTAATTGCTCTGTGATAGATATGAAACTATTGTTCTATGCCGAGTAAAAAAAAGGTATGAAGCCTAGGGAGTTATTGTGCGGGCACCAAGGGTTACACAGCATTGTACTTAAATTCTAGTAGTTTTGCTGTCTTAGCGGAATATATGATGATGCTCCAGGCTACTGTGCATAATTTGTTAGATATATATATGCATTCCCCAGGAAAACACATTCTTTATACATTTCTATTCTTGTGAAGACAACTAGACTTAATTTATTCAACACAAAAGCCATTGCTCAGTGCAAAAAGACCAGTACTGTGGAGCAAACCTTGTACCAAAAGCTAATGTTAAAGCAGACCTTCAATTAAAAAGCAAAAATCTAATATAGCTCCTTTTAAATGTCCTCTGGCATTTAAAATATTTTTTAATGTTTGAAAAGTTTGCTTTTACCGTGCTCTATTCACTCCACCCAGTGATTGTGCCTTTTTTAATGAGATCATTATTAAATTTCACTGTCATTTTTCCAATTTAAAAATCAATATTACAAAACCATGAAGCACTTGACTCTGGCGCAATTTAAATTGCGGCTTTATTTTGCCAAGGCAGTGAGTTGGGTATCTGATAGTAACCAAATGGCTAAAAGTTAGGCGCCAGGGGGGTTAGTGTTTGATTTTCAGGAGGGATTAGAGTTGGGCACTAAAAGGGGTCGGTTAGTGTTAGGTATTTGGAGGTAGTGGTATTGTTAGGCATTAGGAAGAAGGGTTAGTGTGAGAATAGGCGCCGAGATACTCAATAGGACAATATTGGTGAGAATAGATTACGGATACCAAAACTATCAGCATTGTCTGGTGGCCAATTTACCAGGCAGCACTGCTATACAAACTCTCAAAACCAGGAAGCCAAAAGCAGGTTCCAGCTCCCTGGTTTAATAAGACAGCTAAAATGCGCTATAAACATTGCAGCTGTAAAATTTCTAAGGCCTTATTGCCTAAGAGACTACTTTATGTGGTTAAATCTGTGACTGTGCATGATACTAGAGCAGTCACCAGCCCTTTTTGATGGAAATACTAGTACTGATTGGAAGGCAATGTTCTATCAAATGTCTACATCATTCCAGGCAGCAAGATGTAACTAATGGAGATTTCCAAGTTGTTACATTACTAGAAGCTGATTGGAGGTTCAGCTTTCAGCAGAGAGCTGGATGTCATCGGGGCAGAAAGGGAAAGTGAGTTTTGTGAAGCGGAAATAGAATGTAGAAAGTAATTAAAACAAATTTACCTCTACTTGGTACAATTCCTGTGAACTTTCCATTGATGTATCTGAATGTGAATGTTGCAGGACTGGAGATAGCTGGAGGCTGGAGGAAATAAAAGATCTCCTGTGATCACAATTTCTAAATGAAGGTACTCGTACTTGAAAAAAACAACCTGGAAGCTCACAGTGTACTGCGCTGTTTACTAAAACGATTATCTTATCACAGATTAGTTGTGCTGTGCAGGGATTTACCTCCAAAATTCCAGCCATAGTTAATAGAGATACTGAGATTCCCACATAATGGGCTCAGGATGTGACCTGGAAAATTGCTATCAAGAATTTTCAAGGTCGTTGACTCCTTCTAGCCGATGCACAAATCTAGCATTCACAAAACATATCTTTCTTATGTAAATGATGACAGTTTATTGGCTCAAAATGTGGTTGGTCAGCCTTAGC
Organism: Hyperolius riggenbachi; assembly: GCF_040937935.1. Classification (NCBI taxonomy): domain Eukaryota; kingdom Metazoa; phylum Chordata; class Amphibia; order Anura; family Hyperoliidae; genus Hyperolius; species Hyperolius riggenbachi. Next base: position 373,275,732 of record NC_090646.1, read on the forward strand.
ATAAAAAATTGCAAGATCCATCACAGATATGTCTAAAATAACTCTGGTAGGCTTCAACTAGGAGAATAAAAAGCACACACAGACATTGTTTCTGTGTTACATCATGCTCAGGTTGATATATCTTGACTTCCACATGGTTGAAATTGGCTCTCTTTTTCCTGCTCAACCTCATGCCAGGACTACCCCAGATAAAAGCCGACAGGCTTGTAAGATAATATTGTTAGAGCGAATGGCATGTCAGATGGTTTTTATCACTGAGAATAGATATGAACTAGAGAAGCACAGTCCATTTATTCTTTGTAAATTTGGAGTGTGGCTCCTATACATTCAGTTACACAGTAAGTTACACATCTAGCAGTATGATACAGTATAAATACTTTCCATGCCTTATATCATATCCTAGGCAGATTAACAAGCCATGCTTCAAAAAATATCTTTTTTACACTAATGGCTCTCAGTCAACTAAATATGACATATACCGTAGTGTGCAACAGCATAAAATGGATTTCAGTTTACTATGGCTACATTAATGACATTTCTTTTTTGTCTTGATATTAAACAGTTTTAGTTTGTACATCCCAACTAAGGTAGCAATACCCTTATAGATTGCCACTCGATGTGGCCGAAAGTTGGAACACTCATATCAGAGAAGAATCAACTTGATAGAATCCCTTCACACATTGCACATAGATTTTTTATAGATTTCAGCATGTAATTTATGAAAAATCTAATGAACCGCAGCTTTGCATTGCTCAACGCAGTGCAACTCTATGGGCCGTCTATCTACCGCCGCTCTCCACCAATATCTCCCATCCGCTCTAATCGACCAGTTTGGCTGAAAATCAATCTCATAATCAGTTGGGCCGGCATGGTGGGGCATTCATTCCTAGCAGATACAATTAAAATGATAGTATCCGCCAGATATAGAAAAAAAATCAAGAAGTTTATGGCCACCTTTATATGTTTCTTGCTGTATGCGGTGTTATTTTATGTGGTTGAATTACTTTAGACATGCAGGCTAGAATCAATGACTTGCACTTGAAATGTGAGAACTTGCTAAAACTGTTAAACAGGTGAAGTGTTAGCACTTGACAATATCCCCCAGCAGCATCATGTGTGTTGTGTTCAGTAGTCTCAGAGGCAGGATAATTAAAACTAGATGTATTTACAGGATTCACAAACTCTCTACATAAGCACTGTCCTCACTCTGTGAATAAATAAATAGGGGTTATTTATTCACTTTTTTAATGGTAGATGAACACATATGCTGTTCTCAGCAGTCTAATATGACAGAGAGACAATTACACCTGGTAATTTCTACAATTCCAGGAAAGTCTTTCCTTAGAAAGACCAAGAGCTCAATGGTGCTGAGGAGCGATTGAAGTGCCAGATTGCAAGGCACTGTTGTCAGATTGCATGTAAAACACAAGGGGGAACGGAGTGCTCCAATGGTGCATTAAAATGCTTTTATTTTTCAAGACGCAATAAAAAATGTACTTACAGACTCATCATGAGTGATGCACATGTACGAGGCCGTCAGCGAGTCCGCTCCCAGCGTCTGAGCTGGGATCTCTTCCTTTACTGGAACACAATATGAGACTTTTTGCTACTAATGTTCTATTTCTAAGGTGTACTACACATAAAATTCATTTTTATTCAAGTTTATTTTCACTTCAGGCTTGCTTTAATATATATTGTGTGCCTCCGATAGTGCTTTTGTAAGTTTTAATTAGAGATTTGGCGAACGGTTCCCGAACCGTTCACCGGCGAACATCTCCAAATCCCTGGGGCTCTTACTACTTCCGGGTTGCACTGACCCGGAGTAGTACGCCTGCGCTGCCTGGCGGAGCGCGTCCTAGATCGCGCTCCTGTTGCCGGGCACTTTCTGCGCGTGTGCGTGACGTCATGAATGACGTCACGCTCATGCGCAGAGAGTGCCCGGCAACAGGAGCGCGATATAGGACGCGCTCCGCCGGGCAGCGCAGGCGTACTACTCCGGGTCAGTGCGACCCGGAAGTAGTAAGAGCTCCAGAGATGTTCATCGGGCGAACAGTTCGCCACATCTCTAGTTTTAATACTACAGTACTAAGTACTGAGAAGAAAACAGAACTGGAACATTGTCTGTGTCTCTCCTGCTCATGTGAGATGCACAGTGCCAGCTGGCTTCTTCTCTTACAGCTTTGGAACTGCCAGCCCCCGGGACCCCATCTTCCCCTAAATAAGTCTGTCTGAGGCTTGTTATTTATATCAGTCAGTTATATCAAGGAATTATTATTACGTAATGTGAACCTGAGATGGTTCACTAGCCCCTATTTATACTTACCTAGGGCTTCCTCCAGACCCATGACCACCGTGGTCTCCCCTGCCGTCCTCCTTGGCCCCTTTGTGCTGCTGCTATGACTTCAGATAATCCGGGCAGTTGCTGGCTTTTGCACATGTGCGGCTTGGCCACATCCCCCGCCGCACATCTGACCCCTTGAGCGTTCTATGTCTGCGCAGTATTACTGTGCAGGCACAGAACACTCCAGAGGATGGGAGCATGGCAGGAGCACATGCGCGGCCAAGCCACGCATGCGCAGAAGCCACGCATGCATTACCGGAAGTTGTAGCGCTAGAACAGAGGGGCTGAAGAGGACAGTGAGAGAAGCCACGGTGCTCATGGGGCTGGAGGAAGCCCCAGGTAAGTATTAATAAGGTCCTGTGTTCCATCTCAGGTACACTTTAAGTCTGGTTCTTTTTATCTTGGTACTGGATTATGAGAGGGAAAACACTTTTTTTTTATTTGTACTGATAATATAATAATGTCACTTTATACTGAGTTAGTGCAATATAGTCTATAGATAGGGTTAATTGCTGGTATGGTCAAGTATTGGTAAGTTGGTATTATAAACCTCTAGCTCAGGTAATTGGAGAAGGAGTACACTTTATGTATATTTGTGTAAATTGTTTTAATACTGTTGTTGTTTTTTTTTAATTCTATATATCAATGACTCCCATGATATGTAAAAATGAGATTTTATTAATCATACATCAAAAATATGTATTAAATGTGCAATGTACCAGTTCAAAGTTTTAATCATACCTAGCGATCTCGCGTTGTCCCTGCAGTCCAGGACGTCAGACTGTGGCAGACTCGCAGCTGGTGGATCATTTGCAGACATGCAAATCACTGTGCTGGTGCTAGTAGGCTGCTGCTGTTTTGTCTGTTGGAAATATATGTAATGGCTTGCACACCAGGAAGCAGAATAATGATGGGGTCTTGATCACTGAGTAAGTAAAAATTGTCTTAATTCCTACAGAGTATGCTTACCTACAGAGCTCAGCTGCAACCTGCCAGCACCAATAGATAGTGGTTTGCAGCCCTACAACTGGTCCATCCACCTCAGGTTTGCAATGGAAGCCAGCGTCCGGGGCTATGAAAACAAAGCAAGATCACTAAGTAAGATTAAAGCCTTTGTCCAGACAAAGATTTCATATGAGACCTATCCAATATGAGGGCTTCCATACTATAATAGCCCTATTTCGGCAGAGCGCACACACTATTCTCTTCCAATATTCTCTGGTTTGACCATGCTCCAAAGTCCTTATCCTGTTAACTCTCTTATATGGCAGCACGACTTAAACTTAATTAGCAGAAATATTTTATTAGGAGATAAAAATATTAATAAATAGTAAATACATTTGGTGGGAAATGTGCCAGGCCACTTCTCAGACAAATCCATCCACAACATTATTTAAACATTATCTCAGCCTTCCACGTTCATGAAAATTGGTGAAGGGTGGTAAAAGTTTTAAAGTTTAGAATGAAAATTAAGTTGTCTCCCAATCCCTCCTCTTAGTTAACTTAGGAATATAATAAATAAATACATACAGGAAACTTGCCTCCCTATAATTATGCCAGATTAACAAGGATCGCTTACCGATTGCTTCACTGAATTTATGTCAGGCTATAAGCAGCTAACTAAGTTAGGATCTCTATCCCTTTTTCTGGAGATGTACAATGAGATCTCACACCTTTAAGGGAGAGACCTAAGATAGCTGGAGCAGCTACAGGCCAGTAAATCAAAGTCCAAATCAACATAGATTTTAGGCATGCGAGTTAAGGTAGCCATACATCTAGTGATTATGGGCAGATTTGACCAAGAGACAAATCTCTCTCTTAACCAAATCTGATTAGAGAGTGATTTGTCAGCTGCCCATATACTGCAGGCTGATTCCCGGTCTATTTCATGCTGAAATCGATCCGGAATCGGCCTTGTGAGGCCACATCTGCTGCCTTGCCGCCCTGACACTATCTCTTTAATGTTAAATGTCCCCCTGGTGCCCAGTGCAAGTGATACGTTACCTGTCCTGTTCCTCTGCTGCTTCCCGGATTCTCCATAAGCGTGCGCCACGTGGTTGCCTAATAATGTGGTTGCGTGTGTGAAGTCTGATGTCACACGTACGCCCTTACTAGGCAACCACAAGGGCCGCACGTGTATGGACAGTGGAGAGCGCCCGGAGCAGGGAAGGACAAGCAGAGGCCGCAGACAGGTAATGTATAACTTGCACGGAGCAGCGGGGGGACATTTAACATTAGGGAGGGACATCGCCGGGGGTTTCGCCGCGTTTGTCAATCGTCCCGAAATTGCACACAGTGCTGCCCCACACTTAATCGAGCAAGTTGGCCCAACATCTTGCAGCATGTGCGATTGACTATGTGATCAATTTCGGGATCTGAAATTGATCGCACTGTCGGTCAGGCATGCTCTTAGCGGCACCGGTTTTCAAATTATTTAAAATAATCGAATTGGATGATTGATCGACCGCCAAATCACCTGATGTATGGCTACCTTTAGTAGTTTACTGCCTGTATTTGTCTGTCTAATATGAGGAGATCAAGTTGGCTTTGTTCCACAAAGAGAAGCTAGACTTAACTCCAAAAAGATTAACCTACTAGTTTATGACCAGAGCCACTCTATTCTGGCATCCCTCCTAGCTATGAACACCAAGAGGGCATTTAACAGAATGAGATGACAATAATGCTTTATTTACAACTTACTACCTAGCAGGGATGCCCATTATATGTTCTGGTCATGGAACATTTGGTGATGGCACCTGACAACAATCTCTCCACATAGAGTTTCACACACTACTAAACAGGGGCGTTTCTAGGTTCCAGGGAGATCCAGGGCACCCCTGGGCACCAAGAGGGGAAGACCGTGCGGCGCGTGGTCATGCCGCTGAAAGTGAGCGTGGTCATAGGTAGGGCCAAATGCACATAAACATAGCAGTGGCGTAACTTAAATAAATTCGATAGGCAGTATTTCACATAAATATGCCCCTCACCTGGCTTCTGTCTTCTTTTTGGCTGGCTGGTCAGTGTGCTGTACTCGGCTGGCGGTTATGCTGGGCTTGCTGGTGGTGATGCTGGGCCGCCTGGCTGGTAGTGATGCTGTGCAAGCCTGGCTGGTGGTGATGCTGTGCAAGCCTGGCTTTGCTGGGTGCTGGGCCTTGGGCTTTGCTGGGGGTTTTGCTGGGCTGGGCAATTTGCTGGGGGCTTCACTGGGGTGAGGGCATTTTTTGGCGCTTTAGGCCTATAGGTAGGTAGGTATAGGGGCCTTCAGTATAGATAGATGGGTATGGGGTCCTCAGTATAGACAGGTAGGTAGGCATAGGTCCTTCAGTATAGGTAGGTAGGTACTGGGCCTTCAGTATAGGTAGGTAGATACGGGGTCCTCAGTATAGGTAGGTAGGTATGGGGCATTCAGTATAGGTAGGTAGGTATGGGGCTTTCAGTATAGGTAGGTAGGTATGGGGTCCTCAGTATAGATAGGTAGCTAATGGGGCTTTCAGTATAGGTAGGTTGGTATGGGGCTTTCAGTAAAGGTAGGTAGGTATCGGGCTTTCAGTATAGGTAGGTAGGTATTGGGCTTTCAGTATAGGTAGGTAGGTGGGGCTTTCAGTATAGGTAGGTAGGTATGGGGCTTTCAGTATAGGTAGGTAGGTAGGTATGGGGCTTTCAGTATTGGTAGGTAGGTATTGGGCTTTCAGTATAGGTAGGTAGGTATGGCTTTCAGTATAGGTAGGTAGGTACAGGCCCGTTTCTAGGGCCATGCGGCCTGTGCGGGCGCCCTGGGCGCTGAAGGACTGTGGGCGCAGTAATGGAGGGGGGAGTCAGCCGCGGGGAGGGCAGTCCGACCTCTCCCTCCCTTCCTCTCCGGGCGCCCTCCGTGCTCCCCCCTCCGAATGTGACTGCACAGGTAGCGCTGTCTACAGAGCGCATTAGTGCAACTCACCTCCCTCCCTGGTTCCAATCGCCGCCGGTCTCCTCTTCTCTTAATAGCCGCTGATAGATACACACGCTGCTTCCTGTTTAGCCGGAAGCAGCGTGTGTAACTGTATCAGTGGCTGTGAGGAGAAGACGGAAGAGGAGACCGGCGGAGATTGGAACCAGGGAGGGAGGTGAGTTGCGCTACTGCGCTCTGTAGACAGCGCTACCTGTGCAGTCACACTCGGAGGGGGGAGCACGGAGGGTGCCCGGAGAGGTCCGCCTGCCCTCCACGCTGCTGACTCCCCCCTCCATTACTGGGGGCGGGAAGCTACCTATCTAACCACACTGGGGGGCAGCTACCTATCTAACCACACTGGGGGGCACCTACCTAATCTAACCTATACTGGGGGCAGCTATCTATCTAACCTATACTGGGGGCACCTACCTAATCTAACCACACTGGGGGGCACCTGCCTAATCTAACCACACTGGGGGGCACCTACCTAATCTAACCTATACTGGGGGGCACCTACATAATCTAAGCTATACTGGGGGGCACCTACCTAATCTAACCACACTGGGGGCACCTACCTAATCTAACCACACTGGGGGGCACCTACCTAATCTAACCTATACTTGGGGGGCACCTACCTAATCTAACCACACTGGGGGGCACCTACCTAATCTAACCACACTGGGGGGCACCTACCTAATCTAACCTATACTGGGGGGCACCTACCTAATCTAACCACACTGGGGGGCACCTACCTAATCTAACCACACTGTGGGGGGGGCACCTACCTAATCTAACCACACTGGGGGGCACCTACCTAATCTAACCTATACTGGGGGGCACCTACCTATCTAACCTGTATTGGGGGCAACTATTCTGACTCCCTATATTAAAGGCACCCACCTAGCTAACCGGTACTGGGGGCACTTACCTATCTAACCTATACCGGGGGCACCTGCCTATCTAACCTATACTGGGGGCAACTATACCGGCTACCTATACTGGAGGCACCTACCTGGCTAAATGGGGGCAACTATACTGGGGCCCCTATGCCTGGTTACCTATACTATGCCTGGCTACCTATACTGGGGGGGACCTATAGCTGGCTACCTATACTGAGTGTAACTAGACCTGGCTAACCTATACAGCGGGCATGTATACCTGGCTCTGCAGGGGGGGGGGGGGGGGCAATTTGAACACCCTCGCCCTGGGTGCATTTTAGCCTAGAAACTGCCCTGGGTAGGTAGGTATGGAGCTTTTAGTATAGGTAGCTGGGTAGAGGGTTTGCCCGCCTGCCCTCCTCCCCTCCCTGCTCATCCCCCATCCTCCTCCTCCCCCGCACATATACAATTTGATTCCAGCGTCGAGTCTGGAGACCAGCCGCAGACCTCTCCCTCCTGCTGTTTCCCCGACGCTGATTGCTAATGACGTGATCAGTGTCTTTAGCAGAAGCCAGTCACTAGGGGAAACAGCAGGAGGGAGAGAGAGGTCTGAGGCTGGTCTCCAGACTCGATGCTGGAATTGAGGCAGAGGTAAGCAGCCGCTGTTTGTATATGTGTGGGGGGAGGAGGAGAAGGAGGGACGAGCGGGGAGGGGAGAAGGGCAGGCGGGCAGAGTCGCCGCGATCTGAGGTCTGAGGACTAGGACGGGAGGGCGGCTAATGGGGCACGGGGGCCATAATTGATCCAGGGCACCATGGCAACAGGTTCGGGGGCGGTGCACCGGATCAAATGGCCTAGCGACGCCACTGATACTAAATAAGCATCATAAGTAGGAATGAGTGTGTGGGTTCTGTGGACTTAGATTTTATCAAGTCAGGAATTCCACAGAATCATTTTATTCTGCCATGCTTTGTATTATGTCATAGAGTTTCATTTAGGTGCGTTGTCACTTTCTGTGAGTTTACTCAGACAGCCAGTAGCCTGTTCCCAGGTATCATTAATAACTACAGATAACCATAAGATATACAGATATGCATAAAGCAAACAGGGTAACTGAGACAAAAGAAGACTGCAGTTAGCTTACTGATATTCACCCTGTATTTTCACAGTAACCCCAACCCCATTCATCTTTTTCCTATTACTACCTATATACTGTAATTGTAATATATTTTGCTGTACAGACTACAAAGGCATCCAGCTGTTTTTTTCATCTTCACTGCATTGAGATAATAAATGTCCTTTCTCACAGCTGTTGGAAAAAAATTTTTATTCACCACCACCATCTAACACCTATTTACTTGTCGTGACCTATATTACTGCACACAGGCTGTTTGGGTATTAATTCTACAATGGGATTACATTTCATCTTGTTTTGTCGAGTAAGCTGTTCTTGGTTCTCTGAGTGCTAATAGAAAACTTGCTCAAATGTTTGCACCAAGCATGGTGAGTTGTACATCGCATCACCGCTATTCTTTCTATCTCAAACAGTTTCTAAAACTCCCAAGTAAAGTGAAGGTTCCGACAAATGAAAGGTAGTAGTGGAAGGAGGTAAAGTGCACCCCATACTGCATGCTAGCAAACACCTCCTCAAAGCAATGCAGTACATGCTGCTGATTTGAACATAGGGACATGCCAAAGGATTAAGTCACATTTCTTTAGGAAACACATTTCCAGCAGGCCACCGCAGGGAGGGGCAGTAGTTAAGTAGGTAACCCTCCCTCTCCAGCTTCCAGACTTTAGTCACCTCAGTAGCACAATATTACTGCAGATCAGGGAGGCACCACCACCACCATTGTCCAATCTCTACTGAGGAGACACCCATAACGTTCTTGGTTATCCCAGACCCACAATAATTACCCTTTATCATGGGTGTCCGCACGTCGGGCAAATTGGGGCGCCTGACCCCCCCTGGCCGCCAGCTGCCCCCCCCCCCCCCCGGCTGCTGCCTAGTGACAGCAGGCAGCCCAGCGTCAGACCTCCCATCAGCCAGCGACCAGTGGGTGCGGGCGCTAGGACCTCGTGGACACCACACTGATATGGGGAAGTGACATAACTTTCGCATATGCAGCGTGGTGTTCACGGAGTACCGTGCGCTTGCTCTCACTAACTGAACTGGGGGTCCTTGTCACTACCTGAACTTGGGGTCCCTGTCACTACCTGAACTTGGGGTCCCTGTCACTACCTGAACTTGGGTGCTCCTGTCACTACCTGAACTGGGGGGCTCCTGTCACTACCTGAACTGGGGGGCTCCTATCACTACCTGAACTGGGGGGCTCCTGTCACTACTTGAACTGGGGGGCTCCTGTCACTACCTGAACTGGGGAGGCTCCTGTCACTACCTAAACTGGGGGTCCTTGTCATGAACTAAACTGCGGTCCCTGTCACTACCTGACCTGAACTGGGGTCCCTATCACTACCTGACCTGAACTGAGGGTCCCTGTCACTACATGAACCAGGGGTCCCTGCCACTATCTGAACTGGAGGTCCCTGTCACTACCTGAACTGGGGGTCCCTGTCACTACTTGAACTGGGGGTCCCTGTCACTACCTGAACTGGGTGCTCCTGTCACTACCTGAACTGGGGGGCTCCTGTCACTACCTGAACTGGGGGGCTCCTGTCAGTACCTGAACTGGGGTCCCTGTCACTACTTGAACTGGGGGGTTCCTGTCACTACCTAAACTGGGGGCTCCCTGTCACTAACTAAACTGGGGGGTCCTTGTCACTAACTAAACTGGGGGGTCCCTGTCACTAACTAAACTGGGGGTCCCTGTCACTACCTGACCTGAACCGGGGGTCCCTATCACTACCTGACCTGAACTGGGGGTCCCTGTCACTACCTGAACTAGGGGTCCCTGTCACTATCTGAACTGGGGGTCCCTGTCACTACCTGAACTGGGGGTCCCTGTCACTACTTGAACTGGGGGGCTGCTGTCACTACCTGAACAGGGGGTCCCTGTCACTACCTGAACTGGGGGTCCCTGTCACTACCTGACTTGGGGGTCCCTGTCACTACCTGAACTAAGGGTCCCTGTCACTACTTGAACCGGGGGTCCCTGTCACTACCTGAACTGGGGGTCCCTGTCACTACCTGAACTGGGGGTCCCTGTCACTACCTGACCTGGGGGTCCCTGTCACTACCTGAACTAAGGGTCCCTGTCACTACATGAACTTGGGGGCTCCTGTCACTACCTGAACTGGGGAGCTCCTGTCACTACCTGAACTGGGGGGCTCCTGTCACTACCTGAACTGGGAGGGCTCCTGTCACTACCTAAACTGGGGGGGGGGGCTCCTGTCACTACCTAAACTTGGGGGTCCCTGTCACTAACTAAACTGGGGGTCCTTGTCACTAACTAAACTGGGGGTCCCTGTCACTACCTGACCTGAACTGGAGGTCCCTATAACTACCTGACCTGAACTGAGGGTCCCTGTCACTACCTGAACTAGGGGTCCCTGTCACTACCTGAACTTGGGGTCCCTGTCACTACCTGAACTGGGGGTCCCTGTCACTACCTGAACTAGGGGTCCCTGTCACTACCTGAACTGGGGATCCATGTCACTACCTGAACTGGGGGTCCCTGTCACTACCTGAACTGGGGGTCCCTGTCACTACCTGAACTGGGAGCACCTGTTGCTACCTAAACTGGCGGGCACCTGTCACTACATTAACTGGGGGGCGCTCGCAATCAAATTCTTACTATAGTCCTAGTCTAATGTCCCACCATTGCTAAGTTCATGTAAATTTGGCTCAACTCATAACCACGCCCACATCCTGATCCATGGCCACTCCCATTGCTGCATACCTCCTCCCTTCCTTTTTTGCCCCCCCCCCCCCCCTGGAAAATTTTCTGCGGACGCCCATGCCCTTTATCTTTTAGGATGATGCAGATCTGTAGGACCAAAGTGACGAAGAATTTGGTTGTTGTCTTCCTGTTGCCCAAAAAGAACAGTAAAGCCTTGGAGAAAATTCAAAAGATGCAGCAGCTGCTGCTTACGTTGATCTGAGGCAGAATACAAAAACAGAAAGACCTTGGGTCCCATCAACACTTTATAGCAACAGCAGTGGTGTTTGAGTTATCAGAGCAGGAAGAGTAGAAGCAAACTAGAGGGGCCCAGTGCAAAGTACATGTAGCAGACCAAGGCAGCAGTAAACATGAAGCCAGGCTCAAGGAAACACAGCAGATGTCACTAATGCTAGGCCTGTGACACGCACCTCTGCAGTGTCGAGCCTTTTTAAAAAAAAAAAAATTGCTCTCTGTGGTGGGGGACAAGAGCACAGCGAGGGAAGCCTCATTTGTATGTGAGCTTCGGCTCAGGTACACTTAAAGCCTGAAAGTTGCCTCACTTGATAACATACTGCTGCATGTATTTTGGTCTGGAGCACAGTGCTTTCCCAATCACTATCAGTGTTGTCATTTTCACTGGTGGATGTACTTCCAGGAAATTATGACATTCATATTGCAAACTTATTTCTATCATCTTCTTTGACTTTGAATTTTCAAAAGGACACAGTAATTCCATTCACTTCTCTGACTTTATCCAGTTGTTATCTCTACTTTATTTTTCCCAATATTTTACCATATCAATCTCTTCCATAGATACATAAATTTTGTTATTTTTCTGTATTATTTTATTGCAATATTTTGTATTAAATAAACCATTGTCTCATTTCTTGTCCTCAATATCATCTGCAAAGAATACTAACTTTTGTAGAGGACTAACTAGAGAGTTTCCAAAGTGTCTTCTCATGCTCAAATGAGAAGTGGTGGCAGCTTATGCGATCTCTGGAGTTGTATTGTGTGTGGACTCCAATCCAAAAAGTTACTTTGGCTGGAGTGTTAAAATTCTTCAGAATACCCTCAGATTCTGAGGGCGGAATGGTAATCTGTGACAAAGGGAACAGGAATTGGAGGGTTTTGTCACACTAAGTACACACCGTTGCACACAGTGATGTGTATTATATGAAACATTAAACACACCTTAGGTTAATAACAAAAATACATCCAAATATTACATTATCTTCCTGGTCTCATATCAATGGATCCTCCAGAGATGATCGGGGTTGTTATATACAGTAGCATAATTCATCATCTAGAAAGTGTGCTGCCTACTCCCTGTCTAACTGGTTTCTCTTGTCAGTTTCATTGGGGCATTTTAAAATCTGGTGAAAAATAAAACTGATAATTTGTCATCCAGTGACAAACATGACAGTTCACAAGAAGTTTCTCATGTCATGAAATTCCACAACAAAAGATCAAAAAAAATAACAAAACAAAACAAACAAACAACACTGTTGAACTACATCTGTATATTGTGCATTGGTAAGCCATTTCTAAAGTGTTGGAACACTTCCAAATACAAATTAGAGCCTAAGGCCCATATGCAATTCACTTTTTCTCCTGAGTTTTCTCCTAGGTAATATTTTAAAAATTGTCAATACAATGTCTTTTAAACCACCAGCAAGCAAACAATCAAAATAATTTTGATAGTACTTTTTCACCTACTTTTTGTTACTTTTTCCATTGCAAAGTGCTGAAAAATTATTTTAAATTGAAGATGAAAAATTATCTCCTAGGAGAAAACTCAGGAGAAAAAGTTAATTACATATCTTAAGGCCCATATGCAATTTACTTTTTCTCCTTAGTTTTCTCCAAGTTGAGATTTTCACACCGTGTTAAAGAGAATCCAAGGTGGGTTTTAATAATGCTATTAGGACACAGAGGCTGGTTGTGCATACTATCACCAGCCTCTGTTACTATACCATGCCCCCCCCAGGCCCCCCCTGCGCTCTGCTGTCCCCCTCCCCCTTCCCCCAAAAAGTCGGGGGAGAGGCGGAGAGTGACATCCTAGATGTAAACAGCCTGCTAGTGACACGCTGCATGTTGCTAGCACGGCAGGGGTTTTTTTTTGGGGGGGGAGGGGAAGCAGAGCGCAGGGAGGGCCTGGGGGGCACGGTATAGTAACAGAAGCTGGTGATAGTATGCACAGCCAGCCTCTGTGTCCTAATAGCATTCTTAAAACCCACCTCGGGTTCTCTTTAACCACTTAAGGACCAAGGGATTTTTGTTTGATCTGTGCTGCGTGGGCTCTCCAGCCCGCAGCACAGATCGTGATTTAGGTAGGGTGATCAGACTTCCCCCCTTTTTTCCCCACTAGGGGGATGTCCTGCTGGGGGGGTCTGATCGCTGCCACTCTGTGTGGCTGAGCGGGGGGGGCTCCTCAAAGCCCCCCTCCGCAGCGATTTTTCTCCCTTCCTCTCCCGCCCTACCTCTTGCGCAGGCTGTGGGCGGCACAGGACGGAAATCCATCCTGTACCGCCTCTAATAGGCTATCAGATGGCGGCGATCCCCGGCCAATCAGAGGCTGGGGATCGCCGATCTCCTTTACGGCGCTGCTGCGCAGCAGCGCCGTATGGATGTAAACACAGGGGATTTCTTCCCCACGTGTTTACATTTAGCCTGCGAGCCGCCATTGGAGGCTCGCAGGCAGTTCATGGAGACACCCTCCGTGAACTGACATGGAACGGCCGCTCGTCGTTTCCATGGAAACACCACTTCGACCTGCCGATGCCTATCAGTGTTAAGTGATCGTTAAGTGGTTAATAAATGCCTTTTAAAACTCCAGCAAGAAAGAAAATACACAACATAATTTTTATAGTACTTTTTTCACTACTTTTGGTACTTTTTTAATAGCAAAATGCTGAAAAGTTATTTTAATGAAAAACGATCAACTAGGAGAAAACGTAGGAGCAAAAATGAATTCCACATGGGCCAATTTATGTCCAAGAAAATAAGAATTGCAGCACTAATACTGACCACCTTGCCAAACTAATTCAAAAGTACAGCAAATAACTCATCCAGAAAGTCACAAACATGCTATGTGCAGGCATTTTAGTCTATGGTAAGGTCAGTTGACTGAAATGATCAAGAATGGTCATAATGGATGGACATTAAGAAATAGTTGGGTCACAAATGGGATTATGCGTTAGCTATTCCAAAGTCATTTTTCATGTTAGCAATAAAAAAAAGTAACTAAAACTGGTAAAAAAATACACCTGAATAAAAACCAAGGCTTTGGGGTAATATTCTATAGATGGGTAATGCAATTTGGGCAACATAGATCCTTATTACTTTCTAGCAAAGGCAAATACAGCATTCTATTGTAAGATCAATACCAATCATCAAACATACTGATTACAGCTAAATAGTGTGAGGATTCTTTTCTGCATCAGGACTTGAAATTCACTAGTAAAGTAACCATGAATTCTGCACTGCCCAAGAAATTTCTTAAGGAGATTTTATGCAAATGTTTGTAAATTTTTATGCAAATATATGCCACTTGAAAATGGACCAATCAATTTAAACCCGGGTGGGACTTGATTGGTCCATTTTCAAGCTACATACTGTATATTTGCATACAATTTACATACTTTTGCATAAACGTAGAAGTATTTGCATATCATTGATCACATATCTTTATTTGTAAACTATTATTATTATTTGTAAACCATTATTACTGCATATAAAGCTAAACCATGATCTCTGTTACTGCACATACAGCTTAACATTGATCTAAAACACAAAGGCAAGTCTAAATCAAAATCTTGGACTGGCAAAAAGTCTTGAACCCAGAAGTGCTGCTGAGAAAGAACCATCGTGTTCTTTGGAGGATGAGCTGCCTAACTTGGTTGTTTGGGGCAACTTGACTGCCTACTTGTGTTATTTGGAGGACATTCTGCCTTACTAGGACATATGGGAAAATGGCTGCCTAATTGTGTTATTGTGTTAATTGTGTTTTGGGTAATTTTTGGCTGTTTTATTTTGGGTACAAGTGCCTAACTATTATTTGGAGGAACATGCCACTTAATTATGTTGGGGCCCACCAATTTGCTTACTCAGTGCCAAATTTTATTTAAAGCGGGCCCTGCTTTTATATGCATGTATATTACTGGTGTGTATATTTCCACAGCTCCCACCAGAAATTTCACCTAATCGAAATGGAAATTTAGATAATATGGAAACAGAAGAGTGCAACTTTTGTCTTCAATGATCTGACCTCGAAAGCTGTGTATACACACCAGATTAAACTTGGTTGAGGCAGTCGATCACCTCTGCTGAAAACCCAGCGTGTTGCTATGAGTACCTTTTCACTGAGCGGTGAACCTTAGTTTTTACTTGTATTATACTGCATTATATTCAGGTGGCTCAATGTCTGATGTGGCAGGAGAATGATGATCATGGCAGATTGTTAAATTAGTAGTGTTTATTACCTTCATGAGAGCTCAGTGTGTGTCCAGCAGCCCCCAACCCCCCTCAACCACTCTGGTGGATCGCTTTGTCTGACCTATGCCTGAAAGGATTGTCACCTCCACATCATTCTAACACCCACCCCCTGCATAGCAAGAGAACCCGTCGCTAGCCTGCTGGCTAGTAACATATCTGTCAGCCTCGGCCCTGCAATATTGCTGGAACTGCTCCCCACCAGGCGACATTGATTTTGC
Source organism: Hyperolius riggenbachi (assembly GCF_040937935.1). NCBI lineage: Eukaryota > Metazoa > Chordata > Amphibia > Anura > Hyperoliidae > Hyperolius > Hyperolius riggenbachi. Next base: position 373,291,436 of record NC_090646.1, read on the forward strand.
CTGTGTATAGGCCTTTAGAGCCTCTATATTTATCTGTGGTTAATGCTTGTGATATTGCAGCTGCATGAAGCCAGCTACAGTCTAAGGAACAAAGGGCTACAGTTTGAAAGACAGAGGCAAAAAGTAGAAGAAAGATCCAAAGCAAGAAAAAAAAGTTCCACATATTTTGCAAATATTTCTGAGAAATGAAGTTCACCCATCTGTAGTAATTAACATGGCATAATAAATGACACAAACACAAAGAGTACAAATAAATAGTTGAGCAGCTGTTTTATGTATTAAGGTTGAAAACTTACTTTTTTCTAAGATTATGTGTCAACTTTGTCTGAGATAGTGAGCAACAATATGGAAATCCCTTTAGGAATCCTGTCACCATCTTGCTAAATACCATAAAGATCTGACAGACGCAGAACAGAGCATTTCCTGCCTGGGGTATTGAACTAAATGTCTGGGGGAGAAAGCGGAGGCTGCCAGAGTTTTGTAGAGATGTTCCTGCAGTGTGTCTAATGCTTCAACTTTGCTCCCCAGGGAAATACTTTTACAATAACAAAATATGATTTGAAATACTTTAACCACCCACTAAGTTTTGTAAACTCCAACTTTTCTCCTCTGAGCAGTTTATAATAGCACTTCGTGTGTGAACTGTCCTACTTATGAGAATAAAGGTGAATGATAAAACTATGTTCCCTGTGGGAAACTAGCTGTGTAACACTCAATGTACTGTTATAACAGTTCACTACATTCACTTAAAAATTCACATGCAATTACATGAGCTTACACTGACAGTCATAAACAAGCAGTGGGTTTTGATCAAAGCAGGTTACTTTGGTGCCAACGGCGCTATGGTAAAATGGGCACTGCATAGAACGCAATGTTAATTTTGAGGTAATTTGTGCACCACAGGGGCCCAATAAAATTGCAGCTGGAGCCTGATAAAGCATGTTCAGCATCGGGGAAAGCTGAATATGCTTCAGCATTGAAGGCAGCGCAGGTATTGGCCTAGAGTGTGGATTACAATCAGAATCAGAATCAATTTTATTTCGCCAAGTAAGTTTGCACCTACAAGGAATTTGTCTTGACAGTTGCTTAACAAACACAAACAAAAACAATACACGGACAGACAGTGTGTATATTACAAGTCAAGGACAGCTTGCAGAGATTAGGAAGCAGTTAGGATTAGGCACTGGGGGACAGTGCCGGATTTGTACTCTTTACCACCCAGGGCCAAGGCCACTGTCAGCAACCGCCCCCTTTCAGTATAGATAGCCACATGACCCCTCAAGGAAAGGTAGTCAGGTGACCCTTCCCCCTCTCTTCAGTATAGGTAGCCCATTGACCCTTTCCTTCCAGTAGAGGTAGCCAGGTGACCCTCCCCTTCCATATAGATAGCCTGATGACCCTCCAGTATAGGTAGCCAGGTAACCCTTCCCCCTAGTATAGCCTGCTGCCCACCCGCCCTTGATCCTGTGGTGCCCTAGGCCAGTGATGGCTAACCTTGGCACTACAGCTGTGGTGGAACTACAAGTCCCATGAGACATTGCAAATACTCTGACAGTTCTAAGCATAACTCGAGGAGGCAGATGCATGATGGGATTTGTAGTTTTGGCACAGCTGGAGTGCCAAGGTTAGCCATCACTGCCCTAGGCCATGGCCTATGTGGCCTTGTCTTAAATCCAGCCCTGCCGGGGGAAGTTGTTGATATTGGATATCAAAGGGGACGTGGTTTGAGGTTGGCATCAGTAGACTGTATGCTTGTTGTAGGTATAAGCTGATAGCATTTTGTAAAAGGGAATAAAAGTAATACATTCAATATTACTCTCACTGTAGTTTTCACTTAAAATTCACTAAATTCAGCCCTGGGGGAGGGTTCAAGGGATAATGGGTTAGGGTAAAATTACATATATGTTACTGTCATAATTACATAGAGCCCAATAGTAGAATATCGGTACCAATGTTCTACTAGTGACTATCTCAGACATCCATTTTTCAGCGCGCCTTTTTTGCATTTACATGTCTTCAACATAACCGCGCAGATATCATCACTTGCATACAGGAATACTGTATGCCAAAAAATGAATCTTTTTTTTTCAAAATGAATCTTTTTTTTTTTTTCAAAATAGGTCTATTTAAAGTGCCCCTGAGATAATATTTATTGAGCACTTTTAGTATTGTGCACTTTTAAGCACTAACATTTTCTGCAGCACTTTACAGAATGTATTGAACGATTCATGTTACTTATTGTCCCACAGAGGGGCTCACAAGCTACTGCTTCTAACCATAGTCAAGAATGCAAACCATAGACCTAGGACGAGCAAGTTAACCTACCAGGATTTTTTTTATACAGGCAACAGGGCTGGATTTCTGAAAAGGCCACAACAGCCCAGGTCTTGGGCGGTTGCAACCCAAAGGGGTACCTGGACATAAAAGAGGGTATATTACATTTGAAAGAGGAGGCTGGAAATTGGGAAAAACACATGATGCTCAAGGGAGCTGTTCATAAAAGCAAGGGACTGCTGCGCATGGATTTTACACGTGGAAGGGGTGCTGCACAAGAAAGGGGAACCACAGCATACTTGGGCACAAAAAGTAGAAGTCTGGCCTTGACTGCCAAATGACAACAATTGTAACCACAAGTGTCAGTGTTAAGGACCAGGGGTGTTTCTTCTGATCTGTGCTGCGTGAGCTATTCAGCCCACAGCACAGATCGTGTGGCAGCCAGGGCGACCAGACTTCCACACTTTTTTCCCCACTAGGAGGATGTCCTGCCGGGGGGGGGGGTCTGATCGCCACCGGCTAGTTGTGATTAGCGGGGGTGCTCCCTCTCCTTACCTCCCTCCCCTCCTTCATCAGAGCGGCGCAGGACGGATATCTATCCTGCGCCGGATAGGATAGGCTTCAGCCTATCATATACCGGTGATCCCCGGCCAATCAGAGGCCAGGGATCGTGATCTGCCTTACGGCGCTGCTGCACAGCAGCGCCGTATTGATGTAAACAGCAGGGATTTCTTCCCTGCGTGTTTACATTAGGCGTGCAAGCCGCGATCGGCGGCTCGCACACTGTTCACGGAGACACCCTCTGTGAACTGACATGGAAAGGCCGCTCGAACGAGTGGCCGTTTCCATGTAATAACCACTTAAACCCGCCGCCGCCTATCGGCGTTAGGCGGTCCTTAAGTGCCCAACAGCAGGACAATGCGACACTGTGTGCAGCCATGGCCTGATTTAGACGTGACAGACGACTGTCCACTGCCACTGCTACCAATGAATCAGGCAATGCACAGGAGCAGCTGACAGGCGGTGGATTCACCTGTGTGAAACGGACATTAGTGCTCATTAAAAAATGAGCTCAGTTTGATGTTAAGTACAGCTATTTATGAACATTACTGAATATGATGGAAGTATACTTCATTTTCATATAAGTGAACAGGAATCATAATTACACAGTAATCAGTTTTTTTAATTCTCCGTTCACTGGCCAGTAAGGTGATTTAATTGAGAAAAAAACTGATTCCTAAAAATAGATTGAACATTGCAGGAAAATGACAGCAGCTTAACAAGATTCTTGCAAATGATCTATGTCTAAATAGGGCTAATAAGCATATGCATGTGCAGTGACAGTGTGATTGAAAAGCCCATGAGGCATTCTACATTAGCAGACATGCAATATTATCAGCACATCTGGCTTTCACACATGAGTAGAGCCTAAGAAAACCTCAGCATCTGGACCATGTTTTTATTTTACTACCTAATGGTCTGTGGACTATGGAAAAATCTGCCATTGTTCATAAGCATTCTCCATTACTGACTATAGCTGTTTTTATTTGCTTCTGAAATGATAATAACATGTGTTACTCATTGTGAAATATTTACTCTGACACTTCATTTGAGTAATCATTTTGTAAAACAGGTTTTGAACATACCTATAGCATGCTCAGTGTGTCCACCCTGTATATGACCTATGGAGGCACCATAGGCGGCAATGTTAAAGTGGATAATATGGTAATTTGAGCGCCCAAGGTCTATAGGTCTATAGTGGCTATTTACATTATAGCCATTGGGGGGTCCTTAGGGGTTAAGTTTATGCACCTAGGGGTGGGTTGGGGGGGTGTTACAGTTAGGCACCAGGCGTGTTTAAGTTTAGGCATCGGGGGGAGGGGATGAAGGTCAGGGGGTGGGAGGTGTTAAGGTTAGGAGCTACCAGGGGGTTAAGGTTAGGCACCACCTGTGTGAGAGTGGAGTTAGGTTAAGTTTTAGGGCCTGTGTCCACTACACCCAGATTGGATGCAGAATGGATGCAGAAAAACTAATGAAAGCCTATGGGCCTGTTTCCACTAAACGCGATTTTTCTGATGCAGATTTTCCCATATGCATTCATTGGAGTCAGTTTTTCTGCATCCATTCTGCATCCAATCAGCATGTAGTGGAAACAGACCCTTAGTAAAATATAGGTAAAGATTACTGATAATTTACTATGGTAATTGTCAGGCCTGTCAGAATATCCGCTCACAAATCAGCCCCAATGCCCCAATCTAACTCCACACGCTTCACCCCATGTGGCGCGTCCCCGCTTGAACAGGAGGTGAGGAGACAACACCTACCCGACTTCGGTTACACCCAAGCCTTAAGTGTGCAAAGTATTGAGGCTGAATGCAGGGTGAGCGAATATTCCTCCAGGCCAAACAAGGATACAGAGTAACACAGTCCAGTAACAATCCGAGGTCATACACCTAAGATCAGAAGTATCGAGGTACACAGGGAGCAAGCGATATCAGAGTCAGATTCCAGGCAGCGGTCAGAGAGTAGTAGTTATCCAGGCAAGGTTCGGGTCAGGCGGCAAACAAGAAGAGTAGTCATTATCCAGGCTAAATCGGTACACAGAAATTCCACAATAATATCAGCACCCAGCAAGCAAAACGCTAAAGCTATCACAGGCAATGTGCTAGTGAGACAGCAGTGTTCAAATACTTTCACACACCCAATCAGAGGCCGGCCACTCTCACAGCAACCAATCAGCACACAGCAATATTCCCTGCCTAAGTGTCAGCTGTAATCTTCAGCTGACACAACCAATAGTGGTCCCCCTCGAATGTCAGCTGACTGCCAATGTCAGCTGACACTACAAGGTACGCTTACTGAGCGTATAGGACAGGCGCTTGAATCTATGCGTCCGTCCCCGCTCACTTCCTGGATGCGCGCGCACACCCCCGTTACCATGAACGCCGGGGTTGCTGTGCGCGCGTGAAGACAACGCGGACCCGGAAGTGCCAGGATATGCCTGACTCCCGGCGGACACGGCTGCATCGCGGGAACCCAGAGGTAAGTTCCTGACTATACTCCCCGCTTGAGGAGTGGCCCATGGACACTCCAATCGAGGTTTATCAGGAAATTTAACATAAAATTCTTTAACCAATTGATCAGCATGAACCTGTCTAGCGGGAACCCATGATCTTTCCTCTGGTCAATACCCCTTCTAGTCAATGAGAAATTGTAAAGATTTTTTAACAACATGTGATTCTACAATTTTCTCAACCTCATATTCAGATACACCATTGACTACTACAGGATCTGGAGGAGTGACAGACTGGTCACAATTAGCAGCAGATTTCAGAAGCGACACATGAAATGAATCTACTCCCCTTAAAGTGGACCCAAATTAAAAATACAAGATTTCAGAAATAAAATCTATTTTCTAAATTATAATAATAAATAGCAGCCTTTTTTCAGCTGCATGATGACAAATATAAATTTTTTTACATTTATTGGAGGAACCACTCCCTTCCTTTCAAATTGCCGGCATTTTTCCGGCAAACTGGTGGAGGAGATGGTGTCCAGCAATGGAGGAATTGCTAATGGCTGCCCCCAGTATAACTCTAGTTATGCAAAGAGAAGGGTGAAAAGCATGCACTGAAATGCTTATAGGTTTGAAGGAGAGTTTATTTATCTTTGTATGTGTCAGAGTGGTGCAACTAAATCTTTTTAATTAAAAAAATGTTTGGTTTGGGTCCGCTTTAAGGAATTAGGCATCTTGACTCTATAAGTGACGTTACTGATTTTCTGAGATATAGGTTAAGGACCAATAAATTTAGGACCCAGCTTGACAGAAGGTTGTCTAAGAGGAATGTTTCGAGTGGATACCCAAACCAATTCCCCAGGAACAAACCGCGGCTCAGGAGACCGATGACGGTCAGCGAATGATTTTTGTCGCTGCACTGCCACCTTTAAGTTCTCTTGAACCTGTTTCCAGACAGATTCCATATGAGTAATCCAGTTGTCAAGATCGGGAAGATCAGAGGAAGGTGGAGACAGAGAACAGAATTTAGGATGCAATCCCGTAACAATCTGAAAAGGAGACATGTTAGTAGAAGCATTCACTGCATTATTAATAGCAAATTCTGCAAAGGACAAATACTCAGACCAATTGTCTTGACAATTGGCTACAAAACATCGTAAAAATTGCTCTAAAGACTGATTGGTCCTTTCTGTCTGACCATTAGTCTCTGGATGGTATCCTGAAGAGAACGATAAAGAGATTCCTAAACAATTACAAAAAGCCTTCCAAAAACGTGACACAAATTGGACCCCCCTGTCTGATACAATATTCTCAGGTATCCCATGTAACTTGAAAATGTTGTTAACAAAAAGCTGGGCCAATTCCTTAGCAGACGGCAATCCAGGCATTGGTATGAAAAGACACATTTTACTAAACCTGTCCACAACAACCCATACAGCAGTATTACCCTGAGAGATGGGCAAATCTACAATAAAATCCATGGAGACATGTGTCCAGGGTTTTTGTGGAACAGGTAACGGCATAAGAGTCCCTTGTGGACTGGTACGTAACACTTTACTCCAAGCACAAACTGAACAAGATTTAACATAAGCACACACATCTCTGCTCAAAGAAGGCCACCAAACAATTCTTTTCAACAAATTGAGCGTTTTCTTTTCACCTGGATGCCCTGTGGTTTTAGATTCATGAAATTGTCGTAAGACCTGTAAACTGAGGTGAGGAGGAGGTACGAAGAGACAATCAGTCGGCTTCCCTGGTGAAACTTCCCTTTGAGCAGATTTCAACTTTTCTGAAAGGTCAGGTGACAGACTAATAGCTGCAATAATATATTGTTTAGGAATGATAGTTTCAGGAGACTCAGCCTGAAGACCCGAAACTCCAAAACTACGGGACAAAACATCAGCTTTCATATTTTTTGACCCAGGTTTGTAAGTTATGGTAAAATTGAAACGCAAAAAGAATATAGCCCACCGAGCTTGTCGAGGATTAAGTATTTTAGCGTTCTCAATATACTCGAGGTTTTTATGATCCGTATAAACTGTGACAGGATGTAAGGCTCCCTCTAACCAATGCCGCCACTCTTCAAAGGCTAATTTAACACCCAAACGTTATCTGTTTCCAATATCATAGTTCCGCTCAGCGGAAGAAAATTTTTTAGAAAAAAAGCACATGGATGGATACACTCAGGAGAACCAGTGTACTGAGAAAGTACTGCCCCTACTCCTAATTCCGACGCATCCACTTCCAGAATGAAAGGTCGTTGTACGTCAGGATGGGTCAGAACTGGAGCAGAACAGAAGGTTTCTTTCAGATCTTTAAATGCTGCCTGCGCCTCAGGAGTCCAATTGGAGGGATCTGCACCTTTTCTTGTGAGATCCGTCAATGGGGCCACTCTGAGGGAGAAATCTTTTATAACTTTTCTATAAAAATTAGCAAAACCAAGGAATCGTTGCAAGGATTTCAGATCAGTAGGTTGAGGCCAATTCAATACTGCTGAAAGTTTGGCAGGATCCATGGCTAGACCTGAACTAGACATAACATAACCTAAAAAGGATACTTCTTGAATTTCAAATTCGCATTTCTCCAATTTAGCATACAAACAATTCTCCCTGAGTTTCTGTAACACCTTTTTTACATGATCACGATGTTCATCTAGAGAGGAGGAAAAAATTAAGATGTCATCTAAATACACGACAAGAAAACGACCCAAATAGTTGCGAAATACATCGTTAATGAAATCCTGGAACACAGCTGGAGCATTGCATAATCCGAACGGCATCACCAAGTATTCATAGTGCCCATCTTTGGTGTTAAAGGGAACCTGTACTGAGTAAAATTATTTACAATAAACACATGAGGTAACTTCAAATGAACATTACATATTTACCTTGTCATCAGTTCCTCTCAGAAGCTCACCATTTTTTTCTGACAATGATCCCTTCCAGTTCTGACAACATTTTGTCAGAACTGAAATATATCAGTTGCTTTCAGTTATTTATCAGTTGCTGTCAGTTATAGCTGAGAGGACAACTGATGTGCCAAGTAATGTCTATGTTTCCCTATGACTTAAGTGGGCGATGTTACAGTTTAACAGTGTTCGTAAAAAAGGTACAGAAGAAGGGGGAGAGAGGAGGGTCGGCACTACAGCTGGATCAGTATCTGATATGGAGGACTAGCAGGGCCATAGCGCATCCCACTAGTGACACAATCAGCGTGCTCTGACTGGAAATGAACAGATGCCAGGTAGGTACAACAAAGAGTGCGGAGTCGGCACTGCTGCAAACTTGTGCTTTAATCCACAGGTGGTAGTTCACAGATGGTAGTTCATCACATTGCGTGCAATACAAAATAAGGTAAACATACCGTGCGGTGGGGGCTGTAGGCTGTAAGCTGGTGGTGGGTGCTGGGTACAGGAATAGCCTTACGGCCGTTTCGCGCTTTCTGAGCGCTTCTATGGAGGCTGTGTATTGGGGGCGGGCCAGCCGGGTAGAAATACCCTCTGTTACTGTATTCGGTGGACTTCCGCCTTCTGGGGCCGCCCCTGACCTTCCTACTCAGCCAATCATGCAATGGAGCGCATCTGCGCTTCATGGTCGGCTCGAGAGAGGAAGGGAGAAGCTAAACTACTGGTGCCGAGGTAGACCATACTATATTAGATGGCTACAGAAGCTATTGCTTCATACGGCGGCTATATATGGTTTAGCGCCATCTAGTGGCTAAAGGCTAAACTGCAAAAAAAATACAAAAAGTGCAAAAATAAGTGAGATACACCATTGAAGTACAAATTACTAGTGTCAAAATTGCAAAAATGTGAAGCTGACGTATTACTAGTGTAAAAATTGCAAAAATGTGGAGCTGACATATTGTCTATATAAAAAAATTTGTGTAAAATGTATCTCATAATTATTTAGGTGTCACTAAATAAGTGACATAGTGACCATAAGTGCCATGGCTAAGTAGTTTAAAAAATGCTCATCTAGTGAGCCAATAAAAAGAGAGGAAGGAAGGTGATAAGGGGAAGTTAACCATATCCTATCTGGGGTATCCCAACCGCCATATTCGGATAATTATAATTAGTACAAGAACATAATAAAATCTATTAGGATCTGAGGGGACTCATCCAATTCTCACCTAACACATTGAAAATGATCAGAGTATAAATATTTTAAGGGTCTAAGAAAACTGCAAAATCAGCATAATCATTAAGACCTAATGGGCCCATGGCATCAGTCCTCATAATCAGCAATATTTCCTCCCTTTTGAGTTTTTTCTCCCGATCACCTCCTCTTCTTAATGGAGGGATATGGATGATGCCTGCAAATGTCAATACAGTGGGATCACCATTATGTGCTACTCTTATATGCTCTATTAACCTTGGTGAGCCATGGCCTGATTTGATTGAATTGAAATGTTCTCTGTTAATTGATCTTGTGGTTTCCCCCACATAGAAGCGACCACAGGGACACCATAAGGCGTACACGACGTACTCTGTCTGGCATGTGAAAAACGCACTAACTTTGCGTCGCATAGATCCTAACTGGTAGTTGTTTCCAACTCTCATTTGATTGCACAATATGCAGTTGCCACATTTATGGTTCCCGTGGGGTTTAAGTTGTTCCAGCCAATTGCTTCTATGTGGGGTTCTGAATTCACTCCTACTAACCAATGATCCTATCGTAGGGGCTCTTCTAAAAGAGAACAAAGGCCCTTCAGCTACCAAGGGCTTCAGGATAGGGTCTCTTAAGAGAATGTCCCAGTTCTTGATCATGATCGTCTTGATTTGATCTGTCATTGCTGTAAAGTCGAAAGACATTGGCACTCTTTTTGATACTGTGGAGGTTCTTTTCTTTGTATTTTCCAATAAGAATTTCCTTTCCTGTGAACTTGCTTTCCTGAAGGCCTGTTGTATTACCTCAACTTTGTAGCCTCTTGCTACAAGTCTCCTGCCCAGGTCCTCCGACTGCCGGCGAAAATCGTCGTCGAGTGCGTTATTGCGGCGTAGTCGGAGGAACTGGGCATAGGGAAGTGTACGGGTCACATGTTCGGGGTGGAAACTGGAGCCATGAAGGAGGGCATTGGATGCTGTTGCTTTACGGAATCCCATTGGTATCAATTTTCCCTCCCTAATGACAAGCTCTAAATCTAAGAAGGCCACCCTATCTTGTGCTATATTAGCTGTAAAAGCCATGTTTGCCTCATTTGCATTAATGTAATGCATAAATTCGTTAAAGGTGGCACAAGTCCCAGACCAAAACACCAGCACATCATCCACATATCTGGACCACGCCCCAAGCTGACTTCTAAAAGGATTGCGGGGAGAATGTATGTATTCCTCCTCCCATCAAGCAAGGAACAAATTTGCGTAGGTGCAGGAGACTGCTGTCCCCATGGCAGTTCCAGAGATCTGCCAATACCACTGCCCATCAAACACAAATGAGTTATGTGTGAGCACAAACTCAAGGCATTCACAAATGAAGTCCTTAAAATTGTCATCCTTGTCCGTGCGATCTAGGAATCTCCTGATTGCCACAAGACCCAAATTGTGTGGAATTCTGCTATACAGACTTTCCACGTCTATAGTTGCTAAGAGGTCTCCTTTATGCCATGAATATTCCTCCACTCCCCTTAGGACATCTGCAGTGTCTACCAAGTGGAAGGGGACATGGCAAAGTAGTGGCCTCAGGACGTGGTCCAGACATTTGGACAACCTCTCCGTGATCGAAAAAAGATCACCCAGGCAATCAGTCAAGAACTATGTGCTGGGGAGATGCGAAAGTTAGCCCCCTGGGCTTCAGCCCTGGAATCAAATGGACCATTCAGGACCAGCAAAATTTTGACATTCTGAGGGAATTGAAATTGCAGGCAAACGAAGAGGAACAAGGAGCAGAAACATGTTTTAAACCCTGTAAATCTACAGCCCCCTTCCATGTTCAGTCAGGTTCTAGCTTAGACATTTTCCAAAAGGTGGTAGAAAGAGATCTTAAAGGGACTCCGAGCTCACAATAAAAAAGAAAGTTGAACTCACCTGGGGCTTTCTCCAGCCCAGTGCTGGTCGGGAGGTCCCACGACGGCGTCCTGGCTCCTCTCCAACACCCCGATCCGGAATGGCTGACAGGCCGCAGCCCGGGCGACACTCTCCTGAGTGTCGGGCTGCTCCTTCCGCGTATGACGCGGATGCCGTCACACGCCGGCCGCCTCGCGTCATCACGGCGGCCGGCGTGAAAGTACTGCGCATGCGCGCTTTAATCGCGCATGCGCAGTACTTTCACGCCGGCCGCCGTGATGACGCGAGGCGGCCGGCGTGTGACGGCATCCGCGTCATACGCGGAAGGAGCAGCCCGACACTCGGGAGAGTGTCGCCCGGGCTGCGGCCTGTCAGCCATTCCGGATCGGGGTGTTGGAGAGGAGCCAGGACGCCGTCGTGGGACCTCCCGACCAGCACTGGGCTGGAGAAAGCCCCAGGTGAGTTCAACTTTCTTTTTTATTGTGAGCTCGGAGTCCCTTTAAGGCACAAATATACCCCAAGGCAGACAATAACCTTTCTATTAAAGAAAAACAGGCCCTCAAATGGTTGCAAAATCGTACGGATTTGCAAATACGTCGACCAGACAAGGGAGGAGCTATTGTGGTGCTATCAGTAGAACAATACCGGAATGAAGCATTAAGACAGCTACAAGACACCGCAATTTATCAACGTCTCCCTGGAGATCCCACAATTCGTTATCAGAACCTACTGAGATCTTTATTACGCAGAGGGACTGAACAGGGCGTTATCACACCCAAATTAGCGAATGATCTGCTACCGAATTTTCCCATCAAACCCATTTGGTATCACATACCTAAGGTGCACAAGTCCCAGACCAACCCCCCGGGTCGCCCCATCGTATCTGGGATGGGGTCGATCACGGAGAGGTTGTCCAAATATCTGGACCACGTCCTGAGGCCACTACTTTGCCATGTCCCCTCCTACTTGGTAGACACTGCAGATGTCCTAAGGGGAGTGGAGGAATATTCAATATCCGGATTATGTGTTTGGGGATGGGGATGAAGAGGGAAAAGGAGTAAGATATATATGTAGCTTCATTGGGACTTGAGATAATAGGGAGTTTTGGGTTATTTATTTATTTATTTTTTTTGCAACTACACATTTTTATTGAAAACCAATTCTTACAGTATACTTGAAAAGGAGATGAACAATGCAAATACATAGGGTATAAGTACATCTCCAGACTTTAAAGGACCTCTGTCGCGAAAATCGTAAAATGCAAAATACTTATAAACACATAAAAATAAAAGAAGTCCGTTTCTTCCTGAGTAAAATGAGCCATAAATTACTTTACTCCTATATTGCTGTCACTTACAGTAAGTAGTAGAAATCTGACATTACTGACAGATTTTGGACTAGCCCACCTTCTCATGGGGGGTTCTCAGGGATTTCTTTATTTTTAAAAGCACTTCATGAATAGCAGTTGCTCTGTCCAACTGCCAAAAAGTGTGCAGTAAACTGGGAGTCTGGCCGGCATCTTTGTATAAATCTTTTTCAGGGAATGTCTTTATAAAGAATAAAGGCCATGCTGAGAATCCCCCATGAAGAGATGGACTAACCCAAAACCTGTCGGTAATGTCAGATTTCTACAACCTACTGTAAGTGACAGCAACATAGGAGAAAAGTAATGTATGGCTCATTTTACTTTGGAAGAAATGTACTTCTTATTTGTATGTGTTTTAAATTTGAAGATTTTTGCGACAGTTCCTCTTTAAAGATTTGCATAGTATCTCATACTCACATTTTAATAAGAGTAAAATAAAAAACATAACAAAAAGGAAAACAAAAAAACAATCAGTTGAACTATCCCAGTCACACGAAATCCAAGTGTGCGAGATCCAAGATGCAATCACAAAAGGAATCAGAGATGACAGAGGTTCCGCTGGCAATAAAACGGAGAAAAACACACGATTGGTTCGCACGATGGCCAGGGGCCCCGGACCTCTCTCACTGGCCGGGGCCCCAAGGCCAATGCGCGATACCTGGAGGAGAGTGCAGGTGGGCCTGGACCTCTCACACCCAGGCTCTGGACCTCTCACATCCAGAAAACCCACCAACACTGCCTCCATACTGAATGCTAAATTCAACACACACAAGCAATAGAACACAGCAATACATGCATGCAGCTACATTTAAGTCGTCAGCAGGTGCTCGTCAGCCAATCAGGATGCACTGTCATACACCCTTTACCTGCCATACCACATCTAGCAGCCATTAGCATTCAGGTGGGAGGCTTCAGTTGGACGCAAATCGCAAGATTGCGTCGCTAGCAGGACCGCCCCGTGCAGGCATCCCTCCCACAGGGGTCCCTCCCTAACCGCTCACCTGTCTGCCATGTCCTAGAGCTGAAAAAAAAACGTTTAAAAACACACGATTGGTTCGCACGATGGCCAGCCAATAAAACGGAGAAATAGAAAAAAAGGCATTCAATAGAGCTGACCATTCATCCCTCCATCTCCCCCCCCCTTGCCCCGCAACCACTAATAAAGTAATCTAATAGGCCTCTCCAACCTGAATCCAGATAATATGAGTTTCTAACAGCAGGAGGGCCCCACACAAAGGGATCAGCACTTCAAGTTTGTAGATGGACAGTGGACCATAAGACCCAGGGTGTCCCAAACATCGGAAAATGTATCAGTTTTTTCCTGGCAAACGAAAGCATCTCCTCGAAGATATAAATCTCCTGAATTTTTGTAATAAGGGTATCTCTAGATGGTGGGGTGAGACTTCCACGAGCCAGCGAGAAGTGCTATGCCAGCATTGCAGATGTGGCTCAAAAGTTTACTTTGGTGTCTATTAGGGGCTCAGCTTCTTTGTGGAAAAGCGCCCCCGTGGCATCTGGGTCCACTGCAAGCTCCAAAATTTCAGATGCAAGTGAAAAGCACATTTTCCAGAAACCCTGAACTATATGACACATAACCACCAGCAGTGTAATTGGGTTATTTATTATTGTAATGGATAATATTAGCTCACAAGACATTTTTTTTTTTCACAAATATTTTATTTCAAATTTTCCAACATTTTTATACAGAAAACTACAGTAATTGGCTCTCTGAAAACAACCGTTCCACGCAGGGAACTCAGCCGAGCATATTTTGGATATATAGAGACAATCACTGTATGGTCATTTATGATTGTTGGGAGTCCTTGGAAGAGAACCTTCCCACCCCCCCTCCCTAAACCCTTAAATTCAGACCCCCCCCCCCCCCCATCCCCTTCTCTCTTGGTGTGGATTTTTTCAAGCTGCAGAATATTTAAAACATTCCTAGATCATAAAATAAAGGTCTACATAGAACACCAAACGTTTTCATGTTGGACTATTTTTGAAACCTGCCATTCTCAGCTTTTTCTCATTTTTTGGGGAAAGTATGAGGGCCGACATGGGTTTGCAGATTCGATTGTTCTTTATGTTGGTGACTTAGAAGTGTGGCTTGGTTCTTTTGGTTTAAATTCCAGGTTTCCTAGAGTTCCTCCTATCTGCTCTAGCAGATACCATTTGGTCTAGATGAAAGATCCCATAAGCAGATTAATTTCAGGTTGTGTGAAGGTTCCCTGGATGTATTTCTTCCAGACTTTAAAGAAACTTTTAGTCCTGTTTCCTTTGCTTGTAACGTGTGCAATTTTTCAATCGAGAAAAGTTGTGCTAGCTCCTTTTTTAGCAATGAGATAGAGGGATGTTGTGGAGCAGTGGCGTCCCTACAATAGAGCGCAGGGGGGCGGGGCGCACCGGGTGTCAGACACCCAGGGGGGTGTCGCCACGACCCCCCACAGCAGCACAATCGGAGGTGGAAGCAGGGCTAGAAGGAGAGGCTGTGGAGGCAGCGGTGGGGAGGGGGGAAATATCCCCCCCCTCCCTCACCTGGGACCCCTCCTTCTGCCTCTCTCTCCCCCTCCAGGAAAGCGGCGATAAGTGCGGGGCGGCCGGAGGCAGGGCCGCGCCTGGGCGAGTGCTGTGGTGTGGGTGCATTGCACCCAGGCGCCGGGCTGTGCTTGCCCCCAGTCTGGTCTTCACCGGTGCCCTCTGCCTCCCCCTCGGTCGCCGCTCTCTCCCCCTGGCCGCCTGCAGCATCAGACCTCATCAGCGGGCGACCAGATAGACGGGCGCCGGCGCTAGGACCTAGCGGACACCGCTCATGCGGAAGTGACATCACTTCCGCATAGCGGTGCACCCGCCGCCCGCTCTAAGGTCGGGTCGTCCGCTGATAGAGAGGTCTGCTGCTGCTGGAAGGTGAGGGGTCCCTGTCACTCACCCTCTACCTAGCCTGGGGGCACCTGTCACTCACTGGGGTCCCTGTCACTCACTACCTACCTAGCCTGGGGGCACCTGTCACTCACTGGGGGTCCCTGTCACTCACTACCTACCTAGCCTGGGGGCACCTGTCACTCACTGGGGGCACCTGTCACTCACTACCTACCTAGCCTGGGGGCACCTGTCACTCACTGGGGGTCCCTGTCACCCACTACCTACCTAGCCTGGGGGCACCTGTCACTCACTGGGGGCACCTGTCACTCACTACCTACCTAGCCTGGGGGCACCTGTCACTCACTGGGGGTCCCTGTCACTCACTACCTACCTAGCCTGGGGGCACCTGTCACTCACTGGGGGCACCTGTCACTCACTACCTACCTAGCCTGGGGGCACCTGTCACCCACTACCTACCTAGCCTGGGGGCACCTGTCACTCACTGGGGGCACCTGTCTCTCACTACCTACCTAGCCTGGGGGCACCTGTCACTCACTGGGGGTCCCTGTCACTCACTACTTACCTAGCCTGGGGGCACCTGTCACTCACTGGGGGTCCCTGTCACTCACTACCTACCTAGCCTGGGGGCACCTGTCACTCACTGGGGGTCCCTGTCACTCACTACCTACCTAGCCTGGGGGCACCTGTCACTTACTGGGGGTCCCTGTCACCCACTACCTACCTAGCCTGGGGGCACCTGTCACTCACTGGGGGTCCCTGTCACTCACTACCTACCTAGCATGGGGGCACCTGTCACTCACTGGGGGTCCCTGTCACTCACTACTTACCTAGCCTGGGGGCACCTGTCACTCACTGGGGGTCCCTGTCACTCACTACCTACCTAGCCTGGGGGTCCCTGTCACTCACTACCTACCTAGCCTGGGGGCACCTGTCACTTACTGGGGGTCCCTGTCACCCACTACCTACCTAGCCTGGGGGCACCTGTCACTCACTGGGGGTCCCTGTCACTCACTACCTACCTAGCCTGGGGGCACCTGTCACTTACTGGGGGTCCCTGTCACTCACTACCTACCTAGCCTGGGGGCACCTGTCACTCACTACCTACCTAGCCTGGGGGCACCTGTCACTCACTGGGGGTCCCTGTCTCTCACTACCTACCTAGCCTGGGGGCACCTGTCACTCACTGGGGGTCCCTGTCACTCACTACCTACCTAGCCTGTGGGCACCTGTCACTTACTGGGGGTCCCTGTCACTCACTACCTACCTAGCCTGGGGGCACCTGTAACTCACTGGGGGCACCTGTCACTCACTACCTACCTAGCCTGGGGGCACCTGTCACTCACTGGGAGTCCCTGCCACTCACTACCTACCTAGCCTGGGGGCACCTGTCACTCACTGGGGGCACCTGTCACTCACTACCTACCTAGCCTGGGGGCACCTGTCACTCACTGCCTAGCTAGCCTGGGGGCACCTGTCACTCACTGGGGGTCCCTGTCACTCTCTACCTAGCTAGCCTGGGGGCACCTGTCACTCACTGGGGGGTCCCTGTCACTCACTACCTACCTAGCCTGGGGGCACCTGTCACTCACTGGGGGTCCCTGTCACTCACTACCTAGCTAGCCTGGGGGCACCTGTCACTCACTGGGGGTCCCTGTCACTCACTACCTAGCTAGCCTGGGGGCACCTGTCACTCACTGGGGGGTCCCTGTCACTCACTACCTAGCTAGCCTGGGGGCACCTGTCACTCACTGGGGGGTCCCTGTCACTCACTACCTACCTAGCCTGGGGGCACCTGTCACTCACTACCTAAAGGGCTCCCTGTCACTCACTACCTAAAGGGCTCCCAGTCACTCACTACCTAAAGGGGGTCCCTGTCACTCACTACCTAAAGGGGGTCCAGGCTGGCTACATATACTGGGGACACTGGCTGTTTGTCATTATGTGCATTTACTGGTGAAAAGCTGTCTCTTATTATGTGCATTTGCTGGTGAAAAGCTGTCTCTTATTATGCGCATTTACTGGTGAAAAACGGTTTCTTATTATCTGCATTTACTGGTGAAAAGCGGTTTCTTATTATGTGCATTTACTGGTGAAAAGTGGTCTCTTATTATGTGCATTTACTGGTGAAAAGCGGTTTCTTATTATGTGCATTTACTGGTGAAAAGCGGTCTCTTATTATGTGCATTTACTGGTGAAAAGCGGTCTCTTATTATGTGCATTTACTGGTGAAAAGCGGTCTCCTATTATGTGCATTTACTGGTGAAAAGCGGTCTCTTATTATGTGCATTCACTGGTGAAAAGCGGCTTCTTATTATGCGCATTTACTGGTGAAAGGCTGTCTGTCATTACGTGCATTTACTGGTGAAACGCTGTCTCTTATGTGCATTTAGTGGGGAAATTTTGTCAGTAAAAATAATCTTTTGTCCGTAAATTTTTAGGTATTTGTCAGTAAAAAATAACGTGAAAGGTTGGCAACACTGGCAGGCTGTGTGGCGCAACGGGAAAGATACAGGCAGCCCACCTCACACTTGGGCTTGGCGGGGGGAGGAGCCGACGATAGCGAGCGAGAGTAGGGTGGCCGCAGCCTGAATCAGTCCAGAGACTCGCAGGCAGCCAAAGCCAGCCAGGAGCAAGCCCATGGAAGAGGGGTAGGAATGGAGTATCGCATGCATGCGTAAAGAGGTGGAAGGTGTGGGTGTGATGAGGCAGGACATGGGTGTGGTTATGTGGTTGGGCGCGGTTAATTTAACCACTCCCATAGGCGCCAGAGAAAATCTTGCACCCAGGTGCCAGGCACCCCAGGCTCTCACCCCTGGGCGTATGGACAATTACTTACTTGATTTCCGCGTTCCAAGCGTGGAGCGCAGCGTCATGATGACGTTACAGGTCTCCGTCTTCAATGCCGCCCAGTGTGCTTCATGATTAGCGGAAGCACAGTGGGCGGCATTGGAGGCGGAGACCTGTAACGTCATGACACTTGGATCTCCCCACCACTACCTCCACAGCCCCTCCATCTAGCCCTGCTTCCCCCTCCTGGGGCACCTACACAGGGGGCAACTATACTAGCTTACTGGGGCAACTATACTAGCCATACTGGGGGCAACTATACCAGCTATACTGGGGGCAACTATACTAGCCATACTGGGGGCAACTATACTAGCCATACTGGGGGCAACTATACTAGCCATACTGGGGGCAACTATACTAGCTTACTGGGGGCAACTATACTAGCCATACTGGGGGCAACTAAACTATACCAGCTATACTGGGGGCAACTAAACTATACTAGCTATACTGGGGGCAACCAAACTATACTAGCTATACTGGCTGGGGCAACTATACTAGCTATACTGGGGGCAGCTATCCTGGCTGGGGGGCAACTATACTAGTTATACTGGCTGGGGGCAACTATACTAGCTGTACTGGCTGGGGGCAACTATACTAGCTGTACTGGCTGGGGGCAACTATACTAGCTATACTGTCTGGGGGCAACTACACTAGCTATACTGGCTGGGGCGACCATACTAGCTATACTGGGACAACTATACTAACTTCATTGGGGGCAACTAGCTACACTGGGGGCAACTGTACTAGCTATACTGGGGGCAGCTATACTGGGGGCAACTATATTACCTACACTAAGGGCAACTATACTAGGTATTTTGGGGGCAACTATACTAGCTATACTGGGGCCGCTATTCTGGAGGGGGAAGAGAGAGGCAGAAGGAGGGGTCCCAGGTGAGGGAGGGGGGGATATGTCCCCCCTCCCCACCGCTGCCTCTACAGCTCCTCCATCTAGCCCTGCTTCCCCCTCCTGGGGGTACAGCCTCCATATCACTCCTATCCCGGGTTCACTTTAAATTAGTTAGCTCTGCCCTCATCTGGTCATGGCCATGCCCATTTTCCACCACAGCGCGCTTTGCGCGCCGCAATTTATAGCCACGCCCATTTTTTTTTGGGGGGGGGGGCGTCTTTTAATACCCAGCACCGGGTGTCAAATGCCCTAGGTACGCCACTGTTGTGGAGTTATCCAAACTTGAAAGATAACTCTTCTAGCTGCTGCTAGGATGATATGATATAATGCAGATGGCTTGGTGCTGCCACGGCCGGCCTTTGACCTGTGCGACCGGAGCGGTCGCACAGGGCGCCGGCCTCCAAGGGGCGCATGTGCAGGGGTTTCTATTCCCCTCACTCGCGGCTCCCTCCGATCTCCGGCACTCACTGTCAGCCCTGTTCAGCTGTGGGTGAATCGGCAGCTGTGATGACAGAGGGAGCCCAGTGGTGGCGCTGTGTATCTCAAATACAGGAAGTGCTTTCCTGAATGAGCACTTCCTGTATTTGAAGTATACAGCGGCTTCCCTCGCTCTGCCATCAATGCTGCTGGACCACCCACCGCTGAACTACATGGCTGGCAGTCTGAGTGCCGGGGATGGAGGGAGCCACCACAGAGAGGAACTTGTTGCAGCCCACAGGTCTGTGTGACAGGAGCACATCGCCCAGCTCCCACAGAGTGCCAGCAAACTGCAAGCAAGGGGGACAGCAGAGAGGCAGGTCAGTCACTCAGGGTGCTTTACATAGATAGAAATGCAGCCTTAATGGACCGTACTTTGTGCAGCACACACACTCACTCACTCACTCACTCACTCACTCACTCACTCACTCTCTCTCTCTGTCTCTCTTCCCCCTCTCTCTACTCCTATATCTGTCTGTCTCTCTATCTCCCCATGCATCCATCCATCCCTATATATCTGTCTCTCTCTCTACTCCTCCCATCCATCCATCCATCCATCCATCTATATCTGTCTCTCTCTCTCTCTCTCTCTCTCTCTCTCCCCAAACATACATCCATCCCTATAGCTCTGTCTCTCTCTCTCATATATGTCCCTAGATTATCTATTCCTATATCCTGTCTGTCTGTCTATCTATCTATCTATCTATCCATCCATCCCTCTCTCTCACCCTCCCCCCCCCCTATGTTTTTCTCTCTCTCTTTTTCTCCCTCCTATCCCTCCTTCCCTATATCTGTCTGTCTCTCTCGTCCTCTCTCTTTCCTCCTCTCTCTGTCTCTCCCTCCTCTCTCTGTCTCTCTTTCCTCTCTCTGTCTCTCCCTCCTCTCTCTGTCTCTCCCTCCTCTCTCTGTCTCTCCCTCCTCTCTCTCTCCCTCCTCTCTCTCTGTCTCTCCCTCCTCTCTCTCTGTCTCTCCCTCCTCTCTCTGTCTCTCTTTCCTCTCTCTCTGTCTCTCTTTCCTCCCCTCTGTCTCTCTTTCCTCCCCTCTGTCTCTCTTTACTCCCCTCTGTCTCTCTTTCCTCCCCTCTGTCTCTCTTTCCTCCCCTCTGTCTCTCTTTCCTCTCTCTGTCTCTCTCTCTCCTCTCTCTGTCTCTCTCTCTCCTCTCTCTGTCTCTCTCTCTCCTCTCTCTGTCTCTCTCCTCTCTCTGTCTCTGTCTCTCTCCTCTCTCTGTCTCTGTCTCTCTCCTCTCTCTGTCTCTGTCTCTCTCCTCTCTCTGTCTCTCTCCTGTCTCTGTCTCTCTCCTCTCTCTGTCTCTGTCTCTCTCCTCTCTCTGTCTCTGTCTCTCTCCTCTCTCTGTCTCTGTCTCTCTCCTCTCTCTGTCTCTGTCTCTCTCCTCTCTCTGTCTCTGTCTCTCCTCTCTCTGTCTCTGTCTCTCTCCTCTCTCTGTCTCTGTCTCCTTACTCTCTCTGTCTCTCTCTCTCTCTTTCCTCCTCCTCCTCTCTCTCTCTCTCTCTCTCTCTCTCTCTCTCTCTCTCTCTCTCTCTCTCCTCCTCCTCTCTCACTCTCTATGTCCCTCTCTCTCTCTCTCTGTATGTCCCTCTCTCTCTCTCTGTATGTCTCTCTCTCTCTCTCTCTGTATGTCTCTCTCTCTTTCTCTCTCTCTCTCTCTCTCTCTCTCTCTCTCTCTCTCTATGTCTCTCTCTCTCTCCCCCTCCCTCCCTCCCTCCCTCCATCCATCCCTATATCTGTGTCTCTCTCTCTCTCTCTCTCTCTCTCTCAATGTATATATATTTGTCTGTCTGTCCATCCCCATATTACCTATTCCTTGTGTGTGTGTGTGTGTGTGTGTAGGATGAGGGGGGGGGGGCACCATAATCTGGCTTCGCTCAGGGCGCTGTAAAACCTAAGGCCGGCCCTGGGTGCTGCCATTATCTCCTTCGCCGCTATGGTAGTTGAACAAGCATAGTTTCGCATCTTTGAGTATGGTTTTCTCACAGATAGCATTTGCGTATGAGATGACTCTAGTCCAAAAATGGTCTGCCGCAAAACACTCCCACATACAATGGATCAAACCTGCGTCTGGAAATTTGCATTTTGGACAGGCGGGAACATAGTAGCCAGGGGGATTACGATATTTGATATTGAAAGCATATTTTGCTCTGTGTATAAACATTAAATGTGAGGTTCTATGTACTTCATTTTTGATATTGTCTCTAAAAATATTAAACCCCTAGATAATATGTTCCTCAATTGTTTCATCATTAAAGTCTTTGCTCCATGCTTTGTAAGTGGTTTTAATATCCCTGCTCTCGTCATTTCTGCTTAGACTCACATTGTATTCTGCTAAGGAGCGTACCGGACCCCCTGGATTAATTAAGTTATCAAATGCATCTGGCAAGGCTATATTCTCTATATGTGTTATATGGGACCGAACTAGGGATTTGATTTGCATATATGGGAGGAAGTCATTTTTATTTATGCCATATTTGGCTCTAAACTCGCTGAATGTGAACCATTTTCCAGTCGCTATATTTAGTAAATTTCCTAGTTTGGACACCCCTTTTTGATCCCAGTCTGAAAATTGCTTTTGGGAAGTGCTAGCAGGATAATGGGGATTTCCCCAGATGGGCATGTATTTTGATACGCGATAAGGGAGTTTTAGTAGTTTGCGTACGCTCTTCCAGGTTATCATTGTATCACGGAATATTACATTTTGTTTCAAACGTAGGGGTATTTCAGCTAGTTTTGAGTGCAGGAGGCCAAGTAGGGACCAGGGCTTTGCAATTTCTGTCTCTAGTGTGGTATTTGAAAAACGACTCGTCCCCTTAACTCAGTCTTGGACATGTCTCAGTAAGGCTGACAGATTGTACCTCCGTAAGTTTGGTAAATTTAGACCACCCATATCTCTGGGGAGTTGCAATTTTGTTATTGCTATCCTGGGCTTTTTTCCTCTCCAGATGAATTTTTTGAACGCAATCTCAATGAGTTTGACATCCTTATGGCGTAAAAGGAGCGGGATTGTCTGCAGGGGGTACAGGAGTCTTCCCATTGTGGACATTTTTATAAGAGCTACTCTACCTGCTATTCCCAGGGGCAACGTGCTCCATCTCTCTAGTTCTGTTATAATCTGACCAAAAAGCGGGGTGTAGTTTAGGGCGTAGAGTTGGGTGGGATCCCTTGGAATCTTGATTCCCAGGTATTTAATGTAAGTAGTGGATAATTTTACTCCTAGTCCTGCCCAGGTTTGCACATTTGCCTGTTTAGATAGTGGCATGAGCTCGCATTTTTCTTTATTTATTTTGAGACCTGATAGTTTCTCGAAATCTTGAAGAATCCGAACGGGGGTCCCTTAAGAACAACAGTATGTCACCTGCGAAGATTGCCTGTTGTACCTGGACTTCCTCTATTTTGATGCCAGCTATATGTGTTCATAAGGTCATTGCCAAGGGCTCTAGAGCAATATTAAATAATAAGGGGGATAGTGGGCATCCTTGTCTTACGCCTTTTTGTATTAGAAAGGGAGCCGACACAAATCCTGTGGTTGCTATGCTTGCTTTTGGTTCTTTGTACATTGCACTGATTGCGTTCATAAAAGTACCCTTGAAGCCCATATTGTCCATAACCCCCTGCAGGCAACCCCACTCCACGTTGTCGAAAGCCTTTTCGGCATCCAACATCAAAATTGCTGACGATTTGAAGGTGTTTGGGTAAGCTCGGACATGTTCCAACAAAGTCAGAACTCTACGTATATTAGTGACTCCGGATCTCCCTTTCATAAAGCCTACTTGGCTTTCGTGTATTAAACAGGGCATTACACAGGACAATCTGTCAGCCAGAATTTTAGACAGAATTTTAACATCCTGGTTTAGCAGTGAGATAGGTCTATATACCCCTACGTCACTCAAATCTTTACTTTCTTTTGGTAAGAGTTTTATGTATGCCATGTTCCCCGTTTCAGGGTAACTAGACTCAGCTAAGACTTTATTATATACATTTGTGAGAGGTTCGCCTATTTCCTGCTGGAGTATCTTGAAAAATTCGGCTGTTAAGCCGTCTGGCCCTGGTGTTTTCTGGTTTGACTTCCTGTGTGGTTATAGTTCTGTTTAGGTCTTCAGTTTGTTCCGGGGTAAATTTGCGCAGCGGCAAATCTGCCAGTGCATTAGTTATGTCAAAAGGATTTGTTAATTTTGATTTGTAAAAATCCGCAAAGTGATCCCGGAACAATTTATTTATGTCTGCTCTATCGCTAGTGTACGTCCCTTGCTTATTTTTCATTTGGCGTGGTTCCTGTGCTAGTCTCTTCTGTCTGGCAATATTCGCTAGTAATTTTCCTGATTTTTCGCCAAACTTGTGGAAAGTAAGTGCAGTGTATGGTTTCTGAAGATCTGCTTGCAGTTTAAACCACAGATCACCTTTACACTTAGTTTCCAGCCATACTTCCCTATTCAGATTGGTAGGGTGCTGTAAATATGCTTTGTATTTTTCCCTGACTTTGATCATTTCTGCCTGGTATTTCTCATGAGCTGTTCTCTTTCTGGCGACCACGTATGAGGTGATCCTGCCCTGGAGAACCGCTTTAGCTGCTTCCCAATATAAGATCGGGTTGGTCAAATGCTCTTTGTTGTCACTAGCATATTCCTGCCACCACATTTTCATTTTCTCTTCAAAGTCCTCGCTGCCATAAAATGTAATAGGAAAGCGCCATAGAAAACCTGTGCCCCTTGGTTGACAGTCCTCCAGTTCTAATAGGACTGGAGAATGGTCAGATATTACTAGGTCCTCTATTGAAGTTTTTACAATCCTATATTTAAGGGAGGCATGGATTAAGAAGACATCGAGCCTTGAAAAGGTTTTATGTTTTGGGGAATAAAAAGTGTACTCATGGTCAAGAGGGTTAGTGTGTCTCCATGTGTCTATTAAGCCACAGGAGTCTAATAACGGTTGTAAAAAATCTGTCCCTATTACGCAATGAACGCTTTGGATGGCTCCTGTCTTCCCAAAAATCTGGCACTGTACTCATGTCTCCCCCCAGAATTATGGCGGCGGAGTCTTCCCGCAGAATTTGGTTCTGTAATGCTACAAAGAAAGGTCCCTGATCTTGGTTTGGGGCATAGACATTATAAATTACCATCTTTTCACCCTGTAACTGGAGCTGCAGCACTGATCTTCTACCCTCTGTGTCATGCCACTGACTTAGTACTTTATGTTCTAAACGTCGGCTGATTAGAATTAATACACCCGCCTTTCTGCCCACTGCAGGGGAACCATAAACTGTTCCCACCCAGAATTTCTGCATTAGTTTGAACTGTTCGGCTTTTAGATGGGTTTCCTGCAGCAAGCAGAGATCAGGTTTAAATTTGCCCAGATGTCTTATTACCTGGGATCTTTTTTCAGGAGTCTGTAGACTCTTAACATTCCATGAAAGAATTTTCATATTATGTAATTTCACTCATCAGGAAAAATCGTGTTGCAGCTCCATTTTTTACACCGAAACAGACATACGTAGCACACCAAGAGAGAGTTTCCCCAGATCTATCCCCTCCCTTACCCTTCCCCCCTATAACATTCCCCCAAAACATTTCTACCCATAGCAAATAGTTGCAAAAAGGACTTCTCTTCTTCCCCGCACAAACCTCTAAGCAAGCCGCTCCGAAGACCCATACGTGGGTCCTGTTTCCCCCGGAGGACCATTGCTATATTTACGATTGTGCGGCAGTAACAGTAAATTATGGCAAACTAGTAAACATGTGCTCGTGAGAAAAAACATTCACCCCAACCCGGGAACATGGGTAGAGTATAAACAGGAGAAACAGGCAAAAGAACATGTGTTGTGATTCTTATATGAAAGGAAAAGAGAACCATTCCGAGTATCCCTGTCCTTTAAAAGGAGAAGTTCCTGAGGTTCCTGAATTCCGAAAAGGAGTGATGATAATGGATAAGAAGAAATGGGATCTCTACATGTCTTTGCCCGTAATGATTTCGTTGTGGCTGCGACTCAGGTGATCAGGTCAGATCTTTGGGGCTAGGTGGGGTTTCCTCTGATCTTGGAGTATAGTGCTTTAGAAAGGACTGCACTTCATTAGGTGTCTGAAAGGTGTGGATTTTATTTTCATGGTCAGTTACCTTTAGCACTGCAGGATACATGAGAGCGAACTTCAGGCTCTTGCTATACAGTGAATTGCAGACCGTTGAGAACGCCTTTCGTTTCTGTGACACCTTGGCAGAAAAGTAATTGAATAAACGAACTGTAGAGTCAAGGATCATTAGATCTTGTGCTTGCGCTCTGTAGGCAGTCAGGAGAGAAACTTTGTCTGCGTAATCTAGATAGCGCGCCATCACCATGCGGGGGGTGTTTTGTTTACCCTTAGGTTTTGGCGGGCCCACACGGTGCGCTCTTTCCACTTTTAACGGGCCAGGCAGACCCAGTAATGAAGGTATTTCGGCTGCACATAAGGCTTGTAGCTGCTCTGGCTTAATCTCCTTTGGTATCCCCACAAAACGCAGGTTATTTCTGCACGATCTATTTTATAGATCCTCTATTCTGGAATAGGCTTCTGAGTTATCGTGCTGCAAAGTTTCAATTCGTTTATTGGCAGCATTTAGGTCATCCTCACAAGTGCTCAGTCTCTTTTCCGCATCTGTCAGTCGCCCTTTTTGGTCAGCCACATCTTTTCTGAGGGCTTTAAGGGAGTTGGCCATAGCTTTCTCAATGGTAGCTTGTATGTCAGGGGCGAGAGCCTTCCCTACCTCGGCTGCCAGCTTCTTGTAGTTTATATTAAAATCTGTATCCTTACCCCTATATGTGGACCTGCTTCCGTCCAAGTCACAATCTGAATATCCCCGTTGTGGGGATGGTGTGTGCCTCCCCCCCCCCCTTTGGCGAGCTGGTGTGCTGCCGCTTGCTGACTTGCCGCCCGCCATCTTAGTTTTTCTTGGGCCTGCTTTGCTTTGTCCTGCGGCGGTGGAGCGCGTCAGGTATCGGTCCATGCGACTTGTGGCAGACCCGCAAGAGTGCAGCGATGCTGTTCGCCTAATTTGGGAACGCTGGCGGGCGATAAGCTGGTCCTATCGGGGGTTACAGGCTCACAGTCAGCCGGAGCTCTTCTCCTCCACAGCTTCCATGCGGGCGCCGGAACCGGAAGTTTCACAAGACATTTTAGTCTAGAATTGAGGGTTATCATCAGGAGGATTACAGAAGGCTAGGTCTATTTTAAGTTGAGGGTTAAAAGTTGGGGTCAACTCTAGAGGATTAGTTCCTGGGAGGAGACAAGAAGAAAATCCAGGGAACTTGAGCTGTATGGCCGAATTAAAAGATCTGCTATGGGGCCCCATGATTTGTAGCTACACCTCTGCCTAGGTCAGATTATATGCATTCCTGGAAAGGTTTTTAGGATTTCTTACATATTTCTGAATTTGGCATGTGCAAATTTTGGAAGTAAAGTCCATGTGTGGGATGAATCAAGTGAGAAATTCTGTATGGAAGAGTAGGAAGAATTAACAAAGGTGTATGAGAGAAAGGTCATCAGTAGAGTAGGATGCTATCTGTAAATTAGTGCAATGAGTAAGTAAGAGTTTTCTGCTTGAAGTGTAGTCTATATTTTAAGGGCAACCAGAAAGAGCCCTGACACAGATGAGCGATGTCTGATGATCATGGGGAGGTAAATGAGTCAAGCAGCAAAGTTCAGCTATAGCGGTGACTGCTTGAACTCTGCTTCCTCATCAGAGTATTGTAGTGAGACTTGATAAGTGTTCATGTTCGTGTCCCGCATCAGGAAGGAACAGACACAGAAGATGTTTTTTATTTGGACAGAACAGGAACTAGATTGTGTTAATGTGTGTTTTGAATGAGAATCAGATGTTACCTCCAAGCAATGAGCTTGTGGAACAAGAGTTATTGGTGTGTTCTCAGTGTTAATTGTTATGTCAGGCAGGGAAGCTGATTCATAAGTAAGAAAAACAACAATAATTATTTAAACCATATTGAATTTACGAAAGCAAGCGAACATCAAAGAGAAGATAGCATTTACACAGTCAGGGACATAAGAAGTTACATAGTTACCAAGCTAATCCAGAAGAAGCCAGAAAGCCCTTGAGAGGCATCAGACAGTTTGCTTTAAAAAAAAAAGAAAACAAAAATTCTTCCTGACTCCGCAAAGCAATCAGCAAAACCCCCGGGATCAGCATTCTAATATTGATTATTGAAAATGCATGTTGCTTTTTATATTTTGTTCTTTGAAGAAAGCAAGCAAGGATTAGGAGTGGTAAAGTATGTCTGACAGCATCGAAAGCTAAAGAAAAAAAAACAAGCAAAAAGAAGGAATATTATTTAGATTCAGCAGTTACTAAGCTGGTGATTACTTTAGCCATGGCAACTTCAGCAAAGTGGTAATATATTCACCTTCACGTTAGAAGTGTAGTTTCAAATAATATAAGATGACGTGTACCGTATATCTCCTTTATGAACCTAGATGCTGAAAAAAAGACAGTTGCTTACAAAGGGGATATTCTGTACTTTCTTGCCAATCATCCAAAATACCTCACTATTGTTAAATAATCTGAACATAAAGGAAATATTTATATAACTTTAAAATAAGCTTTAATAAGTCTGAAATAATAATTATTACCCAAATCCACCTGTGTGGGATCCCTCTTACATGGCATGTGAAAGTACTTTGGGATTCATTGCTGTTGAATCTGTTTTGCTAAGAATTTCCTTACGTTAATGACAACTAGAAATAGCAATGTAGAAGATCGGGGTCACAGTAAATCTTATGGTTAGGGCGAGTGAATAAGATAAAAGCAATCTTCCAAAAATACTCTTGTCAAAAAAGTGCGCTCAATAGTGCAATAATTCTGCCCTCTATTCAATCAAGGGCCTTTATCATATCTAATACCAAAAAAAACCCCTTAAGGTGTCTGTGCACCTCCAATTAAATGTCCACCGGTAAATAAATAAATTCTCTGAAATAAAGTCCACCTGTGAAAAAAAACACATTAAAATCCTGTATTGGATCGCAGTCCTCTTGCACCAAACATACAAGTGTACCAATCTTATCTTCCCACGGACACTGCGCTCTCAATGGATTCCCAAGTATTCCAATCCTCTGTGCTTTTATGCTCCAATTCGTGAACATAGAAAAAATAAACAAATAAACATAGCGTGACTCTGTAATTAAGATATGAATCCACCACGTGGTTTGAAATTCTCATGTGATGCCACCACAAACAGGTATCACAGCTCCTCACCCTCTATAGTGGCTGTCAACCCACAAACAGCTTAAGCGTTTATTCTCCAGTGATTTTAAAGCCTTTCACCTTCCACCGTTTTGTGCTGCGTAAACATCACTAAGATCTCCAGCCTCTCACCTTATGTAGTTGCTGCCAAACTATAGGTCAGCTATAGCGCTTAATGAGTTCCACTCCCGTTGTTTCCACACCAGTTTCTATCTCCTTTCCAACAATGATCCATCAAGTTTACACCTATTGACTAAAAGGAGTCTCCATAGCGTAAAACTGTTTCTTTAATTTAAAAAGTTTAAAAACAATTGCACTCACATGCTCCCATAAAGTTATGCGCATATAAGATCCAAGACGAGCTGTAGTCCAGTCCACGTCCTTAAGCTCCGCCCAACGCGTTTCGTATCAAATACTCATCAGGGGCTGGAGACATTGGACCAATGAATTCTTTTTATATACTCTAACTCCTCCTAATTCCCATCTCCACCTTCGGACAGGCACCAATCATCGGCAGCTTCCGTCTGCCTCATAAAGAGCGTGGTGGAACTTCCGATCGAGGACTTCCGCCCTCTGCGTTCCAGGCACGTCACTTCCCATAGTGGCTTGCGTTCCATACGTCCGCACACCAAAGACGTCATAGCTCATGCGTCAATGCGGCCCATCAAGCGTACCATCTCTCTTTACATAGCGGCTTGCGTTCCATACGTCCGCACGTTACAGTAACACCTCTCATGCGCCATTGCGGCCAATCAGGCATATGTTTCCGCCTCCTTAGCCAGCAATATCCCTCCCCCAACTTCTCTTCTCTCTGTTCCTACGGGCTCTTCCAAAAATATTATTTGTATTTGAATATTATTTGTTTCTTTGCTATGGTAAAAAATAAATTTCTTGAAGTCAATGGGAACCATGACGAAAAAAAAGCCAGATACTTACCTAAGGAGAGGGAAAGCTCTGAGTCCTAATTGGTCTCCTGGTGCTCATTCCAGCGGTCAAATGCTGCTGTCTCCACCGCCGAAGGGAGGCTTCGGAAGTCTTCGGGAGCTCGAGTGCTCCTAAAGACAGGATGCTCCAGACTGCACACACACCTATCCGAAGTCCCCTGCAGCCGGGGATTCAAATGAGGAATCTAGTGCTGCACCGAGGGCACTGGGAGAGGAGAGCGAAGACTCATTAGGACCCAGAGCCTTCCCTCTCCTTAGGTGAGTATCTGGCTTTTTTTTCACTATGGCTCCCAATTGCTTTAAAGATAACAGGGCTGACAATTCACTTTCCTGTGTCTTCTTCCAGCCCCTGTAGGCTGGTATGTCCATTACTGTTCTCGTGGCCCTCCTCCTTGCTCAGCTGTTCAGTCCGCTACTGCATCCAAGTCCACAGAAACTGCTACCATTTCTGCACGGCAGTCCCTATGTTTTTGTGCATACTTGAGTAGCTTGGTCTTGTTTCTATAAAGATCGCTTCTGGACAGACTTCTCCGGACAGTAGAAGGGTGTACCTGGGCCCCACTGCTGGTTTCTGTCACTTCTTAGCTGATGGCACTGCTGGACATCTTCCAATTTGAAGGGTAATAAGCTATATGTATCCTTGGCCGACCACTGCGTCTACGATCCTCAACACTACCCATTTCTTTGTGCTTCTTCAAAAGAGCTTGAATAGCACATCTTGAAACCCCAGTCTGCTTTGAAATATTTGTCTGGGAGAGACTTGCTGATGCAGTATTGATTTGATTTAGATTTTTCTTTTGTTCACTCACTTTTTGTATTTTGTAAATTGATTGTAAATTGATAACAATAAACAATCACTATTTATATTTCTGAAAGCAGTCTTTATTTAGTACTTCTATACTATCATCTGGTCATGTGTGATCCTGGCGAGTAAAATACTTTTAAAGGGCTTGATTGACAAACCGGTGCTAACCTACTTAGCACGTCTAAAGTCTTTTGACATGCTAACCAGGGTGCTAAGTAGGTTAGCACCGGATCTCTCAATCAGATCGCGCGCTAACTTTGCGCGCGTAAAACTTTGCGCGCGTAAAAAGTCTTATGCGCGCTAAGTCCTATAGGCTTTAATGGGCACTTCGCGCGGAGCGCGCTGCGCTCAGTGCAGTGCGCGCGTAAAGTTTTACGTGCATAAAGTTTTGCTCGCATAAAGTTTTACGCGCGAAAAGCTCGTTTAGACGTGCTAAGGGGGATTTCACAGGCGTGCTAACAGTTAGCACCGCTTTGTGAATCAAGCCCAAAGTTAAAAATGACAGGTTGCGGGGTATAAAACAGACCTGTCCTGATGTCTTTGGGTCATAGGTGACGCTCCAACCTCCTTCTCGCCAGTCCAGTCACAATCATGTTTCCAGTGACTGCTGGAGCTCTTTGGTAACTTGGCAGCTGAGGACAGGCCACAGCAATGCAGATTTAAAGTCGCCAGAGCAAGTGATTTTGAAAAATAAATGCCAGAGGAGGCAGAGGAATCATCTGCCTCAAAGGATGATGCCAGAACAGGTAAGTATATAGCCCTTCAAACCCCCCTTCCCCATCCATGCTCATTATCTGTCATTTTTATCTTGGGTACCTTTAAAGCTGAAATAAACATTTTTATATCATGATAAATAAAAAAAGCAAAATAAAGGCAAAAATAAAAATATTATTTTTTATAAATGCCAATAAAAACATAAAGGCACAGACAAGAGAGATTCAGATCACATTGGAAAGATGCGCAGATACAGGATACAGCAACCCAATCCTGGTGCAGGTGGTAACCCAGGGTAAGGATAATAAAGACAATAGTACTCTGGCCTTGTTCTGATCACAAATAGCTTTTTATGTATAAAGAATTAAATATTCATTGAATTATAACTATGAAAAACATTTAATTGAATCTTGCATAAAAACAGCAGATGTGGAAAGTGAACTTACGACTACATTAGTCTGTTCATAATTCTTGTTGTCTGAGCGCACTCAGTTTATCAGCAGAAACCCTGGAGCTCTAAGCATACATGGGAGTAATGCCAAACTCATGAATAACACAAAATAATTAGGTCCTCATAATACAAGTAGAATATAATTCATCCACTAGGAAAACCTTTTGGGTTGCAGATAAAAGATGGTCTGTATGATGCATGGTTACCAGCTACTCCTAATTTTAAGGATAATGTCACATCAGAAAACTAAGTTAATTTAATTATCAACATCCTATTTTTCTGATAGAACAGGTGATAACGATGGTTATGATGATGTTAATTACAGCAAATATCATCACTGCTACTAGTGTACTACTACACATATATAAAGTAGTGTCATATTTTACAGCACCTTGCAGAGAACTTCAGATAAATAACATCACAATCCATGACCCTGACTAATAACTTTTGGGGATGGGGTGACTCTGCCTAATTATGTGTGAGGATTTAAGGTGTGGACTTTGTCTATCTATTTGGTGCTTTTCCTTATTATGCCTGGGCATTTGAGGGTGCCTATATGGAATTATGTTTGGAGAAATTAAGGGGGAGGGGGAGGGAGATGGCGAATTTTTGCCTAATTATGCTTGGGAGGAACTTACCTATGTTTACCTTACCTATTATGTTTGAGGATATAGGAGGGATTTTGCCTAAATATGCTTGAAGATTTAGGGTGACTCACATCTGTAAATTTAGGGAGGACTACCCGATAATATCTGGGGCTTTGAGGGGGAACCCTGTCTAATTATGATTTTGGGGAGATTTCTGCCCAATTATGATTTTGAGTGCTCTGCTTGATTATTATTTTGGCAGGGGCTCTGCCTAATAATGTTAGGGTACATTCTGACTATGTGTAATTAATCTTAATTACGTTTTAGAGGACATGTTGCCTAATGGTGTTTTTTTGTGCACGACACTCTGCCTAATTATTTATTTTGAGGAGTAAACTTCTTAATTACTTCTTTGTTTCAAGCTTTGCCTACTTTTGTTTAAGGAGGAAATGTTGCCTAAATCTGTTGATTGTAGCCAACACTTTATTTGTGGGACACGCTGCTAATTGTGATGCTGGGGAACTCACTAAATTACTATGTGTTTTACGGGAGAGTATGCTGTCTAATTGATATTTTGGAGGATATGCCTACTTAATTATAATCTTAGGCAAAGGTTTCAAACCCAAGGCCTATGGGCGGCATTCGGCCCTCCTCACCCTTTTATGGGACCGTCAAGAGATTTAAATGTGCGTTATTGTAAGCTGTAAAGAAACAGCACATTGCCCTCCCATCCAAAGGACAGTGTTTCTCGTTGAAACATTGTCAGTTTGAGCCAGAGTACAGCAATAACTCATGGGACCCCCCTGCAAAATTAGCTTGGGGACCCCTCCTTGGATTTGAACTCCACGTGTAGCTTACAAAAGCACACATACCTACTCACTTTCCTCCTCCCCCAGCACCGTCTCCCCACATTGCAGAGTAGCACAGTGTAACAGTGTAACATCTACCTGCTCCAGCGATGCTTTGGATGTTTTCTGTTCTTCCTGGTAGCTACATGTGTCATGCATTCAAAGCCAGAAGTATACTGTGCAGCAAAGAGTTTGTGGCTGTCCGAAAGAACAGACGAGAACTAAATCAGCACTGGAGCAGATAAGTATTAAACTGCTCTACTGCCCTACTCTGCAGAAGGAGTCGCAGCGAATTCCCATATCCCTCAGCCCCCCCCCCCCCCCCCGTTGGTCACTCTAGTTACACCACTTAATTTGAGACTGTTCAATAAATGTTAAACAATCTGGCCCACAAATTAGACTGTTTTATATTTTGGTCCCCTACGTGACTGAGTTTGGCACCTCTGATCTAGAAAAGGCATTGCTCTACTGGATACTGAAAGCTTTCCCTTGAACCTTTTAAAGTTAGCTAACAGATGGTGTCCTAGTTCAAATGTTTGTGCTTCAGCTGATGGCTAACATGATTGTAAGGTTGTCGGGTTCAAGAATACCACATACCTGAGTCTGATGAAACCGCACAGAGTTGAGGACAGCTTCTCTTGCAATTTACCGCCTGCAGTCCCTGGAGTTGAAACAGCGAAAGCTGGGTGGCAAAGACTAGGAGGGCTTGTGTAGGCTACTTGACATGGATAAATCCAGTGGCAGATGGAGAGATCAGCAGGTTGCAAACCAGCTGCCAGGCTGGAATGCAGTTAATGATGTAGGTTGGCCCAGCAACAGTGACAGATGCTAAAGGAACAGCAGAATTGTCAGGAACAGCAAGCCAGGAGTTGTTGACCATGCATGTAGTCAGACAAGCAGAAGTTGGAAGCAGAGCGGGTAGACGGACATAGCAAAAGTTTGTAATCAATCAGGTTGGTAACAGAGCAGGTAGACAAAGCGGGTTGGTAACAGAGCAGGTAGACAAAGCAAAGTTCAGCAACAGATTGGGTTCTCATACTAGGCAGGTCAACATCAAAAGGAATCAGGACACCAGACGCATGGTCAACAGGTCACGTCACGAATGCTGCAATACTACAGCTGCGTGCTGTTGGCACTCCGCGGTTTAAATAAGCCATTTGGGGCATGTGCACATGCGTGAATGCACAGGAGCGCAAATGCTCATGCACGTGCAGTGATCTCAGCCCACTACACATACGGCAAACACACACACGCCAATACGCATTGCCATTATGAAGATGCGCAACAGCACGCAGATACATGCACATGGACACCAGTCTGTGACAGGCGCCATTACCAAGCACATAAGTGACCGTGACAAACGTAGTTTACTTCTGATTCCAGCAAAGCAGCTGCCTCTTCTGAGAGCTGACTCAAGTCTCCCACTTACTCTTCTTACCAGGTGTTCCCCTGGCCTTTTGGCATCCTCAGCACCCCTTGTGTGCCTGTGCGCACACTGGTAGCTTTCTCGGACGGGCATGTGTGGCCATGCTCCCTTCCTCCTCTCTTCAACATCAGCAATAGCAGCTGAAGAGTAATTGATTAGTGTAAAGTGACCAATGTTTGGCTGTTGGATTAACAGTGTATGGCCGCTGACTTGCCTATTGACCTTGAGTCTGTCTGAGCCCTGAACTGACAGTCATCTTGTCAGGGTCACATTAATCTCGGCACATGTGATTGATGTGGGCACTCCCATGGTGTGGAGTCTAAGAGAGCACGGGTCTTAACCAGCGCACGTCTTGAGGGATGATGGGCCATCACCACAAAAGGGTGGCAGATTACTTTGCTTTACCAGGTCACGTTCCCTAGGACTGCCCCAGCAGAGATGAGAAGAACAGGAGGGGTTAACCTTGCTGTAAGGAAAGGAGGATGAGGAACGATGGGATAGGAGTGGTATGACAGGTGTGATGGGACCAAAGACAGGAGTGGTATGACTGGCATGATGGCACTGGTATAAAAGGACTAATGGAAGGACTGATGTGACAGAACTGACCGACAGGAATGGCATGACTGGACTGGTATGACAGGACTGACTGAAAGAACTGGCGTGACTGGACTGGTATGACAGGACTGAAGACAGGACTGACGTGAGAGGATTGACTGACTGACAGGCAGACAGGTGAGAGGATCGACATGTACACAAGCTGCAGCTAAACTCATACATAACAGCAACGCTGGTTGGTCAGGGTTTAAATACCCTGACCTCTCGACCAGTGCTGAAACCATGCCCCTTGGACTTTGTTTCTGTTTTACTTTCTGCTTGTCTGTTTTGTCTGTTTTACTTTCTGGTACTTTAATGGTTTCCTTAGCCTCTGATCCTGTATCTTGCATGCACAATTCCTGGGTGCAGCCGATGCATTCAGTCACCTGTTCAAGCAGGAGGCTTGACTTTAGATGAGAAGCATGGTGGCGTTTGGGATATAGGATCTGAAGGGAAACCTGTGATTGCTGGAGAGTCTTACAATGGTACAATACTCCACTACTGTAAACATACACATCTGTGATGACCAATGGCCTTCACCAGAATTGGAACCTACAATGGTTCATACAGTAAGGTATGGTTGGCCCATTAACCATAGAGACTTGTACACCATATAAAGGCTGCAGATATTAGTGATGCTTTTCTCTCTCCCTCCCAAGTAATTTTCCCCAAAGATAAGTGACCCATCTTGGGCACTAGGTAACAAAAAACGTTAATATCCCCATATGGATCAGTACAGCATTGAAAGGCAGAACCCAAACAGCAGTGGGGGTACAGCTTCGGGCCTAACAGCCATTTCACAAATAAGATCTGCTTCGTCAGAAGCACAATGCAAGAAACTCAATGCTCAATGCAACTGACAGCAGTATGTGCACAATCCCAACTCTCATGGCCAGCTGTAGCAATCTCATACTGACATTGCAGTTAATCATAAACACTTGTAGCCACACTGAGGGCAATATCACTCTGTCTGTTCATCTGCCTATATTCACCAAGCATTCTCCAAGTTCAATGATTGTGCCAATATGTTTTAAAATCAGTACAATGTGAAAATATGTTTTCAGTTTAACCTATGCAGCTAATTTTCCTAGGAATTTGCCAAACTGTGATAATTGCTTAATGAATTTCCAAGATGAATGCACGCCTAAGAAGTGCATGTCTCCTGAGAGAAGCGAAGCCTCGCAGCCCATACCTGATCTAGCTGTGCTAGTCATACACTTGGCTCACACATCTGCTTGCAGGTAATTTGCATCACTCTGGTGGTTTCCCAAGTGTGGTGATTGAAAGATAACATTTAATATATGCATTTTATTAAATATTCAGCTTTCCCAAAAGGATATCTAGCCAATCGGATAAATTTGCAATTTATGTACAACTTTTAATAAATCTTTAAGCAACAAGCGAGTTCATTCTCTTTATCACTGGCTACATCTTATCAAAGCCCTGCAGTACAGGAGTTTGTAGCATAAATGCAAAAATTGCTTTGGGTACTTTTGTATGGTTGGAAAACCATAGCTCTGTCGTCATATTTTTAATTAGATACTGTAGATTTATATAACCAAAATGTAATAACTTCAAAGTGTTTACTGCCAATCATATTGACAAACGATAAACATATGCTTTGCATAATATTTTTATCATATATCTACAGTAGGTGTATCAATGTATGCTTTTTCTAATATGATGTGAATAGACCACTCTCCCTATTGCACTGTTACATGTAGGGAGCCAATAGTGAAAGCAATATGGAGGCTGTCATCTTTTCACGTTTTAACAGTCTTGTTGCCTAGCTGTCATTCTGATTCTATGCCCATTATATTTTCAGAGTCATTGACCTAGATCCAGCATGCAGATCAGAAGTTCTGAAGTCACTGGCTGAATGCATTCTGCTGCAGGTGAGTGATACTGAAGCCCAAAAGGTCAGGCCAGCAGTAAAGGGAAATTACACTTTACATTTTTTTATCATGTTACATTCATTCTAGCTATTTATATTGTAAGGATTAACAGAAAACATTATTCAGATTCCTTATATAATTTCTATGTGCATGTAAAACACAGCCATTCCACACTGTTTCTGATAGAAAGTGTCAAGAGGGTTGATTCACAAAAGGCCAGTAACATTGCACACCACGGGGCAATGTTACCGGCCTGTACTGGAAATAATAACGCTTGTTGAACCAATAGTGTACATGTGGTACGAAAGTAACTTAACTCATCCTACTTCTTAACATTTGAAAGCACGTGGGAGGTGCCCGGGAAAGGATATACAGGTGTTGATTTTAATACTATATTTGGCGGTATCCAACTATATTTGTAAAAATAATAATAAGTTGTCCTGCCTTTATAGTTGTCCCCTTAGGGAAAGAGACATATGCAAGATCGAGTAACAAAGGTTTATTAAATGGTGCACTTCTTAACATGTGGTACACTGTTTACATACGTTGCTATGGTAACACTCGTCACTCTAGCGCAGGGGTCCCCAAACTTTTTTAGTCAAGGGCCGGGTCAACATACTTTAGACTGCTGGGGGGCCGGAGTGTACATAAAATGAAGTAGAAAAACATTACATTGAACCTAAGTAGTGTAAACAGCACCTGAAACACAATCCCCCTCATGCAAAGCAAACAGTGTTCAAAATACAAGCAAAAAAGTTCAAAATACATACTGTTATTTTGAAAGTCCCCCCAAAACAACCCCTTTCCCCAGTAATTGCAAGGACTGCAAATTATCCACCCCTACACACGTGCGCACACACTGCTTTTATATTACCTCTAACCACCCCACCACCACCACAGTATGACAACCTGCCATACAATTGGACAGCAGTACCACCTAATGCGGAATTGGATTGGAAGCCAATCAATGACTTCTTGCTGGCTTCCATGAGGAAACGTGGTGCCAGCACTGCTGCCGAATCTATAAGTAATACATTTTGTGTGTGCAGGGCCAGTAAAAAAGCCTCAGGGGCCGCATTCGGCCCACGGGCCTTAGTTTGTGCTCTAGCGGCACAAATGAGCATTACTATTTTCAGTACAGGCCTGTAACATTGCCCCGTGGTGGGCAATGTTACCAGCCTTTTGTGAATCAACCTCAAAATGAGGTGGGTGGCAAGTTGTGAAAATTAATAAACGTGTGAAAATAAATAAAAATTGTGACACATAAAGTAGGAGGCAACCTGATTAATGGAAAGCAGAATTACTAGGAGCTACACATGTATGCAAGTAGCTGTTATTAAATGTATTATTTACTAAAATGGGCACCAGGAAATGCTGTAAAATATTGGTGTAATACTGATATTGTACTATTACCCACTGTAACCACTATTTTTGCATCTAGTAAAATGGGCACCAGGAAAAGGGATAAAATATTGGTTAATATGCTGATATTCTACTAATTCATTCATATAGTAAAATATTGGTAAATATTAACCCAACTTACCTCTCCCCTCGCTCACACAGAGCCCTCCTCTGGTAGTGCCTAGCCTTAAAGAGGCACTTAAGTGAAAAACATAAATTGAGTTTTACTCACCTGGGGCTTACCTCAGTGCCCTGCAGCTGATCGGTGCCCACGACGAGTCGCTCTGATGCTCCGGGTCCCGCCGGCGGCCACTTCCGGTTTCGCCGTCAGGACCCGTCAGGCTGGGGAACGCGGCGGATTCTACGTATTCCTAGCCAAAATAGCACCCCTATGCGGCCATATGCCTATGCTGCGTACTTCTAGGTTGCGAACTGGAGAAGCCAAAGGGGTCGGCTTCCCTGACAGAGTCAGGGGTGGTGAATTCAGACTCTCCACAGGAGACTGATACGCTGTACCGCACTCTGGTAGTAGGTAGTACCACGGTGGGTGGGACGGCCTTTAACACACCCAACGGGCATTACGAATATCTCATGATGCCCTTCGGGTTGTGCAATGCCCCAGCCGTCTTCCAGGAACTGATCAATTAGGTTTTCAGGGAGGTATTAGGACGATTCGTCTTAGTTTACTTGGACGACATCCTCATTTTTTACCGTACCTTGTCTGAACACAGGGACCATGTAAAATTTGTCCTGAACAAATTACGTCAAAATTCTCTATTCGCCAACATTGAGAAATGTCTCTTTGAGGTCTCCCGGGTTCCTTTTCTTGGTTACATAATCTCCACTGAAGGTTTAGAGATTGACCCCGATAAGCTATCTGCTGTTTTGGAGTGGCCTCGTCCTGTCGGCTTGAAGGCACTCCAACGATTCTTGGGCTTTGCCAATTATTATAGACGGTTCATCAAGGGGTTTTCTTCGATAGCTGCGCCTCTCACGGATCTTACCAAGAAGGGGGTGGACACCCACAACTGGTCATTAGATGCACTGACCGCATTTGCCTCACTCAAACAGTTGTTTTGTTCTGCTCCCATCTTGAAGCATGTAGATGTGTCCCTCCCTTTTGTGGTAAAGGTGGATGCTTCAGAGATTGGGGTGGGGGCCGTACTGTCCCAACGCTCTGGCTTACAAGGCAAGTTGCATCCATGTGCATACTTTTCCAGGAAGTTCTCCCCAGCGGAAAAAAATTATGATATAGGGAATCGGGAGTTATTAGCTATTAAACTTTCATTTGAGGAATGGCGCCACTGGCTTGAGGGGGCTCAGCACACTGTCACAGTTTTCACAGATCACAAAAACTTGCAGTATATTGAAAGTGCTAAACGGCTCACACCTAGACAGGCCCGGTGGTCCCTGTTTTTTACTCGGTTTGACTTTATTATTACATTTAGACCAGGCAGCAAGAATATTAAAGCAGATGCTCTCTCGAGATGCTTTGAGCCAGAATCTGTGCAGTCTCTTACCCCTGTTGGCATCCTCCCTGAAAGTCTAGTTGTTGCAACTTTGGGACTACAGGGTGATCAAGTTGCCAGCACAGGGGTCCCCTTGATGCATGGTGAAGAACAGCTGGTGGATTGGAAAGTTATTCCGGCAGACAGAGTTTGGGCTCTCCCAATCAGGTCCAGGAGGTTAAGGTCCTTCTCGCAGGGATATTCCCCTCCCTCCCGCCCTATGATGGTTGGGGTAAACAGAATGAAAGGAGAAACTCAGGAAGCGTGTCCGGAGTCCACGCCTAGAGGGGGGTACTGTGATGAATATAAAGGGCAACTGCGGTGAACGGTTCCACCGCCGCTGCTGCCCTCGTGCCACTGCCCGTCTTCTCGGCATGTAGAAGCAGTGGAACCTGCGAAATGGCTGTTAGGCCGACCTCTTTATGCTCCTAATGTTTTGCATGTACTTGCTGGATTAAAGGAATATTGGATTACTGCATACTGGTGCCAGGCTCGCTGTTCTTTTCTACTGGGAAATACTGAAGTGTACCTAACCTAGAGCACAGTGGATTGCAACCAAGGTCCAGCGGCTGTATCCAGTCTATTGAGTGCCGGTTTCATTACCTTATTTCTTCTTTTTGCAAAATCCTTGGGTGATCACTTGGCTGCAGTACTTCCTGAATCACCCGCTCCACAGGAGATTCAGCCTCCTCGATATTGTTTCTTCCAGCTTGCTGGAGCTTGTACTCTAGTGCACGCTCAGTGTACTGATAGTACCTCACCAGCCCCTCTGGTGAGGTCTCATTCAACTATCAAAGTTACGGTTGCACCCAATCACTACACACTCAGCTCTTTGTCTGCTATACTAGTATTATTGGTGATTCTGCAGATCACCCATAATCAGGTATAGCGTCTGTATTTTTGGTGATTCTGCAGATCACCATATAATCAGACATCTGAGCTACGACACAAGACCGTTACAGTTTTATGAAATGGTCATGGAAGACACTAATGTCTGTATGTATGTTTGTTTGTTAAATAAATGAGCATATTATCATTTGTATTTTATCTTTGTTCAGAATCAAAAAAGTTGACTGTTGTGGAGTCAAAACTTAAAAATATAAAAAACTTTTTTGAGAGAATTATTTTAGAAACAATCATTTTTAACATAAGGGTCATAATGAACATGAATTATTAATAACTGGTTATGGAAAACCATACAGTTTGTTTGAAAATGAAGGTTAATGATAACAAGTGATGTTTGTTTATATTAACGTAGTACCCATATTAAAAGTGATATACAGTAGTTGTTTTATATTTACTCCCTTATGAACAGTTAGCATCAATAGATCAAAAGTTTGTATTGATGTGAATATGGCAGCCTTTTAAATAGGTGTCAATATTACATGATACCGGAAGGATCTGGATAGGATGGCTTTATGAGTAAGAAAATGGTTGATGAAATTCAAGGTTAAAAAATAAAATGCATCATGGCCATACCAATGGTCAAGCACTATACAAAATAGACAGAATACAGATGGGGAACATCAAACTTGAAAAAGAAGTTAGGAGTATTGATTGTCAACAAGTTAAACAATTGTATAAAATGCCAAGCAGTTGCAGCTAAAGCAAATAAAATGTTGGGATGCATAAAAAAGGAAATAAGGCCATATCAGGAATATGGCATACAGTTCTGGGCACCAAATAACAGGAAGGACATTGGAGTTTTAAAACAAGTGCAGGAACAAGCCACAAAATTGGTCAAAGGGATGTACGGTCTCACTTACCAGGAAAAGTTAGTCAAACAGAGCTTATTCAGCCTGTAACAAAGAAGCACTAGGGTGATTTAATTAATAGGTTTAATTACATTTGAGGGCAATTCAAAAGTAAATTTTTGTCTCTAGGCATGTACAAAGGACAAGGAGACAGGTAAGAAAAAGGTTTTGCCATTTAGAAATGTTTCTTTGCAGGCGTATATATATGTATGCCGCTGGTGAGTTGGGTGCAGGGTGAGCTGAATGATGGCTCACCCTGCTGCCGGTCAAATCCCCGGCAGATTCAAATACTATTCCCCCTCTAAGTTGAAGAAACTCAGAGGGAGCTTACCAATGGGTGGGCAGATGAGTATAGCATTACTGCTATAGCGGCACCAAAGTCAGGCGATATGCGGCCAATGCACGGCGACAAAAACCACCTGCTTGCTTTACAGAAAGAGTGGTTTAAATGTGAAATATGTTACTACAGGAAGTATATATAGCAATATTTCACATCTGCATTTAAAAAGGGACTTGGACACTTTCCTTGCATTGAAGAACATCTAGGGCTCTAAGCTGCGTAAGGATTTTTCTCCTTCATCCAAATCAAAGTTTGTGGTGAAATCCGCTTGATCCCTAAGTAACTTGGTCAGTGCGGGAACCAGGTAACTCAGTCGAAAAAGCAGCAGAATCAAAGAAGGGAGGATCTGCACAATGTCCCAAGTGAATGTGAACCTTTATGGAGTCAGATAAAACCAAGAGACACCGAGATATCCAATCACCCAAATCAGCTGGAATATGTGAGGGTGCAGGACAGGTTTTTACCAATTTTTCTGAATGAACTTGATGGACAATTTTTTTTTCACCCAATTTAACTATGTAACTTGATTGCTATTAGAATTTGATCTTTTCCGTTTTGGGTTAATGGGGTTTTAATTCTTGGTTCAACAATGTTGCAGCTACTCCTCTACAATCTTGGCAGACGGTGTCATCTAATTTTGTTAAATGGTTACTACACCTTGCCTGATAAATGATTTTCTATTCTATATTTCTATTGAAAGTAAAAGGGGAAAAAATGAACGGAAAGTTATACTTTCTGGTAGATGTTTTAATGTTTTTATTATGACATTATTTTTATCAGTTGAACATCCTGCATCAATCTGAACATTTGTAACATGAAAAATCATTTCACTTTTCTCTATAGAGCTATCTCCCCAGCAGAATATGTTCTTGACCTTTCCTTCTATCAGCAGAATCATCTTTTGCTAACTGAATGAAAACTGACAATGTGTAAATCTGCTGTCTGCAGGGAATGGAAGGAAAGCTACTGGACCAATACTTAAAAATAAGAACAGGGCCGGAGCTACCATAGGAAAAAATGGTCAATTGCCCCAGGGCCCCAGAGCCTGTAGGGGCCCCCAAGGTGTCCCTCCCTCATCTTAACTGTTGCTCCCCAGGGAGTCTGCAGAGTCTGTTAAGTTGGAAGTTGATTGGGGGAGGGTCAGCAGCCAGCTCAGGGGCCCAGGAGGGAAATTTGGCTGCAACAAAGGGCCTCTAATGACGCTTTTTGGTTGGGGGGGGTGTCTGTTGGGGGGCCCCCAGGCTAATTTTGCCCTAGGGCCCCATTGTTGCTTGAACCGGCCTTGAATAAGAAGATTTTAATACGTTTGTATTAATTACAACATACATGTCAATCACTAAAGGGTACTGTAAGGCTTGGTGGTGTATTCTCCACAGTCAGCATGCAACGCATGAGCTGGCGTGGAGGAGGTACACACACCAGCACAAGGAAACAGGCTATCCCTAGTATAGTGGAGGGGAGGACTGACTCCAATAGGAGATTGTGGCGCACAGAGCCGGTGCAGATCTGACAGCCACAAACAATGCTTTCGTTATAACGTCTTAGCGCAAAGTAGCGCTGAGCGCATAAACCAGAACTGAGGAGATCAGGACAGGTAGACAGAATGAACGCTTGCTAGCTAGCGGCTACTTAGCGACAGCAAGCGTCCAAAACAAGATAGACTGGAATGAGGCAGCCAATGCGATTGCAGCGATGGCGTGCCTCACAAAGACAGGACAGGATAGTCAGGAAATAGCAGGATCAAGATAGATGAACGTAACAGACAAATATACAATAAGTATGTTTTCCTAGCGTATTACAATTACAGCTATCAATGAAACTATTTGTAACGTCTGACTAACATATGTATATATCGGCAATGAACCGATATATGACATAAGCAGGAACGCTGACTAGGACTGGAGTAATACAGGGAACAGGACTCAGAAGGATTCGCTATCTCTTCGCAGAGATGAACGCAATCCACAAACGGTAACAGAACAGG
This sequence comes from Hyperolius riggenbachi, assembly GCF_040937935.1. Taxonomy (NCBI): domain Eukaryota; kingdom Metazoa; phylum Chordata; class Amphibia; order Anura; family Hyperoliidae; genus Hyperolius; species Hyperolius riggenbachi. The sequence continues at coordinate 373,335,689 of NC_090646.1, forward strand.
ATTCAGAAGGATTCGTTATCTCTTCGCAGAGATGAACGCAATCCACAAACAGTAGCAGAACAGGATTCAGAAGGATTCGTTATCTCTTCGCAGAGATGAACGCAATCCACAAACAGTAACAGAACAGGATTCAGAAGGATTCGTTATCTCTTCGCAGAGATGAACGCAATCCACAAACGGTAACAGAACAGGATTCAGAAGGATTCGTTATCTCTTCGCAGAGATGAACGCAATCCACAAACAGGACCAGGAGCAGGATACTAGCTCAGCACGGGTGCTCACGATACGCGCAAACTACCAAAACGTGCTGGAAAGCTGACTAACTGCACACAGGATATAAACAGTTCGTGTACGTATACATCAGCGACACTGATGTATCAACGTAACACGAATACAAGGAAAATAATAAACGTGCTGGTATGCATATATATGGGCAATGAACCAATATATGATGCAAAACCAGCAAAGTATCTTTTAGAACAAGAAACACGATCGGGGGCTGAAGCGACAGCAAGATAGGCTTAAACTGAAGCTATGAAAACCCGAGGAGTCCTGCAGGAAGCAGATCTTTATACTGAGGTCATCCAATGGGAGCAGACATGCAGATTCCCACACAGGTGAATGATAATCAGTCACAAGCTGACAGCAGGGAAGGGCAGACAAAGCTATGCAGCTTGCATGGAAAGAGATCAGAACTGCCTGAGCTGCAGCACTACTACTTCCAGCAATATCTGCTGCAGCAGCGATCATTACAGGTACCTTAGATGGTGTAATAGGGAGAAATTATACATACCTGGGGCTTCCTCCAACCCTCTCCAGGCTGATTGGTCCCTTGACATCCTTCTGCGATGCCTGGATCCTCCGCAATTTGTCCCACAAAATCCTCCAGCTGGAGCCATTTGGCACAAGTGCAGTCCAGCAGCACATGCTCCCCCATCGGGCTCCTGTGGCCAGCAGCATTCTGCTCCTGCGCAGTATTATTCTGCAGGTGTAGAACGCTCCCGGCATGTGCAGTACACCCTGGACCAGAGGACTTTCCCGGGGCAAATTGCGGAGGATCCAGGTGGCACAGAAAGACCACGAGGGACGTGTCAGCCTGGATGGGGCTGGAGGAAGGTATGTATAATTTCTTCCTTTTACCCCATCTCAGGTTTTTAACTCAAACACACACACACACACACACACACACACACACACACACACACACACACACACACACACACCCAAGCACTTATTTATGGGAAGGCACTTAAGGTGGCTATACATCACTTAATGTACAGTATGTCCAAATCATTCCCTGATGGACTATGATCAGAAAGGCAACTATTGCTTAGCCACACATTGCACAGGCAGAGACTCCTCCACTTTTGGGACTCCTAGCTTCCTTCGGTCTTAAAGGATACCCAAGGTGACATGTGACATGATGAGATAGACATGTGTATGTACAGTGTCTAGCATACAAATAACTATGCTGTGTTCCTTTTTTCTTTTTCTTTCTCCACCTGAAAGAGTTAAACATCAGGTATGTAAGTGGCAGTTCCTCTCTGGACTGGGTCAGACTACAGTGTGACCCTCACTGATAAGAAATTACAACTATAAAACACTTTCCTAACAGAAAATGTCTTCTGAGAGAAAGACATTTTATCTCTAGCATACTTCAATGAATGTGTCATTGAGCAAAAACAATAAAAAAGAAAAAAACTTAAAAAGTAGATTTAAATATAAAATAAAACTGTGTAAAATAAAATAGTTTATTTCATTCATTTATTTTAATCTCGGGTGTCCTTTAAGCATCAAAGAGAGAGCATGCACCATGTCACTTGGTGCAGGTAGTATCAACACAAAATGCACCAATGTCACGTGGAGCAGACACTCACAGTGACCGAATAAGGCCAGGAGTCACACCAGCAGAGAGTCACAGATTACCCAGCAAGCTCATGGTGAGCCAGAGCTCCCAGAAGTATGTAAGGGGTTGAAAGGGATCGCAAAGCCACTTTACTAAAATGCTATGCAAAGCAGAATTTTGCCTTCCTAAAATGTTAATACTACAGAGCCAAACTAATCCAATTCCAATCCAGCTCCTCCGATTTGCTAGAAATATCAAATTAAAAGGCTGATCTGCCACCAAAATCAAGTAATTTATGGGCACCTTTACTATGCATTTAATCTGCTGCATTACCAGGGGGACAGCCTCTGCAATCACAGGTGAAAGGGGAGATTGAAGGCAGTCATGTAGGTACCCCAACTACATACTCTTCCTTCCTCCAGTACAAGAGTCCATCCTCCAGATATTTTTGTGGCCACACTTGATAGATGCATATCCAGTATTGTGCAAAGTAAAAACAGACAAGGATTTCTTAGGTGTAACTATCAAACAGTATACATTTGTAGCTTTTAAAGTGTACTTGTAGTGAAAAAAGTGCCACAAAGAGGGGAAGAGGGAGTAGAAGTAAGCTCCTGGATAATCTCAAGGTTTCCCCCTTCCCACTCCTTCTCGCTGTTCCAGCTCTGGGACCCCCTGGAGCACATTTATAAGAGCTTGCCACACTGCACAGGTGCATATTCAGGGGTCGGCCTTAGGCATTTGCCACCTGTGCACCTGCACAGGGCCCCATTCCAGGAGTGGTGGGGGAACCACATGCGCTTACCAAGGGACAATCTGGCTACTATGTCTGCACACATCACTGTCAGTGCCTCATGTACATGCCTCATGTACATGCAGCGCGGCAGGTCACAGTAAGACCACACCCGTGTGCTGTGACTACAGGACTTCACTAGAGCTACCCCCATTCTGTGGGACTCTCTCCCACTGCCCATCAGACTTGCAACCACCTTCAACACCTTCAAAAAAGCATTTTACTCACTTCTTCAAGGAGGCCTACCTCAACTCAACACTGCCCTAACCCTCTCTGCCAAGACCTTCTTGATGCACCCCCTCCTTTCGTGTCACCAACCCCTCCCTCTAGATTGTAAGACTGTGTCAGGGCCCTCTCCCCTTGTGTATCATACATGACTGTATGCACTTTACACAGAATAATGGGGACTTTTTTTACCACTACCACTCCAGTGTATGATCTGGCATTGTATTACTATCTGCACTGTGTTGTGTATCCTATTGCTTATTACCTGTATTGTTGTATCTATTGTCTATTACCTTTATTGTGCTGTCACCCCTGTTATCATTGTCTGTATTCCTATGTATTGTACAGTGCTGCGTAATATGTTGGCGCTATATAAATCCAATAAATAATAATAACTTGTGTGTGTCACTAGTAAAAGCACTGTCAGCAGCAGTGCATCAGACCCGGAAGCATGGAGAAAGGATGCCACATGCTAAGACAGTGAGGTTGGAGGCAAAACACAGTGGCACATTTTAGCAAAAGTTAAACATTTGTGTAGTAAGCACAAGGCGGCAATGCAGTGTCTGCAACAGAAGTGGCCATTTACTGTGCATAAGATAACATATTTACACAGCATGAAAATAAAAAGCAATTGCATAAGGGAAAAAGAGAGAGCTCGCTTGGAGATAACATTTTCAAAGCAAGTTTTTTGTTACCCTGCTGGGAAATATCCCAAATCTCAGTGCAAGCAAGATAGCAATACTCTTTTCTTTGAGATGTACAGCCAGCTGTTTTAAGCATACTCTTGCAGCCACCAGTGCTCAAAGAAACAAGGTGACCATTATCAAGGATAGATTAAAAGCACTGATTAGTATGCAACTCACATTGTGGGTCCTGAACAACTAGGGCCTGATCAAATAGTAAAAGCCTTGAAGTGCTAATCACATAAATGGTAAAAACCTTGAGATGCCCACTCTCTAGTCAGTTCCGACTGGTTTGGTTTTTGCTATTCTCAGGGGTCGCTAGAGAGTGGGTATAGTAATGGGCATATAAATAGTATCACCTTAGGTGCAAATTAGGTCTGTTCCCCACCATGGCATGTATTACAATGAGTCCTGCCATAGACTAACATTGCAAGCACCTGATAGGCCAGCAATGATCACGTGGGAATGGAGAGGAGGATCATGGGAATTGTAAAGTGGCTGGGATTAACTGGGCAAGCGATTCCCAGTGCCTATTGGCCAAAATAAAATAGTGCTGTGTAAAGGGTGGAAGTTTCCCGGGTGACGTAACACCAGAACTAAGTAAATGGCGGCACAATGATTTTTGGGAACTGTAGTCCTGGGTAGCCTCTACCATCAAATGGGTGCATCAGCATACAGGATAAATGCAGTGGACATATACTGTATTGCCATGTGCCAGCTAGAGAGCACGAGAATGCACCACAATCGGCGCATTCAAAACCATAATAGTAACTAACATTAATGCAGAACGCATTCACAAATGGAAAAACCAACCCTATAATAATCTCATAAAGGTAAAAATGTGAAGTAAAAAATTATCAAGAAAGAATGAAAGTATTTTGCATAAATTTGTAACATCAGGGATGCAATATTAACCATATATAAACAGAAAATAATCTAAGCACCATCTTGTGGAGAGACATCATTAAAACATGTAATCTATAAATATGGGCAGGGAAGTGATAAATAGCATCTAAAACAGTGAAAATGTTGAAAATGGGTCTTAAAGGGACTCAGAGCTCTACTTAAAAAGTAAAATAGTACTCACCTGGGGCTTTCTTTAGTCCAGCGCTGGTCGGGACGTCCCACGACGGCGTCCTGGCTCCTCTCCTAGGCCCCGCTCTGGAATGGCTGGACGGCGGCAGCCCGGCGACACTCGGGCTCCTTCTTCCTGGTATGATGTGGCTGATGTCACCACGCCGGCTCGATCGCATCATCCCAGCAGCCGGCGTGAAAGTACTTGCTCATGCGCGATTAAAGCGCGCATGCACCGTACTTCCACGCCGGCCGCCGTGATGACGCGAGGCGGTCGGCGTGGTGACATCGGCCGCCTCATACCAGGAAGAAGGAGCCCGACACTCGGCCGAGTGTCGCCGGGCTGCCGCCGTCCAGCCATTCCGGAGCGGGGCCTTGGAGAGGAGCCAGGACGCTGTCGTGGGACCTCCCGACCAGCGCTGGACTAAAGAAAGCCCCGGGTGAGTACTATTTTACTTTTTAAGTAGAGCTCGGAGTCCCTTTAACCCTCTGGGCGATACAATTATATCGCCCAGGAGGTGGCGCAGCACTATTTTTTAAATTTTTTTATTTTTTAAATCATGTAGCGAGCCCAGGGCTCGCTACATGATAGCCGCAGCGCAGCGGCATCCCCCCACCCACTCCGATCGCCTTCGGCGATCAGAGTAAGCAGGAAATCCCGTTCAGAACGGGATTTCCTGCTGGGCTTCCCCGGTCGCCATGGCGACGGGGCGGGATGACGTCACCGACGTCATGGACGTCGTGACGTCAGAGGGAGTCCCGATCCACCCCTCAGCGCTGCCTGGCACTGATTGGCCAGGCTGCGCAAGGGGTCGGTAGGGGGGGGGCTGCACGGCACGGAGAGCGGCGGCGGATCGGCGGCGAGCGGCGGCGATCGGAAGTTACACGCAGCTAGCAAAGTGCTAGCTGCATGTAACAAAAAAAAAAATTATGCAAATCGGCCCACCAGGGCCTGAGAAATCCTCCTGCGCGATATACCCCGAGCTCAGCTCGGGATTATCGCTCAGGAGGTTAAAGGAAACCTCACCCCCCCAAAAAATGAGTTTCACTTACCTGGGGCTTCTACCAGCCCCCTGCAGCCACCCTGTGCCCTCATTGTCACTCACTGCTGCTCCAGTCCCCCGCTACCAGCTAGTTTATTTTTTGCCGACCTGGAGTCGGTGGGCCACCACGCGTACCTTACCACGCATTACCGCTGGTGCAGGAGGCTATCGTGACGTGAACAGGAATCTTTATATGCGTTACAGGTGCGCATGGCGCCCGCCAACTCCAAGGTTTCCTTTAAAAATTATGAATAAAACAGTTCAAGTTAAAATCGCAGTTCAGACCAAGAGGTTTCATAGTTTAGAGAGTAAAAATACATTTTGTTTCTAATTTATATCGTTCTCTCATTTTGTTTTTTCTCGTCCAGTCACTTTTCAATTGATCAATTATACAAAACTTAAGTTGCGTGGGATCCCTGCTATAGTGCTCCTTGTAATGTTTGTGGTCTACCTTACCTTAAATAATGTTAAACACATGTTCATCTAGTCTCTTTTTGAAATAGCGGTAAGCTTTTTTTTCCACATAATGAAAGCCGCACGAACACTCCAGGAGGTAGACCACAAACATACCTTTGCAGTAAAAAAGATGTTTTTTATCTGAGATTGTTGAGCTGTAACTCTACTGATAAAATACTCCTGTTTTCTAGGGTTAGACATGCAGTGTCTACATCCAAAACATCTCTTGCATCTAAAAAAACCATCCATATCAAGGAACGGTCTATGTACTGCTGGTGAGACAATTAAGGAGGTTGGGTGCCTTTCTAAATATTACTTGGGGTTTATCATTTAAAAGTGGCTTTAAATCAGGATCTATAGCTATAACTATAGTCAGTAATAAAAAAGTTTTGGTAAGTGTTATCTTCCTTGTTTTTAATACTCAAACCAAACACAGCCTCACTCCTGTCTTTGCGATCTCATCACGTTTTTGTACTATAGTATCATAATCATAGCCCTTTTTACAGAACATCTTTATGAGAACCTCAGATTGAGTCATATAATCATCTTTCTTTGAACAGTTCCTGTAAATCCATAAAAATTGGCTGGCCGGTATGGACCTGAGCCAATTGGGATGATGGCAGCTATGATGAGGAATGTAACTATATTGGTCTATACTTTTGAAAAAAAGTGCTAGTGCAAAATTTTGTGCTTTGCTTGTGGGTGGTTAAATCAAGAACATTGACGGAGACTCAACTTTATCACAAAGAACTCCGGCAGAGACACTGGAGTCACTTTTTTTTTAAACTTTTTTTATGCTGCTTGTCCTCGCAGCTAAAACAGATGACAGGACTCACTTGCAGTAGATACATAGTACTCTGCAGAGACGCTGGAGTATGGTTGCCGGGCAACTACGTACACACGTCATGTGCTCATTGAGAAGCTGCCCGCGTCTGCCTGAAATCACTTCTGGGGGGGTCCTGCCTGTGTAGGACTACAAGAGAAGAGGAAACTACAGAGTAGCTCAGCCGTTATTTTAACAGCTGTAATGGCGATTCATCATAGCCCTGGATTACACCAATGGAAACTAGGTAAGCAAGAGTTATTTTTGTGAAATGAATGTAACAAAAAAAACACCCCTAACAAATGGATCAGCCTCCTAGTCCGTCATCCGTCACTGGTTACATACACATGTTACTTTGATGAAACCATTCATTTTTTTAAAAACACTTTTCACACTATTTGAGAGGGATTTTTAATAGTTTATGAATAAACCACTTTTAATTATTTTTCTCATTTGTGAATGATCTCCTTTAAGATTAGATCTCCTTACCTGGGGCTTCCTCCAGCTTCTAGCAGTCTATCTGGTCACTTGGTGAAGCTCCGCTCCCCTCCAGTGTGCTACTGTCCACTCTGAAAGATCCCCGATAACAGCTGTGGTCACGGCTACTCTTCATGCATGAAGTAAACATCTGCACAAAGCTGGAGGCTGTTAGCTATTTTAAATATCTGCACTAATTAAGTGACTTGCAGTAACATGTACACTAGAGTTAACAGACTTTGATAGGATCATAATAAATAGGGTGTGTGCTACTGTGCTCAGAATAGAGGTATGCAGTTTGAAATAACATTTGGGATTAATCAAAGCGATCCGTAGAGCAGAACTGAAGGGATGACTTATTTGTCATCAGAAGTGGAGTTGTATTTTAAAGTGTACATCTTGTATTTAGCTTTTTCTATATTTTGAAATTGTACAGCCTTATGTGCACTTTATGCTAAGTAGATAATGATACGCTGCAGGAGTCGGGCACTTAGAGATGAGCTGTGAAAAGTTTGGAATAAAGTAGCACAAATGATATGTAGGCAAGCTGAAATTGTTCAAACCAGTGGAGAGGTGCGAAGAGGAGTCAGGTGGTGCTGCTAACAGGTTCTCCTAACTGCTGAAGTACAGTCAATTATACTGTAATAACGTTTTTTTTGCAATATTTGTAATTTTACATATTTACAGTTCAAAGAGTTTATGACTTCCAAGTCTATTCACAGTTCACACCTCATCAGTTGCGCTGTGATGCAGTGGATTCTGTTGCTATATACTGTAGAATGCAGATCTATAGCATCGCATGTCACCACAAATGTTGCTTCTGGTTGTTGTGCATTGCATATTGGATATATTAAAAAGCAATACGATGCAGCACCCCAGTGTGAAACTGGCCGTACAGTTCTATGCAAATGTTTAGGTATTCCTAGGACAAGTTACATGTTCAAGTTAATATTGCTTTCAATACATATTTATTGAGTTTTAAAGAGATTTAAAGTGTACCTGAGACGAGAACCATCTGAGGTACTTACCTAGGGCTTCCTTAAGGCCGCATACCTAGGGCCACAATTTCAATACAACCAGAAATTATAAAGGAACATTTCCAGTCGTACACTAGGCCTTAACATTTTCTGCCAACTCTTGTAGAAATATACTCATAAACTTAGCAAAAGCATAGTCCTGGGTAGAGACTGCTTATTTGCATTCTTTTAGTCTCCATCTAGGGAGCCGTGCAAGATAATTTTGCAACTCAAAGTGCTAATCAACTAATTCAGGAAACTGTGTGTTAATAACAAACAAACAAGCAAAATGCATATACATCTTAATGCTTAGTGGTTACTTTCTATTTGATCATCTTTAAAGAACAACTATCAAACAAATTGTCCTTCTGTATACCCCACATACATATAGAGCTTTTAAGGCCTGACAACACTGACCAGAGTCAGGCCGAGGCAGAGGTTGGGCAGACTACGGCCTATGAGCACAGCCACTAGCGGGCGCATTCCACCTCGACACCCGCCTGCTGCTGGTTCTGGCACTGAGCTAATCTCCCCAGAGTCCGCCGCCTGTGTAGTGCGCCCCATAATAGCAGCGCTGTCATCACAGAGATGACAGGCACGGCTGGGGCATCATGTACTCAGGCAACAGCAGGAAGCCGGCTTCTGCTCTACTGGAAGTGGTGTCAGCTTCCTGCAGAGTTGCCTGAGGACTTTCTCTGCAAGTGTGAGCTGTGCCTGGACTGGATGGGGGAGGGACAGTGCCTGCCTGAAAGCACTGTAACGCCATTAACTCCGATGGCTGAAGGGGAGGGGGACCCAGCTGCTTTCACGTGCCTGGCTGAATGAAGCAGGTATATAGGGGGGATTGGAGTAGAGGGAGAGAGAAGAGAGGGAGGTGGAGAGAGAATGAATGAGAGTACTGTGTGTATGTGTACTGTATGTGTGTGTATTGTGTATGTTTGTGTGTGTAGTGTGTGTGTGTGTGTGTGTGTGTGTGTGTGTGTGTGTGTGTGTGTGTGTGTGTGTGTGTGTGTGTGTGTGTGTGTGTACTGTTTGTACTCTGTGTGTGACCTGTGTGTGACCTGTGTGTATGTGTACTCTATGTGTGTGTACTGTTTGTACTCTGTGTGTGACCTCTGTGTATGTGTACTTTATGTGTGTGTACTGTTTGTACTCTGTGTGTGACCTGTGTGTGTGTGCTGTATGTGTGTACTGTTTGTACTGTGTGTGTATGTGTACCATGTGTGTGTGTGTGTGTGTGTGTGTGTGTGTGTATACTGTACATGTTTGTACTCTGTGTGTGACCTGTGTGTGTGACCTGTGTGTGTGACCTGTGTGTATGTGTACTGTATGTACTTTGGATGTGACCTGTGTGTGTGATGTATGTGTGTGTACTGTGTGTGTAGGTGTACTGTGTCTGTGTATACTGTATGTGTTTGTACTCTGTGTGTGACCTATGTATGTGTGTACTGTGTGTGTGTGTACTCTGTGTGTGACCTGTGTGTATGTGTACTGTATGTACTTTGTTTGTGACGTGTGTGTGTGTGTGTGTGTGTGTGTACTGTGTGTGTGTGTGTGTACAGTCAGTGTACAGTGTGTGTGTATGTGTACTGTGTATGTGTACTGCATGTGTGTGTACTGAATGCGGCGAGCGGGGGCACTTTGGAGTCTCTGCCTCTGGTGCTGGGGAACCTTGTCCCGGCCCTGCCACTGATGCAGTTGTATCCGCTTCTGTCCACTTTTTAGCATCTATAACATTGACGTGTAACTGAAAAGCGGACACAACTGCATCAGTGGGCTCAGGCCCTTAGCCAGCAACAATAGAAAGCTTTTAAGAAGTCTCTCATTACAGCCTGTGTGAAAAAAATGCCTTGTTTGCCAGCTGTTTGTAAAAATTTGTGTCGGCATCGATGCTAGAAGTTAGAGCTATACCATGTAGCTAGGTTACACTTCTCTATCACTATTCACAGAGAAATGCTTTACTGGTTGTTTCTGCACTGCCCACACACACTGCTTTCTCACAGATCATATGAGATCACCTGAGACATTTGTTAGCTACAGAGAAAGGATCTTAAGAGAAGGACCTGTAATTTATTCTTGTTCTTGCATGCTTCCCCCCTCCCATTCAGAATGAGCTCTTCCTGTCTGTACATTGTTTACTTTACACTGCGAGGCAGAGAGAGAGAAACACAAGATCAGGCACACAGAGCTGCAACTGATGAGTAGTTTAAACACCTTTTTGAAGTTATCTGCTTTCTATCATTCTGAACACATTTTACTCACAGGATTACAACCAGTGAAGATTGTTTCTGTGCGGCGGGTATGTGTGGCGATTTGTCGTTATTCGGCGGTATTCCGCCGTTCTTGGTACCAGCGGTCTCGGGTCCTTAAGGGGGCAGAGACCGCTGGTACTTAAGTGGTTAACAACCCCCTAAAGGAGCTTTCCTCAGTTAAGAACAAAGATTAAACATGGAGGCTTAAGCCTCATATACATGGTACAATCTATTGAATAATCGGATTGCAATAGATTTTGCAATAGAGTTTGAGAACCTAGCATAAATATCATACATTAGCAGTATTTGACCTTCTTCTCATTATTCCTCATGATGATTTTTGGTTCATGATAGCTTCTATTGTAGCCATTGCCTTGCTTTCATTTGCAGCATTTTGGGGGGAAAAAACTGGAGATCAGCACAGAATCAAAGAGAAGCTGATTGGTTTGTCTGACTTTAAAAAGGATGTTGGCTGGGTGCATGTAAGCATGTGCAGGGGGTGATAACAAAAGGGAAAAATAATGATCTTCCCTGGACCTTTATAAATCCTGGGGAAACTACAAAAGTTGCAGTGTAACTGGTCTGAAAAAGTCTCCAAACAATCTAGAAAAACAGCTGTGACCGCAGAATTCCACCATTAAAAATGATTTATAAATCTGGAGAACTTCACAGTTTGAGTTAGTTAGTCAATTCTTAACTAATTTTGGAAGCAAAGTCACAATGCGTCTTAGAAAAAGTAACTTATCTTCAGCTATTCAACAGAAAAAGAAAAAACACTTTAAAGAACTGTGACAACATACAGTAGAATGCAGTAAATAATTCAGGATACACACTTTTATGTGAAATACCCTGGTTTCAGCAAGAGAAACACTTCCTATATCTATGTATTGCTATATATTGGTATGTAGGTCCACCCTCCCCCTGAGGCGTAGCCCAGGCTGTTTAATCCCTCCCCCCAGAGCATTCTGGGAGGCTAGAGATTTTTTTACTGGCTTTAGAACACTCGGTAAACAAACATTCCACAAAGTTCATCTGCCAGTTCTAAACAACATTAACCTGCCAATGCTAAACCATACCATATGACTATTACTGATGGTGCGTATGGCACATCCAGCTCGCTGATCCACTAATGAAACACTCTAAAGCAAATCAGTTTGTGCAGCATGTAAATACAATGAGCCCGATCCAATTGACTTTTTCTCCTAACTTTTCTCCAAGGTGATATTTTAACACCTTATGTAACGATTGTGGAACTTTCTCCGTGAGCAGCGCACAATGCGTGCGCTGATACGGCGGAAATCCTCCACAAGCATATAATTGCAGGCACCCAGCAAAAGGTGCTACGCACCCGTAGAGGGAAATTCCTGTCGGCAGATGGCGCTGGGGAGTGCAGAGGAACCAATCCTCTGTACCTCCACAAATGCCAGACAGGAATTGTACGAAGCGCAGAACGCAATCGCAAGAGAAGCGATTGCGAATGAGAACGAGCAAAGGGACAGATTGTATGTGTGTGCGCCAATCTAGTCGCCACCCCGCGACTGCGCACACACAACAGCAGATACGAAACAGAAACGCAACCGCAAGAAAGGCGATTGCCAGAAGTGACACAAGGCAGATCAGAACAGAATACGAGGATAGCAAAGGCACAGCAAATCATACAATGAGGAGATGCAGAAAATAACAAACGCTAGCTAACCGCGAACACCGCACTCATTCGCAACAGTGCACGCGGTTATGCGCAGTCTCCACGTGATAAGCACAATAGAGACAAGCACGCCTAACTAACCATCGACAGACAAACATGAAACAGAGGACGCGAACGCTTGCTTAACGGTTACCTCACCGAGCCTCCAGCAAGCGGTCATAGCAGACAAGACAGACACACGAAAACAGGGACAAGCGAGAGATAGGATCCACAGCACTAGCGAAAGTGGCTAGCACGATCCAGGAAGACAGAACAGAAGGATCCACAGCACTAGCGCGAAGCGAGTGCGATCCAGGTACAGAGTAGCAGAACAGAAGGATCAACAGCACTAGCGCAGGATGCTAGTGCGATCCAGGGAGGCAGAACAGAAGGATCCACAGCACTAGCGGAAAGTGGCTAGCGCGATCCAAGGAAAAAGAACGGAAGGATCCACAGCGCAAGATGCTAGTGCGATCCAAGTGAGACAGATCAGAAGAGATAGCTGGTAGCAACCGCTGCACCAGCTATACTCCAAGAACAGAGATCAGAACGATTTTCTGTCGACCACCATTGGGACAGGACAATCGCAACAGACAAACAAAACAGATAAACAATCCTAACTGCACTAGGGAACCTGCCTAGCACAGTTTCCAGGAATTACTCTAAGCTGATCTTCAAACAAAGAGCATGGCTGACACTCTCCAGAGTGTTTCACAGGAAGACTCCTTATGACCAGCCAAGCATTGTGGGAAAGACATAGTACTTATAGTACACGCCTCCAATGAATGTGGCCAGGCAATTTGCATGACAACGTATGCAAATTCCTCTGCAAGCACAAGCTGCAAAACTGACAGAAGCTCTTCTTTCCAGAGTCCTGCAGCATGCAAACCTACACAATGGTCAAAAAGCTGCCTGCCTGCACAGGCAGCTGAGCAAATCATCACACCTTATCAATAAAATGCCTTGTAAGCTACTAGCAAGCAAGAATAATTTTGACAGTACTTTTTCACCTACTTTGTGGTATTTTTTCAATAGTAGAGTGCTGAAAAGTTATTTTAAAAGAAAGATGAAAAATTATCTCCTGGGAGAAAACTTAGGAGAAAAAGTGAATTGGATTGGACCCAATAACTGAGGAATCTGTTTATTAAAATATGAGTGTGTATTCCATAGAGAATGGTAAAAATAAGTAGGTTAGACATTATTATCACTATCCTTTATTTATAAAACACCTGCGTATTACACATCAGCATACAATACATTAATAAGGGTGAAAGTTACAAACGTAAGATGACCAAACATGAAAACATAAAAAAAGAATAAGAACAAAATTCAAGCCAAACACCGAATTGACATGGAATACAAGTTTACAAGGTAAGATATTTGACATTGGTTTAAGAACTATATAAACTTAACACTTCTATTGAATAAATCTGCAATCCGACATCTTACACTATTTCTTGAATATAAGTAGGTCTTGATCAGGTTTAAAGACTACTTCCAGTGTAAAATAGAGAGTCTGCAATGCAAGGCTTTAAATGATTGCTGTAAGGATGGGCTGGTGGTAGGGTTCATCACTCACTCAACCGCTCGCTTGTAATTCATTAATGACAGAAACTCCTCCCCTTGCATCTGTAAGACATTCACAACCATATTTCTCAAAGTCTTCCATAGTTCTTCAGCCATCTTCATCTGCTTGCACACAGCTCAGCAGCCACCAGTTCGGCTGTAGCTGTTCAGCTGGGGTGGGCACAGGGACGGATCTAGGGGGGGGGCGAGCGGGTCTCTTGCCCCAGGCGCAGTTTGTTGAATTCTTAAAAAGGCGCCAAAACTGGATGGGGAATGGCAGTTTAGGCGCCAAAACCTGACCTTGCCCCAGGCGCAATTTGGTCTAGATCCGTCCCTGGGTGGGCAGCAGCAAGCAGGTGGGGGTGGCCACAGAGCTTTTGAAGACTTAAAGAGGAACTCCAGTGAAAATAATGTAATTAAAAAAGTGCTTCATTTTTACAATAATTATGTATAAATGATTTAGTCAGTGTTTGCCCATTGTAAAATCTTTTAAATCCCTGATTTACATTCTGACATTTATTACATGGTGACATTTTTACTGTTGGCAGGTGATGTAGCTGCTGCATGCTTTTTTGGCAGTTAGAAACAGCTGTAAACAGCTATTTCCCACAATGCAGCAAGGTTCACAGACAGGAAACTGTCAAGAGTACGTACGCAGAATTTCTTTGTGGGAGGGGTTTCACCACAATATCAGCCATGCAGCACCCCCCGATGGTCTGTTTTGAAAAGGAATAGATTTCTCATGTAAAAGGGGGTATCAGCTACTGATTGGGATAAAGTTCAATTCTTGGTCGGAGTTTCTCTTTAAAGGAGGGGGTGGAGTTTCTGTCATAAATGAATTACAGGCCAGTTGGTGAGTAATTAACCCTACCACTCGCAAGTCCTTGCAGCAATAATAGACTTGCATTGCAGGCTTTCTATTTTACACTGGAAGTACTCTTTAACACAGACAAGTTAGTGAACTACATACACAGTGACCGCTGTCCTCCCAGCCTTAGGCTGGGAGGACACCACTTAATCAGTTGGTACGCGTTTTTTTTTCTTCTCCATAGCAGTGGTTTATGAAAAGTCTTTCAGTTAAAACACATATAGTGTGAACTGAGCTCATGGAAAACATGGGCATTACTTTGAAAATCAGTTGTCCTTTCAATAAGGGCTTATTTCCACTACACACGGATTCTGGATGCAGAAAGTGAAACAGGCCCATAGGCATTCATTGGAGTACGTTTTTCTTCATCTAGAATCCGCGTGTAGTGGAAACAGGCCCTTATATCTGAGAGAAACTGATTATGTGTAAATGGGGCCTTACCCTGCACATGGTTTTGAACACTAAACAAAGCACCAACAACTTCAGAGAGGTTAACCAAACCGATAAAGTAAAATACTTGTCTACTTGGAGGATTTAGAAAATTGGCTTCATGGTTTTAATTCTTCTGTTAAAAGAGAAAAACACAGTGCATTGCAGCATTGAAATAAATAAATAAAAATGAAAAAGTGTAATTTTTAATTTTTAATCCCAGCACAGTTCAAACAAGCTGAGCTACTTGGTGTTGAATGTAACTCTATCAGTAACTGGATGGCATTTGAAGAGCTAGACATTGCAATGCTGTATGCTGCCTTCAATGTTTGGCCACTATTTAGCTATGCAAGTAGCAAAAAGGTGAAAGTAAAAAAAAATAAATAAAAGACTAGTTTATAAAGAATTTTAGATCTGCTGATTCACTCCATAGAGATGGATTAAATGGTTAGATAAGTTCCTCTTTCCATGTAGCGGAGCCCATTTGGATCTGCTTTTACTGCACAGGCGCGAGGTGTCTGCACCTGCACAGTAGAAAGGATTTGTTCGGGCTCAGCTATGTTCTCCTGAGCCTGGACAAAAGCCGCAAGTGCCCCTGCATGAGGTTCTCCCAGGATTGTTATGATCCTGGAGCCTGCACTGCCATTCAGGGGCTGCCAGTGGCTACAGGAGAGGACAAGGGAAGCCTCGTTAGAAACCAGATGCTTTCCCCTCCCGAGGTCAGTATCCCCCGGGGCACTTCTTTCATTACAGGTGTTTTTTAAATGTTCAGTGATGAATATAATACTTGTCAACAGATTCTACTAGTAACTTAGCGCTGCGTAATATGTTGGTGCTTTATAAATACAATAAATAATAATAATAACCCCTACCATCTTGATTTGACAGATCTTGACTTCTTGCATTATAATTCTATGTTATCACAGGAGATTTGTTGCACAGTAGGGATAGGCGCGTACGTTAAAAAGGGGCGCTGGGAAAAAAGGGCGCCGGGTTCTTAACGATAAGCATGGATAACGTTTAAAAAAATATTGTACTGTTTTTCGTTTAAAATTAATGTTTTATAAAGGTATAAATCATTAAATAATGTGCATTAAATCGGCAATTGTAAAAACGTTAATCTTTCGTTTAAATAGTGAAACGTATAATAACGTTTAAAAAAAAATATTACTAAGTAACCCTCCCTGTACCTACCCCTAACCCCTAGACCCCCCTGTTGATGCCTAAACCTAAGACCCCCCCTGTTGGTGCCTAAGTAACCCTCCCTGTACCTACCCCTAACCCCTAGACCCCCCTGTTAGTGCCTAAACCTAAGACCCCCCTGTTGGTGCCTAAACCTAAGACCCCCCTGTTAGTGCCTAAACCTAAGACCCCCCTGTTGGTGCCTAAACCTAAGACCCCCCTGTTGGTGCCTAAACCTAAGACCCCCTGTTGGTGCCTAAACCTAAGACCCCCCTGTTGGTGCCTAAACCTAAGACCCCCCTTTTGGTTTTTTCGTTTAAAAATAATGTTAAAAAAAAAATGTACTGTTTTTCGTTTAAAAGTAATGTTTAAAAAAAAATATTGTACTGTTTTTCGTTTAAAAATAAACTTTAAAAATGTATAAATCATTAAATAATTTGTAATCATGAGAAACAGTAATAAAACATTAAGTCTCCGGGCGCCGCTTTTAAAACGTTATTTTTCTCCGGCGCCCTTTTTTCCTATCGGGCGCCCATTAAACGATATTTATTATAGGAGTGAATGGCGGCGCCCGATTTGTCCACTAGCCTCAGGCGCCCGAATTTACTGTTCCCGGGATAGGCCCCTGAAACCTCCAATGTCCCATTTTTTTTATTTGGTTTATTTAT
Source organism: Hyperolius riggenbachi (assembly GCF_040937935.1). Taxonomy (NCBI): domain Eukaryota; kingdom Metazoa; phylum Chordata; class Amphibia; order Anura; family Hyperoliidae; genus Hyperolius; species Hyperolius riggenbachi. The sequence continues at coordinate 373,352,771 of NC_090646.1, forward strand.
GTAAAAAACCTTCAAATAGGGTAATTTCCTATTTTACTAACTGAACTTGAGCTTTCTTCAGTTACTCCAATATTATTTAATGATGCGCGAGTTCCAAGATATTTGGAAGCCACCATAGCTAACTCATCTAGAGGAATCTATATATTACATATTTATCCAGAAAGGACAATAGTAATATTTATATAAGTTAAAAATGGAAAACAGGATAATGATAAAATAATGTTATTGCCGTCAACTCCTGTTACTTATGACCTTACCACAAAGTCAGATGCAAATCCTGAGAAAAAACCCTCTGTCTTATCATATCATTTTGATGATAGAATATATGCATCCATTTACATTTTTATGAATACAACGCTTTCACTGATACGTGGATTTTTCCTGTTGGTGAGATCATTTTAGATACTATTTATATATTCACAGTATAAACAAGCACAATCCATAAACAAACAGGGTGAGTGAAATGGACAGCATTGCAAAGTGTATCTTGACAGGCTCTTGATTTGTAAGCGCTCACATGAGTGTCCAAACACAGTGCATAAGGACTATAGCAATGGCAAAGGAAGAAGATGCTTGGAAGAGCAGCAACACTTTATACAAGATTCCTAAAGGAGGCGAATAGAGACGTTGTTGTTGTTGCTGTGAAGAAACAGACATTCTATTGTTTTGAATGCAGCAGTTGTGTGAAATAAACAGTATAGCTATTGATGGAGTGGCGCCATTCCTGTCAAGAAAGAAATATGGTGGGTTGTCTTGATGACTTATTTTTAGGATGTAAGCTGCAGAAATGTCATGCTTCACTACCCAGTGAGTCACTCTGTAATGTGGAACAAGCATTCTGCCTGTAAATGCCCTTGCTGCATACATTTATAAAGATGGCGACTAAACTCAGACACGAGATGTTACCGATATTGAAAATGCAATGCAAAATCGATCTGTGTTACCTATTGCTCTTTTTCCAACCCTGCTGCCTCCAGTCTTCTGACAATTCCTGCTTGACTATACTGACTCTGGCCTGTTACCCAAGTTGTGGGAACTTTGCTCATCCTGACCTCAGCCTATTACCCATGTTGCCTGAATTCTGCCGTCCCAATCTGATGCCAATTGTGTCTTAAGCCTACCAATCCTCACCTCAGCTTGTCTTTATTGCATCCTTGACAGTCTCCCACAGTGACTTCTCCTGTCTCTAAAAAATGTAGAGTCCTTGGTAACAAAAAGCCTGGTGACAACAAGGGTAACAGCAAATCACTCCCTGATGAGTGGTCTGATGAAGACCAGTCATAGGCTTAACTACTAGCCGGCCGCGTCATGCCGATGGGCGTGGCCGCGGTGGCAGCCCCAGGACCGCCTAACGCCGATCGGCGTAAAGTCCTGGGGATCTGTTTCGCAGGAGATTGCGCGCAGGCTGCGCGCGCATCTCCTGCTTGGTGGGCGGAGAGGAGCCTTCAGTCTCCGAGCGGCAATCGCCGCTCAGGAGACTGTTAGACGGAGAAACCGCCATCTAATTAACATGCACAGCACTGTGATCAGCAGCAGCGCTTTACAGGGGACAGCCGTGTGACACGGCTGTCCCCCTGGGGGACTCAGAAGCGATCCGCTGTGATAGGCTGAAGCCTATCACAGCCGATCACTGTGATAGGCAGACGGGGGGAGGGAGGGAGGTTAATTTGCATATAAAAAAAATTCATCATAAAAGAGACAGTAAATATAAAAAAAACAAAAACAAACCTGGGGGTGATCAGACCCCACCAACAGAGAGCTCTGTTGGTGGGGGGAAAAGGGGGGGGGATCACTTGTGTGCTGTGTCGTGCAGCCCTGCAGCTTGGCCTTAAAGCTGCAGTGGCCTATTTCACACAAAATGGCCTGGTCTTTAGGGGGGTAAAGCCTGTGGTCCTAAAGAGGTTAATATTATAGGAAGTTATAAAAAATAAAGCATACATAGTTTAGATTGTTAGCTTAAGTGCTGAAATCCTCCCTTTTTTCAATCAGAAGTAACTACAGACAAAGACAGGAACATTTGCTACACCTCTGCATAGGTCATACAGCAAGAAGGGTGAGAATCCAACATAATAGAAAATGGCCACCTTTATACAGCATTATGAATGATTAGAAGCAATACAATTCTAGCCCATTATACTGTAGGTGGTTCATGTACAGTAGCTGTCCTTCCCTTCTAAGGAAATGCCTTTTTAGTGTTTATAATGTGTCCCTAATAAAATCTCAGTTAATTATTAATATTCATCCAGTGTGCTGATATGTACTGTATTTATCAACTTACATACCAATACGGTGCTAATGTTTTTCTTGGTACTCTAGTTTATCTTTCAGCTGACTATCAGGGTTTATTTGAAACATAGGTTTCTCATTCTTTTTTGCAATTTGGACCCGTGTCATATGGAACCTCTAGCTTTTCTGGGGTCTGCTTGACAATCTGACGTAGTTAAGTCTTTAACCAATTCATGTTTTTATTTGTTTCTTGTTTTCTATTCAATTATTAGATCATCTATTCAACATTTTGGAGTCTGCTAGAGAAGGCATGATTGCAAAATAATGCATTAGGTTACTGTAGCAATGCTTTTGGACTTTATAAAAAAAAAAATGAAACCAGCTAGGTAGCACCTATGGATTAGTTTTCTCAGTGTGTCAGTATCTGAACCTCGCAGCACCTCCTGAGGTCCATCAATCCATGTATATTTTTGCAATGGCACTGCAAAATGAAATATAAAAAAAAAATAAAACAAACAATCTCCAAGAACTGCTCCTGCAGAGGTCACAATCCTCCAGTGTGCAGTAGATTGTCTACTCAATCTCACCATTCACGTTGATTTTCACTGCTCTGTGCATCTAAGCTCCAGTTGGCTGAGAAGGGGTGTCACAGGGCAAGGCAAAACAGTATGTTAACCCTTGCCCCTCACAAACAGTGATACACCACCATGTGTTTTTAAGTGAAAACCGTTTCAGCAACAGGACCAGCAGAGGCTACAGAAACGGGTACAGTGAAAAATGGGTCCAGATAAATAATGGTGCCGCTAAAGTGTTTTAAAATGATAAACATGTATGTATATACATGTATATGTGTGCGTGTGTGTGTGCGCGTGTGCGTGTGCGCGAGCGTGTGTGCGTGTGCGTGTGTGTGTGTGATATATATTTATGTAGATGTATATATGTGTGTGTATGTATATATATATATATATATATATATATATATATATATATATATATATATATATATATATATATATAGTACAGACAAAGAGTTTGGACACACCTTCTCATTCAGAGAGTTTTCTTTATTTTCATGACTGTGAACATTGTAGATTCACACTGAAGGCATCCAAACTATGAATTAACACATGTGTACATAACCAAAAAGTGTGAAACAACTGAAAATATGTCATATTCTAGGTTCTTCAAAGTAGCCATCTTTTGCTTTTATTACTGCTTTGCACACTCTTGGCATTCTCTTGAAGAGCTTCAAGAGGTAGTCACCTGAAATGGTCTTCCAACAGTCTTGAAAGAGTTCCCAGAGATGCTTAGCACTTGTTGGCCCTTTTGCCTTCACTCTGCAGTCCAGCTCACTCCAAACCATCTCTATATGTTCAGGTCTGGTGACTGTGGAGGCCAGGTCATCTGGCACAGCACCCCATCACTCTCCTTCCTGGTCAAATCGTCCTTACACAGCCTGGAGGTGTGTTGGGGGGGGGGGTCATTGTCCTGTTGAAAAATAAATGGTGGTCCAACTAAACGCAAACCGGATGGAATAGCATGCCGCTGCAAGATGCTGTGGTAGCCATGCTGGTTCAGTATGCCTTCAATTTTGAATAAATCCCCAACAGTGTCACCAGCAAAGCACACCCACACCATTACACCTCCTCCTCCATGCTTCACGGTGGGAACCAGGCATGTAGAGACCATCCATTCACCTTTTCTGCGTCGCACAAAGACATGGTGGTTGGAACCAAAAATCTCAAATGTGGGCTCCTCAGACCAAAGCACACATTTCCACTGGTCTAATGTCCATTCCTTGTGTTCTTTAGCCCAAACAAGTCTCTTCTGCTTGTTGCCTGTCCTTAGCAGTGGCTTCCTAGCAGATATTCTACCATGAAGGCCTGATTCACACAGTCTCCTCTTAACAGTTGTTCTATAGATGTGTCTGCTGCTAGAATGTGTGGCATCGACCTGGTTTCTAATCTGAGCTGCTGTTAACCTGCGATTTCTGAGGCTGGTGACTCGGATGAACTTATCCCCCTCAGCAGAGGTGACTCTTGGTCTTCCTTTCCTGGGGTGGTCCGCATGTGAGCCAGTTTCTTTGTAGCGTTTGATGGTTTTTGAGACTGCACTTGGGGACCGGTGGAATTTCACAGGCAATTTCGGTATTCCGCCGGATTAAAAGAGTAATTCCGTTCTGACCAAACGGAACGGAATGACCAATTTCCGCCTGGAATCGCGGAAAATACAATTCCGCGGAGAGAAGAGAGAGGAGAGAGAGAGAGAGAGAGAGAGAGAGAGATGAATGGGGTTCTCTTCGGACAACTGTTGAACACAAAAGGCAAAGCCATCCCTGGGTGGGCTTGAACCACCAACCTTTCAGTTAACAGCCGAATGCACTAACCAATTGCGCCACAGAGACTGTGCATGCAGTTACTGCTAAATGGCTATCTGGGGTTCTCTTCGGACAACTGTTGAACACAAAAGGCAAGGCCGTCCCTGGGTGGGTTTGAACCACCAACCTTTCGGTTAACAGCCAAATGCGCTAACTAATTGTGTCACAGAGACTGTGCACTCAGTTGCTGCTAAATGATTTTATGGGGATGTATGTGTGTCTTTTGGAGGGAGGAAGTAAGTCTGCTCCAAGAAGTGTAACACCACTTTTTCCTACAGGGAAGCATTCACTTTGTGGCAGTATAGTGGTGAGCATAGCTGCCTTCCAAGCAAATGACCTGGGTTCGATTCCTGGCCAATGTATGTGAGCTTGCTTTTGACATCCTACAAATCCCTGGAAGACAAGATCCATGAACAGGGAGGAGGGAGAAATTTTAACTGAGTAATCGGATCCGGATATCTGAAATATCCCCGGATATCCGTGTCATGCATCCAAATATCCGCAGATAGCCATCCAGATTTTTAAAAAGCCTGCGCACCCAGTAGTCCAAGGGTTCATCACTGCTCACAGTGTCTACATCCACACTTAAGGCCAGGTAGTCGGCTACCTGCCGGTCCAGGCGTTGGTGCAGGGTGGATCCGGAAGCGCTAAGTCGAGGCGTTGGACTAAAGAATGTCCGCATGTCCGACATCACCATGAGATTGCTCGAGCATCCTGTCCTTGCCTGAGTGGACATGGGAGGAGGATTACTGGCAGTGCTACCTTTATTGCATTGTGCTGTGACATCACCCTTAAACGCATTGTAAAGCAAAGTTGACAGCGTGTTCTGCATGTGCTGCATCCTTTCTGCCTTCTGGTGAGTTGGTAACATGTCCACCACTTTGTGCCTATACCGAGGGTCTAGTAGCGTGGCCACCCAGTACAGCTCATTCCCCTTGAGTTTTTTTATATGGGGGCAGAGGCGGGACAAGGTCCTCCAGCACCCAAGGCTGAGACACCAAAGTGCGCCCCTCCATCCCTCCCACCCCAGCTGTCACACACTGATTGCTATTAGACTAAGAGGCGCCACAGGGCCCACAACCTCCCCAACACCTTAATATCTAGTTATCTGGCTTGCAGTCACTGCCATGTATCCCCTTTTCTTATTTCTTTCTGCTTCAAACACAATTAGGAATGACAGCTGAATGAATTCTGCGCCCCTCCTACACTGCGCCCTGAGGCTGGAGCCTCTCCAGCCTATGCCTCGGCCCGGCCCTGTATGGGGGTCCCTCAACAGGCTGGACAACATGAAAGACAACATCTGCACAAAGTTGATTTCTTTTTTCTGGAATTCACTTATGGCGATCACATATGAGGTGTAAGTATTTGTTTTAAAAAGAAATGTGATTGTAAATAATTCAAATGAAGAATTATTGGGCTTCTGTTATAAGGAATTATTTAATTAGCACCTAAGGCAGTGCACATTCCAAAGTTATTTGATGCAGGTCTGTAAGCCTGCCAGGATGGGTATTAAGAAAAATGAGTGTAGGAGTAGTATACTAATTCACTCCTGCCATCCTGTTGGAAGCAGTTTATATCAGCCTGTTTACAGCCTGTTATTCTCTGGTTTTGCCATAGTCTCCAAAAAGCAATTGCTTAGATAAACTGCAGTTCTTGTTTCAATGTTGTCTTTTTGCCTGGAAAAAAATAACTATTGTAAATAACCCACATAAAACATATAGGTGTCAATTCATCAAACAAAAAATAAATTTGGTATTTTAGACTTTTGTGTGCTAATTCATCAATATTTTCACAGGTGTGGTAGAAGTTCGGTAATTTACCAAAGCTCATTGTCGGTAACAACAGAAGAGTGTGAGTTGTCTGTGTTATTACAAGCTATTCTCCGTGCAGAGACAGCATGACAATAGTAAGAAGCATCCCGACATCCCTTTAGATGTACATCGCTTTAGCTGTTTGTTATACTGCCTCTGCTTGCTCTAAATCTGTCTATTAGTCTCCATTAGTCTTTCTTAACATTTTATTTAATTGCCATAGCTTAGATGAACTTCCAGGAGACAGTACACATGCTCTGCTTAGGTGATTTCCCCACTAGCTCCTCTGCATCTTAAAACAGGAACCTAAGATGTTACGCTGCCTAAGGGTGGCAGGGGAAACCTGTTTTGTTAGATTTCTCTCTGCTCGCTGACTGAGAAATAGAAAAGCTGGACCCACCTAAGAAGTCTGTGGGTCCTATCAACGGGACATGCAGGAGACGGGCTGCTTCTATTGGCTTCTGCTCCCGTCAGTCATTGATAATCATCTCTGCTTTTGTGAATTCTAAGTCCCGCACTGATTCCGACAGAGGAGAACTGTGTTTTTCCGCATGCTGTAACTTTGATGAATAGCCATTTACTGACATGTATTGAGGTATTTATCGCACAAGTCGGTAATTTACTGCTCAGTAATTTCAGCTTTCCATGCAGTAACAGCCTTGATGAATTGACATTTTCCTAAGTGCTCGGTAAAGTCAGCTGTTTCAGCATTACCAAATGTGGTAACACTTAATGAATTGATGCCATAGTAGAGGTGGACATACATGAAGCAACTTGGTTGTTTAGTCGCTTTGGAAACTATTGTTTAAAAAACCATGCAATGGCATGTATACCCTGCAACAATCAGTTATTTGTTTCCGCAAGAGTCATTGAGGATTTTAGGACTTAATTTAATACATGTATCAAATTTTCCCATCGATATCAAGCTAATTAAATGAGTCCGATTGAATCTGGAAAAAAAAAATCGATGCTGTGGCTGGCACAATCCATTGTCTGATCAATTTTTGGCCAAAAATGATCAATCAGCCTCCCCCCCCCCTCAGTATTGTCAAATGTGTCCCTCAGGATAAGGTAGCCCCCCAGTATAAATATCCAAATGTGCCTCCCAGGATTAGGTGCCCCCCCAGTATAGATAGCCAGATGTGCACCCCAGAATTAGGTAACCCCCAGTATAGATAGCCAGATTTGCCCCCCATGATTAGGTAGCCTCCCAGTATAGATAGCCAGATGTGCCCCCCATGATTAGGTAGCACCCCAGTATAGATAGCAAAGGTTTGCCAGCCAGGATTAGGTAACCCTCCAGTATAGATAGCCAGATGTGCTCCCCACGATTAGGTGACCCCCCCAGTATAGATAGTGAGATGTGCCTGCCGGGATTAAATAGTCCCCCCAGTTTAGATAGCCAGATGTTCCCCCCAGGTAGCCTGTAGTTCCCCCCCATATGCAGTGTGGTGCGAGGGTACAACTCACCTGTCAGTGCTGCAGGGAACTTTTGCATATCTCCTTCACGCTGCACAGTTCAGCATTACTTCTTTGAATCTCTTCAGCGGCGCAGTAATGAGAGGCACCACTAGAGGGCGTGGAGATGAACTGTGGGATAGGGAGAAGAGATGCTGAGGTTCCCGGCAGTACTAGTATTGTAAGTCATGCTATTGATTTGTACAGCAACATCAACTTCTGTGGCTCTGTACTAGTAGTTAGTGTTGGGCGAACAGTGTTCGCCACTGTTCGGGTTCTGCAGAACATCACCCTGTTCGGGTGATGTTCGGGTTCGGCCGAACACCTGACGGTGTTCGGCCAAACTGTTCGGCCATATGGCCGAACTAAGAGCGCATGGCCGAACGTTACCCGAACGTTCGGCTAGCGCTGTGATTGGCCGAACGGGTCACGTGTAGTGTTGGGCGAACATCCCGAACATGGCCGAACTCCGAACATAATGGAAGTCAATGGGGACCCGAACTTTCGTGCTTTGTAAAGCCTCCTTATATGCTACATACCCCAAATTTACAGGGTATGTGCACCTTGGGAGTGGGTACAAGAGGAAAAAAAAAATTAGCAAAAAGAGCTTATAGTTTTTGAGAAAATCGATTTTAAAGTTTCAAAGGGAAAACTGTCTTTTAAATGCGGGAAATGTCTGTTTTCTTTGCACAGGTAACATGCTTTTTGTCGGCATGCAGTCATAAATGTAATACATATAAGAGGTTCCAGGAAAAGGGACCGGTAACGCTAACCCAGCAGCAGCACACGTGATGGAACAGGAGGAGGGTGGCGCAGGAGGAGAAGGCCACACTTTGAGACACAACAACCCAGGCCTTGCATGAGGACAAGAAGCATGCGGATAGCAATTTGCATTTTGTCGCCATGCAGTCATAAATGTAATACAGATGAGAGGTTCAATAAACAGGGACCGGAAACGCTAACCCATCACAGATGTTCATTGTTCATGTTACTTGGTTGGGGTCCGGGAGTGTTGCGTAGTCGTTTCCAATCCAGGATTGATTCATTTTAATTTGAGTCAGACGGTCTGCATTTTCTGTGGAGAGGCGGATACGCCGCCGATCTGTGACGATGCCTCCGGCAGCACTGAAACGGCGTTCCGACATAACGCTGGCTGCCGGGCAAGCCAGCACCTCTATTGCATACATTGCCAGTTTGTGCCAGGTGTCTAGCTTCGATACCCAATAGTTGAAGGGTGCAGATGGATTGTTCAACACAGCTACGCCATCTGACATGTAGTCCTTGACCATCTTCTCCAGGCGATCGGTGTTGGAGGTGGATCTGCACGCTTGCTGTTCTGTGTGCTGCTGCATGGGTGTCAGAAAATTTTCCCACTCCAAGGACACTGCCGATACCATTCCCTTTTGGGCACTAGCTGCGGCTTGTGTTGTTTGCTGCCCTCCTGGTCGTCCTGGGTTTGCGGAAGTCAGTCTGTCGGCGTACAACTGGCTAGAGGAGGGGGAGGATGTCAATCTCCTCTCTAAAGTCTCCACAAGGGCCTGCTGGTATTCTTCCATTTTGACCTGTCTGGCTCTTTCTTCAAGCAGTTTTGGAACATTGTGTTTGTACCGTGGATCCAGAAGGGTATAAACCCAGTAATTGGTGTTGTCCAGAATGCGCACAATGCGTGGGTCGCGTTCAATGCAGTCCTAGGCCGAAGAGGTCATAGCCTAGGGTCACAAAACCTGTTTATTTGGGCAATTTCAATGGTGGCGAGTCTGACGTACATAAATCGCAGCAATGGCCGTTAGCAACGTCTGAATCTCACGAAATGTCTCATGCAGGTAGAAGACATATTGTTAGACTTGGGCTCCAAAGATGGGTTCCCTACATCTCTGCAAACCAGAGTTACAGGGCTCCAAATTTGGTAAAATCCCCCATAGGCTTTCATTGGGCCTCCTATTTACAGTTCCAAAATCTCACATCTTTTCAAAGGGCAATTACTCAGCAGTGGCAAATTCTCTAGCATTGTAGGGACCCTTAGGGGGAACATGACTGGTGAGTTTCGGGCCCCTAGGCCAAAGAGGTCATAGACTAGGGTCACAAAAACCTGTTTATTTGGGCTATTTCAATGGTAGTGATGGTGACGTACATAAATCGCAGCAATGGCCGTTAGCAAAGTCTGAATCTCACGAAATGTCTCATGCAGGTAGAAGACATATTGTTAGACTTGGATTCCAAAGATGGGGTCCCTACATCTCTGCAAACCAGAGTTACAGGGGTCCAAAATTGGTAAAATCCCCCATAGGATTTCATTGCCTCCCTATTTCACTTTCCAAAATCTCACATCTTTTCAAAGGGCAATGGCTCAGCAGTACCAAATTTTCTAGCATTGTAGGGACCCTTAGGGGGAACATAACTGGTGAGTTTCGGGCCCCTAGGCCGAAGAGGTCATAGCCTAGGGTCACAAAAACCTGTTTATTTGGGCTATTTCAATGGTAGTGATGGTGGCGTACATAAATCTCAGCCATGGCCGTTAGCAAAGTCTGAATCTCACGAAATGTCTCATGCAGGTAGAAGACATATTGTTAGACTTGGATTCCAAAGATGGGGTCCCTACATCTCTGCAAACCAGAGTTACAGGGGTCCAAAATTGGTAAAATCCCCCATAGGATTGCATTGCCTCCCTATTTCACTTTCCAAAATCTCACATCTTTTCAAAGGGCAATGGCTCAGCAGTAACAAATTTTCTAGCATTGTAGGGACCCTTAGGGGGAACATGACTGGTGAGTTTCGGGCCCCTAGGCCGAAGAGGTCATAGCCTAGGGTCACAAAAACCTGTTTATTTGGGCTATTTCAATGGTAGTGATGGTGACGTACATAAATCGCAGCAATGGCCGTTAGCAAAGTCTGAATCTCACGAAATGTCTGATGCAGGTAGAAGACATATTGTTAGACTTGGATTCCAAAGATGGGGTCCCTACATCTCTGCAAACCAGAGTTACAGGGGTCCAAAATTGGTAAAATCCCCCATAGGATTTCATTGCCTCCCTATTTCACTTTCCAAAATCTCACATCTTTTCAAAGGGCAATGGCTCAGCAGTACCAAATTTTCTAGCATTGTAGGGACCCTTAGGGGGAACATGACTGGTGAGTTTCGGGCCCCTAGGCCGAAGAGGTCATAGCCTAGGGTCACAAAAACCTGTTTATTTGGGCTATTTCAATGGTAGTGATGGTGGCGTACATAAATCTCAGCCATGGCCGTTAGCAACGTCTGAATCTCACGAAATGTCTCAAGCAGGTAGAAGACATATTGTTAGACTTGGATTCCAAAGATGGGGTCCCTACATCTCTGCAAACCAGAGTTACAGGGGTCCAAAATTGGTAAAATCCCCCATAGGATTTCATTGGGCCTCCTATTTACCGTTCCAAAATCTCACACCATTTCAAAGGGCAATGGCTCAGCAGTGGCAAAACTCACCAGTCATGATCCCCCTAAGGGTCCCTACAATGCTAGAAAATTTGGTACTGCTGAGCCATTGCCCTTTGAAAAGATGTGAGATTTTGGAAAGTGAAATAGGGAGGCAATGAAATCCTATGGGGGATTTTACCAATTTTGGACCCTTGTAACTCTGGTTTGCAGAGATGTAGGGACCCCATCTTTGGAATCCAAGTCTAACAATATGTCTTCTACCTGCATGAGACATTTCGTGAGATTCAGACTTTGCTAACGGCCATTGCTGAGATTTATGTACGCCACCATCACTACCATTGAAATAGCTCAAATAAACAGGTTTTTGTGACCCTAGGCTATGACCTCTTCGGCCTAGGGGCCCGAAACTCACCAGTCATGTTCCCCCTAAGGGTCCCTACAATGCTAGAAAATTTGTTACTGCTGAGCCATTGCCCTTTGAAAAGATGTGAGATTTTGGAAAGTGAAATAGGGAGGCAATGCAATCCTATGGGGGATTTTACCAATTTTGGACCCCTGTAACTCTGGTTTGCAGAGATGTAGGGACCCCATCTTTGGAATCCAAGTCTAACAATATGTCTTCTACCTGCATGAGACATTTCGTGAGATTCAGACTTTGCTAACGGCCATTGCTGCGATTTATGTACGTCACCATCACTTCCATTGAAATAGCCCAAATAAACAGGTTTTTGTGACCCTAGGCTATGACCTCTTTGGCCTAGGTGCCCGAAACTCACCAGTCATGTTCCCCCTAAGGGTCCCTACAATGCTAGAAAATGTGCCACTGCTGAGTAATTGCCCTTTGAAAAGATGTGAGATTTTGGAACTGTAAATAGGAGGCCCAATGAAAGCCTATGGGGGATTTTACCAAATTTGGAGCCCTGTAACTCTGGTTTGCAGAGATGTAGGGAACCCATCTTTGGAGCCCAAGTCTAACAATATGTCTTCTACCTGCATGAGACATTTCGTGAGATTCAGACGTTGCTAACGGCCATTGCTGCGATTTATGTACGTCAGACTCGCCACCATTGAAATTGCCCAAATAAACAGGTTTTGTGACCCTAGGCTATGACCTCTTCGGCCTAGGACTGCATTGAACGCGACCCACGCATTGTGCGCATTCTGGACAACACCAATTACTGGGCTTATACCCTTCTGGATCCACGGTACAAACACAATGTTCCAAAACTGCTTGAAGAAAGAGCCAGACAGGTCAAAATGGAAGAATACCAGCAGGCCCTTGTGGAGACTTTAGAGAGGAGATTGACATCCTCCCCCTCCTCTAGCCAGTTGTACGCCGACAGACTGACTTCCGCAAACCCAGGACGACCGGGAGGGCAGCAAACAACACAAGCCACAGCTAGTGCCCAAAAGGGAATGGTATCGGCAGTGTCCTTGGAGTGGGAAAATTTTCTGACACCCATGCAGCAGCACACAGAACAGCAAGCGTGCAGATCCACCTCCAACACCGATCGCCTGGAGAAGATGGTCAAGGACTACATGTCAGATGGCGTAGCTGTGTTGAACAATCCATCTGCACCCTTCAACTATTGGGTATCGAAGCTAGACACCTGGCACAAACTGGCAATGTACGCAATAGAGGTGCTGGCTTGCCCGGCAGCCAGCGTTATGTCGGAACGCTGTTTCAGTGCTGCCGGAGGCATCGTCACAGATCGGCGGCGTATCCGCCTCTCCACAGAAAATGCAGACCGTCTGACTCAAATTAAAATGAATCAATCCTGGATTGGAAACGACTACGCAACACTCCCGGACCCCAACCAAGTAACATGAACAATGAACATCTGTGATGGGTTAGCGTTTCCGGTCCCTGTTTATTGAACCTCTCATCTGTATTACATTTATGACTGCATGGCGACAAAATGCAAATTGCTATCCGCATGCTTCTTGTCCTCATGCAAGGCCTGGGTTGTTGTGTCTCAAAGCGTGGCCTTCTCCTCCTGCGCCACCCTCCTCCTGTTCCATCACGTGTGCTGCTGCTGGGTTAGCGTTACCGGTCCCTTTTCCTGGAACCTCTTATATGTATTACATTTATGACTGCATGCCGACAAAAAGCATGTTACCTGTGCAAAGAAAACAGACATTTCCCGCATTTAAAAGACAGTTTTCCCTTTGAAACTTTAAAATCGATTTTCTCAAAAACTATAAGCTCTTTTTGCTAAAAAAATTTTCCCTCTTGTACCCACTCCCAAGGTGCACATACCCTGTAAATTTGGGGTATGTAGCATGTAAGGAGGCTTTACAAAGCACAAAAGTTCGGGTCCCCATTGACTTCCATTATGTTCGGAGTTCGGGTCGAACCCGAACATCTAGATGTTCGCCCAACAATACTAGTAGTATGCTTACATACTTGTAAATATTTATACAGCATGTTACATAGGACATATGTCATTCACTGCCTCTTGGTAGGGCTCACAGTCTAAATTCTTCAGTAGTTGGAGGCCTCTAGATGGTCCAGAAGCTGGCACGGGGTCCCTGTTTATCCTCGGCCACCCTGAGAGCAACTGAAATGATTACTTGCAAAATGTCATTAATTTCTTTTTTTGCATGAATTTAATGTGTAAAACTTTGCAATGGTACTGAATCATGGATTGAGGGAGCACCTAAAAATCTGAAATAAAACCTTTGACATGGGAGACCAGGGTTCAAATCCTGGCTAGGTCAAGTATCTATTCAGTAAGGAGTTCAAGGCAAGACTCCCTAACACTGCAGGGTGGCCTCTTGAGCACGTCCCAGTGGCTGCAGCTCTTGAGCGCTTTGAGTCCAACAGGAGAAAAGCGCTATACAAATGTTCGGATTATTATTATTATAAAACATGCCATAGCACACTAATAGCTATGACTGAATGAACCCTCTAGTGTAGTAAGTAGACAACCATACTGATAATGTGCAGTCTGAGAGCACATGAGGGTGTTACATGCTGGACTCTCATATTGTGAACAGAGCAGTGGAGAGTATATCATAGTTTTTACAAGGGCTATGAAAGGCACAGTGAGCAGTAAGAAGCACCTGAGGCAGATGCACTTTTTGCACTGCAATTGATAATGATCGTTAATGAATAACATAAAGAGGACTTCTTTGAATTGTGGTCAATGTACCTTTATGTGTCTTTATTCTATTGTTTTGCATTCATCTTTCATCTAATTTTCCTTATCATTACATGTGATCTTTTGTCCTGTAGGCTATAATTTGTTTATGGAGAAAAAAATAAATCAGATTCCCCAAAGCATCAGGGCCAGGACAAGGTCACCAGAGGCTGATCTGCCCAAGTGTGCACCCTCTGCCCAAACCACAACCCCCCCCCCCCCCCCACGGCATGATGGAGCAGGCCATCTCTGTAAACTTACTGCACACACGCAGTTCAGTCATCAGAGAACCGCACATGCACAGTAAGCTTATGGAGACAGCCTGCACCATCTTGCCAGGAGCATGGGCGAGCCTTGCATATCCACTTTTCTGTGACTTCAATCGAAGTGACATGATTTTTTTGAGCTCCAGCCGGACGACTGAGGGGCACCCTGAGTACGCCAAGGGACCTCGGAAACTATGGGGAGCTAGAAGAAGTCCCAGGTAAGTTAAAAAGTCTTTTTTTCAGTTCAGGTTTTTTTTTTAAATGTTCAGAAGATGGCTACATACATCATGTTTCAGCCTGACACTAGATATTTAATGGTATGCATAATTATCTTAACATCACCGTCTGTGTGCTGCTCCTGCTCCTCTTCCTTGTGACTTGTCTGAGGGGAGGGCTCGTCATCACATTTACAGACACTCACGGCAAATTATTGGCAAGGGCACTTGGCTGTCTGAGACACTCACACTTACTTTTAACTATGGCCGCGGCCCGCAGGCGCCAGTCAATCCACTGCTGACTCACTGCTGACTCACACAGGACAGGAGACGCTGAGAATACGTTCAGCCCCAGAAGAAAGGGGGCGGGACTCACACAGGCAGGCTGACGTCACAAGATGCACACTGGCTCACTGCACAACAAAGAGGGGCTCTGGTGGCGGCATCACATCAGGTAACCATGGCAACTAGTGCAGGGCCTGCCACATCGCATGTATACAGTCTCCTCTGCTCCATCATCCCTGGCAGCCTGCACTGTTTGCAGGTGAAGTGGTCCCTGCGGCGCGAACACAGCGAGGACAGCGGGGTGGTCGGGTGGCTAGCCAGGCACAGACCTGTTCCTTGAGCCCACCCCAAACTGCAGTGAACTGTGCCAAGAGGCTCCAGAATTGTCAGCGTCTGTGTCGGCATGGCACTGCAAAGCATTACATATTTCATAACTTCATAACCAACAAAGTTCATGCTACTTCCAGGCCCAATTCAATTCAGATTCCTTGTGTCATTTAAAGTTTAAACCCAACAGGTTGGTTTGTACAATAGTTCCATTTTTGTTCCACTGAACCTTGAGGACAGCATTATTTACCAATTTTAATGACTCCTGTTATTGGCTAAATTTCCCTTTAATGCCACTAATCATGGCTTTTATCATTTCATCCTTCAGTCTGCTAAATGCGGTTTTGCAGCAGTGTTTCAGTGGAGAGTTGATTAGCGGCAAGTTATGCAATTTTGGGCTGCCTTTTTTTCATCCCTTTTTTCCAGCCATCCAAAATTCCATCTATTGCTGCTAATCGAGGTTTTGCAGTGGTGTTGGGGTAAGGTTTACTGCCAGGGGTAGGTTTTTAGCTTTAGGCACCACCAGGTAGGGGGGAAGGGTTAGACACCACTGTGTGTGTGTGTGTGTGTGTGTGGGGGGGGGGGGTATTATGGTTAGGCACCACCAGGGGGGAATATTAGGGTTAGGCACCACCAGGAGGGGTATTAGGGTTAGGCACCGGTTCTTTTTGAGGGCAGGGTTAGGTTAGGTCATAGTAGTAAACTTACAGATATTTTACAATCAGAAGAAAGTAGCAGAATGTCCGTAAATTTACAGATATTATACTAGCGGCAATGACCCTGCGCCCTTTTTTCCAGGTGCTTTTATTACATGTATACAGATATAGTATTGTTTAATACTTAACTGAAGGTTGCAGTGAGTTTTCTTTAAAACATTTCCTCTATATAAAATTCATGTTTACAAGGCATAATCGCCTGCTATTTGCGATCACTGCAGCCACTGCCTGAGGCACATCAGCTCATACTAATCACTGATGAATGGTTAGAGTATGCTTGATGTGACAAGCAACCATGCTTGCAGGTACTTTTTCTATTAGTAGTTAGTATGATCGGGATTGCTCCTGCAGCATCAAGTTATGCTGCTCATAACGATTAAATAAATCAGGACCTACACGTCATTAATATGAAAGGAAGGTTCTGATCATCTAAAGCTGCTTAGACAATCAGTGCACACTAAGGCACTGCTGGTCGGTCTCTGCAGCAGTATATTAAAGCATATTTTTAGCTATGCTTTCAGTTGAACTTTATATGTGTTATTCAGAACAATAAGTGTGCTTTATAGGCATTCACAAGTTGCACACTTGCAGCACCGCAAATGACTCCCAGTCCAACTGAATCTTGTTTTTTATTAGGATTAAAGCAAATGCACTTTCTCCTTCTACTGACAGTGGATTAATTTAACAGGAGACGCTTGCCAAGGCTGAGTTGTGCTCACACACAGTAATAACGCTTGACTATATTTCACTCCACACTTTACCTTGAGGCAGAATCAAACAGCGCATAAAACACTCATCAATATGGAGCATATACAAACATTTATTGCTCTGGTCTTTTAAAGTATATTGCAGCACACAAAATAAACTTAATTAGATGGAAATTAAAAACAAATCAAGTAAGCCATTGTCCTT
Organism: Hyperolius riggenbachi; assembly: GCF_040937935.1. Classification (NCBI taxonomy): domain Eukaryota; kingdom Metazoa; phylum Chordata; class Amphibia; order Anura; family Hyperoliidae; genus Hyperolius; species Hyperolius riggenbachi. The sequence continues at coordinate 373,369,919 of NC_090646.1, forward strand.
TCCACTTCACTGTTTTATTAGAGTGGCTGTGAAGAGCTTTAAAAAAAAAGAGTTAAAAATAAATATTGCCATAATAATATAATAGGTTTATGGTAATAGAAAGTTAATTATGTTGTCAAAAGCATTTTGTAGGTAAAGACAGTAAACAAATGAAGAACACTGAATGTTATCTCTATGAATCTAGCCCAGGCATGGGCAAACTACAGTCCGTGGGTCATATCCAAACAATTTATTTTTTAATCTGGCTCACCCTGATACTGCAATAGGAGGATGGATGAAGCAGCAGGTCGGATTAAAAAACAAAATAGTCCTTATATAGACAGCAAGACCAATGGAGAGGTGCTAGGTGCCCCCCCCCCCCCAAGTGCCATCCCCACTTATACTAAGGGGGAGGGGGAATAATGTATCAACTTATCGATCGTGTAAATTTATATATATCAAAAGAAATAGCAGTGAATATTATGCCAGGGTTTTCAGGTGGTCAGTACGCGGTTTGTAATGACCACATGGAAACTCAGTGGAATTGCCATTGCTTTGGCCAGTGATCGCTGTACAGGCGCAATATTTATGCATAAGGATTCCTGGCAAATGTAGCTATGCCATCAAAAAGTAAATTTAAAAAAATGAAGTGTGTTCCCTACTCTCAAACCTTTTTAACCCCTTTTCACCCATGCAGGCTGGAATAGCCAGACTGCGGAGCCTGGACTGCATGGGGCTCCACAGCCTGAGCTATACCAGCACCACATGGTCCATGGTATGGGGAGCTCTAGGAGAAATGGGCAGCCAAGCTCTCCCCCAGAGCCTTTGGCTAAACCATGATCAAGTGGCTCTATCCCACCTACAGTGCCCAGGAGGAATTGGGTATGTCGACCCAGGTGGTTCATGGTGGCATGGAGTCCTCTTTAAGACGCCCACCCACTCCCCAGGTGAAATGAGTATAGGAGTACTAATGTAATCATTACCCATTTCCAAAAGAGAGTTAAAATGGAATAAAAATTAATTCACAAAAAAGTCCTTTAATGTTCTTACTTAACCATAAATACTTACCGTCAGTTACTACCACAACAGTATCCTCGGGAATTACCCCATGCCCTAACCTCTCGATACCTGTTGATAAACAGAGAACACAGCATGCGTGGAATCCTGCCCCGACGACCAAGAAACACCGCCACACACATTGCTCCAAGCCCTGGACTTGCTATACTAAGTAAAGCAAACCCCAGAGCATTTTAAAATTCCCATTCTTCTGCTAAAAGCCAATGGGGGCGAGGGAGGGAATTTTAAAGATGGTCTGAGGCTTGCTATACTTAGTATTTAATTATGCAGCAATCTCCTCCCAGGGCTGTTCTACATGGATGTTACACATGGAAGAGGGGACTGCATATGAGGTGGGAGAAAGGCTGCTGCATATGGAAGGGGAGCCAAAATAAAGTTGACCCAGTGGTAGAGAAAGATTAAATCAGGCTTTGGCCAAAGGGAGGGAAATTTGTATGGTGCTAAATTGAATAACTTTAATCTTTGTAATTGTGACTTTCAGACAGATAATGGTTTTTATATACAGTACTGATGTGGTACAACTCAATGGTTGGAATAGCTTCACCCATCTCAATGTCTGTCCACTTTACTGAGGCACAGAAAGGATGGCATGTGGTGTCTGTGTTCACTCTAAGATGGCCTGTAGGGTATTTTATGGGTAGCTGTAAAATATGGTAGTAGAGTGTAGTCATTAGCTTTACACTACAGAAGATGGCATTCATCAGATACGTATAGTTAGAGTACATTGCTCCATAGACACAGTATGCTGCACAACATTCTTTCTGTGTTCTGTGTCTATTAACCTACATACTGTATTGTTCCAAAGGTTTGTTTATATAACCAATTCTCAAAATGTGGCACTAGTATCACTGGGCACACTCACAAGCACTATTGGTGGGACTCTACCACAAGGCACAAAAGACAGAGGGCTGCAGATTCTTATCACAAGACTAAGAGAGAGTAAGAGAATAATAAAATGCTAAATTGCCTCCAAAATCATGATAGTAAGATACTTGTGAGAGAATTATGCTCACTTTACAGAAGCTAAGTCATGGTAGCGGGTGGAGCCATTGGTTCCTTCACTCATGCTTGAAAAACAATAACATTTTACAGACAGTAACAGGACATTGCCTGCATGCTCTTATTGAAGTACAAATCCTACTCTCACCAAAGCACCCCAAAAAACATAAAAGCATGGCACTTCCTACAGCTAATGAATAACACGCTGTGCCCTGGAACTTTTCTATAAGTTGTGAGTGACTCCACATCCTGCTTCTCATCACCTGCTGGATAAAATCCTTTAGAACTGGGTGAAAACGTCCTAAGAAGGCAGACTTGTCCTGGTTTACTGCTGCAGTATATCCTTCCCAGGTGACTCCTTCAAATAGCCTCTCTTGTATGGCCATCACATATGTCAATGCTCCTATGGGAAACCAATCAACAGCATAGCTGTAAGGCTTCCTGATCAATACCTGTGAAATCATTCAAGGTGAAATGCTGGTTAGTACATGACAATTATAATAACAGACTGTGCACAGTAAAAGGCCTTTTACTACTATTTCATTTATGAATGGGCTTGTTAATATTAAAATTTCAGAATATCTTAAAGCATCAGCCCACCCAGAGTGTAATCATCAAACAGCGCCTTAAAGGACAGGTGCGAGTTAAAAAAAAAAAAAACAGGATCTACTTACCTGGGGCTTCCTCCAGCCCCTGGCATCCCATCTCTCCCTATTTGCAGCTCCGGTGTCCCAGAATCCCTTTTGCTGCAGATGCCAACCTCACCAGGTTGGCATGTTCTGCGTTTGCGCAAGCGTGTGGCCACACGCGATCATGCTCATGTGGCCTGGAGGATTCTGCGCAGAACACTCCAGGCCACGTACACAAGTTGGTCTGAACTCAGTCATGGTGGGCAATAAAGGTTTCCATAGCTGAGAATCGTGAGTCAGACCAGCATACAGTGGCCACATGATGTCTGCTAAAGATCCGACATTTCAGTTCTTTGGCAATCCCCGATACACGATCTCCACCTGATCGCATTGTCCTCCCTGCTCCCTCTGCTCCCCCCTGGATAGCAACAGACATGTTACTGCTCTGGAAGTTGATTTTATCTCTTCAGGGAAATTGATAATGAAATGTCTGAGGTAAGATGAGTACACCTGCAAAAAAATGTCACCCACAAGCGGTGAAAAGACATGTCGCTATTGGCTAGAGGGGAGTGGCACATCTGTTGCTATAGAGGAGGAAGAGGGACAGCGCACAGGGGGGCAGCTTAAAGTGGGGAAAGCAATGAGGGGAACAATGAGTTCAGCCAAGATGAGGAGGAGATCTCTCAGTGATGTATCAAGGAGGCTATACACATGCTAGGTCCTTAGCAGAGCTGTTGCCTATCCGGCAACCGATGCCAAGAACCATCTAGCCTGCGTAAAAGACCTTAGTTCCAGGATAGCGCATTCATTGTTTAGAGGGGATGTTGGTAAGAAAGACTGGAGGTAAGAAAATAAACCGTTAAAATTAAATTATGTGGTGATGGTAGGGAGAGAAACAGGCATGACACCTGGCATTACCAGGAGATGATATAAAGGGCTTGATTCACAAAGCGGTGCTAACCTACTTAGCAGCACGCCTTAAGTAGTTTAGGCGTGATAACCTTTGCACTAGTAGGTTATCACCGTTTTCAGGAATAAAACTCGTGCGCAAAGTTTTACGCGCAAAGTCCGGTGCGCGCAGAAAGTTGCATAGGGTTTAATGGGTGCATAAAACTTTAAATTTTATGCGCACTAAACTTTGCGGGAATTTCGCGCGAGTTAGTTTTTATGACGCCTAAACTGAGTTTAGGCGTGATAAAGGGCTTTTCACCAGCATGCTAACAGTTTGCACCGCTTTGTGAATCAAGCCTATAATGTCAACCAGAGAACTATCTTAACTTAATCCACCTATACCGAAATATGAGTTAGCTTTATGATTTATGCTTTCTCCAAACTCTGAAACAGGTGTAAAGGGGATGGTTATGCTGTTATCTGTTAATTTAAAAGCAAGAAGTTTTAAATACAATATCCTACTGCTACTGTTAATTTAAGGTTCTCTGTCATGAACAAAACACCTGTATGCTTAGGCTCTGGCTGATGTACCCAACCCTTAATTTGTCCCAGGAATGAGATGCAGTAAATCTATAGCAATCTGCTGAGTCAGAATCCAGGGTCTGGTGTAATACATGAATCATGGCGTCTATTAGAGCATAATCACACATGTGTTGCAATGGGAGATACTGACTATTATCATATAATGTAAGGAACTTTCCTTACCTCAGGGGCTGCATATCCAGGAGTGCCAGCCCGGGAGGTGAGGGTCTGTTCCCCAAATGTAGCCAGGCCAAAATCTGATATTCTCATATATTCTCAAGCTGCCCATGCTGTCCAGATATACATTGCCTGGTTTTATATCTCTGTGGATGATACCTAATCTGTGGAGAAACTGGATATCACAAACTATTTCTGCACAGAGGAGTCTATAAAAGAGAAGTAATAGGTCAGTGTCTACACACAGAAACATTCTGTATTTCCTATTTCCATAAATAATATGTGCAGGAAAGCTTTTGTAAGAAACAATCTTTTGTGTTTTAATTGGAACAAACCCATTTAAATCCAGTCAAATGCTTTGGAAAAATTAGTAAAAATAATAAAAAATTCTCTTATCTTCAATTCTGGGTTCCTTCAGATGTCAAGGGACAATTTGGTCTAGGGGAGACCATTTGTTTCTGACAGTTTGTCAAGGAACGGTTTTAGATGCAATAGGGTCCAGGGCAAAAGTAACTTGGGGAGGGGGGGGGGGGGGGGGGGGGCTGACATCTCCTTCCAACAAAACACACCCAGGGCCCCTGAGCCGGAAGCCAGGCCTGATTAAGTCTCCCCGTCACACAGTATCATTAGGTGTTCATCATATGTCCCCTAAAAAGCCTTTTTGGGGTTCCCATTACTCACCTCATCGTTTTCCTATACTACAGAACAAACAAACAGCACCCCGCTCTCATGGGTCACCATAGCTGGAGGGGAGGAGGGGCACCTTGGGGGGCCCCCACAGGCTCTGGGGCCCTGGGGCAATTGCCACCTTTGCCCTGCTCTTTGTGGCAATGAAATAAAATTCCTAGATCATCATTTCATTATATGTTATTGGAAATGGTCAAAGCCCTCCATCCAAGTTGCAAGCAGAGATACCTGCTCTGGAGGCTGATGGGTTGAAGAGGGTTATGTGGAGTTTAAGGAGGGAGATATGTCAGGGTAGCCCCATTCATGTGCTGATATTATCTAGCAGCACTAGTGTGTTCCGGTATTGGAACAGAGTATACAGAGTATACAGGAAACGCTGACTCTGCTGTCTCTCTACTTACATTATGCATCCATAGACTTTAGAGGTGAAAGGTCCTTACCCATTGTTGAAATCAAGTAAATCCCCTCCAGGGAGAAACTCCATTATGCAAAATGCATAGGCTGAGGTTTGGGACGCTGCGTAGAGGTAGGTGCAAAAGGGGCTGTCCTACGTCATCACGATCACCTGCCTCTCTCTCATGATGACCGCACATTCTTCTTGATTCTTCATGCCCTTAACAGCCACCAGCTCCTGAGACTGGAGACTAGTGTTGGGCGAACAGTGTTCGCCACTGTTCGGGTTCTGCAGAACATCACCCTGTTCGGGTGATGTTCGAGTTCGGCCGAACACCTGACGGTGCTCGGCCAAACCGTTCGGCCACATGGCCGAACTAAGAGCGCATGGCCGAACGTTCCCCGAACGTTCGGCTAGCGCTGTGATTGGCCGAACGGGTCACGTGGTTCGGACCCGAACGCGCTCTGATTGGCCAAACGGTCACGTGGTTCGGGTAAATAAATACCCGAACCACGTCATATCTCCGCCATTTGTCTGTGGGTTTAGCTTTGGGTAGGCAGGCAGGGTAGTTCGCGCTCCAGCCACGCTAGCCAGGGTCCCCCCTGTCATTGTGTCACTGCTGGGAACAGTAGTACACCGCTTGCTCAGCCACACTATATAGCATTCTGTTTACTGCCACTCTGTGTACCTCGCTCAGCCACACTATATAGCATTCTGTTTACTGCCACTCTGTGTCTGCTGGGAATAGTAGTACACCGCTTGCTCAGCCACACTATATAGCATTCTGTTTACTGCCACTCTGTGTACCTCGCTCAGCCACACTATATAGCATTCTGTTTACTGCCACTCTGTGTCTGCTGGGAATAGTGGTACACCGCTCGCTCAGCCACACTATATAGCATTCTGTTCACTGTTCTGTGTCTGTTTGGAATAGTGGTACACCGCTCGCTCAGCCACACTATATAGCATTCTGTTTACTGTTCTGTGTCTGCTGGGAATAGTGGTACACCGCTCGCTCAGCCACACTATATAGCATTCTGTTTACTGTTCTGTGTCTGCTGGGAATAGTGGTACACCGCTCGCTCAGCCACACTATATAGCATTCTGTTTACTGTTCTGTGTCTGCTGGGAACAGTAGTACACCGCTCGCTCAGCCAGAGTATATAGCATTGTGTTTACTGCCACTCTGTGTACACCGCTCAGCCAGACTATATACCATTGTTTACTGACACTCTGTGTACACCGCTCAGCCAGACTATATACCATTGTTTACTGACACTCTGTGTACACCGCTCAGCCAGACTATATACCATTGTTTACTGCCACTCTGATTCTGCTGGGAACAGTAGTACACCGCTCGCTCAGCCAGACTATATAGCATTGTGTTTACTGCCACTCTGTGTACACCGCTCAGCCAGACTATATACCATTGTTTACTGACACTCTGTGTACACCGCTCAGCCAGACTATATACCATTGTTTACTGAAACTCTGTGTACACCGCTCAGCCAGACTATATACCATTGTTTACTGCCACTCTGATTCTGCTGGGAACAGTAGTACACCGCTCGCTCAGCCAGACTATATACCATTGTTTACTGACACTATATAGCAGACTATATAGCATTGTGTGTACACCGCTCAGCCAGACTATATACCATTGTTTACTGACACTCTGTGTACACCGCTCAGCCAGACTATATACCATTGTTTACTGCCACTCTGATTCTGCTGGGAACAGTAGTACACCGCTCGCTCAGCCAGACTATATACCATTGTTTACTGACACTCTGTGTACACCGCTCAGCCAGACTATATACCATTGTTTACTGCCACTCTGATTCTGCTGGGAACAGTAGTACACCGCTCGCTCAGCCAGACTATATACCATTGTTTACTGCCACTCTGATTCTGCTGGGAACAGTAGTACACCGCTCGCTCAGCCAGACTATATACCATTGTTTACTGACACTCTGTGTACACCGCTCAGCCAGACTATATACCATTGTTTACTGCCACTCTGATTCTGCTGGGAACAGTAGTACACCACTCGCTCAGCCAGACTATATAGCATTGTGTTTACTGCCACTCTGTGTACACCGCTCAGCCACACTATATAGCATTGCGTACTCTGCCAGTCAGTGTGTATATTGCTGGGATCAGTAATACTCCACTCACCGTCAACCACTATATGAGCTCAACATGAGTTCCCCAGAGACCTCCGCTGTGAGCAGCACTCCCAACAACAGCAACAGCCAACGCCCCACGCAAGCTATAACATCCACCCCAGCAGCCAGTGGTCAGCAGCAGCCCTCCCCGGAGGAGAACGTTGTGTCCATCAGTCCGTCGCCAGAGCGATTAATGAGGGCTGCCATTGAGGAGATGATGGGGCCTGATGTGGAGGAGGAGGTCTGGCTCAGGCCAGCATCCCAAGTTAATGTTGAGGACGATGAGGGGTCTGTGTCTGGGGATGTTGGGGTGGCAGAGGTGGTGGGTGGGTCAGACTCAGGAGAAGAGTTGTATGATGAGGATGATGATCGGGACCATCTGTATGTGCCTCAGAGTCCGACCCCGGAAAACATGTTGTATCGTGTGTTTAGGTACTAAAATCTGCGTTCCCTCCCAGTAGTGTTGGGCGAACAGTGTTTGCCACTGTTTGGGTTCTGCAGAACATCACCCTGTTCGGGGTGACTATATAGCAGACTATATAGCATTGTGTTTAATGCCACTCTGTGTACACGGCTCAGCCACACTATATAGCATTGTGTTTACTTCCACTCTGTGTCTGCTGGGAACAGTAGTACACCGCTCACCCGCCACTGTATAGCATTGTGCTCTGTGTCACTGCTGACAATAGTGGTACACCGCTCACCCACCACTGTATAGCATTTCTGTACTGCCACTGTACTGCTGCCAGTCAGCGTGTACTTTAAGGATAAGTGAAATGAGGAAGAAATCCGGTGAAAGAGGGAGGGGCAAGGGAAGAGGTGTTTCCCCTGACGGTTCACGTACAGGCCACAGGGGAGCACCCAAGAAAACCCACTCAATACTGCCCATGTTGTCCAGGACAACAACCCTCACAGATCCAAAAGAACAGGACCAGATAATTACTTGGATGACCTCTCAAGCGTCCAGCAGTGGGTTAAGCAGCACCAGCACATCACGCACGAGGTCCGAGTCCTCAGCCAGTTAAAGTCTGGGCTTTCTTTGAAGACTGCACTGAGGATGTTACCATGGCGATTTGCAAGGTGTGCAAGACCCGCCTGAGCAGGGGGAAAAGTATTAACAACCTCTCCACCACCAGCATGAGCCGCCACATTCTATCCAAACATCCCACTCTGTGGGCAAACGCGGCAGGACAGGGTACCACCAGCAACACTGCCTCCCTTGGGTTCACCAGACTCACCACCAGACCCGCCTCAGCAGCAGCAGTAGCCCAGCCATTGCGTGGTTCACAACATTCACAAACATCAGACGATGCTGACACTGTCACTTTCCGGACTAGTGCTCTTGAGGTCTCCCAGTGTTCATCAAACACAACAACCAACAGCCCTTCGGTGTGCAGCGCTACGGTTGAGTTGTCTGTCTCTGAGATGTTTGAGCACAAGAGGAAATTGCCAGCAAATGACCCCCGGGCCGTGGCAGTAACAGCCAGCCAGCATAGCCAAGCTTCTGGCCTGCGAAATGCTGCCATATCGAGTGGTGGAGACAAACAGCTTCAAGGGCATGATGTCAGTGGCCATCCCACGTTACGTGGTTCCCAGCCGCTACCACTTTGCGCGCTCTGCAGTGCCTGAGTTGCATGAGCACGTGGTCAGCTAAATAACCCGAAGCTTGAAGAATGCCGTTGCCTGCAAGGTTCACCTCACCACTGACACCTGGACGAGTGCGTTCGGCCAGGGTCGATACATCTCCCTTACCGCGCACTGGGTGAACCTTGTGGAGCCTGGCAGCGATTCCTCACCTGCTACGGCGCGGGTGTTGCCCACGCCGCAAACAGCTGGATAACAACAGCAGCACCTACCTCTCTGACTCCTTCTCCTCCAACGCATCTCAAAGCTGTACCTCATCCGGAAATGCTAACCCAGCACCAGCAGCAGTAGGATCGTGGAAGCAGTGCAGCACAGCTGTTGGCATGCGTCAGCAAGCGTTGCTGAAGCTGATCTGCCTTGGGGATAAGCAGCACACAGGGGAGGAAATTTGGAGGGGAATAAAGGAACAGACGGATTTGTGGCTGGCACCGCTGGACCTGAAACCGGGCATGAAGCTAGACACCTGGCACGAACTGGCAATGTACGCAATAGAGGTGCTGGCTTGCCCGGCAGCCAGCGTTATGTCGGAACGCTGTTTCAGTGCTGCCGGAGGCATCATCACAGATCGGCGTATCCGCCTCTCCACAGAAAATGCAGACCGTCTGACTCAAATTAAAATGAATCAATCCTGGATTGGAAACGACTACGCAACACTCCTGGACCCCAACCAAGTAACATGACCGATGAACATCTGGGATGGTTTCGCGTTTCCGGTCCCTGTTTATTGAACCTCTCATCTGTATTACATTTATGACTGCATGGCGGCAAAAAGCATTGCTGCTATATCCGCACGCTTTTTGTCCTCATGCAAGGCCTGGGTTGTTGTGTCTCACAAAGCGTGGCCTTCTCCTCCTGCGCCTCCTCCTGTTCCATCACGTGTGCTGCTGCTGCTGCTGCTGCTGCTGGGTTACCGTTGCCGGTCCCTGTTTATGGAACCTCTTATCTTTATTACATTTATGACTACATGGCGGTACAAAGCATGCTATCCGCACGCTTCTTGTCCTCATGCAAGGCCTGGGTTGTTGTGTCTCAAAGCGTGGCCTTCTCCTCCTGCGCCACCCTCCTCCTGTTCCATCACGTGTGCTGCTGCTGGGTTAGCATTACCGGTCCCTTTTCCTGGAACCTCTTATATGTATTACATTTATGACTGCATGCCGACAAAAAGCATGTTACCTGTGCAAAGAAAACAGACATTTCCCGCATTTAAAAGACAGTTTTCCCTTTGAAACTTTAAAATCGATTTTCTCAAAAACTATAAGCTCTTTTTGCTAAATTTTTTTTCCTCTTGTACCCACTCCCAAGGTGCACATACCCTGTAAATTTGGGGTATGTAGCATGTAAGGAGGCTTTACAAACCACAAAAGTTCGGGTCCCCATTGACTTCCATTATGTTCGGAGTTCGGGTCGAACACCCGAACATCGCGGCCATGTTCGGCCTGTTCGGCCCGAACCCGAACATCTAGATGTTCGCCCAACACTACTGGAGACTGAACTGGAAAAAAAAAGACCTGAATGAGACAGAAGACAGACCAGCTGAGAAGGTTATCAGAAATAAACAATAGCAAGGATATATTTAAATATGACTCCTAGGACTTGCTTAATCCCTAGAAGATTTACCTTCAGTCAGCACCTTCTCTGCTATCGTGACTAGATCAGGCATCGGAAAACTATGGTCCATGGGTCATATCCGAGGTAATTGCAGTGTTGCGAGTGGAGTAGTCTAAGCAGAGAACTCACCTATTCAATTGTCTAGCAGACTCAGCTTCTCTCCCCAATGCCCACTCCCAGTTGGTCTCCATGGCCATGGCCGTCCTTTGACATGAGCGACCGGAGTGGTCGCTCAGGGCGCCGTCATCCGGCCCTGTGCATTCAACTGGCTCTGGCCACATTTCTACCTGCTGGCTGCCGCTCAGGGGCCTTCTGTGGCTGCTGTGACTAGTAGCTCCGCCTCCTGGTGCCGCTGGGAGATCTGCTTGTATACTATACACTGTTTATCTGCCTAGCTATATACTGTACATTAAAGGGGGTTCTGTTTATATATATACTAAAGGGAGGGGATCTGCCCATATACACTAAAGGGGGGGGGGGATCTGCCTGTTTACACCAAAAGGGATCTGCCTATATACACTAAAGGGGAGATCTGCCTACATACACTAAAGGGGGGGGGTCTGCTTATGTACACGAAAATGGGATCTGACTAATTAATTATACACTAAAGGGGAGATCTGCCTCTATACACTAAAGGGGGGGGGGTCTGCCTATATACACTAAAAGGGAATCTGCCTATATATACTAAAGGGGGGATCTGCCTATATATACTAAAAGGGCGGGGGATCTGCCTATATACACTAAAGGGGATCTTACACACGGGCGTGTATGGGTGCGTGTGTGAAGAGCATGAATGGAGGGCACCAAAATCTAGTTACGCTCAGGGCGCTGTGAAACCTAAGGCCGGTCCTGTCCATGGCTGTAACGTCTCTTATTATGTGAATTATCTGTATGTGCATTCGAGTCACATGATGAGAGGTAGAGATGTAGTGAACGGTTCGCCGGCGAACGGTTTCAAGCGAACTTTGGTGGTTCGCGTTCGCCCCATAATGCACTATGAGGGTCAACTTTGACCCTCTGCATCACAGTCAGCAGGCACATTGTAGCCATTCAGGCTACACTAAGCCCTGGAGCCCCCCCCCCCCCTTATATAAGGCAGGCTTGCCGGCCATTGCACTCACTTGTGTGCCTGCTAGAGACAGACTAGGGACAGCTGCTGCAGACTTGTTCTCCTAGGGAAAGATTAGTTAGGCTCTTGGCTTGCTCCTGGCTGATTGTTATTGCTAATATAGCACCCCTTAACAGCTCTTTTGAGAGCTAATGTTTTCCAGATGTGTTTTTTTTTGTGTGTGTGTTGCTCACTGACACTATACAGCCCTATCTGTTGCAGCTGGACCTTGGTAATTGTTATTACTGTGCCAGCCAGGCCTTGCCTAACTATCTAAACTGGGACACCTACCTATGCCTACCTAACTACTAGGGCACCTACTTACCTATACGGGGACACCTACCTACCTATACTAGGGGACCTACCTATGCCTACCTACCTATACTGGGTCTCCTACCTATGCCTAGCTAACTACTGGCTCTCCTACCTATGTCTAGCTAACTACTGAGGCACCTACCTATGCCTACCTACCTATACTGGGACTTCTACCTATGCCTACCTACCTATACTGGGACTCCTACCTATGCCTAGCTAACTACTGGGACACCTACCTAAGGGCTCTGCCTCTGACACAGGAGACCAGGGTTCGAATCTCGGCTCTGCCTGTTCAGTAAACCAGCACCTATTCAGTAGGAGATCTTGGGCAAGTCTCCCTAACACTGCTACCGCCTATAGAGCGCGTCCTAGTGGCTGCAGCTCTGGAGCTTTGAGTCTGCCAGGAGAAAAGCGCAATATAAATGTTCTGTGTTTGTTTGTTTTGTTTGTACTGAGGCACCTACCTATGCCTACCTACCTATACTGAGACTCCTACCTATGCCTACCTACCTATACTGGGACTCCTACCTATGCCTACCTACCTATACTGGGACTCCTACCTATGCCTACCTACATACAAGAAGATAATAAGGTCGTTGCTTCATTGTGGACAGACCAAATTTGATCAGCTGGACAGTCACTGTTGTTCTATCATTGAGCTACCACAGCCCGGCGACCATATGGGCTTTAAAACCGCTACGGCCTGCACTATGGCCATGTTGCGCATCAGTCCAGCATGGCCGTCACTACGCAAACAGCTGTTTGCGGTGCGTTACACAGTGAGTTTGGTGTGTCAGTGTGAAGCAGAACTCTAACTACACTCCCTGATTGATGTATACACATGCAAGATGTTTGAAAGCACTTTAGGCCTGCAATTTAGCATTCAATGTGATATCTGCCCTGAAAATGCTGCTTTGCGTCACATCCAGATTTTTCCCCGGGACTTTGGGCATGTATCCCACTCCGCCATGCCCTCCTCCAGGTGTTAGACCCCTTGAAACATCTTTTCCATCACTTTTGTGGCCAGCATAATTTTTTCTATTTTTCAAAGTTTGCATCCCCATTGAAGCCTATTGCAGTTCGCGAACTTTTCCACGAACCGAACCTTCCGCGAAGGTTTCGCGAACCGAAAATCGGAGGTTCGCGACATCTCTAATGAGAGGTGCCCACTGCAGCCAATAACTCTGAAAGCTGGGCAAAACTAAGGAGAGGAGACTGAAGATGTCACTAGCCTGAAGAGTTGTGTATATATGTGTATGTATATGTGTGTGTGGGGGGGGGGAGGGCCTCTGGCTACCTTTAGTGTTGTGGATTCTTTCTCCCTACATTTATTGGGGACTTTGGCTACCTAAATTTAGGGGGGGACTCTGGCTAGCTGTACTAAGTGGGGACTCTGGCTACCTATACTGGGCAAGGGCGTAGTAATAGGGGGTGCAGAGGTTGCGACCGCATCAGGTCCCTTGGGCCAGAGGGGCCCTCCCTCAACTGCAGTATTAGCTCTCTATTGGTCCTGTGCTCATAATAATCACTTCTATAGATACTTTGAATAGTGGTAATTATTAACAAACTGCTCCCCATCCCCTTCTTGCACCTCTGACACTGTAGTTGCCATTGGCAGGTTTTGGTGTGCCGTATCAATTGTTATGTATAGAGTGCTTAGCGGGCCCCAATGTAAAACTTGCACTGGGGCCCACAGCTCCTTAGTTATGCCACTGATACTGGGGAGGGGACTATAACTATACTAGGGAGAGAATCTACCTATACTGGGGAGAAATCTAGCTATCCATACTGGGGGATGGGGGGTAGTCAGGTTACCTATACGGGGGGGGGGGGGACTCTGGCTCCTACATGGGAGGGGGGATCTGGCTACCTATACTAGGGGGTCTCTGGTTACTTATACTAGGGGAGGAATGTGGTTACATGTAATGGAGATAGTCAGGCTACCTATACTGTGTGTGTGTGTGTGGGGGGGGGGGGGCGCTGGCTTCCCATACTAGGGAGTACATAGACATTTAGGGGACAGACCTAACGTAGGAAGAGTGGAAGCAGGCACATAGGAGGACATTGGGGAAGGGGGAGACAGAGGCCCTAGAGGACTAAAATTTGAAAGGGAGTGAAGAGGCAGGAGACAGTTAAAAACACATGGACTGATCCTCAAAATGCTAAAATATTGCAATGTGTGCTTTAGGGGGTTCTGATAATTACAGGGCTCTCTTTTTGGTCAGGCTCCCCTCTGTTGCACTGCTCTGCTCCCAGCTTGACTAAAGGCAGTCAGACAGAAGGCAAAGCATGCACTGTATCGTTTTGCGCTCCATGGATGTCTACACCCACCCAACCAAACACTGTATCCGTCTGGTCTTGGCCCAACCATCTGTCACATTTAAGAACCCACTGTTGCCTACAAGTCAAAAAGTTTGCCCACCCCGATCTAGCTTGTTGACAACGCAGATGTAAAGAACACATTTTTGCATCTGTAAGAAATAGAGGGGCTGGAATCTTTTCCACCTTGTCATCTTTATAATGTTCCCTTGAGGGACAAGATTTGATTCTTGTGTGAAAACGAACTTGAATTTCCAGTTATACCACTTGTCACTAAAGAGGACATTTAATTTACACTTAAAAGCCGTATGAGCATTCTTCACCAGAAGAACATATTACTCAAAGTATGCTTACCCACGTTTATGTGTGTAATCAGTCTCTGTGACAGCAAACCCATCCTCAATTCAGACTTCAGACAAGCGTCAAACTATCTGCATCTTGAAATAACAGATAGCAGTTTTTGCAGTATATTTCCACTGCTACTGCTTTCGTTGCAGTTTTCTGCTGTTTGGTTTTTAGTGCTATGCACAGCAGCTTGGAAAAAGGTGGTTGTGTTCACAGTGGTCAGTTGCATAATGCACACGTTATAATGAGTGTGAAATGCAATGGAGACTGGACATAGAATAATAGAAAGCCTTCATGCGGCGAGTTAAAATGATGTGATCAGTTAAAACGCAGAGATGTGAACAGTCCCATAGAATTGTATGGGCATTGAGTTGACATCCAGAATTATTCTGCAACACAACTGAGTACTGTGAACTAGCCCGATGTGTATTTCCTCTGCCTGAGAACGGTGTTCCTAAACTGCTAGCTGAAGAGTCAACTGCTACAATGGATATAAAAACTCACACACCCCTAATAAAATACCAGGATTTGTTTTGTAAAAAATGAGACCACAATTAATCATTTCAAATCTTAAGTATCTTGGTTTCAGTGGCAGAAGTGCTTCCTATATCAATTTATTGCTGTGGATTGGTATGTTTGTAAGCTTGCCCATCTATTGAAGAGGAGCTTGGGATATGATGTCACAGCCTTCTGCCTCAGAGCACTCTGGGAAATTATGTGATGTTCCAGCTCACTTCAAAGAGGGCAAAAAATAAGAAAAATTCACACTGATTTACCTTCCCAGTAGTAAAGATGGAATGTGAATCAGGGGTAAGGTGAGGGCTTATTTCCACTATCGTGAATTCACATGCGAATTCGCATAGCAATACAAGTGAATGGGACAGTTTCCACTTGTCAGGATTCCTTTGCGTTTTTCTGTGCAGAAAAAATTCGCATGGCAGAACCATCAGAATTCGCATACCGCATACCGCTATGCGAATCGCATACAATTGTATTTAATAGGAAATTCGCATGCGGTTTGGGTATTCGAATTTGCATGCAAATTCGCATGCGAATTCGCATAGAAACTATGGAAAATCACACCAGCACTGCCATGGTTAAATTCGCATACATCGTCATCCATGCGAATTTGCATAAAAATTCGCATAGACCCGCATGCAAAATTCGCATCCGCATGCTAATTTTTCCCGCGACGATTCCCACCACACAAGTGGAAATGCAGCCTGAGAGTTTACAATGTGGAGAAGTCTGACTAAATACAGTAATTCTTAAATTAATATTGTAAAAGCAAGCAATTTTGCACATTTATTTATAAACAATAAAGGTCCAGTTTTATTAGGACTTTCAAATGCATTTTTGATGTTTGAGTTATATTGCTATTGATGCAGCAATATTCTTTTTATTGCTTATGACAGCCAAGTGATTAATCTATTGTTTTTCAGAACAATCTAGGGGGCTTTGGGTAATATTTTTTCCCAAAGATTATTTTATTTTACAGGCATTACAGGAAAACTATAGCAGAAAATACACTTTTTTTCAATCTTCACCTTTCCTAATTTTCACATGACAAGAGCCACTGCTATAAAACAGTGATGATCGTAATCAGTTAATTACAATTACGCAAAATTACGTGTACATTTTCACATTTATGCCTCTACGTAAGAAAGAATTGTTAATTCAATTGACTTTGTATAAGCATTTGTAATTACACATGAATTTACGCGTACAAATCGAACATTTTTAAAAAAAAAAATACCTTGTAGTTTTTGCGAAAATTGATTTTAAACTCAAAACAATGACAGTTTAAAAAACATTTTTCTTTGTATGTTGAAAAATGATTTTCTCAAGGTCCTTTTGAAAATCTTTTTTTTGTTTGACTTGTACCCACTATCCTCCCTAACATATGTAGCAATTTTGGCAGCAATAACCTATATGGGGGCTTTGCTATTCACCGCCAAAGTCGGCACAAAATTACACATAAATTATTCATGCGTAATTAGAAAAATTCATGTGTATTTACAAATGCTTAAATTGCATACAAAATTAATAATGCTTTTCCCTAAAATTACGATTACGATGTGTAAATGTGCATTAGAATGCATAATTAACCTAAGGGCCCTTTTACACTTAATCAGTTGGTATGCGTTAGTGTGCGTTGGTGCGCGTTAGTGTGCGTTAGTGAGCGTTGGTACGCGTTTTTTTCATAGCAGTGCATTGGGAAGAAGTTTTCAGTTAAAACGCGTTAAGTGTGAAAGGTGCCATAGGAAAACATGGGACTTACTTTGAAAATCAGTTTTCTTTCTGTTTTAACTAAGAGCAACTGATTAAGTGTAAAAGGACCCTTAGGGCAACGATGGGTGATTTGCATATATTCAGCAGTGATGCACTGGGAGACATCTCAGAGCTCACGCCAACCTGAATTATTGCAAATACTTTCTGTTTTAAGAAAGCAAACTGTTGTTTTCCGATGCGTAATTACGCATAGGTGTAATTTATGCTCATCCCTACTATAAAATATCTCAAGATATATTCCTTGGCTATTTCTGGTTAAAATGATGCTACATATGCCTTGTTTAATTACTAGCTGGGCATGTAGCAAATTGTAACAAAAACACTTTTCTCTCACATTGTGGCATTCTCAGCTGGAAATGAGCAGGTGAATTTAATAAATTGGTTTTCATCGTACAGGCACTTCAGGCCCCTTTTACACTTACGAGTGTGCATTATCTTACCCTATTTTAACTGCAGGGTAACGAAAAGGAAATGCAAGTGTATGGGGCGTTGCATACTTACCACATCACGTTGCGCCAGAAGCTTCACCACCCAGCCAACCAAAAGTCTGAAGCACATCACCCTACGACTTTCGTGGCACTGCAGCAGTGGCGGAAGCTATTGGAGTAAATGGGCGACACAGGAATTAAATCAACAGGAGCATGGTGCATCTCACCGCGCATGTGTGGACAGACGGGAATCTCAGGGAATTCCAGTGACGTACTTTCTGCCCAGCAGGGAGTATGTCACTAAGCAGGGGCCTGCAGTATGCATATGACCCTGTCAGTGCACTCTGCAACATGGTCATATGTCTGTCATTGTTTCGTGTTGCGGTAAGATACAGCAGGAGCATAAACATCCCCACTGCAATGCCAAAAAAGTGTACAACCAGCCTCAAGGGAATCTGAGGTGAGAGACATAAGGAGTCTGACCTATTTATTTACTTTTAACCATTCTGTACCCATTATGCATTCTTATTAATGTCATGAAACAACACCTGGCATTGTTTTGATGTACATTTTAGGTAGTACCTGGCAGTGTTAGCAGATTTTGGCTTGCAGCAACACATTGCCAAATCAAGATGTTCCTGGTAGGTTGGTGTCAGTGCTGCTTGGAGCAGTGACCACCCATAGGATAGTTTAATGGACATAAATATCTGATGGTGCCCATACACCGAACAATAAAAAAGTTTGATTTTGTAATTTTCTTCAATCAAAATGATCGAATCGAAAATAATATTTTTTTTCGATCAAGAAAAACGAATGATTATCCATTTTTTTCAATAAAAATCCGATCAGTCATGTAGGAAAAAATATTTGATCTAACCGAATGATTGAACGAAATTATTTGATTGAAACAAAATGAAAAAATTGTACCATGTATGGGCACCATAA
Source organism: Hyperolius riggenbachi (assembly GCF_040937935.1). Lineage (NCBI taxonomy): Eukaryota > Metazoa > Chordata > Amphibia > Anura > Hyperoliidae > Hyperolius > Hyperolius riggenbachi. Next base: position 373,388,506 of record NC_090646.1, read on the forward strand.
GAAATACAAACAGACGTATAGGGGCTTCAGGAATTTGCACTTTGTTCTTTGCTACATTCATTTAGAATATACCAGTTATTTTAGGCTTAGGTTTCCATGCAGTGAAATGTAACAAAATATTTCATCAAACTGATCCTTGTTTTTATAATTGCTTCCCGTTTTAATAAAGCAATTAGGCAAGTCTTCTTATTTATAGTATATTTAACACTAAGAATATTTTTACCTTTTAGATTTACAGCTGATAATGCTGTAGGCAGTAAATAGTGCAATTGCTTATCAGCAATGCATTTCAGAATGTTTTTAAATACAACCTCTAGAATGCATATTTGAATGTATTTGCTGGATGGAAACACTTTGAAAATGCTTCAGAGTAATAGCCCTACTGAATCCCGCCGGTAATTTATATGTTTAGATGAAAATCCTATTTACCTAGTGCTGCAATTTCCAATTCCATCTCTTCCATTAGTGACAGATCATTGTATTCCTCAGTCAAAGAAAAATAGGATGCAAGATGGTGACAATAGTATACTCTGCAAAAGTCATATCCATTTATATTACACACAGTGCAAGGCTGGCAACAGACAAATATGTAGTGTCTGAATGACTAAGGTCAGAAGCCTGCTCACTGGCTGCTGATTTCTGAGGATGCAGCAAACATTTCAAAGATATATATATCTTTTTTTAAAATGAGCACAATGGGCTTTATTTGACAAATAATGTGTTGTTTGAAGTTGAAACAACTTTGCTTCTGCCACAACAACCAAGGAAGATTCACATTCAAAGCACATGAAAATGGATTGATATAGCACACAAACAGCCATTTGTTAATTTATGTTGGGCCAGTTCATCTCCTCATGGGGAATTCTCAGGGTTTTCGTTGTTTTCAACATAATTTCCTGAACAGCAGTTGCAAAGTCTAACTGACAAAATAGTGTGCAAGTGATTAGGGAGGCTGGCTGGTATCTTACTATGTTGGCAGTTAAACTGCCGTTTAGGAAATGCTGTTGAAGACAAAGACAGCCCTGAGAATCCCCCATGAGAAGATAGACTGGTCTAAAACCTGTCGGTTCTGTCAGATTTTAAGTGCCTACTTTTTTTGTGATAGCGGTCCATTAACCTTTTTCCTACCAGCTAATTTGTCCTAAACGCGAACATCTACTGCCAAGCAGTTTTTAGACATTTTGCACTCATTAGGTTTAGTTAGGATTTTTGACAAGAAAACCTACATGAAATAAGACATATTATATATTGTTGTAATGAATTGGGCTTGAACACTGAAACACCTTTTTTTTTACTTTTTTTGGAGATGTAACAACATTTTTGAGTGAAATATGTTAAAGTGAAATCATAAAATAATTACATCTACCAACAAAAATGTTACTGTTTGTAAAAGCCCTGTTTCTGCTGAATCAATGATACCAGATATGTACTGGTACCCACTTTTCCTGTTCTGGAATAGGTGTGCCAGTACAGGTAGCCAGATATAGGTGCAGCCAGTATAGGTAGCCTGGAATAGGTGTGCCAGTACAGGTAAGCCAGATCTAGGTGCAGCAAGTATAGGTAGCCAGGAAAAGATGCCCCCAGTACAGATAGTCAGGTATAGGTGCCGCCAATACAGGTAGTCAAGTATAGGTGCAGCCAGCATAAATTTCCAGGAATAGGTGCCCCAGTATAGGTAGAAGTTATAGGTGCCCCAGTATAAGTGGCAGATATTCTGTAAGTGCCTGAATATAGGTAGTAGGTATAGGTGTCCCCAGTATAGGTAGCAGGTATAGGTAGCAGGTATAGTTGCCCCATCATAGGTAGTAGGTATAAGAGTTCCTTGTACAGGTAGCAGGTATGGGGGCCACTGCACGGAGGGGGGCCGACAGCATCCTCTCTCCCTCCACATGGGCCCCCTAATGTGGCCCCCTGCCTGGCTGGAGCGCAGCGGTCTATGTGTAATTAACTCACCCCATCGCTGGCTCAATGCGGCGTCCCCTCTGGCAGCAGGCACATCTCTGCTCTCCCGATCTCCGTATGGTGTGTAGTTACTATGCATCATATAGAAAGTAGAGGAGAGAGAGGAGGCGGATACCGGCGGATGATACATGGATGAGGGATCGGGTGAGTATTTACACTCCCGACAGCCAATCCAGCCAAGCAGGGAGGCAGAGGTATCTTACTATTTTGGCAGTTAAATTGCTGTTCAGGAAATGCTGTTGAAGACAAAGACAGCCCTGAGAATCCCCCATGAGAAGATGAACGGGTCTAAAACTTCTGACTTCTGCCCATGTGGAGGGAGGGAGGAATGAGTAACTATTTCTTTCATCTAGTTCTAAGACTATAGAGATTGTAAGGATTTCTTTACTGAAGCTTCTGCAGTTAGCAGGTATACATATAGTTCAAATATAACGTGACTATTAAATAAAAGCGCAAAGTGAATGGACTGTGAAAAAGTGCAGAAATCAATACAAACCAATCACAAATCATCCATTTCTTAGTGTCAGATTTTCATAAATCTAAAGCTTGGTTATTACAGTTTGCAGCACTCTGCACATTAACACGGGTCTTCAAGCCTGTTTTTAGTGCATATGCTTAGCCACAGCTATATTCATTCCTGAATATTTATCACTTTTAAAGGCAGTTTTGCGAGTTATCATGGCAGGTTTACATCAATACAGAATGCAAAATGAGATTCCCTTGCTACAGTGCTTGCCTGGTACTTCATGCTGCATAATGAGCAGATCCAGAGTCCAATTGGAAATGCAAGCAAATAATCCAGCGTAGTGCCACTCTGGAGAATAGAGGACTTGCTATGCGGTGTCAGAGCATTGATGTCTGAAGCAGAACAGAATGGGTGACTTGCTTCCTTCCCAAGGCCCTCATGCAAATACAAGAGGTATCAAAGTGAACATTTTTCATTTGTACACTCTGTCACTGACAAACCACACTGCCTACTGTACATCCATTAGATGCAGAAAATGAATTAAATTCCTTAAATAAAAATTGCTTAACCACTTTATGTCAGTCTTTCATGAGAGAAAGATGGCTATAGTAGCTTCTATAACACACAACTGAAACAAGCATGCAGATCAGGAAATTGAATATATATATCAGCATTATTCGGGTCTAGTTCCACCACAATATTGGCTGGATGTAAAGGTGTTTGATGAAAAGTGCCAATTACTTCCTCTTCCCACACAATACACACTCATTTGGAATTTGTGCCAGCAACACAGTTCAAAAAATTGTGACATTGGCATGCAAGGTAGGGTGACCAAATACCATAAAAAAGAACACAGAGATAACGGTAGCCCACATAGTGCAGTATGTCACTAGAAAAGTGATGGAAAAAATTATTGGGGTACTCACAAAGGAAGGTGATACAAGAGGTACTATAATAATAATCTGAACATTTGTATAGTGCTTTTCTCCTATCAGATAGAAAGTGCTCAAGAGTTGCAGCCACTAAGGGCGAGCTCAAGAGGTCATCCTGCAGTGTTAGATCCATAAGCTGCCCCTGCATCATGGATACACTGGGTTCAGTATATTTTTCTTTCTATTTTTTGTCCTCCAAATTTAGGTCCAGAGCATCTTATAATCTGAAAAATATGGTAATTATGGTAATCGGTTCAAGGGTTATGATCTGATGGTCGAATCTGCTGGCCATCTGATAGTGACAAATAGTGTAATCAGGGGCGTAACTAGAATTTACCGGGTCCGCTGCAAGAATTTGAGCCGGGGTCCCCTCCCCCTCCTGGGCCGGCTCATGGCCGTTTTGGGGGGGCAGGAGGGGTCACAGCATGAGGGAAGAGCTTTGCACATCATCGGAAAGGGGGGAAAGTCCCCCCTCCCTCACCTCGGGCTCTCCCTTCTGCTCTCCCCCTCCTGCATCTATCTAAGTGGCAGCGGCAGCAGCTATAAAAACCTCCATTCACCACCGGAGGTCTCCGATCTGCAAGGGTTTCTCCGATCTGTTTTAACAGGAAGTAATGAGAAGCCCTTGCAGATCGGAGACCTTCGGTGGTGAATGGAGGTAATTATAGCTGCCACCGCCGCTGCTGCTGACACTTAGATAGATGCAGGGGGGGAGCGCAGAGGGATTGTCCCCCCTCCCCACTGATGTGCAAAGCTCTCCCCTCATGCTGCGACCCGTCTTGCCCCCCAAAATGGCCATGAGCGGGCCCCCCTGCGGGGGCAGGGCTGCTTCCCCTATTGTTACGCCAGTAATAGTGTATAGTGTAAAGGTTAAAGAGAAACTCCGACCAAGAATGGAACTTTATCCCAATCAGTAGCTGATAACCCCTTTTACATGTGAAATCTATTCCTTTTCACAAACAGACCATCAGGGGGCGCTGTATGGCTGATATTGTGGGGAAACCCCTCCCACAAAGAAATTCTGAGTACGTACTCTTGGCATTTTCCTGTCTGTGAACCCTGTCGCATTGTGGGAAATAGCTGTTTACAGCTGTTTCCAACTGCCAAAACAGCAAGCAGCAGCTACATCACTTGCCAGCAGTAAAAATGTCACCATGTAATAAATGTCAGAATATAAATCAGGGATTTAAAATATTTTACAATGGGCAAACACTGACTAAATCATTTATACATATTTATTGTAAAAATGAAGCACTTTTTTTTATTACATTATTTTCACTCAGTGAATCGGTCAAAACCAGCCTTATCAGCCTGCCGACAGATTGTACACACTGGCAAACTGTCGGCACAACGGCCGCCCCGCAGGCGGGTCTGACGACCCGTCGTTTGCAGGAATAAAGGCATGTGTACGCGCCTTTATACATTGAAACAGCCAGAACTACAGATGAGATACATGCTTGTTGGGATATGCATCTTGTATTCATTCTTAATCTGCTGCACTTTAGTAAGTGGTAAACAGAGATGTGTATCAGTAGGTTATTAATGTGCATTGTAAATCGTGTAACCCATAGCAACAAAATTTCTCCTAGCTGTCTAGCAGAATCAGACGAGTGAAAGCTAATGTATAATTGAAAGCTGCTTATCACAAAAAGCTTCCTGTCTACTGCTTTAAAATAAGCCCCAGACAGCCTGACTGGAGCCCCTATCTGAAATGTGAATTGACTCATCCATTTTTTATTCTTACCTTCTTTTAGCAATAGTTTACTGAAGTAGGACACCTAGCATTAACACAATAAACAGAAAAAGGGAAAACAAAAGCCTAGTGTCTCTGCGGTTTCTAGAAAATATGTGGCAGGGACTTCTTTGCATAAAAAGTGCATATAAATTAGTATTTCGAGAAAAACATTATTTTTGCAGTATTTGATATCAACACCATTGTTTGCAAATGGAGAAAGGAAGAAATATTCGCTATGCTTTCTCTCAGTCTCACTTATTGCACCGACCATTCTCAATATCCCTTTCCAGAAATCAATCAATGACTGGAATATGTAAGCCTCATTCTTTTCCCTCCCCTCATTCATTTCTCCTGTCCAGCATTTGTCTGAGGTAACTGGATTTATGGAAAGGCCACAAAGTCCAGAGCCTTGAGTGGCTGCTGCCCAAGGGGGCACCCGGACATGAAAGATGGGTTGTTACATATTAATGAGGAGTGCAATGGAGAGCAACACAGGAAAAAAGGAAAACTGATGCTCAAGAGAACATCAAGAAACAAAGGGCCTGTTGCACATGGATGATACACATAATTTATATGATACCTTTTTCACTGGCTAAAGCGTATACAGCCATCAAACATCTGGTGACCAAAATGCTTATTTGGGATTGTGTTGGTTGTCAGTTTGGTGCCTGTAGGTTGCAGCTAACAAGCAAATTAATCAATCAGCAGGGAAATACATTTTTTACTATTGTTTTATGTGGAGATAAAAAAGATACACAGGGATAATGGGAGTCTAATCTTAGGATAGTATTGAGGTACATCGTAGCTCCCAACTGTCCCTCTTTTGGAGGGACAGTCCCTCTTTGGAAACCCTTCCCTGTGTCCCTCTTTTTTCCTCATTTGTCCCTCATTCAGTACAGATCTATGTAAATATATGTAATTTATCTACTGCAAAATCCGTTTAATTGACTCTAAACTTTATTCTCATGCCTTAACTCCCTCCCGAATGCCTAACGCCATTGGGCGTGGGAGTGTGGAGCTGCCAGAACCGCCTAACACTGATTGGTTTCAGGTCCTGGAGGTGGGGATCAGCAGGGAATGCGTGCGCTCATGCACACGTGTTCCCTGCAGTGACGCACAGCGGCAATCAGTGAACAGCCTGCCAGCTGCGATCAGAGCTGGCAGGCTGTTAAAAAAAAAGAAGCAACTGGTATTTTCATTTGTACAGCACTGCGATCTAGAGCAACACTGTACAGGGGGCAGCTTTGTCACTTAGCTGTCCCCTGGAGTGGGTCACAATGTAATCCCTCTCATAGGCTGTTGCCTATGAGAGGTGATTGTAGAGGTGGATCTCGGGGAGAGTGGGGAATACAAAAAAAATAGCGTTTTTTTGTTAAAAAAAAATTGATAAAAAAAATTGACCTCGCAGCAGCAATTAGATCCTACCAACAGAAAGCTCTGTTGGTGGAAAGAAAAGTAGGTAACATTCATTTGGGTGGTAAGTTGGATGGTTGAGCAATTAACTGTTAAAGCTGCAGAGTGCTGAATTGTAAAAAAAATAGCCTGGTCACTAGGGGGTATAAACCTGTGGTTCTCAAGTGGTTAAATTTGTATAATTCTTTTTTTCAAACGTTAATATGAAGTAAAATGGACCAGGATACAAAGGACCAGATGGTTTGATTTATAAAACAACATATTTTTCTAATGAAATCTTTATGGTATGCGTGACTAGGGGTGTGCCGGGGGTATGGTTAGGGGTGTGGCAGTGGTGTGGCTTAACCTCTTGAGGACTGCAGGGCTAAACCCCCCTAGTGACCAGGCCATTTTGAGTAAAATTGGCCACTGCAGCTTTAAGGCCAAGCTGCAGGGCCGCACAACACAGCACACAAGTGATCACCCCCCCCCCTTTTCTCCCCACCAACAGAGCTCTCTGTTGGTGGGGTCTGATCGCTCCCCCCATGTTTATTTTTTTCATTGTAAATATTATTGTTCCTGTTTTTTTTTTAAAAAACAAACTGTTTCTTTAAACCCTCTCCCTCCCTCCCTCCCTCCCCACAGCCAGCCAATTACGGTGATCGGCTGTCATAGGCTTCTGCCTATGAGAGCCGATCGCTCTCTTGTCCCCCAAGGGGACAGCCGTGTCACACGGCTGTCCCTAGTGCAGCGCTGCTGCTGATCGCAGCGCTGCACAGTCTAAATAGACGGCGATCACGCCGTCTAACAGTCTCCCGAGCGGCAATAGCCGCTCGGAGACTGAAGGCGGGGTGGAACTCCGCCCCCCAAGCAGGAGATGCGCGCGCAGCCTGCGCGCAATCTCCTGCAAAACAGAGCCCCAGGACTTTACGCCAATTGGCGTTAGGCGGTCCTGGGGCTGCCGCCGCGGCCACGCCCGTCGGCGTGACGCGGTCGGCAAAAGGTTAAGTGTCCCTCTTTCTTATCTCAAAATGTTGGGAGGGATGGTACACAACAATGAGTCAGTAAGTGTAAACTTAGATACTCACACTTTTCTGATTGCTCCAGATGCAATCAGTACAATCACTTGTGGGAAGAACTGTCCCCACTCAACCTTTATAGGGTACTGTGGTTGATTCTGCAAAAATAGAAATTTTAAAACAAAAATGTAATCTAACCCCCCACCTGGAATGGGAACACAAGAATGGTACAAGCTGGGGTGTCCAAAAACTATAAAACAACTAAAAGACATTTAAAAGGGAACACAGATGTTGGCTTACCTTTTAGGAACAACAACTGTTCAATACAATTTTGACAGTTTATTGTAACAAAGGAAGACAACATGTTTCATGGCCTGGAGACACTTCTTCAGGTCAATAGAAGCCTTAAAGGGTTTGGGCCACAATACCAGTACAGAGGGCTAGTGTTGGGCGAACAGTGTTCGCCACTGTTCGGGTTCTGCAGAACATCACCCTGTTCGGGTAATGTTCGGGTTCGGCCGAACACCTGATGGTGTTCGGCCAAACTGTTCGGCCATATGGCCGAACTAAGAGCGCATGGCCGAACGTTACCCGAACGTTCGGCTAGCGCTGTGATTGGCCGAACGGGTCACGTGTAGTGTTGGGCGAACATCTAGATGTTCGGGTTCGGGCCGAACATGGCCGAACTCCGAACATAATGGAAGTCAATGGGGACCCGAACTTTTGTGCTTTGTAAAGCCTCCTTATATGCTACATACCCCAAATTTACAAGGTATGTGCACCTTGGGAGTGGGTACAAGAGGAAATTTTTTTTTAGCAAAAAGAGATTATAGTTTTTGAGAAAATCGATTTTAAAGTTTCAAAGGGCAAACTGTCTTTTAAATGCGGGAAATGTCTGTTTTCTTTGCACAGGTAACATGCTTTTTGTCGGCATGCAGTCATAAATGTAATACATATAAGAGGTTCCAGGAAAAGGGACCGGTAACGCTAACCCAGCAGCAGCACACGTGATGGAACAGGAGGAGGGTGGCGCAGGAGGAGAAGGCCACGCTTTGAGACACAACAACCCAGGCCTTGCATGAGGACAAGAAGCGTGCGGATAGCAATTTGCATTTTGTCGCCATGCAGTCATAAATGTAATACAGATGAGAGGTTCAATAAACAGGGACCGGAAACGCTAACCCATCACAGATGTTCATTGTTCATGTTACTTGGTTGGGGTCCGGGAGTGTTGCGTAGTCGTTTCCAATCCAGGATTGATTCATTTTAATTTGAGTCAGACGGTCTGCATTTTCTGTGGAGAGGCGGATACGCCGCCGATCTGTGACGATGCCTCCGGCAGCACTGAAACAGCGTTCCGACATAACGCTGGCTGCCGGGCAAGCCAGCACCTCTATTGCGTACATTGCCAGTTTGTGCCAGGTGTCTAGCTTCGATACCCAATAGTTGAAGGGTGCAGATGGATTGTTCAACACAGCTACGCCATCTGACATGTAGTCCTTGACCATCTTCTCCAGGCGATCGGTGTTGGAGGTGGATCTGCACGCTTGCTGTTCTGTGTGCTGCTGCATGGGTGTCAGAAAATTTTCCCACTCCAAGGACACTGCCGATACCATTCCCTTTTGGGCACTAGCTGCGGCTTGTGTTGTTTGCTGCCCTCCTGGTCGTCCTGGGTTTGCGGAAGTCAGTCTGTCGGCGTACAACTGGCTAGAGGAGGGGGAGGATGTCAATCTCCTCTCTAAAGTCTCCACAAGGGCCTGCTGGTATTCTTCCATTTTGACCTGTCTGGCTCTTTCTTCAAGCAGTTTTGGAACATTGTGTTTGTACCGTGAATCCAGAAGGGTATAAACCCAGTAATTGGTGTTGTCCAGAATGCGCACAATGCGTGGGTCGCGTTCAATGCAGTCCTAGGCCGAAGAGGTCATAGCCTAGGGTCACAAAACCTGTTTATTTGGGCAATTTCAATGGTGGCGAGTCTGACGTACATAAATCGCAGCAATGGCCGTTAGCAACGTCTGAATCTCACGAAATGTCTCATGCAGGTAGAAGACATATTGTTAGACTTGGGCTCCAAAGATGGGTTCCCTACATCTCTGCAAACCAGAGTTACAGGGCTCCAAATTTGGTAAAATCACCCATAGGCTTTCATTGGGCCTCCTATTTACAGTTCCAAAATCTCACATCTTTTCAAAGGGCAATTACTCAGCAGTGGCACATTTTCTAGCATTGTAGGGACCCTTAGGGGGAACATGACTGGTGAGTTTCGGGCCCCTAGGCCAAAGAGGTCATAGCCTAGGGTCACAAAAACCTGTTTATTTGGGCTATTTCAATGGTAGTGATAGTGACGTACATAAATCGCAGCAATGGCCGTTAGCAAAGTCTGAATCTCACGAAATGTCTCATGCAGGTAGAAGACATATTGTTAGACTTGGATTCCAAAGATGGGGTCCCTACATCTCTGCAAACCAGAGTTACAGGGGTCAAAAATTGGTAAAATCCCCCATAGGATTTCATTGCCTCCCTATTTCACTTTCCAAAATCTCACATCTTTTCAAAGGGCAATGGCTCAGCAGTACCAAATTTTCTAGCATTGTAGGGACCCTTAGGGGGAACATGACTGGTGAGTTTCGGGCCCCTAGGCCGAAGAGGTCATAGCCTAGGGTCACAAAAACCTGTTTATTTGGGCTATTTCAATGGTAGTGATGGTGGCGTACATAAATCTCAGCAATGGCCGTTAGCAAAGTCTGAATCTCACGAAATGTCTCATGCAGGTAGAAGACATATTGTTAGACTTGGATTCCAAAGATGGGGTCCCTACATCTCTGCAAACCAGAGTTACAGGGGTCCAAAATTGGTAAAATCCCCCATAGGATTTCATTGCCTCCCTATTTCACTTTCCAAAATCTCACATCTTTTCAAAGGGCAATGGCTCAGCAGTACCAAATTTTCTAGCATTGTAGGGACCCTTAGGGGGAACATGACTGGTGAGTTTCGGGCCCCTAGGCCGAAGAGGTCATAGCCTAGGGTCACAAAAACCTGTTTATTTGGGCTATTTCAATGGTAGTGATGGTGGCGTACATAAATCGCAGCAATGGCCGTTAGCAACGTCTGAATCTCACGAAATGTCTCATGCAGGTAGAAGACATATTGTTAGACTTGGATTCCAAAGATGAGGTCCCTACATCTCTGCAAACCAGAGTTACAGGGGTCCAAAATTGGTAAAATCCGCCATAGGATTTCATTGCCTCCCTATTTCACTTTCCAAAATCTCACATCTTTTCAAAGGGCAATGACTCAGCAGTACCAAATTTTCTAGCATTGTAGGGACCCTTAGGGGGATCATGACTGGTGAGTTTTGCCACTGCTGAGCCATTGCCCTTTGAAATGGTGTGAGATTTTGGAACGGTAAATAGGAGGCCCAATGAAAGCCTATGGGGGATTTTACCAATTTTGGACCCCTGTAACTCTGGTTTGCAGAGATGTAGGGACCCCATCTTTGGAATCCAAGTCTAACAATATGTCTTCTACCTGCATGAGACATTTCGTGAGATTCAGACGTTGCTAACGGCCATGGCTGAGATTTATGTACGCCACCATCACTACCATTGAAATAGCCCAAATAAACAGGTTTTTGTGACCCTAGGCTATGACCTCTTCAGCCTAGGGGCCCGAAACTCACCAGTCATGTTCCCCCTAAGGGTCCCTACAATGCTAGAAAATTTGGTACTGCTGAGCCATTGCCCTTTGAAAAGATGTGAGATTTTGGAAAGTGAAATAGGGAGGCAATTAAATCCTACGGGGGATTTTACCAATTTTGGACCCCTGTAACTCTGGTTTGCAGAGATGTAGGGACCCCATCTTTGGAATCCAAGTCTAACAATATGTCTTCTACCTGCATGAGACATTTCGTGAGATTCAGACGTTGCTAACGGCCATGGCTGAGATTTATGTACGCCACCATCACTACCATTGAAATAGCCCAAATAAACAGGTTTTTGTGACCCTAGGCTATGACCTCTTCGGCCTAGGGGCCCGAAACTCACCAGTCATGTTCCCCCTAAGGGTCCCTACAATGCTAGAAAATTTGGTACTGCTGAGCCATTGCCCTTTGAAAAGATGTGAGATTTTGGAAAGTGAAATAGGGAGGCAATGAAATCCTATGGGGGATTTTACCAATTTTGGACCCCTGTAACTCTGGTTTGCAGAGATGTAGGGACCCCATCTTTGGAATCCAAGTCTAACAATATGTCTTCTACCTGCATGAGACATTTCGTGAGATTCAGACTTTGCTAACGGCCATTGCTGCGATTTATGTACGTCACCATCACTACCATTGAAATAGCCCAAATAAACAGGTTTTTGTGACCCTAGGCTATGACCTCTTTGGCCTAGGGGCCCGAAACTCACCAGTCATGTTCCCCCTAAGGGTCCCTACAATGCTAGAAAATGTGCCACTGCTGAGTAATTGCCCTTTGAAAAGATGTGAGATTTTGGAACTGTAAATAGGAGGCCCAATAAAAGCCTATGGGTGATTTTACCAAATTTGGAGCCCTGCAACTCTGGTTTGCAGAGATGTAGGGAACCCATCTTTGGAGCCCAAGTCTAACAATATGTCTTCTACCTGCATGAGACATTTCGTGAGATTCAGACGTTGCTAACGGCCATTGCTGCGATTTATGTACGTCAGACTCGCCACCATTGAAATTGCCCAAATAAACAGGTTTTGTGACCCTAGGCTATGACCTCTTCGGCCTAGGACTGCATTGAACGTGACCCACGCATTGTGCGCATTCTGGACAACACCAATTACTGGGTTTATACCCTTCTGGATCCACGGTACAAACACAATGTTCCAAAACTGCTTGAAGAAAGAGCCAGACAGGTCAAAATGGAAGAATACCAGCAGGCCCTTGTGGAGACTTTAGAGAGGAGATTGACATCCTCCCCCTCCTCTAGCCAGTTGTACGCCGACAGACTGACTTCCGCAAACCCAGGACGACCAGGAGGGCAGCAAACAACACAAGCCGCAGCTAGTGCCCAAAAGGGAATGGTATCGGCAGTGTCCTTGGAGTGGGAAAATTTTCTGACACCCATGCAGCAGCACACAGAACAGCAAGCGTGCAGATCCACCTCCAACACCGATCGCCTGGAGAAGATGGTCAAGGACTACATGTCAGATGGCGTAGCTGTGTTGAACAATCCATCTGCACCCTTCAACTATTGGGTATCGAAGCTAAACACCTGGCACAAACTGGCAATGTACGCAATAGAGGTGCTGGCTTGCCCGGCAGCCAGCGTTATGTCGGAACGCTGTTTCAGTGCTGCCGGAGGCATCGTTACAGATCGGCGGCGTATCAGCCTCTCCACAGAAAATGCAGACCGTCTGACTCAAATTAAAATGAATAAATCCTGGATTGGAAACGACTACGCAACACTCCCGGATCCCAACCAAGTAACATGAACAATGAACATCTGTGATGGGTTAGCGTTTCCGGTCCCTGTTTATTGAACCTCTCATCTGTATTACATTTATGACTGCATGGCGACAAAATGCAAATTGCTATCCGCACGCTTCATGTCCTCATGCAAGGCCTGGGTTGTTGTGTCTCAAAGCGTGGCCTTCTCCTCCTGCGCCACCCTCCTCCTGTTCCATCACGTGTGCTGCTGCTGGGTTAGCGTTACCGGTCCCTTTTCCTGGAACCTCTTATATGTATTACATTTATGACTGCATGCCGACAAAAAGCATGTTACCTGTGCAAAGAAAACAGACATTTCCCGCATTTAAAAGACAGTTTTCCCTTTGAAACTTTAAAATCGATTTTCTCAAAAACTATAAGCTCTTTTTGCTAAATTTTTTTCCCTCTTGTACCCACTCCCAAGGTGCACATACCTTGTAAATTTGGGGTATGTAGCATATAAGGAGGCTTTACAAAGCACGAAAGTTCGGGTCCCCATTGACTTCCATTATGTTCGGAGTTCGGGTCGAACACCCGAACATCGCGGCCATGTTCGGCCTGTTTGGCCCGAACCCGAACATCTAGATGTTCGCCCAACACTACAGAGGGCTCTATTGTGGCCAGGAACGCGAAGATTTATTCGCGTTCCCAGCCTGTCGGCTCCTGTCGCAGAAACCGTAAGTGGCTGGTGGCGCGGCCAGGAGCATCGGAGCGAGTCTACATGGGCACCCGGACAGCTGCAGGGGGCTGTTAGAAGCCCCAGGTGAGTAAAACTTATTTTTTTGGTGGGCTTAAGTGACCCTTTAAGAAGTGGCCCCAGTCCAAAAAATGCTTTGTCTTTCCTTATTACAATAAACTGTGAATTTTTTATTGAACAAGTGTCATTCCTAGAAGGTAAGCCAACAACTGCATGATTTTTAAAATGGTTTTTTTTAAGTGTTTTATAGTTTTGGGCGCCTCCAGCTAGTAGTGTTCTTTACATTTTATTTTACTAGTTGTTTTTTTCTCCATCCCTTTCTATGAAAGTGCATGCCACTCAGCCAAGCCAGACATACTTGAACTGGCAATGTCTGACTGCTGACTGTCAGCTGACATGATCATTTACCATCATTTTGGCTAGCACACACCAGAGGTCTATAGGTCACTAAACACAGTACAATGCTCTGCTGCTTCTGGGTACAATTAGCAAGAATGCATGAACTTAATTCAGCTGCAATGTAAAAACTCGTGCTGAGTGTGAAATTATACATTTCGGAACTTGAGGAATCTGTTTTCCAGTTTTCTTCAGTTTTACTCTAAACATTTATGAAAACTGTTTTGATTAGGCTAATCTGCTTTTCATCATTCCGCCACAATGCTGCCTCATCTGCTCTCTAGCTGAAGCCCTGGAAGTCAGCTGAGTCTTCATTAACTAAAGCTAAAAGCAGATACTTGTTTCCAGCTAAGTTTATTTTTACAGTTATAGGCTCATTTAAATCAGGTACATATTGTTTTGGGGGAAGGCACTGCACTCTGTAAAATGCACCAAACTTTTTCCACACATAACAGCATCAAATATGACTAAAACAGAAGTTATACAATGTTTAATTCATTGTGATGCATTACCAGTTATTTGCATTGCACTTTATACTACAACCCTATGCAATAGAAACTGTACTAATGTTGATGATATTGCCAGGTCCTTCCAGAAAAATACACAATGAATAATTAAATGCACAAATGGAGCATCTATGTATTTAAATCTTAATATACTCCCTTGGGTATTTTACATTCTAGCTGCATGATCACGGACATTTTACATCATAGGAAAGCAGGAAACATAAATCCTTTATTGGGTCTACCTGGAATTTAACTGCATGATCTGAAAATCAATTTACGTTTCAAATGTAGCTATTAATTAATCAGTAGGACTTTATATTCTGATTCATTTGACTGGTATATGTATGAAAATATTTGGAATGTAGAAGCTCGCTTCAATAAAGGGATTCCAAACAGGGACATAACCTGAACTGGGTGGACCCCCCAGCAAAACTCTCTTTCCCCTTTGCAGTTTAAATAGACTCTGTAACAAAATTTCCAGCCTTATTTATTTTATCCTATACGTTCCTATACCTGTTCTAATGTGGTCTGTCTTACTGCAGCCTTTCCTAGTTGCACAGTGGCTGTATTATCTCTGTTATATAATCTAATCTTCTTTCCTTTGTAAGCTTTGTCGGCTCAGGCAGGAATGTGCTGCTCTGCTATGATAGCTATGATAGCTGTGATAGCTGTAATAGCTGTGATGGCTGTGATGGCTGTGATGGCTGGAAGGTGTAATGGTTAAGGGCTCTGCCTCAGACACAGGAGACCAGGGTTCGAATCTTTGCTCTGCCTGTTCAGTAAGCCAGCACCTATTCAGTACTATGTTTGTTGTTGTTATACACATCCTCTCCACGAGCCCTCCAGGATCTGGATGAGTCACAGACTGAGCTTCTCTCAGGGCTCTTTCACACTAGAGGCTGCGGTAGAAAAGGCTGAAAGTCAGCCTTTTGCTTAACGCCAATACATAGCGTTTTCAAAGCGTTTTCAAAGCCTTTTGAAAGAGTTTTACAGCCCATATGAAAACGTCCTTTTTTTTTTCTTCTATAAAAATAAGTGAACAAGATAGCTGTAAAACGCTTTGAAAAGGCTTTGAAAACGCTGAAGTTGGCGTTTTCCATTGACTATCATTGAAACGCCAACAGCCAACTTCGGCTGTTAACAGCCCTGAAAAAGCTCCTGGGAGCGTTGAAACGCAACGCTCCAAAACGCCGAGTTAGATGTGAAAGGTAAAATGAAAGTCTATGGACTTTCTTTTACCTAGCAAAACGCCAACTTCGGCCGTGGCGTTAAAACGCCGAAAAATCCCTCTGGTGTGAAAGGGCCCTCAGCCTATTACATGCTGGTTAGCAGCCATGTTTTTTGTTTGTAAACACTGCCTAAAACTGGCAATTACAAGCCAGGATTGCAGCAGGGAGTGCCAGAAACAGCAAAGAGGGGCCCAGGAGAACATAATGAATAGAACGGTATGCTTTTTATTGTAAGAATTTTAGAGTAAAGATTCTTTAAAAGTGGGCAATACTGTGCCTTCTCCTGCCTCCCCAACTATATAGAGTGGAGCATCATACTTTACCTTCTTCCAGCAGAGCAAGACTCCTCTCTTTACTGCAGCCACCATACAGCCTGTCTCCCTGCGACTCCTGTCATGTGACAGAGAGGCGCCACAAGGAAATAGGCTCTATGGTTGCTACAGTGAAGAAAGGACTGAGGACAATGTGTCAGACCTGCTGGAAGAAGGTAAAGTGTGATGCACCGCTTTGCACCTTGACACAGGACTGGGCCCCAACTGCCATTACGGAGGAATTTTATATTCCCTTCATCCCAAATATTCACTCCTACCCAGATACATAGATTATAGGGGTTAGAAAGAACAAAAAACCCACAATGAAAAAGTATCTTTATATGAAATAAACACATTTAAAAAAGTGATCTAATGAAAACTTTTTAAAAACTGTTTTGTATTTGTTGTCCTTTAACCTGTACACTTCTACCTGTGTTTACCAGGGCTGTGGAGTCGGTACAAAAATCCACCAACTCCGACTCCTCAGTTTAGGATTCCACCGACTCCGACTCCTCGACTCCGACTCCTCTAATTTGCATATTACAATCTTGTTGATTGAAAGTATGTAACATGAATTTTTTTCTCTTATCTGCCAACTCTTAGGAATTTTATAAGACAACTGAAGTGAGAAAGATATGTAGACTGCCATATTTATTTCCTTTAGACTACAACTAGTCCTTGGTAAGAGTACTTGTAGAGGGTACAGACAGGAACAAAGAACATCTATCAGGCCCTAGGCAATGTAACTGTGGGTACATGTAAGAGTGATGTGCAGGTACACTGCAGGAAAATGAGGAGATTCTTCCTTTATTACACATTCTTCATGCACAATCTGAACCAGGTTTATGGGTGATAGACAACAACTCTGTGTTTAAAAGCACAACATTCTCAGTGGATTCCCTGCAACTCTGTGGGGAGTGCATATGTAGAGTATAGTACTACTGTGTAACATAGTAAACCTGAGACAGATGAAATTAAAGTTTTATATATACCTGGGGCTTCCTCCAGCCCCCTTCAGGCTAATCAGTCCCTCACTGTTCTCCTCCGCCACCTGGATCTTCCGCTATTGAGCCAGTCTAGCGTAGTGCGCATGCAAGCCATGCACACACTCCGCCGCCACTATTGCGCAGGTGCAGAATGTTCCTGGCTGTGGGAGCGGCATGCGGTCGGACTGCGCTGACTGGCTGAATTACCGGGACTCATAGCAGAAGATCCAGGTAGTGGAGGAGGACAGCGATGGACTGATTGGCCTGAAGGGGGCTGGAGGAAGCCCCAGGTATGTATAAAACTTTTCTTTTCATCCGTCTCAGGTACCCTTTAATTCGTAGTCACCAAACCAAATTTTAACAACATATCAAAGTTTTGATTTCATGAGCAAAGATAGTGCATACATTTGCATAAATCAGCATCAACACAGAATTATTTCCATCTCATTGACCATCTCTATTAGTGAAACAGCTACACATTTATTCTTACAGCATAGATGTTATTTAGATGTTATTTAGTATATATACTGTATAAAAGATTCCTGTGTCCACATCATATATACTGTACAGTCACAATCAGATATGTATATCTGACTTTAAAAATACAGGGACTGCTTTATTGAAGCAGCACAAGTAACTAATTTTGATTGGTTTATTTCATTTTTGTGGACTAAGCACAGCTATTACTGTATATATAAATTATTTATGGTGACTATTATCTGAGAAATAGAACATTTTATCATATTTTCTATTTTAATTACAGTTTAAAATCATTAATAGTCGGAGCATTTTTTCCCGACTCCGACTCCACGACTCCGACTCTGACTCCACAGCCCTGGTGTTTACTCCTGTATTTTTGTGTCTTCATCTTTGTGTTTCTTCTGCTTTTACTTTTCTCTCTTCATCTTTGTTCCTATTTTATTCTTCTTCTAACCTGCTGGTAGCATACCACTATACCATCTTCACTCGCACATCTCCTTGCCATACTGATAAGGAGCCATGTAACTGCCATATTTGAATTTCTTGCTGGGACATGCCATTGGTTCATTTGTATGAACCAATAGGAATCATCAGTTGGAAAGTAGCTACCTAGCTAAAGTAAGTAGAACAACAGCACATATGAAGACAAAAATAAATGAAGAAAAAAACAATACACTTATGAAGAAAAAAAATACAAAAGAAATATACAGATCAGAAAATGTTTGTGTCACGAATGTGGAATTATCTCCAAGGTCAGCGCACAACATGTGCGCTGACACTGTGGTAACCCTCCACAAACGCTTGGAAAAGGTAACCCAGTTTGGTGCAATGCACCTGTAGAGAGGAATTCCTACCGGCAGATGGAGCTGTGGAGTACAGAGGAACTCAGTCTCTGTACAACGACAGATGCCATATGTAGATTGTACGAATTGAAGCAATACAGAGCAAGATAGCCTCTCCAGAGAGAGCGAGCACAGAGACAGAATGTATGTATGTCCAACAATCTAGTCGCCACCCGGCGACAGTTGACATACAACAGCGAAGACCAAGTGAGAAAGCGATCGCAAGAATGGCGATTGCTAATAGAGACACAAGACTGAGTAAAGACAGATCATAGGAAGAATAAAGACAGAACCAATTACAAACTATAATCCAACACGAAAGAACAGACAGGAATAGCTACACGAGGTCACCCCACGTTAAGCGCAATAGCAACAAAGCGCGTGCAAGGCACGGTCACCGCACGTTAAGCGCAACAGCGACACAGCGTACCAACTCTGACTAACAAATGAAACACGAAAAACGAAAACAAACAAAAAACGCGAACGCTTGCTAATCGGTTGCCTCACCCAGACAACAGCAAGCGTTCGTTCCGGACAAGACAGACAGAAGGAGTAACCAGTAGCAACCGCTGCTCTGGCTACACTCCAAGACAGAGTACCGAGAGATCCACCACCTCTACTGCTAGGGCGAATGCGATCCCAACAGACAGACAGATGGAGCAACCAGTAGCAACCGCTGCTCCGGCTTACACTCCAAGACAGAACACAGAAAGATCCACCACCTCTACCGCTAGGGCGAATGCGATCCAAACAGACAAAGCGATTCACTGTCAGCCGCTGCTGGAGAAAGTGCAATCGCAACAGATAAGACAAAACTAGGCAATACAGATAATAAACAACCTAACTGCGCTAGAAAGAATGCTAGTGCACTCCAAAAGATAACTACTCTAAGACAATATTTTAGCAAACAATTTGCAGAGGGTCTGTAACTCAAGGTAAGTCCAGCAGAACCAAACCTTTATGACCAGCAGGGAATTCTGGGAGGAAATGGTATTTATACTGCAAGCCTTCAAGAGAGGCAGAGCTATCAATAGCCAGATAAGTGAATGCAAATCCCTCACCAGAACAGCAAGTCTGGTACTTGCAGAGTGAAGACAGGTCTTCTTCCAGGGACCTGCAGCATAAGGACCTGAAAAATGGTCAAAAAGCTACCTGCCTGTGCAGACAGCAGAGCAGATCATTACAGTACCCCCCCCTCTTCTAGGGACCGCTTCCAGACGTCCTTCAAAACTGACATTTCCAACAAAACAGTCTGGCTGAAGACTCATGAAGGTCGGGGCAGCCCGACAAGGCCAAATTCCAGAATCAATCCTCCCGAAACCGAACTCATCGGAGGCAGGACTTACCGAAACATGCCCATCAGTACTACAAGTCTCAGCGTGACACCCATCAGAACTGCGAATGCCAGAGAAGAACCCATCGAAACTCTCCGAGCAATACCCACCACCTTCCAGGGACCCTCCAAAAATACCAAACCTCCCACAATACCCATTAGAAGTGTCCCTATCAACACAGAAGCCACTGTTGATCCAATCCAGGGTACCAAGATAAATTTCTCTCAGAATCTCCCAGAACACCTTGAAGCTCCGCAGAGATCCCAAGAGGCCAGAATGCTCTTTAGGTTTACATGGAGAACTATCAAGAACCCCTATGGAACCTATGACAATTCCGGATTCAGGGTTACCAGGACAACCATCAAGATCAGGGCTTTCAGGAACCATTTCTGGGCATGCAGGCAGGCAGGCAATATCAGATCATGTCTCCACTGAGGAAGCATCTAAGCATGCTGGCACACGAGACACACTTGGGCATCCTGGCTCACAGAGCGCATCTGGGTAAACTGGTACAAGAGAAACTTCTGGACATGTCGAGGAACTGCAAACCTCAGAGTCAGTCACGACAAGACCAAAACCAGGACCGGGCAGAAAATCATCACGAGTAGTGGTCACAAGTACTGGTCTTTCAAAAGAAGACTTGGACTCAGACTTAGAAGTCTCTGTGACTGTAATTGTATCTAACAAAAACTCAACGTTGACTACGCATGACTGAAGCTCCACAAGAGCTGCAAAAGTAGTCAGCATAACAGCAATGCCTACTGAAGTGGGCAATACCTCAGAAGGACCTGGGGGGCAGGAGGCATCTCCTAAAAGTTCTGCACCCTCTGGGAGGAACTCAGAGACCTCCAGAACATCAAACAAAACCTCAGGAACATCATTCCCCAAATTTTCTGACAAAGTAATCAAGGGTTCTGAACTATCCATGTTACAGGGCAAAACATCAAATACATTCTGCGGACAGGACAGATGTCCCAGGGACAATACGCTGAGACTGAATTTCATTCTCATGAACAGGGTGGACAGGAATATCTACTGAAACAAACACTGACTCCCTGATTCTAGTTTCACTGCACGCAGAATCCTGCATAGCAGTCAAACTGGACTGCAATTCCAAAATGGCAGAAAAACAGGTGAGACTAGTTGCAATACCTTGATGAGCCTCTGGGCTTACTGCAGGAGATTTTATGCAAGGCAACATTGACTCATCCAGAGTACAGGGTGGAAAGTCAGCACCCTCTTCAGAGCAAGAAAGGGACTCACAAGTGTCAGTGCGAGTGGACATCACAGTTTCATTCATGGTACAGGGCAGGCTCACAGAAATATTCCCTGGACAAAGCAAAGATCCCTCAGTATCAGATTCGCAAAACCTAAGCGCTGTCTCACCCTTAGACTCGGCTAACAATGTCGAATCAGAAGTCAGAACGCAAAATTTGCGAATCCAAGATTGCTTTTGGTTGTGAAACTGAAGCTTCTAAAGAGCAAGCATCCGAAATCTGTGGACCAAATTGTAAAATGTCCAGGACAGGAATATTGGAACAATTTTCATCTGGCAATGTGTTTTCACAGGTGTGAACAGAGTGAGGCATAGATTTATTTGCAGACAACAACATGAGGAACTTTATTAGTCATATTAACATTACTCTTGAGGTTGCATAGTTTAGGAATTCCCCCCATAGATGGAGGATCTTAAAGAATTACTGGGAGAAAAAGATCTGTTTTTAATTGACAAGGGATCCCACATATCTTTGACAAAACTGACACATTCATGTTGATCATAATTTGCAGGAACACCTGAGAAAAAGGCATTAGATCGCACAGATTCAAACTCCACACAAGCAGTTGCCATGGGAAAGAATCTTTCAGAATTCACACTGGTGTCAACAACAGTAGCACACTCATTCATTTCAGATCGCACAGCGTCTAAACTCACTTGCTTTACCCCAGAAAGGCAGGAACAATTATCCGACAACGTTGTCTCTTTATTGGAGTCAATTGGTTGGTGTGTGTGCAACTCATACAAAATCGTCGGCCACACACGGAAATCACCGGATCCACAAAATACTCGTCACACTCACCAGATTCAATCAAAGTGTACGCAGAATTAATACAAGCATTAAGAATCTCTTCGCTTTCTGCGATGTAAAAATTGCAAAACGCCTTCCAATCAATATCGAACTCTTCAATCAAAGCCCCAATCTCCCTGTGACGGATTGCGGGGAAACCGCCGCACGTTATGGCAGTGAGGCGGCGGAATCCGCGCACAGAGTGGCGGTTTCCCCGCAGCAACATGCTTCTGGTTTGTCTGAACCTAGTAGTGCACACAGATGGAGAGCTACGCGCGCGCACGCCGCAAGACAGGCTCTTTATGCCAATAGGAGAAGGGTCAGCTGATCGAGGCGGTCAGCTGATCCCAGCTCAGCAGGTGATTGGTTGATGGGAGCTGGGCGGCGCTGTGGAGCGCTTTACTATATATATCTCTTGCTGTTCAGTTGCTGGTTGTCTGGCGTTGCGAATACCTATGTGTTAGCACTCAGACCTTAGTCAGATCCTTCAGTGTGGTGGAACCAGGAGGACCTGGGAATCCACACTTAGCCAGTTCACTGTTATATTATCTGTGTTATTCTCTAGCATAGTTCCAGGGTGTAGAGACCACGGACCTCACACCCCAGACTAGGAATATTGTATATCATCTCTGTTATTCCTTAGACCAGTTCCAGGGTGTAGAGACCACGGACCTCACACCCCAGACTAGGAATATTGTATATCATCTGTGTTATTCCTTAGACCAGTTCCAGGGTGTAGAGACCACGGACCTCACACCCCAGACTAGGAATATTGTATATCATCTGTTTTGTTCCTTAGACCAGCCCCTGGGTGTGAGACCACAGACCTCACACTCAAGACTAGGCATTATTGGATATCTGTTTATGAATTGTATCTCTCCTGACTTCTCTTCTGTTTTCTGATTCGGTACCGTCGCACATCTGATCTACTGTTGCTGACCCTGCCTGTCCCTGGTTACCGAATCTGTCTCCTGTCTCTGTACTTTATTTGCATGTGTGTTGCCGACCCGGCCTGCCCGACCCTTCTGGCTGTCACCCAACCTTTGGGTGCTCAGTCCTCCTGCAGGGGTCCCCTGCTCCTCAGAGGGGGGCCCTGCTGCAAAAACCAGTCGGGGACTCTCCCTCCTGGAGCCCTTGACTGCAGTAGAGTCTTTCTCTACTTATTGGACCACCTGCTACCCCGGTGGTTCAATTCCTACTGTTACACCAAACACTTACACGCTTCAGGTGTCTAGAGGTTAGTACTATATCTGTATTATTGGTGATTCTGCAGATCATCCATAATCAGGTATATATCTGTATTCTTGGTGATACAGCAGATCACCAATAATCAGATTCTCTCTGGTTGCTGACACCTATCGTTACACTCCCATGGAGCAAATGGAGGCTCAAACAACCCTGTATCAAGGTAACACTCATACGGGTTGGGATCAGGAACATGCATAGATTTTCTTACTCCTTTAATATACTGAATAACTCTGCTTATCATAGGATCCACATATGCTATTGCTTGGGGTAATAAAACCTGAGACTGAGAAGTTTCTCTGGACTTATCACATTCAAGTGTATTCCAAATTTCAGACTTTACAGAAATAATTTTTTTATTTGCAGTTGCTATGGGCAACGGATCTTTCAGTTGGGCAGCCTTCCTAGACTTTCTCCCTTTAGTCTTAGCCGCTATAGGTGGCTGCTGTCTAGATGCAAGGGAGCTGTTACTGCATTCATTATCAAACTGAATGGTTTTGCATGGAATGTAAGGAACAGCTGATTGATTTGCCGGTACACTCTCATCAAGAATAGGTGGTAAGGGAGGCAGTTTAAACCAGTGAGAAAAAATTAATGTAAGAAACTGATAAGGATTATCATTCCAGGAATTGCTTTTCAAAATCTCATAAGCCCACGGAAACAGATCTCCTTGCAATAGAACATAAGCTATTTGGAGAGCCCACGTGGATGAATCAGTAATCTGAAATGCAGGATTACAAAAAAATCTTACACATTCAGAAAGAAAGTCCTCTTTGGTCTCAGAGTCTAGTTTTTTAAACCTCTTAAAGGTACAAGAACCATATTCGACAAAATCGTACAAATCAGAAATTCCCTCTACACTGGGAATTTCGGTTTGGCTGGTCATTCTGCCACGAATGTGGAATTATCTCCAAGGTCAGTGCACAACATGTGCGCTGACACTGCGGGAACCCTCCACAAATGCTTGGAAAAGGGAACCCAGCTTTGGTGCAATGCACCTGTAGAGAGGAATTCCTACCGGGAGATGGAGGTGTGGAGTACAGAGGAACTGTTGACATACAACAGCGAAGACCAAGTGAGAAAGCAATCGCAAGAATGGCGATTGCTAATAGAGACACAAGACTGAGTAAAGACAGATCATAGGAAGAATAAAGACAGAACCAATTACAAACTATAATCCAACACGAAAGAACAGACAGGAATAGCTACACGCGGTCACCACACGTTAAGCGCAATAGCGACAAAGTGCGTGCAAGGCACAGTCACCGCACGTTAAGCGCAACAGCGACAAAGCGTGCCAACCCTGACTAACAAATGAAACACGAAAAAAGAAAACAAACACAAAACGTGAAGGCTTGCTAATAGGTTGCCTCACCCAGACAACAGCAAGCGTTCGTTTCGGACAAGACAGACAGAAGGAGTAACCAGTAGCAACCGCTGCTCTGGCTACACTCCAAGACAGAGTACCGAGAGATCCACCACCTCTACCGCTAGGGCGAATGCGATCCCAACAGACAGACAGATGGAGCAACCAGTAGCAACCGCTGCTCCGGCTTACACTCCAAGACAGAACACAGAAAGATCCACTACCTCTACCGTTAGGGCGAATGCGATCCAAACAGACAAAGCGATTCACTGTCAGCCGCCGCTGGAAAAAGTGCAATCGCAACAGATAAGACAAAACTAGGCAATACAGATAATAAACAACCTGACTGCGCTAGAAAGAATGCTAGTGCACTCCAAAAGATAACTACTCTAAGACAATATTTTAGCAAACAATTTGCAGAGGGTCTGTAACTCAAGGTAAGTCCAGCAGAACCAAACTTTTATGACCAGCAGGGAATTCTGGGAGGAAATGGTATTTATACTGCAAGCCTTCAAGAGAGGCAGAGCTATCAATAGCCAGATAAGTGAATGCAAATCCCTCACCAGAACAGCAAGTCTGGTACTTGCAGAGTGAAGACAGGTCTCCTTTCCAGGGACCTGCAGCATAAGGACCTGAAATATGGTCAAAAAGCTACCTGCCTGTGCAGACAGCAGAGCAGATCATTACAGTTTGCAGGTGAAAAAAAGTACTGTACAGAATAGTATTTCATAGATAAGTTCAGATAAAGAAAAGTAGGAATGATTAAAAAATCCTTAAAATATTTGTAAGAATGTGCGTTTATGTCAGTTGTTGTTTTATACTCCCACTCCTCCTACACATAGAATTGGCAATATGTCTCCTGCCTTTAACATTAGGACAGATGAACTTGGTTTTATAAACATTTCTTAGCATTTGTTGTGATAGAAGGCAAATGTAATGGTGCTGTTTTTAATATCAGCTTTCAAAGTGTTCCTGCAATAGAGACTGGTTTGGAATTTAAGCCAGTAAAACCCATAAACATAATGGAAGTATACATCAATGGAGGTGACTCTGAAGGCGCATTCTTCTGACTTCTACCATTTAGAAGCTATGCAATCAGGAACCAGAATTAGAAAAAGATTTGTAAAACGTTCACAGTAATTTGTGGATCAAAACTGTAGGATGCTATGAAAAACAATTTCTAATATTAACAAAACATTTATATCCAGTCGGGCCACATTGCAAACAAAAAAACAGTACCCCCCCTCCCCCCACTCCTTTAATAAGCTGTACTTCGTGCCATAGTTGGCGGATCCACTTTGTTTCGTGGCCTTCGAACTAAAAGTTTATTGGCCCCACATGCGCAGTTCAATTGATGTGCTGCTGCCAGTACTGCAAGTGGAGGTGCACGGGCCCAGACTGCGCAGGCGCCTGAGGTAAATTCACCAAACTGCGCATGTACGGCAATTAAACTTCCATTTCAAAGGGACTAACCCAAAGTGGGTCAGCCAAATACGGCACAGATCACAACAGATCAAAGGAGTGCAGGGGGAAACGGAGGACACAGTCCGCATCAGGAGCACTTTATGCAGACATGTATGTACTCCTCTTACTTTACCATTGTCACCTCAGAAATCCTTTAAGGCAGCCCTTTCAGTGCTTCTGTGCTTCAAGAGATGTTTATAATTTCACCAGAGGCACAACACATTGTAATTTATACATTTGTTTTAATAGAGCATCTCAATCGAGAATTTCCTTTTTGCATAAAATTCAATGCTTCAGTGAAAACTGAAAGGCAGTACAACTGTCAGATGCCCAAGATATGCCCCTCTGCTGCACATAGGATGGGTTGTTTTTTTTAAAGAGGTGTTGAATTAATACTATCAGTAATCAGAGTAGAGTGGTCAGACAGATCGGGTTCGGCAACAGACAGACAGAGGCAGTACAAAATCAGGAGGCAGAGACAGAAAGGTAATAGAAAGCAAGGTCGGCAGCAAGATCAGATGAGCAGAGGTACAAATTCACCGAGCAGAAGAGTAGTCAGAACGAGCCAGAGTCATACACAAATAATAACACGGTAATGTAAATCTTAAGGCTATCAAATAATTCCTATCTTTGTGTGAAATCCCCAGTTTCCTCCCGGATCAAAGCACACCGGAACTATCTAGAAAGCAGACAAGTTGCAAGTGATTCAGCTGGGCTTTTGAAGCAGAGGAGACTCTTCAGGCACGCCCCCCTCCTATCAACCAATGAGGAGCGGCGGGCATCTCCTCTGACGTCAGCCAACCGGCCGGTCAACTGACGCGCCTTCTCCCCGCAAAAAGGTCCTGTCTGTGCGCGCGCGCACGCGACAAGGCGACCTTATGTGCGACTGACAGACCCGTCCTCGGCGTGCTAGACGCCTGAGGTATGGATACATTACTAAACAGGGAGCTGGAGGCAGCTGCGGTGGTATCGCTGTTCACCGCGGCTGCCTCTCCAGTGTTTGTTACAATATTTAAAAAATTTAAACCCTTAGGTAAATATTTACATTTTTTTAAGGCATTGTTTTCTTGTTTGTTTGTTTGTTTTTTAAACATTTTATTTGAGTATTTTTGGGAGGGTGGGATGTAAATAGTAATTTTTTATGTAAATATGTGATTATTTTTTATTTTTTTTACATGTAGATGTAATTTTACTTTTTGGCCACAAGATAGCAACCTTGAGTTTGTTTACATGACGTCACTCTAAGCGTAACCTGTACACTGAGAGGGACGTAGGGGGATGTAAGAGGCAGAAAAAGCAAGGCTTCCGAGAGAAGCAGTCGCTTTTTCTGCCGGGGAGAGAAATCAATCATCGGGCACCATGTCCCGATTAATTGATTCCTGGGCTAACGATCTGTGGCCGGGAGTGCACGTCCACGCGCGCGATTGGCCATGGGACCGCACATGGCCTTCTGGACGTAGCTTCTACGCCCAGAAGGCTTAAATGGTTAAACTGTCCCTACAATTTAGTGAGAGCTGCATAATACAGAGATATATTCAACTTCCTGTCTGCGGCACCCCAGGGTACCTTAATAATTCATGCTTGAGTGATTATTGAAACAATGTACAACAATGTGGACTACAGTCACAACGCAGGGATACACCTCACTAGAGAATGTATTGCCATTCTAAATATCTAGCATATACTCATTTTGTCTGCAATGTATTGTACTTTCAGTTTGTGCTCTACTTTCACAACATTTGGCCAATTATTCCACAGCAGGCTTAACACACACATATATTTTGTACACAATTTCTTTCAGGCCTCATTTTAAAGTGAATGTTAAACTAGTGCCCAGAAGGCGGGACTCCAACTGCTGTAGTGAATCCCCATGTGAATCATTTATACTGTGGTTTAATAAATGCATGGGGAACTTTTGTTCCTACAATAACTCTAAATATTTTACTTTTGCATTGAAAAGGAAATTATAAACAAAACAGGGAAATCCAAACTTAAGAGAAAAAATTACTTGGTTTCATACAAAGAACATATTTATAAAAACAATATCCAGGCTCAACTCACACGTTTAATGGCCACGCATGCGCAATAAGTGGATTTACCTCATGCCCCTGCACAGTCTGGGTTTGATCGATGCTATTACCGCGCTTCTGAGGGCAGCACCTGTGTTTGCTGCACTGGCAAAGGTTAAAGAGAACCAGAGCTAGAGCTAAAGTAAAGAAAAGATTTTACACATGCCTGGGGCTTCCTCCAGCCCCATACGCACGGATCGCTCCTACGCTGCCATCCACCTCTGCCCGCAGCTACGAGAACCGGCTCCATGCTGTTTCGTCAGTCGGAGCCAGTCTAGCGTAGCAGAGGTGCGCTCTTTGCATATCAGCTTCTTATATACCATTATTATAGCAGATTCTGCAGATCACCCTATAATCAGGTATATATCTGCATTATAGGTGATACTGCAGATCACCTAATAATCAGAATTCTGTTCTTTGCTGACACAAATCGTTACAAATATCAATGTAAAGATTAAATATTTCTATTTTTTTTAATTATAAGCTTGTTGTAAATAATGATGGATGCAAAATGAAAAAAATGCACTTTTATTTCCAAATAAAATATTGTCGCCATACATTGTGATAGGGACATCATTTAAAGAGAACCCGAGGTGGGAATTACTTTTACTATTGGGGCACAGAGGCTGGTTGTGTGCACTAAGACCAGCCTCTGTTGCCCCATCGTGTGCCTCCATGTCCCCCCTGCTCGCCGCTATACCCCCCGCATTGCTGGCTGTGTCGCCAGCTCAATGTTTACCTTGCGCTGTCAGTCAGCGCCGCTCCCCCGCCTCCTCCGCATCGGCGCCACCCGCCGCGTCACTTCCCTCCTATCAGCGGGAGGGAAGGGACACGGGCGGGTGCGCCGATGCGGAGGAGGCAGGGGAGCAGCGCTGACTGACAGCGCAAGGTAAACATTGAGCTGGCGACACGCTGCGTGTCGCCAGCAATGCGGGGGGTATAGCGGCGAGCAGGGGGGACATGGAGGCAC
The DNA here is from genome assembly GCF_040937935.1 of Hyperolius riggenbachi. Lineage (NCBI taxonomy): Eukaryota > Metazoa > Chordata > Amphibia > Anura > Hyperoliidae > Hyperolius > Hyperolius riggenbachi. Next base: position 373,417,429 of record NC_090646.1, read on the forward strand.
ACGATGGGGCAACAGAGGCTGGTCTTAGTGCGCACAACCAGCCTCTGTGCCCCAATAGTAAAAGTAATTCCCACCTCGGGTTCTCTTTAACCACTTGCCGACCGCCTACAGCCCATGGGCGGCGGCAAAGTGGATGCCTTAAGGACCGCAATACGCCTCAGGGCGTTGCGTCCTTTTCCTATGCCGGGGGAGCGATCGCGTCATTGATGACGCGCGCTTCCCCCGGCAACTGGCTCCGCCCACCCGCCGTAACATCCCGCCGGCCATACGGAAGCGCCGGCGGGATGTTAACCTCGCGATCGCCGCTACAAAGTGTATAATACACTTTGTAATGTATACAAAGTGTATTATACAGGCTGCCTCCTGCCCTGGTGGTCCCAGTGTCCGAGGGACCACCAGGGCAGGCTGCAGCCACCCTAGTCTGCACCCAAACACACTGATCTGCCCCCCCGCGCCCACTGATCGCCCACAGCACCCCTCAGACCCCCCCTGCCCACCCCCCAGACCCCTGTTTGCACCCAATCACCCCCCTAATAACCCATCAATCACTCCCTGTCACTATCTGTCAACGCTATTTTTCTTTATCCCCCCCCTGCCCCCTCCTGATCACCCCCCCACCCCTCAGATTCTCCCCAGGACCCCCCCCAGACCCCCCCCCCCCTTGTGTACTGTATGCATCTATCCCCCCTGATAACCTGTCAATCACCTGTCAATCACCCATCAATCACCCATCAATCACCCCCTGTCACTGCCACCCAACAATCAGCCCCTAACCTGCCCCTTGCGGGCAATCTGATCACCCACCCACACCAATAGATCGCCCGCAGATCCGACATCAGATCACCTCCCAAATCCATTGTTTACATCTATTCTCTCCTCTAAACACCCACTAATTACCCATCAATCACCCATCAATCACCCCCTATCACCACCTGTCACTTTTACCTATCAGATCAGACCCTAATCTGCCCCTTGCGGGCACCCAATCACCCGCCAACACGCTCAGATTGCCCTCTGACCCCCCCTTATCAATTCGCCAGTGCATTAATTACATCTGTTCTTCCCTGTAATAACCCACTGATCACCTGTCAATCACCTGCCAATCACCTATCACCCATCAATCACCCCCTGTCACCCCCTGTCACTGCCACCCATCAATCAGCCCCTAACCTGCCCCTTGCGGGCAATCTGATCACCCACCCACACCAATAGATCGCCCGCAGATCCGACATCAGATCACCTCCCAAATCCATTGTTTACATCTATTCTCTCCTCTAAACACCCACTAATTACCCATCAATCACCCCCTATCACCACCTGTCACTTTTACCTATCAGATCAGACCCTAATCTGCCCCTTGCGGGCACCCAATCACCCGCCAACACGCTCAGATTGCCCTCTGACCCCCCCTTATCAATTCACCAGTGCATTAATTACATCTGTTCTTCCCTGTAATAACCCACTGATCACCTGTCAATCACCTGCCAATCACCTATCACCCATCAATCACCCCCTGTCACTGCCACCCATCAATCAGCCCCTGTCACTGCCACCCATCAATCACCCCCTGTCACTGCCACCCATCAATCAGTCCCTAACCTGCCCCTTGCGGGCAATCTGATCACCCACCCACACCATCCGATCGCCTGCAAACCCGCAGTCAGATCACCTCCCAAGTGCATTGCATCTGTTCTCTCCTCTAAACACCCACTAATTACCCATCAATCACCCCCTGTCACTGCTACCCATCAGATTAGACCCCCATCTGCCCCTAGGGCACCCAATCACTCGCCCACACCCTCAGACCCCAGCCCTGATCACCTCGCCATTGCATTACTTGCATCTATTCCCCCCACTAATCACACCTTGAGACACCCATCAATCACCTCCTGTCACTACCTGTCACCCCCTAGCACACCTACCCATCAGATCAGGCCCTAATGTGCCCCGTGTGGGCTCCTGATCACTCGGCCAAACCCTCAGATCCCCCTCAGACCCCCTTCCGATCACCTCCCCAGTGCATTGAGTGCATCTATTTTCCCCTCTAATCACCCCCTGAGACACCCATCAATCACCTCCTGTCACCCCCCTAGCACTCCTATCCATCAGATCAGGCCCAATACAACCTGTCATCTAAAAGGCCACCCTGCTTATGACCGGTTCCACAAAATTCGGCCCCTCATAGACCACCTGTCATCAAAATTTGCAGATGCTTATACCCCTGAACAGTCATTTTGAGACATTTGGTTTCCAGACTACTCACGGTTTTGGGCCCGTAAAATGCCAGGGCGGTATAGGAACCCCACAAGTGACCCCATTTTAGAAAAAAGACACCCCAAGGTATTCTGTTAGGTGTTTGACGAGTTCATAGAAGATTTTATTTTTTGTCAACAGTTAGCGGAAATTGATTTTTATTGTTTTTTTTTTCACAAAGTGTCATTTTTCACTAACTTGTGACTAAAAATAAAATCTTCTATGACCTCGCCATACACCTAATGGAATACCTTGGGGTGTCTTCTTTCTAAAATGGGGTCACTTGTGGGGTTCCTATACTGCCCTGGCATTTTAGGGGCCCTAAACCGTGAGGAGTAGTCTAGAAAACAAATGCCTCAAAATGACCTGTGAATAGGACGTTGGGCCCCTTAGTGCACCTAGGCTGCAAAAAAAGTGCCACACATGTGGTATCGCCGTACTCAGGAGAAGTACTATAATGTGTTTTGGGGTGTATTTTTACACATACCCATGCTGGGTGGGAGAAATCTCTCTGTAAATGACAATGTTTTCATTTTTTTTACACACAATTGTCCATTTACAGAGTTATTTCTCCCACCCAGCATGGGTATGTGTAAAAATACACCACAAAACACATTATACTACTTCTCCTGAGTACGGCGAAACCACATGTGTGGCACTTTTTTGCACCCTAACTGCGCTAAAGGGCCCAAAGTCCAATGAGTACCTTTAGGATTTCACAGGTCATTTTGCGGAATTTGATTTCCAGACTACTCCTCACGGTTTAGGGCCCCTAAAATGCCAGGGCAGTATAGGAACCCCACAAATGACCCCATTTTAGAAAGAAGACACCCCAAGGTATTCAGTTAGGAGTATGGTGAGTTCATAGAAGATTTTATTTTTTGTCACAAGTTAGCGGAACATGACACTTTGTGAAAAAAACAATTAAAATCAATTTCCGCTAACTTGTGACAAAAAAATAAAAACTTTTATGAACTCACCATACTCCTAACGGAATACCTTGGGGTGTCTTCTTTGTAAAATGGGGTCATTAGTGGGGTTCCTATACTGCCCTGGCATTTTAGGGGCCCTAAACCGTGAGGAGTAGTCTGGAAATCAAATTCCGCAAAATGACCTGTGAAATCCTAAAGGTACTCATTGGACTTTGGGCCCTTTAGCGCAGTTAGGGTGCAAAAAAGTGCCACACATGTGGTATCGCCGTACTCAGGAGAAGTAGTATAATGTGTTTTGTGGTGTATTTTTACACATACCCATGCTGGGTGGGAGAAATAACTCTGTAAATGGACAATTGTGTGTAAAAAAAATGAAAACATTGTCATTTACAGAGATATTTCTCCCACCCAGCATGGGTATGTGTAAAAATACACCCCAAAACACATTATAGTACTTCTACTGAGTATGGCAATACCACATGTGTGGCACTTTTTTGCAGCCTAACTGCGCTAAGGGGTCCAAAGTCCAATGAGCACCTTTAGGCTTTACAGGGGTGCTTACAATTTAGCACCCCCCAAAATGTCAGGACAGTAAACACACCCCACAAATGACCCCATTTTGGAAAGTAGACACTTCAAGGTATTCAGAGAGGGGCATGGTGAGTCCGTGGCAGATTTCATTTTTTTTTGGTGCAAGTTAGAAGAAATGGAAACTTTTTTTTATTTTATTTTTTTGTCACAAAGTGTCATTTTCCGCTTACTTGTGACAAAAAATAATATCTTCTATGAACTCACTATGCCTCTCAGTGAATACTTTGGGATGTCTTCTTTCCAAAATGGGGTCATTTGGGGGGTATTTATACTATCCTGGAATTCTAGCCCCTCATGAAACATGACAGGGGGTCAGAAAAGTCATAAATGCTTGAAAATGGGAAAATTCACTTTTTGCACCATAGTTTGTAAACGCTATAACTTTTACCCAAACCAATAAATAGACACTAAATGGGTTTTTTTTTAATCAAAAACATGTTTGTCCACATTTTTCGCGCTGCATGTATACAGAAATTTTACTTTATTTGAAAAATGTCAGCACAGAAAGTTAAAAAAATCATTTTTTTGCCAAAATTCAAGTATTTTTTGATGAATATAATAAAAAGTAAAAATCGCAGGAGCAATCAAATAGCACCAAAAGAAAGCTTTATTAGTGACAAGAAAAGGAGCCAAAATTCATTTAGGTGGTAGGTTGTATGAGCGAGCAATAAACTGTGGTCCTCAAGTGGTTAAATGGTGTAATACCCGGGACTATTAGGCAAATACAATACGTGGGTTTTAATTATGGAGGCATGTATTATTTTAAAAGTATAGTGGCCGAAAACTGAGAAATAATGAATCGTTTCTGTTTTTTTTCGCATTCTTCCTGTTAAAATGCATTTACAGTAAAATGGCTCTTAGCAAAATGTACCACCCAAAAGAAAGCCTAATTGGTGGTGGAAAAAACAAGATATAGATCAGTTCATTGTGATAAGTAGTGATAAAGTTATAGGCTAATGAATGGGAGGTAGTAATTGCTCGGATGCATAAAGTGAAAATGACTTAAGGCTGAAGTGGTTAAAGAAGCAAATTATTGTGATTTTCTGAGAATATACTAAAAGTCATAAAAAGTCAAAAAAACCTAAATGAGCCACCACCTTTATGGTTAAGTTTATTAAGTTTTTTTGGAATTCACAGTTGTCTACCTTTACCTTTTTTGTCAGCCTTTGCTCAATAGGACCACTGAGAAAATGTATGATTTACTAATTTTGTTAGGAGAAAGTTAGGGTTGGTTGATCTCCTAATGATAGTATGAGAATCTGTGCACCTCTAAAAACAATACAATACCACATACAATAACATGCTAGAGACTGTCAGGAACCGACCCTGTGGCACGCCTGCAGATACGGTTCCCGACTGCGGGTTTGACCAGATCAAGCGGGGAGCAGCCTTATTCAAGCTACAACAAGGCTGTCGCCCCTCAAAACACTTCTCACTGCCAACACTAGCTGCTGCTAGACACTTCAACCATTCCCACTCTGTTGTCGAGTGGTCTGCACGCAGTCCGCGTTTTCGTATTTGAGTCAGCTTTGCGCTTAGGCCAAACACGGGAACGCCACACACACAATACAATCGTACAGTAGCAAGGCACAATCAGGCACTGAACTTGTAACGTAAATTACACTGCAGTCTCTTTCTAGGCTATGAGCTAGTTTAGTACATCAGAAGTCAAACTTATTAAATAAAGATTTAATATTCTAAAAAGTGGAACAATGCAGAAAATAATATATACAAAAGAATTACAATGATACACAATAAGACAGTTTGCTTAAAATAAAATAGGAATAACATTACCAAAACGAGGTCTGAACGTTGTTTGCGGGAGAACGCGGTCTGACCGGTAGACAGGATAGTCCTAGCGTCTTTGCTATCTCCAGAGAACTACAAGTTGTGACTATCCTAGACCAACTTATATAGTCTGAAGTGTCGCCTGGGGGTGCAAGTCCAGACATACTTTAATTTCTTCAGGTTTTCACAGAACGCCTGTCATATCCTTTCTGGCTGTGATAGGCAACTTCAGAGCTTTCCTGTCCCACCTTGAACCTTTGCAGAGATTTCCCATCTCCCCATACATCTAATTTTCACAGGTGAAATTGTACTTTAGCACACACATCAAAAATACTTCCCTACTGCAGGTGACAATTGCCCAAGCAAAATACACATCTGAGACAGTATTTCACAGCAGATCAAAGGTAAGGACATGGCTGCTATTAGCCTAATCAGCCATCTCCTTGCCAGAGGCTAGCAAACCAATTTAGCATTTCCTGCTCTCCTATTCAGACAAAAGGGTAGCCGAAACCTGTATGCGTTGAAACATTTTCTAACGTGCGACTTTAACGTTGCACTGTGAAAGAGGCCTTAATGTAACGATTGGTGTCAGCAACACAGATTTCTCTGATTATTGGTGATCTGCAGTATCACCAATAATACAGATGCTATACCTGATTATGTAGTGATCTGCAGAATCACCAATAATACTAGTATAGATTGACACAGGACACCTAGTGTGGTAGAGTGTTTGGTGCAACAGTAAAGAAAGGTTATCTCCTGAGGAGTGGGAGATACAGACACTACTGCAGCCAAGGATTCCCTGAAGAGCAGGGAATTGGACTGCACTGCAGCCAGTGGGCCCCTGAGGGGCAGGTGGCCACTGACTGTGTTTGAAGCTGACCTCCTTAAGAAGAGGAGATACAGACTGTACTGCAGCCAAGGATTCCTTGATGGTTTGGGAATCAGACTGTACTGCAGCCAAGGATTCCCTGATGGACTGGGAATCAGACTGTACTGCAGCCAGTGGACTCCTATGGGGTAGAGACCACTGACTGAACTGCAAGATGGTCCACCTGAGGAGCAGGTGGCCCCTGCAGCTAATGAACACCTAGGAAGTTAGATGTCACCAGTAGTACAGTAAAGCTGATCACCCAAGGAGTGAGTGACAACCAGAAGGTTCAGACAGGCCAGGTTGGCAACACAAGGACAGGAAAGGTACAGAGACAGAAAACTGATTCGGTATCCGGGTACAGGCTAAGTCGGCAACAGGTAGACAGATAGGGAAAGGTACCGAATCAGTAAGCAGGAGAATGGTCAGGAAAGACAGAGATCATAACGGGTAACAGTATACACAATCCTAGTCTTAGGTGTGAGGTCCTTGGTCTCAACACCTGGGAACTAGTCTAGTAGATGACAGTAGCAATACAGCAATCTCCTAGTCTTAGGTGTGAGGTCCTTGGTCTCAACACCTGGGAACTAGTCTAGTAGATGACAGTAGCAATACAGCAATATCCTAGTCTTAGATGTGAGGTCCTTGGTCTCAACACCTGGGAACTAGTCTAGTACATAAACAATACAATAGAGACTATTAACAGAATCTGGCTAAGTGTGAATTCCCAGCTCCGGCTAGTTCTAACACACTGTTAGATCTGACTGAGGTCTGGGTGCTCACACGTAAGCATTCGCAACGGCAGACAACTTGCAACTGACAGGCAAGTCCTATATATACCTACAGCTCTCCGCACCGCCGCCCCAGCCACTCAGCCAATCCGGAGCCTAGCTGGGATCAGCTGATTCCCCTTCTGCTAACATAAAGGTCCTGTCACCTGGCGCGTGCGCGCAGCTCTCCATCTGTGTGCACTAGAAGGACCGGGCGAACCAGTGACATGCTGCTGCGCGGCAGAGGCCGCCGGCTGGGAATCGGAGATAGCCACCCTGTCGCTTGCCCGCGCGGCGGTATCTCCGCTATTCATTACACTTAATGAACCAATCCCTCTTCCCCAGTAAGATGAGTGATAAACTGGAATGTACTGCTACAGCTTGTACAAACTGTCACCAGTGTCACCAGAGATTATGCAGGATAAGCACTAGTGATGATGGTTATCAGCTAATTAGATTTACATGAAATTTTGTGTACATTTTTGCAATTATGCCCATATGTAATTATGTAATTTATTTGTAAATGCAACAGATTTTGTGTAATCATTCATAATTTCACATAATTTCCGCATACTTTTTGCGTAATTTCCTGCTGACTTAAGCAGTGAATAGCAAAGCCACCATATATGCTATTGTCACCAGAATTGCTACATATGTTAAGGAATAGTTAGTAAAGGTAAAAAAAAAGGAATTTTTTTTTAAAGACTTTGTAGTTTTTGTGAAAAATCTATTTTAAAACTGAAAAGAAAAATGTTTTTTAAACTCAGAAAAATTACAGTTTACAAATCATTTTTCCTTTTCATTTGTAAAATCAATTGTCTCAAAAAATATCAATTCTGGTAGCAATAGTATGTATGGGGGCTTTGCTATTAACTGCTTAAGTTGCCACAAAATTAAGCGAAAATGACGTGAAATTATGATAATTAAGTGAAATTATGATTACAATTACAGACAAAATTAATTACGATTTTTCCCAAAAATTTCGCATCATTATTGTGAATTTCAATGTGAAATTATGTCTATGAGAAATTTGTGCTCATCACTATTAACCATTTACTGACATCCTAACGTATTAAAACGTCATGCTTACCGCTATTAACAGCAACATGACGTTTTAATACGTCCCGCGTTCCCGCCGCTGCTACCGCCGTGTGTCCGCCGCTACCGCCGCTTTTTCCGTCGGGCTTCCGTGCTGGGTGATTGGGGAAGAGGACCGAACGGTCCTCTACCCAATCGCAGTGCCTGGAGTGAATGGACGTGACCGCGAACAGCGGCTACGTCCATTCACAATAACAGGAAATGTAACAATTAAATAAAGTGAAGAAAAAAAAAAAAAGTGAACATTTCCTATGAGTGTTCACTAGCACCATCTTGTGGCCAAAAAGTACATTACACCTACAAAATACATTCATTTTCAAGTACATACAGATCTTAATAGTTACATTAGGGACTCAGCTTTGTTAATTTATATTTTATGGGGGGAAATTAATTTTAATTTATTACATAGGGGCTTGTAATTATGGCCAGAATAAAAAAAAAACACAACAGAAAAATAACACTTATTTTTCAAAATAATATACTGTCGCCATACATTGTGATAGGGACATCATTTAAACTGTTTAATAATCGGGACAACTTGGCAAATAAAACGTGTTTGTTTTATCCACAGGAGAATGTTTAATTTTAAAACTATAATGGTTGAAACCTGAGAAATAATGATTTTTTTTTCTTTTTTTTCTGTTGTTCTCATTAAAACGCATTTAGAATAAAAAAATTCTTAGCAAAATGTACTATCCACAGAAAGCCTAATTGGTGGCGAAAAAAACGAGGTATAGATCATTTTCTTGTGATAAGTAGTAATAAAGTTATTAGGGAATAAAAGGGAGGAGCACTGACAACTGAAAATTGCTCTGGTCCGTTAGGATAAAAACCCTTGGTAGTGAACTGGTTAAACATATTTTGTATGTAAACTTATGCAACTTCAAAATGAACCAATCAAAACCTGCTGCGGTAAAATGTAATCAATGTAATAGAACGTGGAGAAGCCGCCGCGTGTACTGACAGCAAGGCGGCTGATTCCGCATCCGGCGCGGCGGTTTGCACGCAGCAGCGTGCATCTGGTGTGGCTGGGTCTGTTAGTTCACACAGATTGAGGAATAGGCGCGCACGCGCTGAGCGGCAGAACCTTTATGACAACCAAGGAGGGATCAGCTGACCAGGTTGGTCAGCTGACCTCAGAGCAAGTGACTATTGGTTGATCATTGATGGGTGGCGCCGGAGAGTGCCGCTCTATATACAGTTACTGCTGGTCAGTCTCAGGTTGTCTGCCGTTGCGAACACTTATGTGAAAGCACTCAGACCTTAGTCAGATCCTACAGTGTGTTAGAACCAGGAGGACCTGGGAATTTACACTGAGCCAGATTACTTCTGTTTATCATTGTGTTATACTTCAGACTAGTTCCAGGGTGTCGAGACCACGGACCTCACACCCAAGATTAGGAACTCTGTGTTATCATTCTGTTATACTTCAGACTAGTTCCAGGGTGTCGAGACCACGGACCTCACACCCAAGACTAGGGATACTGTGTTCCATCATATTATACTCCAGACTAGTTCCAGGGTGTTGAGACCACGGACCTCACACCCAAGACTAGGCATTGTTTTGATATCTGTTATGACCTATTGCATTTCTGACTTTCCCTCTGCTTTCTGCTTTCGGTACCTACGCATATCTGATTATCTGTTGCCAACCCTGCCTGCCTTTGGATACCGAATCAGCCTTCTGTTATCTGTCCGTGTGTTGCCGACCCGGCTTGCCCGACCTTGAGAGCTATCTCTCTCCATTAGAGATAGTCTCCAGATCTGCTAGTGACATCCACCTTTCAGGTGTCACTCACTCACAGGTCCTTCCTACTTTCAGCCTGGGGCTCCACCCCTTTGGAGGTCTCAGGCTGCTGGAAAGTTTTCACACTTCCCAGACGGCGGTTTCGATCATACTGCCAAAGACCACCTGCTCCTCGGGTGGTCCAACTCAAAGTCATTACGGTTGCACCAAACACTCACACTATATAGGTGTCCAGAGGTTAGTTATACTTGGATTATCGGTGATTCTGCAGATCATCAATAATCAGCTATATATCTGTATTCTTGGTGATACTGCAGATCACCAATAATCAGATTCTCTCTGTGTGCTGACACCGATTGTTACAATCAATCAATTTTCATGTTGCATACATTTGCATAATCCTACATTAACTTCAATTATTTGCATCTCATTGACCATCTCAAGCCACCATAATTACCAAAGCTAAAAATATTCACAGGCTAGAGCAATCAGATCAGACAACCACTTTAAGTCTTCTTTTTTTTTTTGCATGTGCAACTAGGACATGACTGTCCACACTATTGCATTATTCTTCTTTAGAATATTTTGATTGCACTTTAATGTTTTATTAAAGAGAGTCAAATTCTGGTTTAATGCTGTTTCCAGTTTGATAAAGCATTTTACATGTAACTACAATGTTAACACAATTGATATTAGATAGAATCTGATATTCTCATTAGAATTTTAAACAATTTAACAATGGTTAAAAAAAACTACAGACAATTAAATATGCAGAGCATGTCCCAAATGAGAACAGTAACTCAATCAAAGATACAAACAAAGTACTAGGTAGGTAAGGATTAGCATGCCAATAAATAAGTCTTTTGTACATAACATACAAAGTATGACAAGAAATCAATTACAGCATAAATGGGGAAAACAAAACAAAGCAAAACAAAAACAAAGGAAAGGGAAACTATGCTCTAGGCTACAATAATCAGATTGTTTGCTTATGGTATGTGGTATCCAATATGACAGCCCACTGATAAAATTAAAAAGGGAAAAATAAGAAAAAACGAAAAAGGACCACCATCCGCTTGGGTATACAAAGAAGGGTGCCAAATTTAAAGTTGTGACACATGATGCAATAAAAAGATTTTATTGAATTTCCGTTTTTATTAATAAAATTCAATTGGGAGTGGCTTATTTTTCTTATCGATTTTTATGAAAATTGTTTGGTAAAGGATAGATTGTCAATTTCTTGAATTATAGACCTAAACAGTTTTTTATGAGTTTTCAATAATTTGTTTCCCATAACTGAGTAAAAATTCATTATGTTGCACTAGTCAGAATTTTAAAATGTCACCATCAATCAAAAAAGTTGATCTTAATTCTCAAATTGAAAAGAAATATAAAAATTGTATCATGTGTGGCCACCATTAGTCAAGACTGATTGTAGAAAAAAATATATCAAAGGAACTGGTTTACCTCAATGGTTAGACCATCCTGATACTTTGTTCCAGTTGAGGGTAAAAGTAGTAAGGGCAAGAAAAATAGAAAAATCAGCGAATAGCAGTCTGGGTGCAAAGAATGCAGTGCTCATATGCTCACATCTATTTTGTGGCCGAGAATCAGAATTAAGACAACTGGTGGTTAGTGTTTTTTATAGTGTAAAGCCTTGTACACACTAGATGGTTAACGGCTGCCTTTGCTGTGAATATAGCATGTGTACAGCAGTCCTAGTTCCTCTGATGAAACACCAAAGATTTGGACTATACTATTATCACCAAACCCATTGTTTTCTTACTCACCCGTCTGCTCCATACCGCTACATTGTGTGCCACACCATCAGCCTCCTCCCCCTCACATAGAAGCGAAACACATTGCTAGTCTGTAGGCTAGCAATGCATCTGTACAGATTTTCACACAAGTAATTGGGTCCCAGTCCCTGCAGGCGATAGTAAGTGTGCATATGTGTTCACCTTAAAGTGGATCCGAGATGAACTTTTATTCATTGCATAATTGTGTTCCTTACATATAATTTATAGGGTATTCCTCAAGCCAAATACTTTTTGTTTGTTTTAATACTCTAATTCCCCATAAACTAAACAAGCCTCACCCACAGCTTCTCCAAAACGCCAAGGCACTCAGACCCATGTAGCAAGGGCTTATGGGAGCTCAGTCTGGGCAGGAGGAGGAGGAGGTTACTAGCCAGAGATTTCAGAGGCAGAGGGAAGGGGGGAGTGAATTTTTCACAGGCTGAGGGGTGGAGATGCAGTTGCAGATTACCTGTGTAATGATGACAAACAGAACATGGCCGCTCTCATTGTATCACAGGAATAAATCATCATAAACTGTAGAAGCTGCATGCAGCTAGATTTGCTGTGTAAACTATCTAAACTTTAGATAAGATATATAGACAAGTTGCTTGTTATAGTTAGTTTTTTTTTATCTCAGATCAGCTTTAAGTAATGGTAATGGGTTTATGTCTAGTCTATTGTCCTGAAAAAAATATGCACAACATTTTGGGGACTCAATGTATGTAAATTGAATAGTTTGCTTTTCTTGAACAATGTGTTACTTGAACCAAGTAAAGTAGAAAGGTGGGAAGTTTTGGTTTAGAGACCCAAATTAGAACTATTGATTGTTATGTAAAAGCAATTGGAAATCCTAAAAAAGACAAAAACAAAACAAACCAGATCCTTCCTAAGGAGAGGGAAGGCTCTGGGTCCTATAGAGCCTTCCCTCTCCTGTTCCGGGCCCCTCGTTGCAGCAGCAGCTCCTCCATTTGAATCCCCCACCGTGGGGGACTTTGGAAGTCTCAAGGGCGCTCATGCGTGCGCAGTATGGAGTGGCCCATCTTCAGGAGCGCTCAGGCTTCTGAAGACTTCCGAAGCCTCCTTCGCTGCAGAGAGAGAGAGAGAGAGCAGTATTTGACCAAATTGGTTGAATACTGCCACCGGGGAGCCAGCGCTGGAATGGGGACTGAGAGAGGAGCGGGAAGGCTCTATAGGACCCAGAGCCTTCCCTCTCTTTAGGTAAGTATCTGGCTTTTTTTTTGTACTATTACCATTCACTTTAAATCTCAATCTGAAATACCTAGCAGTGATTTTTTTTCAGGTCTTCAGGTTTCAGGGATGATGCTTATGTTTTTTTTTACTTTTTTTCTTCTTAATTTAACCAACATCAGCCAATTTTTCCATAATCTACTTTATCTGATCCAGTTAATTACATGTACCCATTAACTCCCTGAGATCCACTGTAAACTCTGACATTTTATATCCAGTATAATTCTCCCTGTCTTAACCAAAGAACACCGCCCTTAGTGCCATTAGCACTTGTTTCACATTGTTCTCTGAAACAGGGAAACCTTAGGTGGGAAACTCACTCAAGGGGTCTAAAGCTGTTGATGCAATTGCAGTCTCTATGATCTTAGCCTAGAGGTTGGTGGTTTCTATTTTTCTGCTTGGCCTGGTTTTTGATGGTCCCTGTGTGGATAATAAATAAAGGGAAGGGTCATCTGGAGCATGCAGACTACATGTGAGTCATCTATGACCTAGTATTGGGCCTTCAGAGCTTCCCTGGATGTAGTGTGGGTCTAACAATGTCCTTTTTCTGCTGCTGCCTCCTCCATATACCTGTATATGAGCATTTGCTTAGCTTGATGAAGGGTTTCACCCGAAACAGCAGGGCTGTCACTGTGCTTCTGTGCTACCTGAAATTAGCGTTTTAAGAGCTATATTTAAATAAAGAGTTTTTAAATATAACATGGTGGTGCCAACCTTTCTAACATATTGATCACTGTGACCCCATTGGTACACTGGGTCGTCAGGGTCTCTTGGCACACCATTGAATTGATGTCCTCATTCTGAGGAGTAGAATCCACAGTAAGTGCCAGTCTCACTCCCTTTGTGTGTATATTTGTTTGTAGGCAGACATGTCCTCACATCCCGACCCTTATCTGAGCATATTTGACACTTAGAGTATCTGTAGACTGTTGTTGTTTTGGCTTCTAAAACACCATGACTTGAATAGTATATTCTGTAAAACACAATTAGTGTGGAAATACATTTACATTTTTTATGCAGTTTCCACTATACAGTGTACAGGAAGTGCCATCCAATGCCCTTCTGGTAAATGCACAAGAGCAACACTATTGCCAACACATAAGATTCAGCTCTTGTTTCTAATGAACTGTAAATTAGTTTAAAGAATAGTTATACAACAGGGGAAAGATGGCATCGCATCCTAAAAACAGGCTGCATCTGAAAAATAAATAGAGGCATGCAGAGCCCCCTAGAGGCAAATACATACCTTGTATTCAAAACAGATGCTAAACTAGAGCCCTAGGCCCATATGCAATTTACTTTTTCACCTGAGTTTTCTCCTAGGTGATAAATTCATAACTTGTAAATAAAATGCCTTTTAAACCACTGGCAAGCAAAAAACACTTAAAATCATTTTGACAGTACTTTTCCACTTACTTTTTGGTGCTTTTTCCATTGCAAAATGTTTAAAAGTTATTTTAAATCAAAGATGAAAAATTATCTCCTAGGAGAAAAAGTGAATTGCATGTTGGCCCTAATGTCTGAATAAAAATGTAATGCAAAACTGAAATATCAAACAGGCACAACTGGCCATAAGATTAAACTAACATTTCTTAACCACTTGAGGATCGTAGGCTTACACCCCCCAAGTAACCAGGCTATTTTCTGCAATTAAGGCCACTGTAGCTTTAACGCCCAGCTGCAGGGCTGTACAACTCAGCACACAAGTGATCCCCCCCTTTTCTGCCCACCAACAGAGCTTTCTTTTAGTGGGCTCTGATCGCTGATGGGGCGTTTGTTTATTTTTTATTAGTTTTTTTAAAATAAATATGTGCATTTTTTAATTGTTTTATTTCCCACCCTGCCCCCAGCAGCCAATCCCAGCTATCGGCTTCCATAGACATAAGCCTATGAGAGCTTATCGCTCTCTGTACCTCCCAGGGGGACAGCCGTGTCACACTCAAGCGGAGATGCGCACGCATCAGCACATGCGATCTCCTGCAAAACCCTGCCCCTGGACTTCATGCCAATTGGCATGGATCGGTCGTTAGGTTGTTAAATAGCAGGGGAGAGGTGGCAGCGCTTCCCAAAACAGGCTGCATCTGAATGAGTAACAGCATAGGTGCATAGTGCCTAATTCATAGGCATCTTGCATTCAAAACAGACGCATCATATTTACATTAAAGCGGATCCGAGATGAAAAACTAACTTAAACAAGTAACTTGTCTATATATCTTATGTAAAGTTTAGATGGTTTACACAGCAAATCTAGCTGCAAACAGTTTTAATAGAATATGATTATTTATTCCTGTGATACAATGACAGCGGCCATGTTGTTTGTAAACATTACACAGAGGCAGGCTTATCTGTATCTTGAGCCATCAGCCTAATACCCTCTCCTCCTCCCTCCTCCCCTCTGCATCTGAAATCAATGGCTAGTAACACCTCCCCCTTCTCCTGCCCAGACTGAGCTCCCATGAGCCCTTGCTACTGCCTTGGCTCTCTGAAAACCTGTGGGCGTGGCTTTTTTAGTTTATAGGGAATTAGAGTATTAAAACAAAAACAAAAAAGTATTTGGCTTGAGGAATGCCCTATAAACAATAGGAAAGGAACACAATTATGCAATGTGTAAAAGTTCACCTCGGATCCACTTTAATGGAGGATGCTAGGTTCCACAAACAGTTTGCATGCAGAGTGTTCTGTACTGGACTCTTCGACCCCGATGAGGCCATCCTTCTGGAAGGGACACTAACCTCAATATAAATTACCAAATAAGCATAGTGTGAACCTGAGAGTGGCTGGCTATAAAAATAGTTTACACTTCTAAAACCAGGCTGCATTTAAAATGACTACCAACAGAACCCCCTAGAGGCAAATACACAACTTGTATTTAAAACAGATGCTAAACTATGTACTAGAGCACTAATGTCTGAATAAAAACGGCATGCAAAACTGAAATATCAAATGGGTGCAACTAGCCACCCTACAATGTCAATATGTTGAATCCGTTTTGAATGCAAGATGTGTATATCCTGCCTATAAATTAAGCTCTGCACACCTATGCTGTTACTCATTCAGATGCAACCTGTCTTGGGAAGTGCTGCAACCTCTGTCTATAGAATAGTTATAGTTACTACATTTTTTTAAAGGTCAACACGTCATGAGAAAAATAAGAAACAATTTGGAGTGAATTGAATATTTTTCTGTGGTAGGCCTTGCTTATTGTACTTTAGCATATTAGACCATAAATATTTCAAGCCTTGCTATCAACATGCAATCGTTTTTCTTCTTATGCTGTAAATTATTGACTCATCACATTTTTCTTTGCGATTCCCTTAGAAGTATATTTGCACAAACGGATTTTCCCTGGTCAAGGGACTCTAGCTAGACTTTAGGTATTCTGTTTATCTTCTTTCTTATTGTACTATGACAGTTATATCCCAGAACCAGACATATACTATAGAAACAAAACAAAAGAATAGCAGTAGCAGCAGGTAGATCAGCAGAGTAACAGCAAGAGCCGACTTATTTGGCTTTGAGCATATTCAGGTTGTTGCCTTAGGGAAAAACCTTGAGTTCAAAGAAGATATAAAAAGATGCAGATTTTTATTCCTGAACTATTTTTTCTTTATTTTGACATAAGCTCCAATATATGAAGAATCCATGAACTCCAGAATTTACCCTGATCTTCACCTTTCATTTGCTGTTCAGAAATTGGTCAGCCATTTAAAAGCTTCAAACAAAAATTCTCCCGATAAACAGATGCTGATATTGCGCCCACAAAATTGCTCAGTTTTTGCATTTGGAATAAAAGTTCTGCTTGTTTGTCCTGCTAGACGCACAAACTAGTGAGGGAATTTGATCCTTTTACGTATCCAGGGTATACCAGTGTGAAACCACATCCTTGCAATTAAAAAGCTTTATGGTAAATAAAGATGTTTTCTTTGTCCAACTCGAGGTTGAAGTATGCAGGGGGAACCTGTTCTCTTTTTGTTCTTTCCAAAAGCTGTGGAGGATTAAAATGGGTTCAAAAGATACCTTATATGAATGAAAAACATTTTTTTTATTAATGCTTAAAATTATGATAATATAAAAAAATCTTTAAAAAGTAATACACACAAACATTCAATATTTATGTATATACAGTGATACTTAAACATTTGTAAAGCCTTAAAAATGTACTACATTTTTATTTAAATGTAAATTAAAACATCATCTGTTTGTCCAATAAAGTCCAAAAAGTAGATGAAGAACACCTGTCAAAAACCTGGGTGGTTCTGGCCTTTTTGCGTGATCGCTAACTCAGTAAAGGACCAGCTTTTAACGCATTGCCATCATAATATTGGGCATAGTGGGATCTGAACCCTCTAGAACAGTAATTATAGATTGACGGCATACCTTGAAATAAATCAGAGCACTCAGTATTTGATTTTATATAAAAAAAATAATGTATTTGTCTATCATGCAGCATATATAAAGAGCACTCAGTATTTGATTTTATATAAAAAAATAATGTATTTGTCTATCATGCAGCATATATACAAAAATATGAACAGTTCTATATAGTGTTTCCCTCTAACAACATTCCACCCAATCAGGCCTTTATAGTAAAGCAATCATGTATCTTCTAAGTATATTCAAAAAAGAATAGGATCAAAAATAGTCTTTACAAGCTATGTAAAAAACTCATAGTAATCTTCTTGAAAACAAAAAAAAACTTCTAACAGAACTTCTTGCTAGCATCTTCACAGAACTTAATGCTGAAAAATTAACAAAGTAAACCACCAGAACATTAAAGGGACTCCGAGCACCTCTCATGGGTATGGCTTTAAGACTCCGACCAGTACTGCAAAGTACTTAAAGATGCATACCTTTCTGTAGCTTGTGCTCTCCTCAATCATTTGATGCCTGAATCAACGTTCCACACCAAATAGTTTTCATTCGATTTCAATTAAAAAATCACGGCTGCCTTCTTGGCTACGTTATAACTTCCGGGTCACCCCGGTCTTCTCTGTTAGAGAAGTGCATCACTGAATGAAGCAGGAAGAGGAAGTGACATGCATGGCCATTGCAAGAGGCTCCTCCAGAGGGGTCATAGCACGACTTGTTGGAAGTCATCTGGCTTAAAGGCATGCCCATGAGAGGTGCTCATAGGCCCTTTAACCTTCTGCCGCCCGGGTCACGCCAGTAGGCGTGGCCGCGGCGGCAGCCCCAGGACCGCCTAACGCCAATTGGCGTAAAGTCCTGGGGCTCTGTTTTGCATGAGATCGCGCGCATGGTGCGTGCGCATCTCATGCTCGGAGGGCGGAGCTCCGCCCCGCCTTCAGTCTCCGAGCGGCTATAGCCGCTCGGGAGACTGTTAGATGGCGATCACGCCGTCTATTTACTAGGTGCAGCGCTGCGATGAGCAGCAGCGCTGCACTGAGGACAGCCGTGTGACACGGCTGTCCCCATGGGGGACAAGAGAGCGATCGGCTCTCATAGGCAGAAGCCTATGACAGCCGATCGCCATAATTGGCTGGCTGTGGGGAGGGAGGGAGCGAGGGAGGGAGCGAGGGAGGGTAGAAATTTAAAGTAACAGTTTTTTTTTTAAAACAAAACAAAACAATAATATTTATTAAAAAAAAAATAAACATGGGGGAGCGATCAGACCCCACCAACAGAGAGCTCTGTTGGTGGGGAGAAAAGGGGGGGGGATCACTTGTGTGCTGAGTTGTGCGGCCCTGCAGCTTAGCCTTAAAGCTGCAGTGGCCAATTTAGCTAAAAATTGCCTGGTCACTAGGGGGGTTTAGCCCTGCAGTCCTCAAGTGGTTAAGCATATTACCCCTTCTCTGTCATCTCTTTGGCATCTAGAACTACGTGTGGGAAGATAGCTTCTGGCTTGTTTCTGAGTAGGTGTCTTTCAGGAGAGATTCAGTTGGGCTGTCTGAATAGATATCAAACCACCTATTTTTATACTAACTGTATCCAATA
Source organism: Hyperolius riggenbachi (assembly GCF_040937935.1). Lineage (NCBI taxonomy): Eukaryota > Metazoa > Chordata > Amphibia > Anura > Hyperoliidae > Hyperolius > Hyperolius riggenbachi. The sequence continues at coordinate 373,436,478 of NC_090646.1, forward strand.
TGAGTGCCTAATTTGGAATTCCCCTTAATCTCTGGTCCTGATTGGCTGAAATGTCCTTGTGTCAATCTTTGTTTTATTTTGAATGCCTGATATTTAACCTCTTGAGCCCCAGTGGTTTATATCCCCAGTGACCAGGCCATTTTTTACAATTCAGCACTTCACAACTGTAACATTTATTGCTCGGTCATACAACTTAGTACCCAGATGAATTTTACCTCCTTTTGTTCTCCCAAATACAGCTTTCTTTTGGTGGCATTTACTTGTTGTGGCTATTTTTCTTTTTATTTACTCAAAATATAATAACATTTTTGCAAAAAAAAATTATTCCCCTTCCCCCAAATTGGCCCTAGATTAAGTTACATGCACTACACTATACATACATAGACATATGCCTATGGTAGAGATTAGATTGTGAGCTCCTCTGAGGGACAGTTGAGTGACAAGACTATACTCTCTACAGCGATGCATGAGATGTCAGCGACAAATAAATACTTTTTTGATTGATTAAAAAAAAAAACAGCCTGTCAGCGCTGATCAGCAGCAGGCAGGCTGATTGCTGGGGCCCACTGTGTACAGTGATGGGAGCTTGCTCCTCGCAAGATGAGGCCATATGGTGTCGCTGAGACATGAGGGAGCCGCTCTCCCGCTGCCATCCTGTGTTAGGCGGATGAGGAGTAGTTAAATAAGGCATAATATTTTCTGTTTACAAATTTATTAATTAACGTATCTATGGGATTTTACATAGCTTGGGATATTCACACATACTGACATCTGTTTATCAGGTCAATTTAATGTAGTTAATTAAAAATGGACATCACCAGCCATCTTGACTTGCTAAATGACTTAATTGCCCCAGACAATAGGACTTTTAAGTATTAAACAATCTTCATTCTATCTAACTTTCCTGACACACTTCTGATAATCATAACATGTTTCTCTACTAATTAGGTTGGAATGTGTCTGTCCTTTTCCTAAAATGGAGTCGGCCATTTTGACCCAACAAAAGCACGCAGATCTGTAACTTACATCCTACAGTCATTTAATACTTATTTAATTAAACACCGTAACTATTCTCATAAAATAATCTATATTTTGTCAGGTTGCATTTTCATTGGCACATTTATATTTATTAGTAAAAGTAGCTGATCCTTAGATTTATTCAGTTTTTAATGTCAATAAACCTGTACACAGTCAATGTTTTGCTTCTGTGACTACATTATTTTGAATTGTTATTGTCATAGCAATACTGAATTTTTGCACAGCACTAAAATTGACTGATGAAATGCACTATGAAAAGATTCAATGTGAAAAGGTTGATATATTTCCAGTGTATTACCTTGCTTTTATACTTTAACTGTATTGCTATGCAAATGAGGCAGTTTACTTTAAATTTAATTAAACGCAAAGGAACATTTAACAGTAGCAAAACCAATGTAATATGTCAGAAGAAAAAAAATCTTTAATGGTTCTGAAATGGACATTTTTCTAGGATTTATGTTGCTGCAGAAATGAAAATGGTAGTATCTAATTATGCTGTTCAGAATAAGGTTAAAGTCAGTTTCTAATATTCGGTCATTTGGTGTATTGCAGTCAGAGCTGAATAACAGCAATATTTAAGAGAAATTCAGAAGAGTTGGATGGTTATTTTTATAATGCCCTGGTCACACCACCTCAGCCAAACAGCAGCCAGGGATAACAGAGGAGTTTGAAAGCAATGTTTGTGAAAGCAGGTATAATTTTTTATCTAGTAGAGGGTCCTACCCAGGGTTACAAAAACACTTCCCTTGTAAGATACAGTGTCTATTTTAGATATCTTTCTGTGCTCGTCTACCACTGAGTACGTTTTTTATGCTTTTTGGAGTTGGCAAGATGTTATGCTTGGTACACACACTAGACAACACTTGGCTGAGGTGGCCAAAAATTATCACCTTGGCCAATGATCTAGCATGTGTACAGCACCACCCTCCCCCGATACCAGGCATCAACCAGCCTGTCAGATCGACTCAGCTAAGAGCTTTGTTCTTCCCACTCACCCCGCCAGCCATACAATGTCCCCACCACAATGCTCTGCCAGCCATTTTGCCCCTGCAAACCAACAGATCACGTTGCTAGCCTAGAGGCTAGCGACATGTCTGTACAATATCAGCCCTGCAATATTGTCATGCGAAATTCCTTGTATGGGTGGACTATAGTGTAAGGGACAAAACGGCTGCTGTAAACCACTCATCATGATCTTTGTTTTCAGCTTCCTTTGGGTATATTGTACTAAATGTTCAATAGCATCTTATTATACCACTCATTAACAGCACTGTTTGTCTTCAAATGGTAGCCCTGTCAAAGCCTAAATTCAGTCAAAACTTCTATTAGCTCTATGATCTCCTCTCCCTCTGACTTCAGTACTGGTAATCAGGGGCATAACTAGACATCACTGGCCCCCCCCCGCAAAACTTTGGATGGGGCCCCCCACCCCCACCTCCCTCGCTTTCTGCACAGGAAAACTGAGGACCAATGTGTTTTCCCCATACAGATAAAAACACTTAGGGCCCGTTTCCACTAGGGCGGTTCCGCCGGCGATTCTGCAGAGTTTCCCCGCACATCATTCGCACGGGGAAACTCTGCCATAGGGGATGACGGCGCCGCGGCGGAATCGCTTGTGGGAGCGATTCGCCCGGACCCCCCCGCAGATTTCGCCACGGAGGCTGCGAATCCCATAACCAAGCATGGCACGGCTCATGGGATTCGCCTGCGATCCCGCCCGCCGGCTCAGTGCGGTGTGCATCTGCGAGACGCACGCCGCACTAGTGGAGATGAGCCCTTAGACTCAAAGGAAATGTCAGGCAATCTATGCTCCCCCGAGATCTACTTACCCAGGGCTTCCTCCAGCTCCTTGCAGCCAACAAGTCCCTCGTTGCAACTCTGCTCCCAGTATATACATACACACACAGCCGTATTATATTACTACATGAGAGCACATGCTATATGGAGGAACAATAATGACATGCTGAACATAAGATATATTATTCACTGTAACTTTGGCAAAACATTCAGAATGTCACTGATTGATACTCTTATTACGGGATCTGAGACGGGATATGAGACAAGTTCTCAATGAGGCAGCGAGAGTCAGACATCAATCTTACCCACTCCATTGTGTTGTAAAAGTAATCAGACACCATAAGCCTGTGTGTGATAAGAATCTAGGAATCCGGAGTGATTGCTGGATAAGGGACAGTCTACAACTTTTTTCAAAATGTGACTCCTTTGTTTGTAAGGTTGTACATGAAGTCATCAGAACTTTGCAGCAGTGAGAGACAGATGTTTTTTACAACCCTAGGGAGCAGGGACAGTGTACAAATTCCAAAGTGTATGATTCCTTATCTGTGTTGTGGACACATGCAGTCAATTTAACAATGGTGCGAGAGCAAAATGCGCTTTTTCTCTCCATGCCCTTAGTCTCTGAAACTTTTCCCCCACAGGCCCCCTTTGGCTTCTAGGCCCCCTGCGGAGGCATCCTTTGCAGGATCTATTGTTACGCCCCTGCTGGTAATAATGTAATGTGACGAAAGAACTTATCTAAGTTTGGTGGGAACACAAGTAATCATAAGTCCACTGCTGTTTATTTTCATTTCCTAATTACAAGGAAGGGCAGCTAACCATAACAGACTCAGAGATCCTTAGCAACAGAACTGGGCCCCTCCCCTAACTAGCTAAGCTACTCTACCACAGACCCTTGTTGAACGTCTGCATAAAAGTTTTACATTTGCTAGGGAGGAGGTTTATTTTGCAAGAGGTATGGTCTTCAAAAGTGGGTGTGACTGAACACAAAATGTTGGAACAGCATTCCTTTTTAACTCCCATTTCGTGTTTGTCCTTTACAGTTCACATATTTCATATTTTCTATTACAGTACTCCCTATTATAGGTTCTTTTATTACAGTGTTTCTTATTATAACGCCTACAATTATAGTGCTCCCTAGTGTCCCTTCCAGTATAGAGCTGTCTCCCTATTCAAATGTTTTTCATTACTGTGCTTTTTATTGTACTAACACCAATAACAAAGCTGTCCTTTATTATACCCATACCACCCCCTTTAGTGCTTCCTCTTGCAGAGATTGAACATATTGATTATAGTTACCTGCTTGATTTCCTACCTTTCCTACCTATATGGCTTGTTCATTGACAGAGGTAAGAATCTATCATTCCTATACCTATGATTTAAAGTTAAGATATTAATTGAGCACCTCCTACAAGACTTTTTTTTATCACAGTTCATAGCTAACCCTTCAGGGTAGTGTATTAAACACTAAGGGCTCGATTCACAAAGCGGTGCAAAGTGTTAGCACCATGGTGAAAAGGCCCTTATCACGCCTAAAGTCACTTTAGGCATGATAAGAAGAAACTCGCGCGAAGTTGCCGCGCGCAAAGTTTTGCGCGCGCAACCGCGCGCGTGCGCGCGCAGCGTCCCCGCTTCGCGCGAAGCTCCCATTAAGCCCTATGGGACTTTGCGCGCGCTCTCACGCGCGAACGCGCGAACGCGCGTTCGCGCGGTAACTTCGCGCGAAGAGCAGGAAAAAGCGGTGATAACTCAGTGGTGAAAAGGTCATCACGCCTAAAGTCTTTTAGGCGTGATAACTGGGTTATCACCGCTTGGTGAATCGAGCCCCAAGGGCCTGATTCACAAAGCGGTGCTAACAGTTAGCACGCTGGTGAAAAGCCCTTTATCATGCCTAAACTCAATTTAGGCATGATAAGTTTAGGTGTGATAAGTTTAGGTGTGATAAGTTTAGGCATGATAAGTTTAGGTGTGATAAGTTTAGGCATGATAAGTTTAAGCGCCAACTGGGTTAGCACCGCAGTGCACAGCTGATCAAAAGTTTTACGCTAGCAAAGTCTGGTGCACTTCGCATAGAGTTTAATGGCGCTGCTTTGCGTGCGGGACTTTGCAAGCGATCTAAACTTATCTAAACTTATCATGCCTAAACTTATCACACCTAAACTTATCATGCCTAAACTTATTACACCTAAACTTATCACACCTAAACTTATCATGCCTAAACTGAGTTTAGGCATGATAAAGGGCTTTTCACCAGCGTGCTAACTGTTAGCACCGCTTTGTGAATCAAGTCCCAAGTGTCTAATTTAAGAAGAGCGACTAGCCAGCACCTGCTCAGCAGATCTGGAATATCGAACGGGAACGGTTAATTTTCATTAGGCTCTGTCTGTGGTTGCAGGAGTTCAACCTACACTTGTGAGTATGTTGTACTACTCTACTCGTATCCATTTTCTTAACGATACTACACCATTGGGCTCCTGTTCCCTCTCATTTCAGAACCTTAGCTGTTGGAGGCTCAACCACCAGGAGTTATCCCCTACATCCCATACTGAAGCCATTCTCACTGAAGGTATAAATGACAAGGAACCCTGGTTGAGAAAACCTGATATAGTAGGTGGTAGATGAAGTGGTACATGACCCAATGTGGGGTTAAAGAGGAACTCCAGTGAAAATAATGTAGTAAAAAAAAGTGCTTCATTTTTTACCATAATTATGTATAAATGATTTAGTCAGTGTTTGCTCATTGTAAAATCTTTTCTCTCCCTAATTTACATTCTGACATTTATTACATGGTGACATTTTTACTGTGGGCAGGTTATGTAGCTGCTCCTAGCTGTTTTGGCTGTTAGAGACAGCTGTAAACAGCTAATTCCTTTCTGTGAACCTTGCTACATTGTGGCAGTTTGCCCAGAGTACCATGGTACTCAGAGCTTCTTGTGGGAGGGGTTTCAGCACAAAATCAGTCATACAGCACCCCCTGGTGGTCTGTTTGTGAAAAGCATTATATTTTTCATGTAAAAGGGGATATCAGCTACTGATTGGGATAAAGTTCAATTCTAGGTTGGAGTTTCTCTTTAAGATGCAGATCATTAGAGTGGTGGGAAGCAGAAGGAAGGACTTGCACAGTAAAACATCCAGGGAGTGGGAGGATGATGCACCAAACTTTAACACTTCAGCTTTGGACAAAACCCTAGTAATGTAGTAATTTGTCACACCTGCCATAATCCCTTGAAATCAGACAGTAAAGCTTAACACCTTGGCAACATGTACATCATTAACCACATGAGGCTTTAACACAGCTCATAGAGAGTCCACTTGGCCTAGGAGGAGACACTCAGCTTTATTTCATACTGCTGTAGCTGTATCTACCTTCTTTACTTCCTATCCCTTGAAGAATCATAGGCATGCAGAAAAAGCAGTGATATCTCCCAGAGTTAACTGTGTGCTGAAGTAAGAAAGAGGAGTTGGAAGTCTAATATGATGAGGTTCACAAACTAACATCAGTTGAAGCCAGGAACCAGAACAGCATCATGCTGAGGAAAAACTGGCACAATAGCATCATCCTGGGAGATGGAGCAGAGTGCCCAGTATTATGATTGTTATTTTCTGGGCATTATTTAATACCTTCAAAACCACAACCATCTTACACATTTGTGCTCTATGCATGAAAAAAGGCAACCAATGTTAGCAATTTTCCATTGTATGTAGGTCCACATCTCAGCTGAGTGGACAGTTTCTTGGCTAAGAAGAAGAGACCAGAGAAGTTGGCTTTAACTACTTCCTCCCAATGGTTTTCTCGATATCTTCCTCTAACTTCCTTCCTCTTCACACCATGCAATGCAAGTAGCCAGGGCCGGGCCGAGGCATATGCTAGAGAGGCTCCAGCCTCAGGGCGCAGTGTAGGAGGGGGCGCACAATTCATTCAGCTGTCATTCCTAATTGTGTTTGAAGCAGAAAGAAATAAGAAAAGGGGATACATAGCAGTGACTGCAAGCCAGATAACTAGATATTAAGGTGTTGGGGAGGTTGTGGGCCCTGTGGCGCCTCTTAGTCTAATAACAATCAGTGTGTGACGGCTGGGGTGGCAGGGATGGAGGGGCGCACTTTGGTGTCTCAGCCTTGGGTGCTGGAGGACCTTGTCCCGCATCTGCAAGTAGCATTTTCTGCTTTTATTTAGATTCTGTCATAAAAGGTAATTTTAAGTACAGATCTAATTTTCTGTTTTATCCAATCATCCTGAAAGTTTCAGAAAAGCTCCAATTTTAAAAGAAAGATTAACAAGAAAAACTAGCACCCACCTTTGAAGCTCATAAGCAGAGAGCTTTTCCCTTCCTAGCAGTGTTATGAATGAAAACATTGTTCCTGCAGGGTTGTCAGTACTTTTCAATCGACTGTCACACAGGAATCATTTAACATGTATTACAATATTAGTCAATCTACTAATGCTCAAGAATCAGAGGGCGCTGCCTAAACTATTGATTAATTCCAAAGATAGTATTGTGCGGTGTTGTATAATGTTATCCCCTGCTGCAACCTTCTCGGGTGGGGTTAACCCCCGTTCCCCATCATGCACGAAAAAATGGTTACTATATTATCTTGAGAGGTGCGCTAAAGAAACAACTACCCACTCTGCGTGATTCTGTTACCTTATTTGCGTTTTTATTTGTATATTTTGTATAATTACTGGTATTTAAAAGTATTTAATTAAAACACACACATATATATCCACTAAAAGATGTATGTAGAAGGAACAAGACCAATAGCGCTTAGCATATCCACACCACCGCACTAGTAGCGTTTCAACACATCCACACTACCACACTTAGCGTGCTGGTTCCCTTCAATTAGTGAGGATATTCTCCTCTTAAAAAGCAAAAAGATATAAAATATAAAACTGTGTGTGTATAAAAGTAAAAAACACACATATATGAGGTAGGGATCCCAAAGAATAAAAATTGTAGTATTTGAAAGGTTAGATCAATACCCGGGTTTTCAATGATTTACACATGCAAAAGTCCCAATCCTTATTATAAATGTTCAGCTAGATCAAATATATGCTGTACCTCTGTTCCAATAGCACTATGCCTCTTCAATTAGAATCCTTATAGACACTCCGCCAGTGACTGGAAATATTTTTTATCACCATCTCATTACCTCACCTTCTATGGCGTGTTTGTATTGAATAGTTGCATGTCCCGGTCCCATATGGGTTGGTAGATGGATCGTCTGTTACAAAAGGTCAATCCGGATGAACATCCGAGAGATCAGCAGCGGAGAACGGTCTCTTACCAGCCTGCTCCCACTCCGGTATCAACTTCCGGTTCTCGGCTCCTTCGTGATGACGTCACTTCCTCCAGTGCATCTCACCAGCGCTGTTCAGACCACTTCCCTGCGTTCCACCTCGCCGATATGGGGTTATTACACTCTCCTCAGGCTGATGTGCAGGCAAAAGTAGGCTGACTAGTAGATGGAATGGGGCGCCCCTTCACCTCTACTGCAATGTAAGGCTGATTGACATGTTTCAACGGTAACGACCGCCTTCATCAGAATCTTAGGAGCCATTGAGCCAGTCGTCTCTTTATACCAGCTGACTTCTAAACCACAGACCCTACCCTTTTTTTTCCATTAAAGGGATAGTTCTATCAAGATTTTTTTCTCACATATTCCAAACTTTAAGGGACATATAGTTGTATACATATTAGGGTTTGTTTCAGTGCTATGTATCCCCGAGACATGCACATTGTAGATCCAGTTACCGCTGCAGTTATTTATTTTATTTTAGTTTAAATATTCCAAATATTTCAAACACTTCAAGTATCTTGAAACATCACGGCCACATGCGTTCAGTTAATAATTAGTAAACTGCCTCAGGGAATCAGACTTTTTACAGGGAACCAGAACGCTTGCGCATACAACACTCTATACCTACTTCATAAATCCAAACAGCTCCATCTCTTCATTCAATCCCTTTGGAGCAAGGCTGTCTAGATTTTGCATGTGTAAATCATTGAAAACCCGGGTATTGATCTAACCTTTCAAATACTACAATTTTTATTCTTTGGGATCCCTACCTCATATATGTGTGTTTTTTACTTTTATACACACACAGTTTTATATTTTATATCTTTTTGCTTTTTAAGAGGAGAATATCCTCACTAATTGAAGGGAACCAGCACGCTAAGTGTGGTAGTGTGAATGTGTTGAAACGCTACTAGTGCGGTTAGTGTGGTGGTGTGGATATGCTAAGCGCTATTGGTCTTGTTCCTTCTACATACATCTTTTAGTGGATATATATGTGTGTGTTTTAATTAAATACTTTTAAATACCAGTAATTATACAAAATATACAAATAAAAACGCAAATAAGGTAACAGAATCACGCAGAGTGGGTAGTTGTTTCTTCAGCGCACCTCTCAAGATAATATAGTAATCTACTAATGCTGTGTATCTATTATCCTGTACATGAGACATGCATCAGTCCCACTACTAAGATGCTGTAATTATGTGAGTATGCCTACAACATTAAAATAAGTTTGGCATTACTTTCATTGTTTGCATATTTTGATCTGCTTTCACAGTTGGAACCCCCCTATTCCTTTAGGGGGGTGTAATGGACCTGTGGCTTTCAGATCCATCACACATACACACATTTGGATGCATTCAATAAAGAGGGACTTTACTTAAAGCTAGTAGTAAGGTCGAAATAATAAATTAATACATTGCAAAGTGAGAAGCTAAAAAAAAAATAGAAGATAGATCAAGAAATGATTCATACTTGCCACGTTATTTGTTCATGTTGTTTGATCCACAATGAGCCTGTGGGTCATCATCTTAACTGCTGGCAACAAGAAAAAAAGAGGCAGCACCAACTGCCATTATCTATGAACACACCCACTAACAATGTGATAGGCTAAAAGGTTGTTGTTTTAATATATATAAATATATATGCACAGAGGGCGATATTGCTTGCTTGGCAGTTAGGAACAGTCATTATTTCCCACAATGCAACAAGGTTTACAGACAGGAAACTGTCATGACATCACACTGTGGGAGGGGTTTCACCACAATATCAGCCACACAGACCCCCCTGATGATCTATTCAAGAAAAGGTAAAGATTTCTTGTGGGAAAGGGGTATATTGATTGGGATGGAGTGCCTTAATATAGGTGCAAGGAGTACCGATAATCATAATGTCAGTAATATATCGCCACTCACACTATCTCCCCTCTGTGGACACCTTACACTAATCTCCCTTTTCTCCACACCTGACACTAACCTCCCTCTCACCTACCTTTTCATGTAACACTATCCTTATTTTATAGCCAACCTCCTTTCTATGCCCTTACACTAAGGGTTCTTCTGCACTTAAAGGACCACTATTGTGGAAATTGTAAAATTTAAAATACATGTAAACACAGACAAAAAAGAAGTACGTTTCTTCCACAGTAAGATGAGCCATAAATTACTTTTATCCTATATTGCTGTAACTTACAATAGGTAGTAAAAATCTGACAGAACCGACAGGTTTTGGACTAGCCCATTTCTTCATGGGGGATTCTCAGGGTTTGTTTATTTTCAAAAGCACTTAGTGAATGGCAGTTGCCCTGTCCAACTGCCAAAAAAAAAAAGTGTGCAGCAAGCAGGGAAGCTGGCCAGCATCACTGTATAAATTGTTTTCAGGGCATGTCTTTATAAAGAATAAAAGCCTTGCTGAGATCCCCCATGAAGAGATGAACTAGTCCAAAACCTGTCGGTTCTGGCAGATTTCTACTACCTACTGTAAGTGAGAGCAAGATAAGAGAAAAGTCATTTATGGCTCATTTTACTCTGGAAGAAACATACTTCTTATTTGTATATTGTGAGAAAACGCGGAAAAGCCGCCAATACTCAAGGTGAGGCGGCTGACTCCGCATTCAACATGGCAGCTGGCACGCAGTCGGAGAGCGGAGAAACCGCCGCATGCTCTGACAACAGGACGGCGGATTCTGTGTCCAATGCGGCAAGTTGCTCGCATAGGCCTGCTCCTCTCAGTAATGCGGAATGCGGAGAAAATGCCGCACGCACTGACAGCGGTGCGGCGGTTTCCGCATCCAACTCAGCAGAAACATTACAACACATGACTGGTGTGGCTGGGACTGATAGTCCACACTGGTTTAGGAGGACGCGCGCGTGCGCAGAGAGGCAGGGCCTTTATGGCAGTCAGAAGAGGGTCAGCTGACCAAGCTGGTCAGCTGACAATTTCAGTAACTTCCATTGGTCCAGCACTTAGAGGAGGCGCTGGTGAGCGCTAGTGTATATATACTGGGTGCTGGTCATTCATCTGATGTCTGGCGTTGCGATCACTACGTGGTAGCACTCAGATCTTGTCAGTATCTGTGTTTATTAGTCAGTTTCGCAGGTGTTGATGATCACGGAGCTTCCACCTTAGCCTAGGAATTCTGTTATTATCTGTATTGTTATCTAGACCAGTTTCCAAGGTGTTGACGGCCACGGAACTCACACCTTAGTCTAGGAATTCTGTACCATCTGTATTATTTGTATTATCTAGTCTAGTTCCCGGAGTGTGAGAATCTTGGAGCTCACACTCAAGTCTAGGCATTGTTGATTACCTGTTATGACTTTCTGCATTCCTGACCATTCTCCTGATCTCTGATTTTGTACCTTTGCCTTTCTGATTCTCTGTTGCCAATACTCGGCTTGTCTCTGGATTCTGTACTTGCCTACTGTCTCTGTACTGTATCTGTCCGTGTGTTAACGACCTGGCTTGTCCGACCTCGAGAACTATCTCTCCTGTTAGGAGATAGTTCACAGATCTGTCAGTGACACTTCTCCTTGGTGTCACTCACGTTCTGTCCTTCCCACTATCTCAGCCTGGCTCCGCCCCGTGGGGAGCATCAGGCCTGTGGAAGGAAGTTGATCCATAACAGTAACCCCTACTGTCTAGCACCCATCCCACGGGTGCTTTCCTCAAAGTATTACTGTTGCACCAAACACTCTCATCTCTCAGGTGTCCAGAGGTTAGAAGATATATCTGATTATCGGTGATACTGCAGATCATCAATAATCGGGTATATTCTGCATTCTCGGTGATACTGCAGATCACCGGTAATCAGACCCTCTCTGTGTTACACCGATCGTTACATATATACAGTATTTACACATTTAAATTTTACAATTTTTCGCGATAGTGGTCCTTTAATCAGTTGTTCTCAGTTATGATTCAAAAGACAACTGATTTTCAAAGTAATGTCCATGTTTTCCTATGGAATGCATACCAATGCATTTAGTGTAAAAGGGCCCCAACCTACCACTGCCAGCATTACCCATTTGATATGTCATCCCCGCTGCAATCTGAGCTCAGCTACAGTATAGCCAAACTCAGTACTGTTTGAAACACCATCCCCACTACTTACTGTTCATTCCTCTGGTGCTTCCCTGCCATTTTCTCCATTGACTGCCATTTACCAAACGTATCCAGCTCAGACTCATAACTCTATCATATACAACTCTAAAGAAATGTTCTCCTTCATACATTTCTTCATTAATCTCCAGATGTCATCCAACCAGAATCCTTCACTCTTCCCATGAAACTCTCCTGTCCTCTAGCTGGGTCACCTCCTGCCCCTCTCACATCCATGACTTCTCAGGAGCATAACCTCTCGTTTGGAACTCTCTTCCACAGCCTGTCTGTCATGCCTTGAGCCTGGAAACCTTCAAACGCATGCTTAAACTGCACCTCTTCAGACAAACTTAATTTGTTATAGCCAGAAGCATGGGCAGTTTGTGTGACTGGACACTTTACAATATTGAATGGGTGGAATGCAGATGCACAATAGAAAGCATGCAGATCTTGAAGCACAGCCACAGAGTGACAGATTTTATCCCTATGCTGTAGCAAAGAAGGAATTAATGCCTAAGGTGTTAATAAGTTGGCAGCAACTTATGATTTAAGACGTTTACATCACCCTTGAGCTTTGTTCAGCAGAGGTCACATTTCTGTCATATAGATAATGGCACATTTTAATAACAAACTTATTAGAATGTCTTTACGTTCCAACTGGATGTCAGAAATCCGTAGCTCAAGGTTGATGGGTTATCCCTTAAGAAATCCATTCAGTCAGCCTTTCCCAATTTAATAACTTAAAATCAAATTGAACCTATTAAAAGGCTACACATTTTCAGAACAATATTAATTTTCTGCTGTTGTTAATGTGACATTTATGTGGGATTTGTTTTAACACTGTATACATATTTTACCTGTTTGCTGTATTATATTTTATGTCATTATTCCATTTCATTCCATATCCCTCTTGGGAATTCTTTGATGGTGAAACAAAATTACATTTTCTTCTTGCAAAATACGTCTCGCCATCAAGAAAACCCATGAACCCATCCTATTACTGAACAACAAGCATGAGCAAAAAGCAATATGTAATTCCTCAGTTCATCAGTACAGCCATGTAGCATTTATGGCATAAGTTTCTGCCAAGCATTACAATGCAATAAACACAAGTAAGTAAAATGAAAAAAATACTGCACTAGTGTATAAAACAATATGCAAGGTTATCATAAACCAAGAAGGATTTGTAAATTGTATGTTGGTAATGTATATACAGTTTATACTCGAGTATAAGCCGAGTTTTTGGGTCCATAAAAGTGGCCCAAAAGTAGGGGTCTTGGCTTATACTCGAGGCATATATAAGTCATTGTGGCCATCTCTGCATGCCAATGGCACAGCAGAGCAATGCGGGGACAGTGGTAACAGCTTTGTGCCGTGCCGCCCCCCTCTCCATGATAGATTGCATGCTAATTTTGCATAGTGAGGTGAGGCCTGCTCTCACCTCCTGTCCGGGCCCCTTTCCGCTCTGTCTGCAGTTTCGCCATCTCTTCTGTCCCATTGTGCTGCTCTCTCTCATGCTGTCAGCAGCACGGAGCTCCGGTCTTGTCGGGACACAGTGCGCAGCCAGGAACATCACAGTCTCATTGCTATGACACCATCTAGTGGTGCCTCTAACAACGCTCAGCAATGAGACTGACGTTCCTGGCTGCGCTGTGTCCCGATGAGACCAGAGCTCCGTGCTGCTGACAGCATGAGAGAGCGGCACAAGGGGATGGAAGAGCTAGAGAAACTGCATACAAAGTGGAAAGGGGCCCGGACAGGAGGTGAGAGCAGGCCTCACCTCACTATGCAAAATTAGCATGCAATCTATCATGGAGAGGAAGGGGGGGGGCATAGCACAAAGTGCACATAGCTGTTACCACTGTCCCTGCATTGCTCCGCTGTGCCATTGGCATACGGAGATGGCACTCAGAGGGATCAATGCAGTCAAAACATCATTTCAGTCCAAATATCCAGGCAAGTACAAGTGGATCTATAGCATAATTAAACAAGCCTTTAAATATTATATAAGATGCCTACATGTCATGTCACTTATGGTATTTTCATCCTAAATTTGATGATGTTTAAATGAAGGCCCTGATTAAATGTAAATAGTATTCTTAACACCTGCAGAATATACTGAACAATTTCATAAAATGTTTAAAGTTATTTGTATCATTTTTCCTAGACAAAAAAATGAAGTAATGAGGTAGCACAACTGATAACGGTTTAATATAAACTGACAGCTAATTAAAAGCTCTACCCAGTGTTTGCTATTGTGACCACAGCAATCTAGAAACTCTGAAATGTAGTATTATTATTGTCTCAGTGGGTTTTTAAAATGGGCCTTTGATAGATATTTGATTGTTTAATGTTGTGCAGATGGGTCAGTAGCTGGTGCATTTCCTACCCTCGGCTTATACACGAGTCAATCATTTTTCCCAGTTTGTTTATGGAAAAGTTGGGGCTCGGCTTATACTCAGGTCGGCTTATACTTGAGTATATATGGTAAGTTATAGATCAGTAAAGTAAAGCCACCTCTCTAGAGAACTAATCATATGAAGTACCAAAAAGAAAAGGGGGAAGGGTTTAATGGAACAATAATGTCAAGTTGAATATAAAGCTTAACTTTTAATTACAATATTAATAATGGGTCACATTGGACAAAATAGAAAATAGTTCTTGTTGCACATTTGTCACAATCAGTCGCACGTTTTTCGCAGTGTATAGCATGGCTGCTTCTTCAGAGGCTTAATGTTGCAGGATTGCAGAACATGAAAAAGGACAATCAAAACCATAGGTTAATACAGCCACATCATAGGATGTTGCGCACATTCTAAAAGGGAGCCTAAACTGAGAGGGATGTGGATTTTTCCTTGCAAAAAATACCAGTTGCCTGGCAGCCCTGCTGATCTCTTTAGTTGCAGTATTGGCTGAATCACAGACCTGAAATGAGCATGCAGCTAATCCAGTCTGACTTCAGTCAGAGCACCTGATCTGCATGCTTGTTCATGGGTTGTGGCTGAAAGTATTAGAGACACAGGGGCAGCAGGAGAGCCAGGCAACTGGTATTATTTTAAAAGGAAAAATCCATATCCTTCTCAGTTTAGGTTCCCTTTAAAGTCCAGTCAGCTCACATAACATCACTTGGTTCAGTAACCATTAATAAATGCTCAGGTTTGTTGTCAAATGGTTAGGTTCCTTTATAATAGATGATGGCTCTTACACAGGCCATTCAAAGCAGTGCATGTAGCACAGGGGATTCACCGATGGTTCATCTGAAATGGGCTGGCCCACTTCTTTTAGAAACACTGTGGAATCACATTTTATATGCATATAAAATAAAAGCTAAGAAAATGTTAGACAGTAAATCCAAACAATATAAAGAGCCAAACTTATAGTATTCAACATCTTTCTCAACAAAAGTGAAATTATCTTTTAAGCAGGGGAGGACTGGCCAGGGGGGAAGGGGGAGATTTCCCCCCATGCTGCCTTTTATTTAATGACTTAGGGCTGGCCAATCCACCAACCGTTTCAATAATTATTATCAAAATAGATGAAAATCTGTGCAGCCACAAGCATGCCCAATCAACGATTTGACTGATTTCGGGGTGGAAATTAGTTGAATGTATTGATCTGAGATGCTGGAAAATCTCAGCCAATGTGGTTGATCAAATGCGATAATCACGAATGACAAACGCAATGGAAACCCCGGCCGTTGTCCCTCAAAATGTATTATGTGCCCCCATGGTGCCTGTGCGTATACACTTTACCTTTGGGCTGTCGTGAAAACGGGCCTCTAGTCTGTGTTTTCTCTCCAGGCCAAAAGGTCCCAATCCTCCCCTGCTTTTAAAGGGAAGGTTCAGGGAGGGTGGGGAATAAATAAAAATCAATTTCCACTTACCTGGGGCTTCCTCCAGCCCGTGGCAGGCAGGAGGTGCCCTCGCCGCCGCTCCGCAGGCTCCCGGTGGTCTCCGGTGGCCGACCCGACCTGGCCAGGCCGGCTGCCAGGTCGGGCTCTTCTGCGCTCCAAGTCCTTGTACTTCTGCGTCCCACGCCGGCGCTCTGACGTCATCGGTCGTCCGCCGGGCTGTACTGCGCATGCGCAGTAGTTTTGCGCATGCACAGTACAGCCCGGCGGACGTCCGATGACGTCAGAGCGCCGGCGTGGGACGCAGAAGTACAAGGACTTGGAGCGCAGAAGAGCCCGACCTGGCAGCCGGCCTGGCCAGGTCGGGTCGGCCACCGGAGACCACCGGGAGCCTGCGGAGCGGCGGCGAGGGCACCTCCTGCCTGCCACGGGCTGGAGGAAGCCCCAGGTAAGTGGAAATTGATTTTTATTTTTTCTCCACCCTCCCTGAACCTTCCCTTTAAGTGAAGATTTTAATTTTTAATGACTTAATGGATTTCCTTTATTACCATATTGTGTATGAGATGAGATGAAATTAGCAGTGAGTGAATACAATTTCCTATTTTTTTTTTATTTTTTTTACAATAGTTATTCATAAATGATTTAGTCAGTGTTTGTCCATTGTAAAATCTTTCCTCACCCTGATTTACATTCAGACATTCATCACAGGTCAGAATCAGAATCAGAATCAGAATCAGAATCAATTTATTTCGCCAAGTGCAGCGGTTGCCGCACCCGGAATTATTTGTGGTACACATTGGCATAGAACATAGTGCAAGAACAACACCAACAACATCAGAACATAACTAGCAAGTAGCAATACAGAAATGCATTGAAGAACAAGGAACATAGTAGTACAAGTACATGTGCAAAATGAACATACGTAGAGCGTAGCAGCTGGTCCTGCAATTTGGTTAATTAGTCCTAGGTGCAGGTACAATGAAATGAAGAATGAAGAATTACCCCAGGTTGAGTTCCTACAGGCTATTTAGGTCTGGATGACAGACCTGCTATTTAGCTTTGCTGTGTGCATGGCTCGAGTTCAGAAGGCACACTGCTTGGGGGAAAAAGGAGTTTCTATGTCTGGAGGTTTTGGTGGAAATGGCTCTATAGCGGTGGTCGGAGCGCATGCGGTTAAAAAAGCGACCGCCGGGGTGGAGGGGGTCTTGCGTGATCCTATTTGCCCTCGTTCTCAGCCTGGAAGCATGAAGGAGGTCCAGTGGTGGCAAGGGTGTACCGATAATCCTTTCTGCGGCCTTGATTACTCTAAGTAGTCTGTACTTGTCACTTGTGGTGGCGCCGCTATACCAGACGATGATGGAGGAGCACAGGATAGACTCGATGGTGGCAGTGTAGAAGCTTGACATCAGCTCCTGCGGCATGCCAAACTTCCTTAGCTGTCTTAGGAAGAACAGCCGTTGCTGAGCCTTCTTTTGGCATTTAGTGGTGTTTTCCCTCTATCTCAAGTAATTGGTGATGGTAGTGCCCAAGAACCGAACGCTTGATACTCTGGTGACCTCTGTGCCTGCGATGAAGATCGGGTTAAGTGGGGGAGGGCGCTTCCTGAAATCCACAACCAGCTCGACAGTCTTTGCAGCATTAAGGACGAGCATGTTATCCTTGCACCAGTTGCAGATGCGCTCGATCTCCCTGTGGTAGGAGCGTTCGTCCTCACCGCTGATGAGTCCCAGTATGGTGGTGTCATCCGCAAATTTGATGACCTTTACACAGTCGGCAGTTGAGGTGCATCCATTCGTATATAGGGAAAAAAGGATCGGGGACAGTACGCAGCCTTGGGGGGTGCCAGTGTTTGTGGTCCTCACTCGGGAGAGGCAGCTGCCTAGTTTGACTCGTTGCGTCCTATTTGTGAGAAAGTCTTTGATCCAATCGCAGAGAGTACAATCAAGCCCGAGTTGTGCTAAGTTGGTATGCAGGATGACCGGACTGATTGTATTAAAGGCAGAGCTGAAGTCTAAGAAGAGGATCCTAGCGTAGGTGTTGGGTCTGTCCAGATGTTCCATGATGAATTCCAGGCTGATGTTGATGGCATCCTCTGTGGACCTGTTTGCTCTGTAAGCAAATTGAAGTGGATCTAGGAGAGCATCGGTGGAGGCTTTCAGATGTCTGAGGACCAGTTTTTCAAAGATCTTCATGACAGTTGGGGTCAGGGCAACGGGTCTGTAGTTGTTGAGGTCCGTGTCCCCTGTTTTTTTTGGTACAGGGATGATGGTGGACCTTTTGAGGCAGGAGGGTACTTTACCCCTTGCCAGGGAGTTCTGAAAAATGGCAGTCAGTACAGGGGCTAGCTGGCTAGCGCATGTTCTCAGGCACATGGATGACACGCCGTCTGGGCCAGAGGCTTTCCTTGGATTCAGTTTCCGGAGGTGCCTGAGAACGTCGGTCGCTTGGACTTCTAACGGTACTGGAAGGGCCCTGTCCTCGCTAGGGGAAGTGGATGAGGGGGGTGCCCTGGGGGTGGCTCCATGGTCACCAATGGTGGAGGGTTGGTTTTCTAACCTACAGTAGAATTCGTTTAGTTTTTCAGCTAGTGCAAGGCTCGGGGGAGCGTGTTGAGGAGGAGGTTTGAAGTTCGTGGCTGCCCTGAGGCCTTGCCAGACCTCCCGTGCGTTGTTGGATCGAAGGCTGAGGCCTAACTTACTGGAGTAGTCCTTCTTTGCAGCACTAAGTTCACGCTTAAGGGTGTACCTGGCTGCTTTGAACTCCTCCGGTGTGCCAGACTTGTGCGCTACTTCCTTGATTTTCCGGAGCCGGCGTAGCTTGCCATTAAACCAAGGCTTGTTGTTAGGGTAGACCCTAAATGTCTTTGTGGGGATGCACAACTCCTCGCAGAAGCTGATGTAGGAGAGGACGTTCTCCGTCCATTCCTCCAGGCAGGGTGCTTGAAGGACCTCCCAGTCGGTGCAATCAAAGCAGGCCTGTAGCTGCAGTTTAGCTTCCTCTGTCCACTTTCTTATGGTCTTGAAGACTGGCTTGGAAGACTCAAGGTGTCTCCTATAGGTGGGTATGAGGTGGATTAGACAGTGGTCAGAGTTGCCTAGGGGTGCCCGACGAGTGGGCTTGTATGCGTCTTTGAGGACCGTGTAGCAATGGTCCAGGGTGTTTTGATCCCTGGTGGGGCAAGTGATGTGCTGTTTGTAGCGAGGCATCTCCGTGCTGAGGTTCGCGCTGTTGAAGTCCCCACAGATGATGAAGAGGGAGTCTGGGAGGGATATCTCCCACTGTGAGATGGTGTCGCTGAGCATGCGCAGCGCGATCTTGGTGTTTGCGCTAGGGGGGATATAAACACCCACAAGGATGTAGGAGGAGAACTCTCTTGGAGAGTACTACGGTCTGCAGTTGATGGCTAGGAGCTCAATGTCTGAGGAACAGCGGTAGTCCATGATGGATGTGTTTGTGCACCAAGAGGCCTTAATGTAGAAACAGATGCCACCTCCCCTGTGTTTACCGGAGAGTGCGCTGTCTCGATCTGCTCTGAAGAAGTTGAAACCTGGTAGTTGAAGGGAGTTGTCCGGGATGGTGTCATTCAGCCACGTTTCAGTAAAGCAAAGGACTGGGGCATCAATGTGGAATGTTTGTTGTGTGTTCTGAGATGAAAAGAAAAAAAACACCTGGGCCCATATGCAATTCACTTTTTCACCTGCGTTTTCTCCTAGGAGATCATTTTTTAACTTCTCTTTGAAATAACTTTTTAACACTTTGCAGTTGAAAAGGTAGCAACAATTAGGGGAAAAAGGACAATGAAAATTATTTTGAGGATTTTCTCTCGTGTTAATGGTTTAAAAAGCATTTTATTGATACGGTGTGAAAATATCACCTAGGAGAAAACTCAGGGGAAAAAATGAATTGAATAAGGGCCAAGGTCTCCCATAGCTAATCAGCCTAGGCTTGACATCAGTGGGAGGGCAGAGTTACATACCAATGTACAGCAATATATACACGTAGGAAGTGTTCCTGATGATGAAACCAGGAGGATAACTTAAAAGTTGGTATACTGAATAATTTACTGCATTCTACCATATATTGTTACAGTTCCTTTTTAGGATAGCAGAGAAAACATGAACTTTCTCCATTGTTTGAAAAATTGGCATGTCAGTCGTGTATGTCCAGTATTTTTTTTCCCAAGAACTCAGTGTAATCTTTCATGATAGAGACGCATTTGAATACGTAATGTATAACAGGAACAGCCAGTGCGTTGAGCACAAGTCGTACATTGGATAAAACTCTCTCTAATTACACTCATATATCATAGTTACCAGCTGGTTTAGGGCTTCAGTTTCATTTACTCAACATTTCCATCTTTGTTGGATGTAATTTAAAGAGCTGTATTTTCCAATATAAATGTTTAAGTGTTTTTATTCCTCCGGCACATAAAACCCAACTGCAGAGCTTTTTACCATGTCCTCCTACAGACTCATCTAATAAGATAACACTTTTTTATTGTGAAGTAGACCATAGCAACCAATCAGCAGTTATTCTTTATTGTTCTGACTATGCTACATTGGGCATCATTGTTTGGTGCACACAATACATCTTTGCTTCCTTTTTGCATTATCCAGTACAAAGAAATAATATTATATGTTAATATATGTATAGACATACATTAACCTCCTTAGCGGTATGCCCGACACTGTGTCGGGCATACAGCTCTCTGTCCTCTGGAGTCCCCCATAATTAAATACTTTGCTCACATGGCAGTGAAACCTTTAGCTAGCACTAGGCGTAAAGGTGTCCGGCACCCCCCGATCGCCTGGGATCCCCCCCGATCCCCCCGTTTATACACTACCCAGCCTGGATCCAGCAATTGCGCAGCCTCCCTGCACTGCTCCGGTCTCTCTATGGGGAGGATCGGGTTTGCGCATGACGTCATGACGTCATGTGCGACGTCATGTGTGATCCTCCCCATAGTGAAGACCGGAGGCTGCACCGATCGCTGGATCCAGGCTGGGTAATGTATAAACTTGCTGGATCGGGGGGTGCCGGACACCTTTACTAGCTATCTTACTGCTAGCTAAAGGTTTTACAGCCATGTGAGCAAAGTATTTAATGTTGGGGCAAAATCTAACAAAACCTCCTGAGCGGCGTAACGCTCAGGAGGGTAAAAGTTAGATGCTCACCTCAGTAAAAGGTAACCTCTGGATAGTCCAGAGGCTTCCCCCACCATCCTCAACTACACCGTTTCAGCGCTGGGACCCTCTAAGCGTATCCAACAAGAGCTTGTTGGATATGCTTTTGTGGCCACACTCTTGCACATGTTCAAGTGCAGTCATACTGGGCATGCGCCAGTATGGTTTGCAACTGCACAATATCACAAACCTACTCATGTGGGGCCTTTTTCTCTGTGCAGGAGCTGCTTTGTTCTACTGCAATGATGCAAATCATGCTCATGCATGTGCAATATTGCCAAGCTTGTACACGGACAGGAGTGCAGACGGGAAGAGGTAGAGAGTCCTGAACAGCAGCAATGGGGTCGAGGAGGATTTAGGAAGGGAATTTCTATTGCTGTTGTGGAGCAATCTTCAGCACCACACATCAAGTCTCACCTTAGTGCATTCTTTTTAACTTTAGACTGAAAAATGTTTTAATACAGAACGTATCCTACCCCCTTCAACCCCTTCCCTCCATGGGGGCATGGACCCTAAAACCTGAACGATAACAGCTTGCATGGTCAATGACAAGGGGAAGAAAGTTCTGCAGGAGACAGGCATAAATCTTTTCCCATCCTGCATAGCGCCCGTGTCTATGTCAAGGAAAGGAGCTCATTCCCACCTGAAATCTTAAAGAGTTGTGAGTAGCTATCCCATAAAAGGGGCAGTTGGTCCTGGGGGCTTATGGTAGAATCTGGGAGCCCTTTTTTTTTATAACAAGGGGACCCCCAGATGTAGGTCCATGTATTCCCTCTTAGGTAAATAGGTGAAAGAGGTAATTTGTGATTCCCACCTATTTAAAAGAAAGTGTTAAATTGGAGTTTATTAGAAATAAAACTGGCCATTTATAAAAACTGATAAAATAAAAATAAAAAACACTTTTTTTTTAATCTGTAGTCTTCATTTTTCATTTATATAATTCTCTCTATAATTTACACCTCCATGAACATTGCTAACACCACCTGTTATAACCACAGCTTTGCTAATACTGCCAATACCCCCCAGCAGTGCTGCACAACTACCGACACCACCTCGCACCAACACCAACTCCTCTGACACAACAGGGTACTACTGCTGACATCCATCAGTACCAAACAACACCGCTGCTCCTCACTGTACACTAAGCTCCATAAGGAACAAGGTTAAAAGCATCTCTAAACCTCCTGCCGGCAGTCGGAACGGAATTGCTAAACCTCTGAAACGGAATTCCGTGGAAATCTTGTTATTTACGCAGAATTTTCCGGAACAACACAAAAATCAATCAATCTCTCTCTCTCTCTCTCTTTCAAAAGCCAGCTTACATACCATGGCCAGGAGTTGAACCCAAGTCTCAGTGTGTAGTAGGTATCTGACTTACCCCCTAGACCACCAACCACATTACTTGCTAAAGCCAGCCTAGCATGTACCATTATGATCAATCCAATAGAAAAAGTAGCATGCTTAAGGATTTGTACTTTTTCAAAAGCCAGCTTACATACCTTGGCCAGTAATTGAACCCAGGTCTCAGTGTGTAGTAGGTAACTGACTTACCCCCTAGACCACCAACCACACTACATGCTAAAGCCAGCCTAGCATGTACCATTATGATTAATCCAATAGAAAAAGTAGCATGCTTAAGGATTTGTACTTTTTCAAAAGCCAGCTTACATACCTTGGCCTACTACACACCGAGACCTGGGTTCAATTCCTGGCCAAGGTATGTAAGCTGGCTTTTGAAAAAGTACAAATCCTTAAGCATGCTACTTTTTCTATTGAATTGATCACAATGGTACATGCTAGGCTGGCTTTAGCATGTAGTGTGGTTGGTGGTCTAGGGGGTAAGTCGGATACCTACTACACACTGAGACCTGGGTTCAATTCCTGGCCAAGGTATGTAAGCTGGCTTTTGAAAAACTGCAATTCCCTACAAGAGGATGGATGAGACAGAGAGAGACAGAGAGAGATTTTTTTATACAGAATCCTGAATTTCACGGAATTTCATACAAATCCGGCGGAATTTTCATAGCGACGGAATTTAACACTGACGGAATCCGTGAATTCCGGCGGAACGGAATTTGCTGGTTCCGATCATCCCTAGCAAGTATCTTTCAATTTCCTTCTGGGGTTATCTATTGTTGCTGAGTTTCCCTACAGAAGTCCAATCAGGAGCCCCAGATGGAGATTTGAAGATGTTTTTTCCAGGACTCCTTCATTGCTATTGTGGCTATACAATAGAAGATTATTTTACAAGATCTAAGTTTACAAAACATACAATAAAGATAAAAAAAGAAGATAGAAATAAATTGTTGGTGGGTTTTAAATGTGATAAAGGTTTAACTTTTGCACTTATGTAAGACGGTGTCCTTCTGGTTTTTCCACATCACATCTTTAGCAAACTGTAGTGGCTTGCTCCTTGCTACCATACCCACCATTGTTGCTTAGTGTGTTCCTGACCAGGGCCGTTTCTTGGGCAGTGCGGGCAGGGCGACCGCACTGGGCGCACACCAGCAAGTAGATGAAGGGGGGCGCAGGCAGAAGGACATTACCGCTAAGGAGCTGGTGATGTGTGGTGCAGCCAAATGGAAGAAGAAAGAAGATTACCAGCGCAATCACCTTTCTTGACTCCTCCTGGGCTGCCTGCGTCAGACTTCAAGTGACAAGTCTTCATCACGTCACCACCGCGTGATGACACTTGATATCTTGTAGCGGTACTGCAGGCTGTGAATGCGCGGCACCCATGGAGGAGTCGTCTTTCCGGGCTCTCCTCACCTGGGTGTTTTCCTGCTTCCTCCTGGATGAACGGCTGGTCACTAGAAAGTAGGCAGATCTACTTGTGACCTGTGGCTGTGTTTCTGTTCCTAAAGAATAAGGGTTCCCGAGTCCACGGGGTGGGGGGAAGGGGGCGCAATTTTTACACCCTCGCCCCGGGTGCAATTTAGCCTAGAAACTGCCCTGTTCCTGACAGTGGACTTGTGAATAGTGACACGCACACATTTTGCATAATTGTAATTTTGCATTGTAATCCCCAGTTATGATGCGAAATTTCAGAAAAAAATGTAATCAACTTTATTTGTAACCATAATCGGGATACGTAATTTCGCAATTATGAATAATTTTGCACCAACATGATATCTTCAACAAAATTGCTACGTAGGTTAAGGGGAAGGTTGGGAATAAGTGAAAAAAAGTCATTGTAGTTTTTGAGAAAATCAATCAATCAACAAAAAATGTTTATTAAACTCAGTAAAATGTAATTTTATTGTGGTCCTCTATCAAAGACCCTAAAGCAAAACTAAGGTCCCAAGTTTAATTTATCTATGGTTGCTTTCAGCCACCTGTAGTCGTCTTGGTCCCTTGCTGCCTTTCTGCTCTTTCCCTTCAGCTGCTGGGCCCGTACAAAATTTGCAAGCCGGGAGCATTCTGCGCTTGTGAAGTTTGAAGAAATTGCAACTGTGCATGCACCAAATGCTCCTACTGATGGATACATGATTGAAGTACCGAGGGCTATGCTTGTGCATTAGCCCACGACTGGCTCTTCCCACTGACTTATTTCTACCATTCTTTTTACATACATGGCAATTTTGGTGACAATAACTTATATGGGGGCTTTGCTATGAACCGCTAAAGTTGATTAAATTCCACGTAATTATGCAAAAATATGAATGGACTATGCAAAATCAATTGAATTTTCAAATTGTAATAGTAATTAGCAGATTGTGATCATTGCTACTCCTGAACATCAACATTCACCAATATGAGACAGTCATTCAGTTGCTTAGAGGTTACCCTAAGTTTCTTTGTAACCTCTTGGAGTATTAGAATTTTTGCAGTTGGACTTATCTTTGAATGGTCTTTTATTTCCTTCATTTGTAAACAATCTTTCTGACTGGTGATTGGGGAAGTCCATACCCTAGAGAAATGGTTTTGTAACCTTTCCCATCGTTATGGCTATACAGTATATTACGCTCTCTATCAAGCCATGATAAACATCCACAAGTGTGTTTTATGTGTGATCAAGCTTTTCTTTGAATAAAAAGTGTCTGTCACTTCCAATCATCCAACATTCAAAAGGGTTCACAAACTTTCAAGCCCCACTATACTGCAGCAGAGAAAGAATGTGTTTTGCTATGGACCTTACCAATGGAACTATTATTATTATTTATATGGCAACCAACATCATCTGTAGAGCTGTATAATTTACAAAAACATACAAAAATGGGAAGCATAGATAAATGAGCAGTTTAACATACTATATGTAATGACTGGTGTCAGCAAGAACAGATTTTCTGATTATTGGTGATCTGCAGTATCACAAATAATACAGATACTATACCTGATTATGTGATGATCTGCAGAATCACCAATAATGTGAGTATAGTGAGACACAGGACAACCAGATGTAAAGATAGGTGTTTGGTGCAACAGTAATACAGATAGAGATACCAACTCCCCCAGAGAAGCTGGTAGAGGGAGATATCTCTATAGAACACAGGGATCAGCACTCCAGCAAGCTGGAGATGCAGATGAACTAGTAATCAGTTCACCCGAGGAGCGGGTGGTGCACAGTAAGCGGGTGATTCAGACTGTACTGCAGCAGGTGATCACCTGAGGGGCAGGAGATCAAGACTGTGCTACAGCTTCTAATCACCTGAGGAGCGGGTGATGAGAACAGTACCGTAGTTACTAGTCACCTGAGGAGCAGGTGATTAAGACTGTACTGCAGCTACTGGTCACCTGAGGAGCAGGTGATTAAGACTGTACTGCAGATACTGGTCACCTGAGGAGCAGGTGATTAAGACTGTACTGCAGTTACTGGTCACCTGAGGAGCAGGTGATTAAGCTGTACAGAGAATCCCTCACCAGGGACTAGGCTCACAGGAGAGTCAGACAAGCAGATTTGGCAACAAACGGACAGATACGGTACAAAGACAGAAGGCTTAAATCAAAGTAGTGTTCAGGCTGAGTCGGCAACAGGATCAGATAGGCAGAAGCACAAATTCAGTAAGCAGAAGAGTAGTCAAGGCTAGCAAAAGGTCATAACAAATAATACAATTCAAATAGTACTGTAGCTATCAACAGAATCAGACTAAGTGTGGATCCCCAGCTCCTGCTGGTTCTAGCATACTTTGGGATCTGGCTAAGGTCTGAGTGCTAACACGTAGCATTTGCAACAGCAGACGAGGAGCTACTGACAGGCAGGTCCTATATATACTGAGAGTGCCCCACAGCGCCACCCCAGTCACTCAGCCAATCAGGAGCACTGCTGGAGTCAGATGACCGGCCGATCAGCTGACTCCCCTTCTATTCGCATAAAGGTCCTGTCGCCTGGCGCGCGCGCGTAGCCCTCAGTCTATGTGCAACTGAAGGACCAGGCAAAACTCCACCATGTAACTGCGCGGTGAAGGCCGCCGGCTGAGACGCGGAGACAGCCGCCATGCCGCTTACCACTGCGGCGGCATCTCCGCTATCTATAACACTATACAATCAGGACACCCAGAAGTACAGATATGTACAACTGATGTGTAGTTTAAAAACATCACCAATATGAATGCATGTTTATTTGATAAAATGCACAGAAACAGGAAACACGAGGGAGAGCTCCCTGCTCTTGCGAGCTTACACTCTAGAGGGTAGTGGAGTGAAGAAACTGGAGGAGTAGACAAGGGGGTTAGCAGATAAGGCAGTGAGTTATTATTGTCATTTGATCATTGATTTAGGAATTGTTGTCAAACATAGCATGGCCTTAATCATAGGACTTGCTAAACTCACTGGACTGTTGCTTAAATTGTTAATCTTCTATGGTTTTCATTAAACAAGTTTATTATTATTACAGTACTTGTGTGTTTATATATCATTATCACTAAAAGTATATCTAAAGGTTTTATAGAACCTTACTAATTCACCAACCAAAAGTTTGACCCTTTTTCAAAGCAATGATTGGTTATTTCAGGAAATGACCTTACCATACATATAATATAGTAATATATTATATTTATAGACATGATAATTGTAAGACTCTATACGTTGGTTGCTATGGGCAACAGCACAACACACTGTAATGCTGGGGGGTCATACTTTCTGACCACCCAGCACAACAAGGCTAAGAGCTGGATAATGGAAGGGGCTACACAGGCTACACAGGCTGCCCAGAGCAACTGCAGCTCAGGGCTTCTGATATCGCTACAAATAAGATGCAATGGCAGCGCAGTGCGATGTTGCGCTGCTCTTGCGATAGCAAGCTTTCAGACAGATACAAGACAGGACTATAGATTGGAGCGTAACTGGTAGCAACCGCAGCTCACAGTCACGTCCACAGAAGCAGTGCAAGCAGGCTAACAAAAGTCACCAGCAAGCATCCACACAGGCAAGACTACAGGAAAGAATGTAACTAATAGCAACACAACTATGCTAGCTAAGCACAGATGATCACGATAAGCGCAACCTACCGAAACGTGCTAAACAGACTAGCTAACACAGTAACTGAAAAATCTCCGTAGCTTGAATAAAGAAAATAACAAACGACTCAACCAATGGCTAAATATATATATGCAAGTCTGCAAATATATTTATCAAGAACTAGCTAAGCACAAGTAATGTTGATTAACAAGACAGACAACAGACAGACGGAATGCTCAATCAATCTAGTCGCTGTTTCAGCGACGGCGACATTCACACTGAGACAGACAAAACTAACAGGTAGGAGCGAACTAATGGCAACCGCTGCTATAGTTCATCCTCAAGAAAAAGGCTAGAAGGAATCCTACCAGTCACCAACATGGTGCTGGCAGAATCTAACTATCAGTATCAGAAGGATTTCACTGAGCCCCCGCAGGTCAGCAAACATCCAGCAGACATGACAATACAGAGCAAGGCATTATACATTTACAATAACTTTTACAGCATAGACCCAACAACAGCTCAGAGAGCTGAACGCTATGATGGGCGAGGTCTAAAAGGGGAGGCAGACTTTTATGCTGGCATCAGTCAATGGATGCAAGCATGCAAATCTCCACACAGCGGAGTGGTAATCATTCAATCCTGAACTGGCTTGATTACCATTTGCTAGCTGAAAGACTATCATAACAAATGCATGCAGTACTATGCAACAAAATGCATGCAGGAAATCCAGGGCTATCTGGCTGCAGCTCAGCTGTAGTAAGCCATTGGTGGAATGATGACAGCATTCTGAGCTGCCCAGAACTGCAGAGCAATTGCAAATGACAATGTGACTCATTGCAAATGCACAACCGAATGCAGGCTGACAAGCCAGAACTGTCCGTTTGCGGCTCCACCGCAATGGACAGAACACGCCACAGGAGGAATCCTTACACACACCTTTTACTCCGGCACCAGCAACTCATTAGAGCTGCAACTCACAGCGACAGCATACAGGAGATAGAGCGGAGACAGCCACCTTCACCTTCAAAGGGAACCTTAACTGGCGGGGAAAAAAAATTCACTTACCTGGGGGCTTTCCCAAGCCTTCTGCAGCCGTCCTGTGCCCGCGCCGGTCCTTCGGTGCCCTCCGGTCTCCCTCCGCGGCTAAGTTTCGTTTTCGGACGACTGCCAGTCGTCCTCGGGCAAAGCGTCCTCTTCTTCCGCATTCCCCGTCGTAAAGAGCTGTAAAGCGCGTCCGCATGACGCCAAACACGTCATGCGGACGGGCTTTACGGCTCTTTACGACGGGGAATACGGAAGAAGAGGACGCTTTGCCCGAGGACGACTGGCAGTCGTCCGAAAATGAAACTTAGCCGCGGAGGGAGACCGGAGGGCACCGAAGGACCGGCTCGGGCACAGGACGGCTGCAGGAGGCTTGGGAAAGCCCCCAGGTACGTGAATTTTTTTTCCCCGCCAGTTAAGGTTCCCTTTAACCACTTCACCACTGAGGGGTTTTACCCCCTGAGCACCAGAGCAATTTTCACCTTTCAGCGCTCCTTCCATTCATTCGTCTATAACTTTATTATTACTTATCGCAATGAAATGAACTATATCTTGTTTTTTTCGCCACCAATTAGGCTTTCTTTAGGTGGGACATTATGCCAAGAATTATTTTTTTCTATAAGTGTTTTAATGGGAAAATAGGAAAAATGTGGGGAAAAAAATAATTATTTTTCAGTTTTCGGCCATTATAGTTTTTAAATAATGCATGCTACTGTAATTAAAACCCATGAAACGTATTTGCCCTTTTGTCCCGGTTATAAAACCATTTAAATTATGTCCATATCACAATGTTTGGCGCCAATATTTTATTTGGAAATAAAGGTGCATTTTTTTCAGTTTTGCGTCCATCCCTAATTACAAGCCCATAGTTTATAAAGTAACAGTGTTATACCCTCTTGACATAAATATTTAAAAAGTTCAGTCCCTAAGGTAACTATTTATGTATTTTTTTTAATTGTAAATTTTTTAATTTTTTTTTAATTACAAAAAAAAAAAAAAAATGGGGAGTGTGGGAGGTAATGAGTTAATTTTATGTGTAAAAGTCATTTATTTGTATGTGAAAAATGTGTAGGGTGTAGTTTACTATTTGGCCACAAGATGGCCACAGTAACTTTTTGTTTTAATGCGACCTCCAAGCTTCCTTCCGGAAGCTTGGAGGAAGAATAAGGAGGCTGGACACGTGAGTTTTTTCTCACAATGATCGCGCTGCCCATAGGAGAGCAGCTGATCATTGCGGGGCTTAGATCAACGAACGGGAATGGATTTTCCCGTTCATTGATCTCTGGGCGAGCGGGCGGCGGCGTGTTTACTAGCGGCGGGCGGCGTGTTTACGAGCGGGAGCGCGGGCAGCGTCGGGAACGCGGAAAGTACGTGTTTCTCCGTCCCTGGTTTTTAAAGGATGGAAAAAGGGGCGGAGAAATACGTACGCGCGGGGGTAAAGTGGTTAAGGGGTTTATTCAGCAATCAGGCATCTTTTGTTACATGTTGATTTCTTCAGAGTATAAACAGTCTTTCCTATGTCCTATGTACATCACATATACTGTATTTACAGGATACAGACATGAAGCTATTATTCTAAATAGCAAGCGTAGAGAGCAGGATAGCACGCAGAAGACAAAGTAAAGTAAAGTAGTCTCGGCCATCCTGTCTCCCTATCTTATATGAACATCAAAGAGTTAAATTCTGACATCACCCGAGCCATACCCCCAAGCCTACAATTGGTGGGCATGGGCATGTGACCCACATCATCATCTAATACACCAGTGCTTTATAACCTAGTTGCAAAGAATGCAATGTTTTCCAAACATCGGCTTTGTTTACCGTTTCGTCGTCTAACTGTCGGTACAGTTAGACCTGATAACCCATTATGTGTACTTCTAGAGGAACATGTTCTTGTAAATGACTGCATAATTTCTCTCCGAGAAACTATGCTTAAAGAGACCCTGCATCTCAAGTCTTTACTAGACTTTAGTACCTGAGGCCTAGAATTCAAGTATACGTACATTCTAACAATAATAATATTGCTTTCGCAAATCTGATAGCCCTAATATTTTAAGTATCAGCTTGGGAAAGACAAATCAATACAGAATTCTATACGTTATATAATATTTATGCATTAATTATTCCCAGAAATCATACAATAAAAATAAACTTGAGATAAATGTTATAGTCTGAACACTGACATATTGATCTTAAAGTTAGTATTCTAGTCCAGAGATGATAGAAACCTTACCTTATATTCATTAAAACATGTAGAAAGAATCAATACCAGCACCACAAGGGGCTTGCATTGAAGGATAGGTTTCAAATCAGATTTTTCTATGTTGTACGTATATAAAAATAAAAAAACTAGAAGACTATATTTACCTGTCAGGTAGCAGCCACCAGTCTGTGTATGTGGCTACTCCCAGACTGATTTCTTCATTCTCAGGTTTCCATATCGGTACTGAGCCTATGCCCATGCCATCTACCTGTCCAAAATGGGTACTGCAGCACAAATAAATTGTACATGAAGTTTGCCAGTGCATTTCCCACTTGCTGCAGAATATAAGTCCATGGAGAGAGCTTCCAGCTGTTTGATGTAAGGCACCTCATTAAGCTGTTCAATGTCTAAGGGCTGTATCACACTGCAAGGGATTCCACAACGTTTGTGCTGTGATTGCTGATCTCCAGTGATTGTCAATATCGCTGGTGCAGTGACTCCCTATGAGAGCATTCACACTGCAGCGTTTGCGATGATTTTTGGTGTGAAACAGCCCTCAATCCTTTTTTTATTCGTGAGTTTCAAGCTACGAGACATAACGGTCACTATATTTGAGGATTGGATTATGATGTAGGTGTGTGTGTGTGTGTGTTAACTGAATAGCAAAATAGTTCAGTTGAAATCATCCCATCATTTCCAGATACAGAAAATGTCGGCTCAGTTGAAATCATCCCATAATTTCCAGATACAGAAAATGTCGGCTCTGCAGGACTAGACCGTGTTCCTGCACAGGTGGGTTGCTATCAACTCCTCCGTGTATTTGTGTTTACTAATCATAGTTAAAATACAAAAAATGCAGTGCTCAACTCCGTGAGAAGTAAAAGCAAAATTTGAATGCACAGCTTGGTGGCCAGGGTATATTGACCACAACAATGTTACCCACCTCAAAAATAGATGTAAATCTTTGAGCACCTTGAACTTATCCCACACTCTCCCCCCCCCCCCCCCAGCCCGGAGAGAATGACAGACCCTTTGACAGCAACGAGATGTGTCTGGGAAGGAGTACAAACTTGCTCAAATTGACCACCACCCCATCTGAGCCCCCAATCAATTTCTCTTCTGCTTTGTCTGTCTCGGTGGTTGTACTTTCTTGATGATAGGCTTTGGATCTATATTGATTTTCTTTGGAGTCTTTCTCCTCCTTGTTTTTTTTTTTTAATTTTTACCCTTTCTTCCTCTCCTGATCCATCCCCAAAAAAATAGACAGACTTTGGGGAACGTTCCGAAGCAGAAGCGTTAGCTCGACTCTAAGCATTATCATTGGATTCCTCTGTTCTAACCCTGCTGTCTGATCTGTAAAGAGGTCTACCTGGTAAACAATTAAAGTACTTCCCATCGTTCCAATCTGCAACATCTTTTTGAAATTTCGCCTGTTTAGAGAGCTTTATTTTCCTCTGAGTCTGTTCAACTTCTTTTTTTACCACATTTTTTAATTTATCAAAGTCATCATAAGATTTATTTTTGTCCAAAGACATTTGGCTAGTCTCCATAAGGGCATTTAGCTCAACCGATTGAATCTCCTCGTCTACTATAATCATTTTCATAATGGAAAAAACCCTCTCCAAACACTCTTTTTTTCCACAGTGGGGGGAACCTAGGGTTGAACAAATATCCTGCAGGAGTGATACGCTCTCTTACGCCCCATGGAATAACCTCTGCACCAAGATAAGCTTTCAGTGTCACAATATTCCATTTTCTTCTAAGGTATTTCAAAACAACTCTTTTATGAGCTCTAAATTTGTTTCCTTAGATCAATAAATCCATCATTCACTGTGTCAGAACTGTTGCGTTTAAAGGGAAGGTTCAGGGAGGGTGGGGAATAAATAAAAATCAATTTCCACTTACCTGGGGCTTCCTCCAGCCCGTGGCAGGCAGGAGGTGCCCTCGCCGCCGCTCCGCAGGCTCCCGGTGGTCTCCGGTGGCCGACCCGACCTGGCCAGGCCGGCTGCCAGGTCGGGCTCTTCTGCGCTCCAAGGCCCGGAACTTCTGCGTCCCACGCCGGCGCGCTGACGTCATCGGACGTCCTCCGGGCTCTACTGCGCAGACGCAGTAGTTCTGCGCCCCCCGGCCGGCCCCTGACCACTCGGCCCGGGTCGGGCTCTCTTGGCTGCACAAAGATGGCCACATGAGCCGGCCGTGGCTGCGCAGTCCGCTTAGCCGTGAGTGCGGCTGCGCAGCTCTAGGGCCAACCCCCCGATCCACGCTACAAGTTGCGTGGATCGGGGGGTTGGCCCTAGAGCTGCGCAGCCGCACTCGCGGCTAAGTGGACTGCGCAGCCGCGGCCGGCTCATGCAGCCATCTTTGTGCAGCCAAGAGAGCCCGACCCGGGCCGAGCGGTCATGAGCCGGCCGGGGGGCTATTGAGCGCAGGGGACCCGGCGGAACGGCATGGAGGGCGCGGACGGCGTCCTCTGTGCCTTAAATTAGCATACAGGTATTTGACATTTTTTACGATTTGACCTCGTAAGTCCTATAACCACTTGAGGTTTACCCCCCCTTAAGGACCAGTGCTGTGTTGAGTGATCTGTGCTGGGTGGGCTCTGCAGCCCCCAGCACAGATCATGTAGCAGGCAGAGAGATCAGATCACCCCCCTTTTTTCCCCACTAGGGGGATGATGTGCTGGGGGGGGTCCGATCTCTCCTGCCTGCATGTTGCTGGCGGGGGGGGCACCTCAAAGCCCCCCTCCGCGGCGAAATTCCCCCCTCCCTCTCCTACCTGCTCCCCCCCGGAGATCAGGGCTGCACAGGACGCTATCCGTCCTGGGCAGCCAGTGACAGGATGTCCCCTGTCACATGGCGGCGATCCCCGGCCGCTGATTGGCCGGGGATCGCCGATCTGCCTTACGGCGCTGCTGCGCAGCAGCGCCGTACAATGTAAACAAAGCGGATTATTTCCGCTTGTGTTTACATTTAGCCTGCGATCCGCCATCGGCGGCCCGCAGGCTATTCACGGAGCCCCCCGCCGTGAATTGACAGGAAGCAGCCGCTCGCGCGAGCGGCTGCTTTCTGATTAATCAGCCTGCAGCTGGCGACGCAATACTGCGTCGCTGGTCCTGCAGCTGCCACTTTGCCGACGCGCGGTATGAGTGCGCGGTCGGCAAGTGGTTAAGGAAAGGATGGACTGAGTTTAGTCTTGTTTTCCATTAGCCATCAGTTCTCGCACAAACATAACTCTTTAACCACTTAACATCTCAGTCATTTTCAGCTTATGCATCCGAGCAATGTTCACCTCCCATTCATTAGCCTATAACTTTATCACTACTTATCACAATGAACTGATCTATATCTTGTTTTTTCCGCCACCAATTAGGCTTTCTTTGGGGGTACATTTTGCTAAGAGCCACTTTACTGTAAATTCATTTTAACAGGAAGAATAAGAAAAAAAATGAAAAAATTCATTATTTGTCAGTTTTCGGCCATTATAGTTTTAAAATAATACATGCCTCCATAATTAAAACCCACGTATTGTTATTGCCCATTTGTCACGGTTATTTCACCATTTAAATTATGTCCCTATCACAATGTATCGCGACAATATTTTATTTGGAAATAAAAGAGCATTTTTTCCGTTTTGCATACATCACTATTTACAAGCTTATAAAAAAAAAAATAGAGAGAAATATTTCATCTTTACATAGATATTTAAAAAGTTTAGACCCTTAGGTAAATATTTATGTTTTTTTTTTTTCTATAGTAATGTTTTTTTTGTTTTTTTTTATTAAACATTTTATGTGGGCATTTTTGGGAGGGTGGGATATAAAAGTGTTTTATTTGGGGAAATATTGGTGTATTGTAATGTTTTTGGGCATTTACTTTTTGGCCACAAGATGGCAATCTCGATTTTTTTTACATGACGTCACTCTAAGCGTACAATGTACGCTTAGAGGGACACAGCTTCAGAAAGAGCGAAGCTTCCGAGAGAAGCTGTCGCTTTTTCAGCGGGGGAGAGGAATCAATGATCGGGCTCCCTAGCCCGATACATTGATTCCGTGGCTACCGACTCCGCGGCCGGGAGTGCGCGTGCACGCGCGCGATCGGCCGCGGGAGCGCGCCTGTCCTCCTTGACGTTTTTATACGTCAAGGAGGACAAAGTGGTTAATAATGAATAAATTAAAAATAGACAAGGCACCTGGCCCGGATGGCATGCATCCTCGGGTCCTAAGAGAATTAAGTTCAGTTATAGCTAAGCCCCTTTATCTTATCTTTTGTGACTCTCTTGCAACTGGCAGAGTCCCAGTGGATTGGCGTACAGCCCACGTTTTACCATTATTTAAGAAGGGCAAAAAATCTGATCCAGGAAATTATAGACCTGTAAGCTTAACATCAGTTGTATGCAAACTATTTAAGGGGTTACTAAGAGATACTATACATGACTTCATAGTAGAAAATAATCTTATTTCTCAGCATCAACATGGGTTTACTAAAGACAGGTCCTGTTTGACTAACATGCTCAGCTTTTATGAGGTAGTGAATGCTAATATGGATATTGGGAATGCTGTAGATGTGATATACTTGGACTTTGCAAAGGCCTTCGACACTGTTCCCCACAGAAGTCTGGTGCAAAAGTTGAGGATGCAAGGACTGGGGAAGAGTTTGTGTGCATGGATAGGAAACTGGCTAATGGACAGAAAACAAAGAGTTGTGGTCAATGGATCGTACTCAAAATGGGAGACTGTTAGCAGTGGGGTCCCACAGGGTTCTGTACTGGGTCC
This sequence comes from Hyperolius riggenbachi, assembly GCF_040937935.1. Taxonomy (NCBI): domain Eukaryota; kingdom Metazoa; phylum Chordata; class Amphibia; order Anura; family Hyperoliidae; genus Hyperolius; species Hyperolius riggenbachi. The sequence goes on from NC_090646.1 coordinate 373,472,156, forward strand.
AGTGCTCTTCAATGTATTTATTAATGACCTAGTAGATGCAGCAGTGAGCAATGTTGCTATTTTTGCAGATGATACAAAATTGTGCAGAATCATCAACTCTCAGGAAGATAGTGTCATATTGCAACAGGATCTGGATAGGATGGCTATATGGGCACATACATGACAGATGAAGTTCAATGTTGACAAATGTAAAGTCATGCATTTTGGTCGTACCAATGGTCTAGCACCATACAAAATAAATGGGATACAGTTGGGGACATCAAACTTGGAGAAGGACTTAGGAGTACTCATCGACAACAAGTTAAATAATCATACTCAATGCCAAGCCGCTGCAGCTAAAGCGAACAAAATTTTGGGATGCATTAAAAGGGAAATAAAAACTCGAGATGCTAGCATAATATTGCCCCTGTTTAAGTCTCTAGTAAGGCCACATCTGGAATATGGAATTCAGTTCTGGGCACCACATTACAAAAAAGATATTGCAGTTTTAGAGCAGATGCAGAGACGAGCTACAAAATTGATACGTGGGATGGAAGGTCTCGCTTACCAAGAAAGGTTAGATAAACTGGGTGTATTTAGTCTAGAGAAAAGACGCCTTAGAGGAGATCTAATTAACATGTATAAATACATCAGAGGGCAATATAATAGCTTGGCGGATGAGCTTTTTGTCCCTAGGCCTTCTCAAAGGACTAGAGGACATGAACTGCGCATGGAGGAAAAACGTTTTAGCCATTTATTTAGGAAAGGGTTCTTTACAGTAAGAGTGATTAAGATGTGGAATGCATTGCCACAGGAAGTCGTTATGGCAAACTCTATACCTGCATTTAAAGGGGGCTTAGATGCTTTCCTTGCGTTGAAAGACATCCATGGCTACAATTACTAGGTTATGCATAATGATGTTGATCCAGGGATTTTGTCTGATTGCCATCTGGAGTCGGGAAGGAATTTTTCCCTTTTGGGGCTAGTTGGACCATGCCTTGTGGGTTTTTTTTCGCCTTCCTCTGGATCGGCAGGGGTATGTGGGGGACGGGCTGGAATTGTACTTTGTACTGGTTGAACTCGATGGACGTATGTCTTTTTTCAACCAAAATAACTATGTAACTATGTAACTATGTAACTATGTGTGTTCATTGGTCTCGGTGGGATAGCCTTCCAAGCTTGCTGACTGTGCAGTTTTCCAAACACAATTTTAAACTATCAAGTCTATCCAGCTGTCTAATACATGTTTGGGCTGTGCAGCTCTTTCACAGATCTGGCTATATCCTTTACAATTCTTGTAGTCAAGGATGAAGTAGCTGAATACTTGTTGTTGTAGCATTTTGTCCTGATAAACTTTTCCTACAGGGGATTGTTTTGAAAAAAAATATGAACAGAGAAATGTATTTGTATAATCCCTACATACACAAATGTCAAATTATGGTTAAAATATTTCTTGAATAAATGGAAGCGAACACACGTCTGCATGTAGAAACGTTTCCAAATAAAATATGCTAATGATTTTTTTAATTTAAAATGAGAAGTTTTCATTAGTGAAAATGTTTATTTTGTATTTCTCTTTCATATTTTTAGTCCCGTTCAAAGCTCTGGCATGGTAATTAAAAGCCAAATTCCACTTTTGTAAAGAAAATGGACTGTAAGATCAGATTGTAAGCACGGCTATGCTTTCTCTTGCTGGCTCTCCTCCGGCCATCTCCGATCCACTGTGTACTCCCCATCGGCCATGCAATCAGCTGTGTGCTCCCCTCAGCCATCCTTTGCAGGCAAGCATGTTGCTACAGGCTCTCGGCATCAGCACCGATCTGAGGATCGCCGCACACAGGCTCCATCATCACTTCTGCACTCCTCTCTATTCCTGATTGCTCCAAGTGCCTAGTATCTGCTCCAATCACAGCTGCAGCTGTTGATCCCTGAAAGGCCACTCAGCACAGGTGCCAGCATCAGTCCTGCATTCCTCTGCGAACCTCGCTTCACTTGGGGGCATAGGAGCAGGTCAGTCTGCACAACCCTCATCACAGACACAGGCTCAGCAAGTAGCTGACCCACGTAAAAGCCGAAGGAGTGACTTTTTATATATTTGAATATACTGTATGTTAAAGCTTCCCCTTAGAGTAAAGCTGCCACTACATAGAGTATACTTACAGACTATAGATGCATAATTTATTTTAATATCAGCCAGCACTGCAGTGCTTGATATTTGAGGCTATGTAGTTTGTTCATTATGCCATTTCTAAAAAAGACAATCTTCTTTCTGAGGTCTTGATTTTTTCCTTCCCTCCTCAGTGTTTCTGGTGACTGCTCAACTGGTCATGTGAGTCTTTGTAAAGCTACCGGTATACCGGTAAGCGTTTATCCTCACAGTAGAAACCACTATTGGGTTTGCTTTCAGCCATCTTTCATATTGGACAGAACCATGTCACAAACTGGCTGGTAGATACAACAAAAGCCACATTCCCTCAACACCCTACAACTTTAAGAAGTATATTAATTATGAATCATAAATAATGTATTAACTAAAAATAATGAAATTCATTATAAATGAATGATAGTCATCTTATGAATAGGTAGACAGGTTCCAAGGGTCATCTCCTCAAAAATTGATGAAATGGCAAGAATGCAAAGGAAGAGAGGCAGAGCTAGGAAGGGAAGATTCCTCAACCAAATGGATGTGCTATTTAAATATCTAACATATTTACACAGAAAACAGAGACCATGCAACCTCTCAATTTAGAAAACGTTAAGGTTTCCAGACCTTTTTTTTCAGAAAATGTCTCTGTACTTGTCAGTTTCTTGTTGTCAGTGTTCTCTTAATGTAATTTTTCACATATAAAGATCAGTGTCAGAGTGCAAAGGTGTGTTCTTTATAGACTTTGATAGCAACACCAAAAAAAAAAAAAAGAAAGACATAGCTGTAAATCCATTAGCTAACAGCTGGGGTTATTAATCAGCTGTCTGCTAAGTGATCAGCAGCTTTTATTTGCTAGCCACTACTTTCTCTTCCCTGGTAATTGAGATTTCCATGTTAGGAAAGTTCTTCTTTGTTAAGTCTTTATTGCAAAAAGGCATAGGTAACATGTTTTACATTGCATGTATTTGAATCTTGGCTCTTTCTGTTCAGTAAGCCTGCACCTATTCAATAGGAGACCTTGGGCAAGATTCCCTAACACTGCTACTGCCTATAGAGTGTGTCCTAGTGGCTGCAGCTCTGGCCCTTTGAATTAGCCAGGAGAAGAGTGCAATCTAAACATTATTTGTCTATTCATCAATCATGGGCGTCCACAGAAAATTTTACAGGGGGGGGGGGCAAAAAGGAGGGGAGGAGCGGTGTGGTGCGCGTAGCCAAAGATTGGGGGTACGTTGTGCGGCGCACTTAGCGCGCCACGCCAAAAAATGGGCGTGGTCATGGACCAGAATGTGGGTGTGGTCACGGGTGGAGCCAAATTTACATGAACCTAGCAATGGTGGGACATTAGATTAGGACAGTGATGGCGAACCTTTTGGAGGCCGAGTGCCCAAACTACAACCGAAAAGTCACTTATCTATCGCAAAGTGGCAACAGCAATTTAAACTAAATACAAATGTTTTAACTCATACATGAACATTATGGAAAATCCAAGTTGAACATAAACTGTGAAGATAAACAATTTCATCCATCCTAATCCTGAAAAATGTATTCATCTTTTTAGAACCTCCCAGTTTTAATTTTCGGTTTTAAAAAGCTAAAAAAGTAGATTTAATGCTATTGGGCCTGATTCGCAAAAGAGTGCTAACTGTTACCACGGCCGTTTTTGCGCGAATTTTCACATTGCGCGCGATCACGAACTTTCGCGCGAAACAATAACGATTTCGAGCGCAAGCGCGAATTTTTGCATGAAAACAATATCGATTTCGCATGAAAATTCTCGTTTGTGAGCGAAAATTCGCGCGAAAACGGCCGTGCTAACAGTGAGCACTCTTTTGTGAATCAAGCCCATTGTCTCTTATGATGATGATTTAGCTTTTCCCATAGTCTCGCAGTTAGCAATCATGTGACCCCCAACAAGACAAATTCGGTAATCATGAGGCCGGGGAATCGTAGTTCGATTCCGGTCTGGAGTGGGAGCCTAAGAAACGCCTACCACCACCACACATCCAAGGATGGCAGCAGGCACGCTGTGGGCAAAGGAGCAGGAACGGCTACCACACACTTCCAAGGAAGGCAGCAGGCATGGCATGCATGTCCCGAGGTAGTGACCAAAAATAACAATACAGGAGGACTTTCGAGGCCCTGCTGTATATGTGAGATGAATCAACTTTAAATCCTTTAATGAGAATCTGTTATAGAGGGCAAGTCTGTGATCCATTCATGTGAAAGGTATGCACTGACTGCCAGGTATAATACAATGTGCAGTCAAAGATGCAGTGAAAGGTATGCAGTGACTGCAAACAGCTGCTTTGTGTAGTGACGGCCATGCTGGACTGGTGCGCACCATGACGAGAGTGCAGGTGATGGTGGCTTTCAAGCCCATATTGTCGCTGGGCTGAGGTAGCTGAATGACAGAACAGTGACTGTCCAGCTGATCAAATTTGGTCTGTCCACAATGAAGCAACGACCTTATTATCTTTGGTGTGCCACCCCCCGAGACACTCATATAGCCGGTGGTCATTGCTTCATTGTGATACGCAAGCCCCTTTACTGCGGCAAGGTAATGATCACGAAGGGGATTGGGCACATGTACATGCCTTTTGTTTTGTTGTTGCAGCCGCAGTGCAGCCAGAAAAATTAGGCAGGCATGTACACGCACCAGAAGAATTATTATAGTGGCCGCTGCTAGTCTTCGGGCTGGAAGTAGCCATCCGGGATCCATGCCTCATTCATTTTGATAAAGGTAAGGTACTGAACACTTTTGTGACTTAGGTGACTTTTTTTCTCAGTGACAATGCCTCCAGCTGTGCTGAAGGTCCTTTCTGACAGGATGGTTAAGGCAGGGTAAGACAGAAGTTGGATGGCAAATTGGGACAGCTCTGGCCACAGGTCAAGCCTGCGCACCCAGTAGTCCAAGGGTTCATCGCTGCTCACAGTGTCTACATCCACACTTAAGGCCAGGTAGTCGGCTACCTGCCGGTCCAGGCGTTGGTGGAGGGTGGATCTGGAAGGGCTAAGGCAAAGCGTTTGACTAAAGAATGTCCGCATGTCCGACATCACCATGAGATCGCTAGAGTGTCCTGTCCTTGCCTGCGTGGACATAGGAGAAGGATTACTGGCAGTGGTACCTTTATTGCGTTGTGCTGTGAAATCACCCTTAAACGCATTGTAAGGCATAGTTGCCAGCTTGTTCAGCATGTGCTGCATCCTTTCTGCCTTCTGGTGAGTTGGTAACATGTCTGCCACTTTGTGCCTATACCAAGGGTCTAGTAGCGTGGTCACCCAGTACAGCTCATTCCCCTTGAGTTTTTTTATACGGTGGTCCCTCAACAGGCTGGCCAGCATGAAAGACGCCATCTGCACAAAGTTGGATGCAGACGTACTATCCAACTCCTCTTGCTCTTCCTCAGTGACGTCAGGTAAGTCCTCCTCCTCCCCCCAGCCACGAACAATACAACGGGAACGTCGAGCAGCACAAGCCCCCTGTGACGCCTGCTGTGGTTGTTCTTCTGCCGCCTTCTCCTCCTCCTCCTCCAAATAAACACCTTCCTCATCATCCGAGTCTGACTCCTCTTCCCCACACGACTCTTCCTCCTCCTTCCCCCTCTGTGCTGCTGCAGGTGTTGAGGAAACATCTGATTCTGATGAAAATTGCTCCCACAACTGTTCCTGTCGTAACTGTTCCTCTTCATGCTCCTCCACAGCTTGATCCACCACTCTACGCACGGCACACTCCAGGAAGTAAGCGTATGGGATCAAGTCGCTGATAGTGCCTTCATTGCGACTCACCAGGTTGGTCACCTCCTCAAACAGCTGCATGAGCCTGCATGCATTTCACATCAGTGTCCAGTTGTTGGGCCACTACATCCCTATCTCCCCAGATTGTGTCCTTTTACTGTAATGGTACAGGTACTGGGTGAAGGCTTTCTCCTGTTCTAGCAGCCGTGAGAACATGACCAGGGTTGAATTTAGTGCTGGGCGTAATGGAAAAAAACAACGCTTACGGATCATTACGCGTAATTTTATGCTATTACGCATTACGGAATTATGGTTACGGCGTAGACATTTATCTACGTTTCATGTCTGTAAGTACGCATGGCCCTTACACAATTACGCGTAAGAATACCGTAATGCAGGTTGTTACGTTATTGCCTTATGCGTAATTTCCTACTAGCAATTAATGCGTAAGGCCATGCTCCCAAGCGGAAAAGTTGACGCATGGATCAATGTTAGGTAGCCGCCGACTTTAAGGGTTAATAGCAAAGCCCCCTTAATTGCTGAGAGCCTCAAATTTGGAGAATATATTAAGGAGATCAGAAGGAATAAGAGGAAATTTTTTTTTTCAAAAAGACCTTATAGTTTTTCAGAAAATAGATTTTAAAGTTTCAAAGGAAAAATATATACATTTAAAAACCCGCTGACTTTAATGGTTAATAGCAAAGCCTGCTTAAAATTTAGGAACACCAAATCCGCAGGGTATATTAAGGGGATCAGTGGGAATAAGAGGAAATTTTTTTTTTTCAAAAAGACCTTATAGTTTTTGAGAAAATCGATTTTTAAGTTTCAAGGGGAAAAATGTCTTTTAAATGCGGAAAATGTCATTTTTTTTTGCACAGGTAACAATAGTGTATTATTTTCATAGATTCCCCCAAGTGGGAAGAGTTTTACTTACTTCGTTCTGAGTGTGGGAAATATAAAAAAAAACGACGTGGGGTCCCCCCCAGACCTATTTAACCCCTTGTCCCCCATGCAGGCTGGGATAGCCAGAATGCAGAGCACTGGCCGCGTGGGGCTCCGCACCCTGACTATACCAGCCCGCATGGTCCATGGATTGGGGGGTCTCGGAAGGGGAGGGGCAGCCAAGCTTTCCTCTCCCCCTCCGAGCCCTTGTCCAATCCAAGGACAAAGGGCTCTTCTCCACCTCCGATGGGCGGTGGAGGTGGAGGCCGCGATTTCCTGGGGGGTGGTTCATGGTGGCATCTGGGAGTCCCCTTTAAAAAGGGGTCCCCCAGATGCCCACCCCCCCTCCCAGGAGAAATGAGTATAGGGGTACTTGTACCTCTTACCCATTTCCTTTAAGAGTTAAAAGTAAATAAACACACAAACACTTAGAAAAAGTATTTTAATTGAACAAAAAACATAACCACGAAAAAAGTCCTTTAATATTCTTAATTAACCATTAATACTTACCTGTCCCTTTAAATAAATGATCCCTCGCAATAGCCTCGGAAATGTTCTTTCAGTTACAATGTAACAAAGTTATTACAATGTAACAACTTTGTTACATTGTAACTACGCCGCACCCGACGTCACTTGCCGCTCAGCCGCCGCATACACTTACGCGTCCTCGCAGGATGCTAAGCTCCCGCCGGCTCCCACTGTCCACCCCGCCCACATCTGTCACCCACATGTCACCCACATGTGGGTGACATGTGGGTGACATGTGGGAGAGGTGGGGAGGGCAGCGGGAGCCGGCAGGGACTTAGCGTCCTGCACGGACCCGACAGAGCTCTGAGCTATATAGCTCAGAGCTCTCTAAGCATCTTTGAATTTGGGCTCCAAGGAGCCCCATTGGTCCTTAGCAGACCAATGGGGCTCCTTGGAGCCCAAATTCAAAGAGCGTAATATTACGCGATTACGGCAGACTGTAATTTCAATAGGAGTTTACGGTCTTACGCGTAATAACGTAACCTACGGTCTACGCGTAATTAATTACGTGTAATACCGTAACCTTAAACGTAACGCTTACGGTGCATTTGTAGTGAATTACGATGCGTAATTACGCTAATGCGTAATTTCGGCCCAGCACTAGTCGAATTCCAGCGTGTTGGGCTATCACATATCAAGCATCTCACCGGCAATTTGTTTCTCCGCTGAATGTCCGCAAAGCGTTTCATGGCCATATAAGACCGTCTGAAATGCCCACACAACTTCCTGGTCTGCTTCAGGATGTCCTCTAAGCCTAGGTACTTTGACACAAATCTTTGAATGACTAGATTCAGCACATGTGCCATGCAGGGTGCATGTGTCAGCTTTCCCAAAATCAAAACGGAAAGGAGATTGCTGCCGTTGTCACACACCACGTTGCCGATCTCCAGCTGGTCAGCCACTGATCCACCTGTTTGTTAAGAGCAGCCAGGAGAGCTGCTCCAGTGTGACTCTCCGCTTTGAGGCAAGATATGTCTAAGATGGCGTGACACCATCGTACCTGGCATGCAGCATAGGCCCTGGGGAGATGGGGCTGTGTAGCTGGAGAGGAGATCGCAGCACCAGTAGAGTTGAACTGCCACTCAGCCAAGGAGGAGGAGGATGACGACAGTAAAGAGGATGTAGCAGGAGGAGAGGAGGTGGCAGGAGGCCTGCCTGCAAGCCGTGGAGGTGTCACAAGTTGGTTCGCTGCACAGCCACGTACTCCCTGCTTGCCACCAGTCACCAGGTTGACCCAATGGCCTGTATAAATAATGTACCTGCCCTGACCGTGCTTAGCAGACCAGGCATCCGTAGTCAGGTGGACTCTTGACCCAACGCTGTGTGCCAGAGATGACACCACTTGCCTCTCAACTTCACGGTACAGTTTGGGTATCGCCTTTTTAGACAAATAATTGCGGCCTGGTATTTTTCACTGCGGTGTCCCAATGGCCACAAATTTACGGAAGGCCTCAGAGTCCACCAGCTTGTATGATAACTGCTGGCGAGCTAACAGTTCCGCCACGCCAGCTGTCAGACGCCGGGCAAGGGGGTGACTGGCAGAAATTGCCTTCTTCTGCTGAAAGATTTCCTTCACGGAAACCTTGCTGCTGTGGGCAGAGTTGCAGGAACCGCAGAGGCGGAGTGGAGGAGGGTGACTGTGAAGGTGCAAGGCAGAAAGCGTCTGAAGATGCTGCACCTGAAGAAGGAAGAGTAGAAGGAGGGTGGCTTTTCTTTTGTGTGCTGCTTTTGCTCAGGTGCTCTTCCCATTGCAGTTGGTGCCTTTTCTCCATGTGCCTTCATAAGGCACTTGTCCCTGCGTGAGTGTTGGCCTTTCCACAACTCAATTTTTGGAGGCAGAGAGAACAGATGGCATTGCTCTGATCTGAGACAGACACATTAAAAAATTTCCAAACCGCTGAGCCCCCCTGGGGTGATGGCACTATGATGGCGTTGAAGGGCATGTTGGCTGGCTGTCCATAGGTGGCGATACATGGTGCCGGACACTGCCACCAGCTGTTTCTGACGACGAGCTCCCCCTGCTTCTTTCAGGAACTCATCTCCTCCTACTCCTCTCTGACTCCCCCTCTGAACTGTCCCCCTGTTCATCTTCTCTATTGGGAACATACGTGGGATCTGTATCATCGTCATCATCATAATCATCCTGCCCAGCCTCGCTTGCCTCAGACACCTCATAAACTGCACCAACAGCAGGTACTTCATCATCTTCACACGTTACGTCCCTAGTGTCGCTGTCTAATTTAGACATATGAGGTGGTGTAACTTGCTTAGCACCTTCAATTGGTTGTAACAATAATGGCTGTGAATCAGTTAATTCCCCACCAATTAACTCCTACGAAGCGTCAAATGCAATGTATGTGGTGCTTGTAGTAGCGCTGGTGGCTGCGGAAGATGAGGTGGTCTGTGTTAAATAGTCAACCACGTCCTGACAATCTTGGGAGTTGATGGGACGTGCCTTCTTCTGAGCACTGTACTTTGGGCCAGGGCTGCACAAAATCACATCAACACGATCTCGCACAGACCTGCCGGGTGGCCTTCCTCTGGGTCTGCCTCTGCCTGTTTTGTCAGTTGTGTCCATATAGGGGGGGATGAAGTCAAAGGTATGGACTGACTTGACTAATACAATGTGCAGTCGGACAGGTGCAGTTAACAGGTATGCACTGAACACAACAGGTAGGTATATGCAGTGATGAGGTGGGTGCACTGAACACAACAGGTAGGTATATGCAGTGATAAGTATTACAATGTGCACCTGTCACACACAGACAGGTAGCGGACACTAGGCACAGTGACACTGCGTGCGCTCAACTCACGTAGGTAGGTGGGTGCACTGAAGTGAACAACAGGTAGGTAGGTATATGCAGTGATGGGTATTACAATGTGCACCTGTAACACACAGACAGGTAGCGGAAAGGCACAGTGACACTGCACGCGCTCACATAGGTAGGTGGGTGCACTGTGAACAACAGGTAGGTAGGTATATGCAGTACTGGGTATTACAATGTGCACCTGTCATACACAGACAGGTAGCGGAAAGGCACAGTGACACTGCGTGCGCTCAACTCTCGTAGGTAGGTGGGTGCACTGTGAACAACAGGTAGGTAGGTATATGCAGTAATGGGTATTACAATGTGCACCTGTCACACACAGACAGGTAGCGGAGAGGCACAGTGACACTGTGCCCGCTCAGCTCACATAGGTAGGTGGGTGCACTGAATATGCTGGGCCTGACAGTGGCAAACACACAGTATGAATTATCAAGGCTGTCTATGCAACACAAGTGTCAGTGGGACACACAGAAAAAAGAAATAGATCACAAGAACAAGATTAGCTCTCAAAAGAGCTGTTGTGGGGTGCTATTTTAGCAATAAGAATCTGCAAGGAGCAAGCTAACAAGCCTACAAGAGCCTAACTAATCCTTCCCTATGAGAGTCTGCAGCAGCAGCAGCAGCAGCTGTCCCTTCTCTATTTACTGCAGGCACATGAGTGAGTAAAATGGCCAGCGGTGCCTGCCTTTTATAAGGGGGGTGGGGCTCCAGGAGGGAGTGTAGCCTGATTGGCTACAATGTGCCTGCTGACTGTGATGTAGAGGGTCAAAGTTGACCCTAATGGTGCACTATGGGGGCGAACCGAACTTCCGGAAAAGTTCGCGGTTCTCAGCGATCGTGAACCCCGGAAGTTCGCTGGGAACCGTTTGCCCGTGAACCGTTCGGGCCATCTCTAACAGGAGCCCCCCCAGTTCAGGTAGTGACAGGGACCAGCTCCCCAGTTCAGGTAGTGACAGGGACCCCCCCAGTTCAGGTAGTGACAGGGACCCCCCAGTTCAGGTAGTGACAGGGGCCGCCGCTCAATTATGGAGTGGGGAGTGAGTAAGGGGGAGCACTAAGGTGAGGGAATGGGGGAGACTACCCCCCTTCTCCGCCGCTGTGCAGAAACGCTCCCCCTTTACTGCGCTGAGTCGGGTGGGGGATTACCAAGGGGCGCCGCCACTGATTCAGCCGGGGGGCGCCCGGGGGGGGGGGGGGCAGCCGCCCCAATTTGCCCGACGTGCGGACGCCCATGTCATCAATCACAACAGAGCACCATACAAAATGCATAGTAGACCTAACTTATAACCCATAACTTTTTTCAGCACTCTGACTCCAACTTATAACCCATAAACAGCGACTGCATAATATACTAATGAACAATCCTATATAATAATATCCAAGTGTCTCTGCGTCGTTTTGTGTCCCTGTGTGTGTGTGTCCCTGCTTATAATGAACCGCGCATGAGCGCAGAGACACTGAGGGGGAGTGACGTGTGGCATCAAGGGGCAGACAGAACCAACAGGGGGGGCGTGTGCACGCACGATGGGCACGCATGATGGGTGCACGTGCAGTGACATGCGGTAACAGACCTAGAGCCCGTTTTTAAACGGGCTTAGGTCATCTAGTTATATATAAACAACATCAATCTTAAGCGCATTGTCCTCCTACCCAACTAGATACAAGATGACAGCTATATGTGACTCTTGCCTTTTAATTAATACTTAGCCTAAACATAGATATCTGCCTCATTATGCTTCAGTGAACATTTTGGATCTGGCCAAGCCTCCCAATTAGCATGGAAATGGAATCTGACCATTGAGTAATACATTGTTTGATGTATGATGTCCATAGTTGCTTTGAGTTACATGCAGCTGCCCATATAATAGAGCAAACAAACATATAGTACACTCTTTTCCACAATCTGGGTGTACTGGAATTGGGAGCAATGTAGAGCCTGTGAAGGGTTAAGTTTTATCTGGCGGAATATCAAGTTACACATACCAGTTTTCAATTTATACCACAGTCGCTGCATTGCAGTGGAGACACAGTAAGGAAGATCTTATGTAGCCTTAGGGAGGGGGGGGGGGGGGGGGGGGTCCTATACCACCTGGTGGCAAGTTTTAATTTTATATCCTCCTGACTAACAGGTGTCCCAGTCTAACATTTGCTTTGTTTTTTTGCTCATGAGAAATGTCAATTATATGACTATAAAGTTTTATAAAGCATAGAGATTAGGCCAACCACAGGGTTGGTGGTCAGGTATAAATTTTCGTAAAATGTATAATTCGGTAAGGCATTTGGGATAGAATGTCGGACATAAAAATGTTTATGTTGAAAATAGCGATAGTGCTCAGAGGGAGAGAGATTTTGATTGAATTGTAGCAATGGTAAAGGCATGAAGTGGTCCCCCGATCAAAGTCTATTAGACGTGGTTAATGACTGATGAACCCACCTTTGAATATGGTCTGAGAAGGCTGGAGGGAACTCAGGGTGACCTATAGAAGATAGCTTTGTTGGTTTAGCTGGGTAAAGCTTAAAAACATCTGTGAATTTATACCACAACCTTACATTTTCAGAAACAATCAGATTCAACTGCCTAATGTTTATGTTATATATGAGTTTAAATGAAGGGGCTGAACATAAGTTGTCCATCTTAGGAAAGTTCTATGCTCATTATTGGTTCCACAGAGATAGGCTGGGATTTTTTCAGCTCAGTGATTTGATCTAATATCAGTTTACAGTTGGATAGGTCCACTAAACATTTAACATCTCCGTAGATCAAACAGGATTAATTTATAAATACATCTATGCCTAGAGAACTCTTGGGTGCTTAGTTCTTGTTAAATCTGATTTGTGAACATTTCGTGGGTGGCAATTGTAAAATGATGAGAGGAGTAAGGCCAGGCACCCACTAAAGCAATTCAATCCAGATTTACGAATTGCAGGAATATAGCTATTTCCTCTGTGATTTCCAGATTGACCAAGAAAATGCCCTCACTGTGTTATATAGCTATTGCTCCAGGTAAATCACATAAATTGCAGCAGACAGCTTTTTTGGGACCCATCAGCTATCGCAATGGTGCAGTGGAACCCTCCCCACAGGGTTCCATTGGTGCAGTGCTTTGTTAATCACAGGCGATCAGCAAGAACTGCTAGTGGACTTTAACCCTAAATGTGGAATGGTCAATGTGGCTTGCATAAAAGGCAAGGGGCCTGATTCACAAAGCGGTGCTAACAGTTAGTACCCTGGTGAAAAGCCCTTTATCATGCCTAAACTCAGTTTAGGCATGATAAGTTTAGGTGTGGTAAGTTTAGGGGCCTGATTCACAAAGCGGTGCTAACAGTTAGCACGCTGGTGAAAAGCCCTTTATCATGCCTAAACTCAGTTTAGGCATGATAAGTTTAGGTGTGATAAGTTTAGGTGTGATAAGTTTAGGCATGATAAGTTTAGGTGTGATAAGTTTAGGCATGCTAAGTTTAAGCGCCAACTGCGTTAGCACCGCAGTGCACAGCTGATCAAAAGTTTTACGCTAGCAAAGACTGGTGCACTTTGTATAAAGTTTAATGGCGCTGCTTTGCGTGCGGGACTTTGCAAGCGATCTAAACTTATCTAAACTTAGCATGCCTAAACTTATCACACCTAAACTTATCACACCTAAACTTATCACGCCTAAACTGGCTTTTCACCAGCATGGTGCAATGGTTATCATGCCTAAAGTCTTTTAGGCATGCTAACTGGGTTAGCACCGCTTTGTGAATCGAGCCCCAGGTGTGATAAGTTTAGGCGTGATAAGTTTAGGTGTGATAAGTTTAGGCATGATAAGTTTAAGCACCAACTGCGTTAGCACCGCAGTGCACAGCTGATCAAAAGTTTTGCGCTAGCAAAGTCTGGTGCACTTTGCATAGAGTTTAATGGCGCTGCTTTGCGTGCGGGACTTTGCACGCTATCTACACTTATCTAAACTTAGCATGCCTAAACTTATCACACCTAAACTTATCACACCTAAACTTATCACGCCTCAACTGGCTTTTCACCAGCGTGGTGCAATGGTTATCACGCCTAAAGTCTCTAACTGGGTTAGCACTGCTTTGTGAATCGAGCCCAATGTGCGCACAGCATAAAGGCCAAGGCCTCGATTCACCAAGCGGTGATAACCCAGTTATCACGCCTAAAGTACTTTAGGCGTGATGACCTCTTCACCACTGAGTTATCACCGCTTTTGCCTGCACTTCGCGCGAAGTTATCGCGCGCAAAGTTTTGCGCGCGCACCCGCACAGGCGCGCGCGCAAAGTCCCATAGGGTTTAATGGGCGCATCGCGCGAAGCCCTTCTTATCATGCCTAAAGTGACTTTAGGCGTGAAGAGGGCCTTTTCACCACGGTGCTAAATCGAGCCCCAAGGCTAGGTTCAATGTATCAGAGGCACTAGATATTCAGATTCAAATATGAGCCACAAAACTATCTGCAAAGAGTCTGTGTGCCATATGCAATTCACTTTTTCTCCTGATTTTTCTCCTAGGAGAAAAATTTTCATCTTTGATTTATAATAACTTTTTAGCACTTTGCAATTGTAAAATACCAAAAAGTAGGTGAAAAAGTACTTTCAAAATTATTTTGAGTGTTTGTTTGCTTGCTGGATGTTTAACCTCTTGAGGACTGCAGGGCTAAACCCCCCTAGTGACCAGGCAATTTTTAGTTTAAAAGGCCACTGCAGCTTTAAGGCCAAGCTGCAGGGCCGCACAAAATAGCACACGAGTGATTCCCCCCCCCTTTTCTCCCCACCAACAGAGCTCTCTGTTGGTGGGGTCTGATCGCTCCCCCCATGTTTATTTTTGTTTTAATAAATATTATTGTTGCCTTTTTTTAAAAAAAAAACCCTCTTCCTTTAAACCCCTTCCCTCCCTCGCTCCCTCCCTCCCCACAGCCGGCCAATTACGGCGATCGGCTGTCATAGGCTTCTGCCTATGAGAGCCGATCGCTCTCTTGTCCCCCAGGGGGACAGCCGTGTCACACGGCTGTCCCCAGTGCAGCGCTGCTGCTGATCGCAGCGCTGCACAAAGTAAATAGACGGCGATCACGCTCGGAGACTGAAGGCGGGGCGGAGCTCCGCCCCCCAAGCAGGAGATGCGCGCACAGCCTGCGCGCGATCTCCTGCAAAACAGAGCCCCAGGACTTTACGCCAATTGGCGTTAGGCGGTCCTGGGGCTGCCGCCGCGGCCACGCCTACTGGCGTGACGCGGTCGGCAAGAGGTTAAAAGGCATTTTATTTACACGTTTGAAAATTTCACCTAAGAGAAAACTCAGGTGAAAAAGTGAATTGCATATGGCCCTGTATGTTCCCTATGTACTTGCACAGGTTTCCTCTAAGCACTTTGGTTTCCTACCACATCCCAAAAATATACTAGTAAATTTACTGACCTTTCCCCACAATTAGCCTTTAACAATGGTAAGGACATTACACTATGATTATGGAGGGTTTTGGATTGAGCGTTTCAGTGAAAGACATTCACAACAATTGCTCAATGTTCTGTGAAAAATAAAAAAGGTGGTCACTGTGGGATACCACGGTCACCTGTATGACAAGGAGAGACCAATAGCCAAATGGTGCAGTTTTGAGGGGTACTAGATGTTAGATTGTAGCACAAGAGTATTTATACTCACAAAATAACCATCCCTGCTCGGTATTCCAGGTCCTACTGGAACTGGATGGTTGCACTCCTGGCTGGTCCTTCTTGGTTGTAGAAAACACCATGCCCGGAAGGTGAACACTTCTAAAAGGAGATGTAATGTATAGTACTATAGTA
The DNA here is from genome assembly GCF_040937935.1 of Hyperolius riggenbachi. NCBI lineage: Eukaryota > Metazoa > Chordata > Amphibia > Anura > Hyperoliidae > Hyperolius > Hyperolius riggenbachi. The sequence continues at coordinate 373,488,099 of NC_090646.1, forward strand.
TAAGCATGGGTGCCAGTTAGTTGCACCCTAGTACAAGTTTACATCAAAAGCACTTTATTTAATATTATGTGGGTACTGGAGATGGGGGTTTTAGACCAGGATGCACCATGTGGGCAGCACAATAGCAATAACTGCAGGGCACACATAGCAGAAATCACATCACATTTACTAGCACACATGCACTTTGAAACACATCCAGTCCTGCAACTCATGTGCATTCTAGCAATATGAGTTTTAACCACTGTCTCCACTTTTATCAATTTTTTATTTTTTTTTAATTTTTAAATAAAAAATATTTTGAATAATTTTTTATAAACATGGTTTCTATTTTTTTTCTCTTTTACCAATTTTTATTATTTCAACCCCTTATAATGTTAGTTATTTAGACTGCGCCGCTCAGGAGGTTTTGTTAGTTTGTGCCTCCAGGATTCATTAATTTGCTGCAATGGCTGAAAAACCTTTAGCTAGCACTAGGCTAGCTAGTACAAGTGTCCTGCGCATCTCCCCAGTTTATACATTACCCAGCCTGGCTCCAGTGATCGGCGCAGCCTCCCCGGACAGCTCCGGTCTTCACTATGGGGAGGATCGCACATGATGTCATGATGTCGCCGACCACAAGTGCAAACCCCATCCACCCCATAGGGAGACCGGAGCTGTGCGCGGAGGCTGCGCGAACAATGGATCCAGGCTGGGTAATGTATAAACGGGGGATCGGGGGGGGGGGGGGAAATCGCAGGTGATTGGGGGGTGCCGGAAACCTGTACTAGCTAGCCTAGTGCTAGCTAAAGGTTTTGCAGTCATTGCAGCAAATTAATTAATCCTGGGGGACTCCTGAGGACAGAGAGCGGTATGCCCGACACAGTGTCGGGCATACCGCTGTCTCTGAGGAGGTTAATCATTGCACCTATATGCACGTGCATTTTGGTTCATAAGCACTCATGCACTTTTATAACTACCTGCATAAAATCTGCGCTCCTATTCCAACAAATTCAGAATGTACTCAGTACATCAATAATGCAATCAATTCTAATTCTCTAGGATATATTTGCATAGAATCCAGGATTTTGAGAGCTATATTAAAATGTACTAGAATTTAGTGCATAGAGATAATATTGCTTATACCATCAACAAATACTCTTGAAATATATCATCAATAATGTCTGATACTGATGTAAAGGTTTTTGAGATATATTTGAAGTATATTATGTCATTAAGCAGCGCCAGTATACACATAGATACCGGTATGTATTTTTGTTTGTAGGCACTTGTATTGACATGAAGAAGTGGGCTGAGACCCATGAAACAAATTGTCCTTTTAATCATGCTGAATAAATAATTGAATCTTTTTACATTAACCCTGTGGTTTGGGTTCTTCCATCTGAAGTGGTAGACACCTCTCTCCACCTTATTATTATTTTTTGTTTCATTATATTACCTACTTTTAGGCACCTCCACCCCCCAGTTCTGTGAAAAATGTCACCGTTGTATAAATGCACAAAAATGTTCAAAATCTGTTATCAATAGTAATGATGAGTTGCATGCAATGGGCCTGATTCACAAAGCGGTGCTAACAGTTAGCACGCTGGTGAAAAGCCCTTTATCATGCCTAAACTCAGTTTAGGCATGATAAGTTTAGGTGTGATAAGTTTAGGTGTGATAAGTTTAGGCATGATAACTTTAGGCGTGATAAGTTTAGGAGTGATAAGTTTAAGCGCCAACTGGGTTAGCGCCACAGTGCACAGCTGATCAAAAGTTTTGCGCTAGCAAAGTCTGGTGCACTTTGCATAAAGTTTAATGGCGCTGCTTTGCGTGCGGGACTTTGCAAGCGATCTAAACCTATCTAAACTTATCATGCCTAAACTTATCACACCTAAACTTATCACACCTAGGGCCTGATTCACAAAGCGGTGCTAACAGCACGCTGGTGAAAAGCCCTTTATCATGCCTAAACTCAGTTTAGGCATGATAAGTTTAGGTGTGATAAGTTTAGGTGTGATAAGTTTAGGCATGATAAGTTTAGGTGTGATAAGTTTAGGCATGATAAGTTTAAGCGCCAATTGCATTAGCACCGCAGTGCACAGCTGATCAAAAGTTTTACGCTAGCAAAGTCTGGTGCACTTCGTATAAAGTTTAATGGCACTGCTTTGCGTGCGGGACTTTGCAAGCGATCTAAACTTATCATGCCTAAACTTATCACACCTAAACTTATCGGCCTCGATTCACAAAGCGGTGCTAACAGTTAGCACCCTGGTGAAAAGCCCTTTATCATGCCTAAACTCAGTTTAGGCATGATAAGTTTAGGTGTGATAAGTTTAGGTGTGATAAGTTTAGGCATGATAAGTTTAGGTGTGATAAGTTTAGGCATGCTAAGTTTAAGCGCCAACTGCGTTAGCACCGCAGTGCACAGCTGATCAAAAGCTTTACGCTAGCAAAGACTGGTGCACTTTGTATAAAGTTTAATGGCGCTGCTTTGCGTGCGGGACTTTGCAAGCGATCTAAACTTATCTAAACTTAGCATGCCTAAACTTATCACACCTAAACTTATCACACCTAAACTTATCACGCCTAAACTGGCTTTTCACCAGCATGGTGCAATGGTTATCATGCCTAAAGTCTTTTAGGCATGCTAACTGGGTTAGCACCGCTTTGTGAATCGAGCCCATCATGCCTAAACTTATCACACCTAGGGCTCGATTCACAAAGCGGTGATAACCCAGTTAAAGACTTTAGGCGTGATAACCATTTTTATCATGCCTAAACTCAGTTTAGGCATGCTAAGTTTAGGCATGATAAGTTTAGGCATGCTAAGTTTAGATAAGTTTAAATCGCATGTCAAGTCCCGCATGCAAAGCAGCGCCATTAAACTCTATGCGAAGTGCACCAGACTTTGCTAGCGCAAAACTTTTGATCAGCTGTGCACTGCGGTGCTAACGCAGTTGGTGCTTAAACTTATCACACCTAAAAACTTATCACACCTAAACTTATCACACCTAAACTTATCATGCCTAAACAGAGTTTAGGCGTGATAAAGGGCTTTTCACCAGGGTGCTAACTGTTAGCACCGCTTTGTGAATCAGGCCCCTAAACTGGCTTATCACCAGAGTGGTGCAATGGTTATCATGCCTAAAGTCTCTAACTGGGTTAGCACCGCTTTGTGAATCGAGCCCCTAAACTTATCACGCCTAAACTGGCTTTTCACCAGCGTGGTGCAATGGTTATCATGCCTAAAGTCTCTAGCTGGGTTAGCACCGCTTTGTGAATCAAGCCCCATGTGTTAGAAATAGTAATAATGGGTTGCAGGTAATGGGCTTGATTCACAAAGTGGTGCTAACTGTTAGCACGCTGGTGAAAAGCCCTTTATCACGCCTAAACTCAGTTTAGGCGTGATAAGTTTAGGGGCCTGATTCACAAAGCGGTGCTAACAGTTTGCACCGTGGTGAAAAGCCCTTTATCACACCTGGGGCTTGATTCACAAAGCGGTGCTAACAGTTAGCACCCTGGTGAAAAGCCCTTTATCATGCCTAAACTCAGTTTAGGCATGATAAGTTTAGGTGTGATAAGTTTAGGTGTGATAAGTTTAGGCATGATAAGTTTAGGTGTGATAAGTTTAGGCATGCTAAGTTTAAGCGCCAACTGCGTTAGCACCGCAGTGCACAGCTGATCAAAAGTTTTACTCTAGCAAAGACTGGTGCACTTCGTATAAAGTTTAATGGCGCTGCTTTGCGTGCGGGACTTTGCAAGCGATCTAAACTTATCTAAACTTAGCATGCCTAAACTTATCACACCTAAACTTATCACACCTAAACTTATCACGCCCAAACTGGCTTTTCACCAGCATGGTGCAATGGTTATCATGCCTAAAGTCTTTTAGGCATGCTAACTGGGTTAGCACCGCTTTGTGAATCGAGCCCCTAAACTTACTTTAGGCATGATAAGTTTAGGTGTGATAAGTTTAGGTGTGATAAGTTTAGGCATGATAAGTTTAGGTGTGATAAGTTTAGGCATGATAAGTTTAAGCACCAACTGCGTTAGCACCGCAGTGCACAGCTGATCAAAAGTTTTGCGCTAGCAAAGTCTGGTGCACTTCGCATAGAGTTTAATGGCGCTGCTTTGCGTGCGGGACTTTGCATGCTATCTACACTTATCTAAACTTAGCATGCCTAAACTTATCACACCTAAACTTATCACACCTAAACTTATCACACCTAAACTGGCTTTTCACCAGCGTGGTGCAATGGTTATCATGCCTAAAGTATCTAACTGGGTTAGCACCGCTTTGTGAATCGAGCCCTAGGTGTGATAAGTTCAGGCGTGATAAGTTTAGGTGTGATAAGTTTAGGCGTGATAAGTTTAGGCGTGATAAGTTTAGGCATGATAACTATAGCACCAACTGCGTTAGCACCGCAGTGCACAGCTGATCAAAAGTTTTGCGCAAGCAATGTCTGGTGCACTTCGCATAGAGTTTAATGGCACTGCTTTGCGTGCAGGACTTTGCGCGCGATCTAAACTTATCATGCCTAAACTTATCACGCCTAAACTGGCTTTTCACCAGCGTGGTGCAATGGTTATCATGCCTAAAGTATTTTAGGCATGCTAACTGGGTTAGCACCGCTTTGTGAATCGAGCCCAATCTCTTAACAATAGTAATGATGAGTTGCAGGTAATCTGTTAGCAATAGTAATGATGAGTTGCATGTAATCTCTTAACAATAGTAGTGATGTGTTGCATGTAAACTCTCAACAATAGCAATGATCCGTTCCATGTAATCTGTAATGATGTGTTGCATGTAATCTGTTAAAAACAGTAATGAAGGGTTGCATGTAATATGTTAGCAATAGTAATGATGCGTTGCACGTAAACTGTTAACAATAGTAATGATGAGTTGCATGTAATCTGTTAGGAATAGTAATGATGGGTTGCATGTAATCTGTTAGGAATAGTAATGATGGGTTGCATGTAACCTGTTAGGATCAGTAATGATGGGTTGCAGGTAATCTGTTAGGAATAGTAATGATGGGTTGCAGGTAATCTATTAACAATAGTAATGGTGGGTTGCAGGTGGGGGCATAGCTAGAAATCACTGGGCCACCCTGCAAAAAGTTGCATGGGGACTCTCCCTCTGCTTTCTGCACAGGTAAATTGAGAACCAATGTTGTTAAATTGGCTAGTGCACACTTGAATGTGTTTTCCCCATGCAGATAAAAGTGACAGCAGTGAAGCACTGGAAGCATTTTCTCTATCAATTACATTAGCTTCTGTGATAGAACATGCATGTTTTCACACATACAGACACCCATGGTGTAAAGGAAATGCATATAGAAAACTTACAGATGAGAGTTCTGTACTTCCAGCCTCAGTTTATTACACTCACTCTGTCCATCTCTGATGGAGCAGAACTGGCTCAGCAAATTTCCCCAGCATCATTACAGTACACAGCACTTGGGGAGGGGTAGAGAGGTTGGGGGCTGGGCATTGAGCACAAGAGCCTGCTGCGCACTGAGTATTGACTGTCTACAAATCTTTGTCTACAAAACTTTGTATGATTTGTAGTCAGTAGCTGAGCAGATGCAATCATTAGAACAATTGTGCAGACAGCAGAAAGCCTTTTCTCTCTGTTCCCAGAATCCTCAAGCATCACTATGGTATGGTATGTTTTTTCTCTCTGTGCCCTTAGGTGTCAGTCTCTCAGGACAGGTAAAAGAAACTTCTCCCCCTGTGGCTTCTGGGCCCCCCTGCGGCTGCATCCCTTTCAGGGTCTATTGTTACACCCCTGGTTGTAATCTGTTAGCAATAGTAATTATTAATTGCACATAATCTGTTAGCAGTAGTAATGATAAATTGCATAGAATCTGTTAGCAGTAGTGATTATGGGTTGACTGTAATCTCTGAATTGATAAATTGCATGTAATGTCTTAACAATAGTGATAACGGGTTGCAGGTAATCTGTTAGCAATAGTAATTATGGGTTTTATATAATCTGTTAGCAATAGTAATGATGAGTTGCAGGTAATCTGTTAGCAATAGTAATGATGGGTTGCATGTAATCTGTTAGCAGAAATAATGGTGGGTTGCATGTTATCTCTTAAAAATAGAATTAATGATTTGCATGTAATCTGTTAGAAATAGTAATGATAAATTGCAGATAATCTGTTAGCAATAGTAATTATGAGTTGCATGTAATTTCTTAAAAATAGAATTGATGAGTTGCGTGTAATCTGTTAGCTACAGCAATGATGAGTTGCATGCATGTAATCTCTTAACAATAGTAATGATGGGTTGTAGGTAATCTGTTAGCAATAGTAATGATGAGTTGCATTGAATTGCTTAACAATAGTAATGATGAGTTGCAGGTAATCTCTTAACAGCAAATAGGTGAATTCCGCTACACCTCGGACACCAGGATAGTGCTGGAACTAGGCGACTTGACCCATATATGCAGCAAAAAAGGACAAAGTTCCACACAAAATCCTAAATTCAATCGAGTCCCAACTTTATTGATACAGGTAAAAGCCACCTTGACTGTATGGCTTTTACCTGTATCAATAAAGTTGGGACTCGATTGAACTTAGGATTTTGTGCGGAACTTCGTCCTTTTTTTATCTCTTACCAATAGTAATGATGGGTTGCATGTAATCTGTTACTGTAACGATTGTGGGATTCTCTCCGTGATCAGCGCACAAGATGTGCGCTGACACTGCGGAAATCCTCCACAAGCGTATAATTTGAGGGAACCCAGCAAAAGGTGCAATGCACCTGTAGAGGGAAATTCCTGTCGGCAGGTGGCGCTGTGGAGTGCAGAGGAACAGCTCCTCTTCCCTGCCACACACGCCAGACAGGAATTGCACGAAGGGAAGAAACGCAGGGCAAGATAGCCATGAAAGAGAGAGATCAAAGCGACAGAGGGTATGTGTGTCCACCAAACTAGTCGCCACCCTGCTGCGACGATGAACACACAACCATGAAGACAAAGCGAGAAGGCAATCGCTAGAGATGGCGATTGCTAACAGCGACACAAGACCGAATAAGCACAGATGAGGAATGTATGTATGTCCACCAATCTAGCGGCCAACCTGCGACGGTGGACACACAACAGAAGAAACCAAGTGAGAACGCAAACGCAAGAGAAGCGATTGCGGAAGAGAATGAGCACAGGGACAGATTGTATGTGTGTGCACCAAACTAGTCGCCAACCCGCGACGGTGCATACACAACAGCAGTTAAGAAGTAGGAACGCAATCGCGAGAGAGGCGACTGCCAGAGGTGACACAAGGCTACAGCAAGGCAGAGCACGAGAGTAGCAAAGGCACAGCAAATCATACAATAAGAAGATAAGGAAAATAACAAACGCTGGCTAAAGCGGATCATTACAGTTACACACAAATTTGATAGTACCCCTCTAATGTTAATGCCACTTCCTTTGCCTCCCTTTGGTAGCCTTCATGACCTAGGGGCCCACACCAATAACAAATGTAGCCCTAAAACACCCGATCTAGAGCATGGTTGTCTGTATCAAAGAAAGAAAAGGTTAGTAGTAGAGAGCCCTGCATATCCCTGGGCCATCCTACGGTCACAGGGACTGCACCACTATAGCTACGCCCCATGAGCGTTAGTAATGATGAGTTGCATGTAATCTGTTAAAGGGAACCCGAGGTGAGAATAATATGGAGGCTGCCATATTTATTTCCTTTTAAGCAATACCAGTTGCCTGGCTGCCGTGCTGGTCCTCTGCCTCTAATACTTTCAACCATAGACCCTGAACAAGCATGCAGCAGGTTAGGGGTTTCTGACAATATTGTCAGAACTGACAAGATTAGCTGCATGCTTGTTTCTGGTGTAATTCAGTTCACTACTGCAGCCAAATAGATTAGCAGGACTGCCAGGCAACTAGTATTGTTTAAAAGGAAATAAATATGGCAGCCTCCATATCACTCTCACCTCGGGTTCACTTTAACAAAAGTAATGGTGTATTGCATGTAAACTGTTAGCAATAGTAACGATTAGTTGCAAGTAATCAAACTTTCTAACTAATTGCTTTATTGCAAGTATCAAAACAATTTGTGGCTAGATTTTTTTTATTTTATTTTACTTTAGATGTTAACATCACTCTGTATTAACAAATCATAAGCAAAGGTAAATCTATTGTAGTCTACCATGCTGGTCAATAATGACCGGAGACAAGGCGGTCTAATGTTACCAGTGCTTTTTATTATTCATCAAGATTCTCTTTCAGAACCCATTAAAATAATAAGGAAATGAAGGCCTTTATGACTGGTAGAAAGGAAGTAAAGCTTCTCACTTATGTAAGCAATATATTACTCATGTTGTATGATCTCATTAAATCAGTTCCAGCTGCAGTAGAAATGATTCCTTAATCTGAACAAGTGGCCAGTTTCAACATTTATTTAAACAAACTGGAAATTTTGAAGGTCAATTTCGAAGATGAGAAGGTTGCTTGATTAATGTCATAAAAACAAGGAACACCAAGAGCCCCAATAGTGTAATATGTACTGGTAAATGGTTACTAGATAGAGTAAATATTAATACTCACAAACCAGGGTTACCATTAGGCCACCACTGTAAAGGCAGGTGGGGAGATTTTCCTGACCCCACTCAGGAATAAGAAGTCGCTCTCTGTAGATGAGAAAAAGGGGGTTCAACCCTCCACCCAGGGTGGACTCAATATTATGCAGGAGAACAGAGGCGCCAAAAGGGTAAAAGGAAGCTAAATGAGCTTAAAAACCAAATTCTTGGTAAATAGAGGAGGTAGTGTTGGACTTACCTCCTCCAAGTAGACACACAACGACTGTAGTAAACACAGTCAATATATTTTATTTATGAACTCCAAATATGCAACGCGTTTCGCAGGTTTGATCCCGCTTCATCAGGCAATAACAACGGAGCAATAGCATATGTGGTCAGTAGAAGAGCCAGGCACCTCTGAGACAGAGGTGCCTGGCTCTTCTACTGACCACATATGCTATTGCTCCGTTGTTATTGCCTGATGAAGCGGGATCAAACCTGCGAAACGCGTTGCATATTTGGAGTTCATAAATAAAATATATTGACTGTGTTTACTACAGTCGTTGTGTGTCTACTTGGAGGAGGTAAGTCCACCACTACCTCCTCTATTTACCAAGAATTTGGTTTTTAAGCTCATTTAGCTTCCTTTTATCCTTTTGGCGCCTCTGTTCTCCTGCATAATATTGATTAATGTCATGGCTATTATGTTAAATGCTAACCTGGTTACATATATGTATATGTAATTTCCATGGAAAAAATAACAATAATTTGATACTAGTTATGGAAGTAAATATTAGTTCAGATCAAATTCAAGTCCCCTAGTTTGCTACATTTAAAGTGGCAAATAAGCGTCAAAAATCAAAATCTTCTTTGTCGATACTTTTCTCTCTTTTGATTGTAACCTTCATGACCTAGGCGCCCATACCAATAACAAATGTAGCCCTAAAACACCTGATCTAGAGGATGGTTGTCTGTATCAAGGAAAGGAAAGGTTAGTAAAGTATAACAGCTTTTTACAAAGCAAAAGGGTGAAGGTTTAAAATGTTTAAACAGTATGTATTTAGCATGGGGTTCCCCACAATATTGCACCTAGGCCTGTAGTTTAGTGATGATCGTAATCTGCTAATTACAATTACGCAACATTTTGTGTAATTTTTTGCAGTTGCACCCATATGTAATTACGTTTTGGACATTCAATTAATTTTGCATTAACCATTTGTAATTTTGCATAATTACGCACAATTTCTTACTATGTATGGTATGTTAAGTGGAAATAGTAGGAACAAGTTAAAAAAATAATAAAAAAAAAAACTTGTCGTTTTTAAAAATATCGAAATGCAAAGGAAAAATGGTTTTTAAACTCAGAAAAATTACAGTTTAAAGTGAACCCACAGTGAAAATAAACAGATGAGATAAACAATTATAGTTAATCCTCCTACTCCTAAAAATGACTTTTTAAAGTATCCCATGGTTTTCTTTTATATTTCAACCTTCTCAAATTAGGTTGAATGTTTTACTGTCTCTAATCCAGCCTTGTTCAACCTTTTTACCCTGGAGGAACCCGGCAAACACTTTTTGGATCTCAAGGAACCCTTGCAAGTAATTTGTGAATCTCCAGGAACCCCTGAAATTATGTTGCAGGTGGCATGGCCTTTAAAAGCTGGTGTGGCTGTGTATGTCACTACCCCCTATTACAGTGCCCTTCATTATAATGTCTCCTTCCCTGTGTCCGACTTCTGGGCACAACCATCACCAACGACCTGAAGTGGAAGGCAAACACCTCCTCCATACAGAGGAAAGCCCAGCAGAGGTTATTCTTTCTCCGTCAACTGAAGAAGTTCGGATTGTCCCCGAAACTTCTGACCAGCTTCTACTCTGCTACAATTGCATCTGTCCTCTGCTCTTCCATCCTAGTCTGGTACGCCAGCTCCTCCGCCAGCGACAGACACAAATTACAGAGAGTCATCAGATCAGCGGAGAGAATTATAGGAAAACCGCTACCTGCTCTGGACCTCCTCTACCACTCAAGGCTGAGCTCCAGAGCTTTGAGGATTGTAAATGACCCCTCGCACCCAGGCAACCGGTTTTTTCAGCCAGCTTCCTTTGGGCCGGAGGTACCGGTCCATCTACACCAGGACCACTAGACAAAGAAATAGCTTCTTCCCCTCAGCTGTAAACTCACTAAACTCGCACCACGCACTCCCCACCACAACGTGATCATGTATTGCCGCCACACATATCCCTCACACACCTGAGTGCTGTGTATCTATGCAAAAATTTGGAAATGTAAATGTAAATTGAGTGTTGAATGTTGTCTCTGTATGTAACATCTGATATAGTGTTGATCCTTTTGATGTATTCTGTGTACCCTATCCTACCTGTATCTGTACGTGCCAAGACCAATTCCGGGCACGACCCAGTCGTGCTTGGCGAAAATAAAGATTCTGATTCTGATTCTCATTATTCTTGTGCTTTTTATTAAGGTTCTTAATATTATTCTGACCCCCATTTAAGTGCTTCTTTTTACAGTACTCCGTATCATACTTCCCCCAACGATGGGGAAAAATGCCAGGGAACCCCCTACAGAGTACTTGAGGAACCCTGGGGTTTCAGGGAACCCTGGTTGAGAAAGCCTACTCTAATCAGTAGCAGTCTATTAAGTGTCCCAGAGTGAAAATACATGAACTATTGGCCTTGTCCTAACTCTTTCGGGCAGTAAAATAAAGCAAGTGAAAAAAGCCTAGTAAGTAATATGTTTTGTACTGTACATACATATGTTTATCTCATCATGTCACATATTGCTTTGGGTACATTTTAAAAATCATTTTTCCTTTGCATTTTCAAAATGGATTTTCTCAAAAAGCTACAAGGTCTTTTGAATTTTTATTTTTCCCACTATTCCCTTTAACATACTTATGTCACATTTTGGTGACAAAAGCATGTATGGGGGATTTGCTATTATATTTGCTTCGCTAAAGTCGTGCCTAATTATGTTTACATACAAAAATGTATTACGATTTTCCCTGAAATTTCACATTATGATTTTGCATCATAATGTGATGCAAAATTACGATTATGGGAAATTATGAGCTAGGACAGTAAGAATAGCTCCACCCCTTCTTCCCTATGCCAGACCAGCCGCATTGCTTTCAACACTAATGGGTTGTACCGACTCTGCAAGCTGGGTTAGCAAAGTTTCCCCACCATACAAAGTACTCTGGACCCCTGTGTTAAGGACAAGAGCATCTCCTTCACCTTTTGTTTGTCCAAGAAGGTGGTTGGCATAATGGCTTTTGGCAGGCCCGGCCCTAGACTTTTTGCCTGCCTGAGGCAATTTTCAAAGAAATCGCCGCCCCCCCCCCAAGCCGTGGGTGTGGGGGGCCACCCGAGCTGGAGGGGATAGCGGGCAGGAAGGGGGTATTGGGCCTAGCGGCGGGGAGGGGGGTCGGACCCCCCCCCCCTCCCTCGCTTGGGTCCCCCGTCCTCCGCTCCCCTACAGCTTTAAAAAATTCCGTGCTGGCTGCAGCTATGTGTAAGAGGCAACGGGCGGGGATCACTCACCTCTTCCTCATTCCAGGCCAGCCTGCGCTCCACTGACGTCACTTCCTGCTACGCCCCAGGAAGTGACGTCAGTGGAGCGCACGCTGGAACGAGGAAGAGGTGAGTGATCCCCGCCCGTTGCCTCTTACACATAGCTGCAGCCAGCACGGAACTTTTTAAAGCTGGAGGGGAGTGGAGGACGGCGGACCCAGGCGAGGGAGGGGGGGAGTCCGACCCCCCTCCCCGCCGCTAGGCCCAATACCCCCTTCCTGCCCGCCATTCCCTCCAGCTCGGGCGGCCCCCCACACCCACGGACGGGCGGGTGCCGCCCCCCCAGAAGTGCCGCCTGAGGCAAAAGTTTCACCCCGCCTCATGGGCGGGCCGGCCCTGGCTTTTGGCATCTTTTGTAATATCTGATAACCTCTCAATCACAAGGGTATGAACAGATATACACCCCATGAGACAGTTATAACATGTTTGTTTTTATGCCATAATCCAGGTAAACATGTATGCAACGTGGCCCAAAAACTACAAGGATCCAGACCACATGCCTTTTGACCAGATCAGAAGAGTGCTAGGGACTGAACAATAGCCATCATTCATGTCAGTCATATGATCCCTAAACCATGTCAGGGTCATCTCTATTGATGTTAGATATTAGATCATTTGTGATTGTCTCATGCAATGACAACATAGCATCTGTACATGTGATGCACAAAGTTTGCCGTCATCACCGCCGGTGAGGGTAGATATTAGGCAATCTGTCACCCATTTAGAAAAAGGCTCCTTCGCCTTCCATATTGTCAAATAAAATTAATTGTTTAAGTTCACTGTACTGAAGAACAAGAATCAGATATTTTCCAGGTGATTTATTGGCTTTTCTCTGCAGAAAATATACTTTCATTCAAACATAGACAGTTAACAAAAGCTACAATTTACTTTCATTTAAACGTGTTTTGTGTTCAGTGGTAAGAAAAGTGATCTAATTAAATGAAATGCTTTCAGAAAGAGTACAGCTGGCAGCATAAAATCAGTAGCAGCTGAGATGATTGTGATGAAGTACTTTATTCAGGTTCATTTAGGCTGAAAAAGCCCAACACATCTCCCCTGACTACCACATGCTTTGTGTAAATACACAACTAAATAGGCTAATGTGCACATCTGCAGGGCATTTCATTATTGCACAGAGGTTGCTATGATTTTATCACAGTTTTGTCCAGATTTAAAGATCAACTCTAGACACTGTCTTTGTAGTGGTTTAGCAGATGGTTGAGTAAGCAGAGTGCCCGGATAATACCCTTCATGTATCTTTTGGAGGTTCTGTTTCATTAGGCAGTGACGTAACAATCACGCCTGCAGAGGAAGCAGGCCGGGGAGGGGGGGCCTGGGGGGCTGAAAGCCAGGGGGGTGGCTTGTGGCTTTGGGTCCCGCCTCCCGCCCATATGCATAAACAAGCGGGTGGCCGCGGGTGAACAAAACATTTGTTTCTTATTTTCTGCACGGTGCACACTGTAGCTTCCCCCCGTAACTCCACATCCAACTCCTGCAGCCTGGAGGAAGAAGACACAGTCTGCCTACAGCTGCTCCTGAGCCTAATCGGAGAGGGCCAGGGAAAACAGGACTGGACCATGGGACTGCAGGGATGAAGGGTCTTGGTGTTGAAGCTGTTTTTTTAATATCCTAATTCTGTATGATTTCTGTTTGGGGGGAGGTGTCTGATACCTGTTTTAAGGGGGGTGGTGCCTGCTAATTTCTGGGGGTTTTGAGGGGGTGTGTCTGCCTGATATCTGTTTGGAGGGGGGGGGGTGTGCCTGCTGATTTGGGGTTTTTTAGAAGGGGGGTCCCTGTCTGGTATCTGTTTTGAGGGGGGTGCCTCCTGCCTTCTGGTTTTTTTTTTTGGGGGGGGGTGTCACCTGTCTCATAACTGTTTTGTGCGATGGAGAGGGGGAGCCTGCCTGATTTCTATTTTGAGGGGGGGGGGGGGTGCCTGTGTGCTTGCCTGATTTCTGTTTTATAGGGGTGGGGGTGCCTGTCCGATTTCTGTATTTGGGCGTTGACTTGGGGCAGAGTTTGCCAATTTGGGAGGAGGGGGTGGTTGAAGCAGGCAATTTACGTGCCCACTGGCGCCAGAACTTTGTGCGCCACCATAGGGAACTTTTTGAAATGTTGGCTTTGAGGGGTAATATGGGGGCCTGAAGTGCTATTTTTTGGCACCTGAGGTATTTACTTTTTTTTTCTTACGGCGGTTACGGTTACGAATGTGAAAGGGCAGTGGGGCACTAGGGTGGGAAGTTTGTGTTGTGGGTGGGTGGTGTTAAGTTAGGCATCAGCTAGGACATTTGTGAGGGGAGTAGGCATCCGGTAGGAAGTCTGTGCCGAGGGGTTGGAGGGGGGGGGGGGGGCTCCAAAGTTTTGCAGGGGGGCCCAGTAATCTCTAGTTACGCCCCTGAAAGAAGTTAAATCTTATGTCTTTTTAACACATTTTCTTTTTTAAGATTGTTTTTACACTCAGTAATGTCTGTCTGTCTCACTCTCTCTCTAATCGTAGTAATTTTTAAGTGGGTTGGCCTTTTCAGTCATAGCTGTACTTTGCTATATTGCCATTGCCAAATACCAGAAGGGGTAAAACTGACAGCCATCTTGAAAGAGGGCAAAGAAAGATAAGGTGAAGTGTGGGTATATAGAACCTTACTGGGAAGGTGTTTAATTGCACTGTGCAATGTAGTAGAGCCTGTTGTGCTTACTAAATTGTGTTTTATAGTGTGCAGGATATTATGGTAGGGTAAAACACAGTGTCAGAGTTTGTTTTATTTTAGTTTTGCATACTGTGAAACATGGTTAGAAATATATGGAGGTTTGCTGCTGTCTGTGACCGCAGGTTCTCACTCAGTTCCACTTCCTCCTGGGACCACTATGGAGCTTTGTGGCTGTGATCTATACATTGTTTTTGAGGGGCGCTGTCAAAAGATGGAGCCCAAATTACTATAAAAACAGTGTAATTTGGCTGCCAGCAATAGCTGGTAGCTAAATTGCGTCTTACCCCTGAGTCCATGGCAGCCTAGAGGGGTAATAGTAATGCCACTGTGACTTTTGCAGGAGAAGGGTGAGCCATTTTTCAGCTTTGCCCAGCGCCCAAATTTCCTGATGCCTTAATTACATGGATGGGTACAGGGAATCACACAGATCCCTACGTATTGTGTCAGGAGGCTATGCATTTACCTAATTCTTGTTGTAAGGAAGCAAATTATGGATTCAAAACATCATGAAACCTGAATACACCCCGGTTTCTATTTTTATGGGATTTTTGATTTTTTTCTAATTTTTTTATTCTCTTTCAATGATATTATATACAGTATATATATATATTATTTTATTTTTTCACCAATTTTTGATGTGCCATCAGATAGCCCAGATTGGAATGAACGAATGAAGTTTTAATGCTATGATACATGATTGTTTGCACAACTACGGTATTTTTATTAGTATTGACTATTAAAATAAAATAAAAATAATGAACCAGTACACACCGCACTACTCAGGGCTGATTGATAATGAGATAATGATTGATAAACTAAGTAGTTTATGAAGGACTATTGCCAAATATAATTAGTTTGATCATTTATTTGCATTTAGTTAAGTTTCTCTTTAAAGGCCCGATCCAATTTACGTTTTCTTATTAGTACTCTCCTAGGTGATATTGGGCCTGATGCTATTCCAGGTGATAAGTAGCTTGCAGATGAGAGCTACTTATCACCTTGCCATCGCACGAGGATTACCGGCAAATCCTATTGCCAGTTTCACTCGTGCGATGGCCGATCGTTAGGGAGCATTACTCAGGCGAAAGCCTGAGCGATGCTCCCTATTTCCGGGCGATGGGGAGCGAGGTTTACCCTGTGCTGCTGTCCATCAGCACCACGGCCTCGCTCCCCACACATGCGCACAACCCGCCGAACATCCGCCGCCATCTTTCGCCGCTGCATCTGGGGGTCTCCTTTAATAAGGAGTCCCCTAGAGCTCCCCGCCGGCCGCTGCTCGTCTCCGCAACCCCCCACAAAGCTAAATGCTTAAATTCCTTACCGCCGCTTTACACCCGTCGGCCGCCGCATCTCGCCGCAAGTCCCCGCTGTGTAATTACAGTGTACGAGTTACTGTAATTACACATACTAATAACAGAGTCCCGGCAAAGCATCTTTGATTCAGCCGCCGGGGCTCCCCATTGGTTCACAGGCTGGACCATTTTCATTGGTCCAGCCTGTGAACCAATGGGGAGCCCTGGCGGCTGAATCAAAGATGCTTTGCCGGGACTCTGTTATTAGTAAGTGTAATTACAGTAACTCGTACACTGTAATTACACAGTGGGGACTTGCGGCGAGATGCGGCGGCCGACGGGTGTAAAGCGGCGGTAAGGAATTTAAGCATTTAGCTTTGTGGGGGGTTGCGGAGACGAGCGGCGGCCGGCGGGGAGCTCTGGGGGTCTCCTTATTAAAGGAGACCCCCAGATGCAGCGGCAATGTCGTGCGTTAGCATGTTTAGACCTGCTTTTTGCAGGTCTAAGCTAACGCTCATGTCTGCCGGAAAGCATCGCTTCCCGGAGGCATGCAAAGTGTAATAGGATAGGGTGTAAGGAACTTGCTGGGCGATAATATCGCCCAAGCGAGTTCTTTTAGCACCCTGCCTAGGGCTAAATGCAATTGGATCAGGCGACTTTATAGTCGCCTGATTATCGGACTCACCAGCGTTTAACACTGGCGAGTCTGACAATTGCATCAGGCCCAATTTCTCCTTCTGAGGATATTTTTTCGTTATAAATAACATGCCTTTTAAGCCACCAGCAAGCAAGAAAATGCTCAGAATAATTTTGAGCGTACTTTTTTTACCTACTTTTTTTTCAATTTCAGAGTGCAATGGTTATTTTTAAACAGAAGATGAAAAATTATCTCTTAGGAGAAAATTTAGAAGAAAAAGTGAATTGGATCAGGCCCTTAATCTCCTGTTAAACGGAAATAAAGGTAAGAAGTCCTTCAGGATGATGCATCCTTTCATGTATTTACTTTGTTACTCAGTGTTTACACTATTACTGCATATCGGTGGGTGAGCCGCTACACAAACTGATGCTAACATTTTGGCTTATTTGAAGTGCCTGACATCTACATATTTTACGCCTAATGTGCATGCTGACGTAATTTAAAAAAATCTACAGCTTATTTCCAGACAAATATATGTAGTATTTTAGAGAAGAAACCTGTTAGTGATCATAAATCACAGCCTTTATAGATCTGAAAAAGTTAGTGAGCATGTTTTCCATTCATAATGAGACTGAAGAGCATCTGTCTGGCTCTGAGCCTTCATAAACAGCTTGTTATCCAACATTGTCTCCCGATACCTTCTTACCCCACGTGGATTGCAGGCTGAGTGCTCAGCACTTGATGCTTCATGAGTCACTTCATCTGCATTCATGCCCAACACAAATGCTTTGTGACTCCTCATTTCTAAACTACATGCGCTATCAATTACAGAGTCTGCAGCAAGAATAAATGTTAATCACTAAATAACATGTTTAATGGTGGCCTGAAACTTAATTTTGTATACTTTGCTTTACATCTGCAATTATTGCAATACACGTAACAACATCACAACATCAAGTAAAGGGTTAACATAAGAATGTAATGCTTTATGTGTGAGGCACACTCTAGGAGATCCAGTCTGTATAGAAATTTGTCTCCTCACTGATTTAGAAACCTCCACAGGCAGTTTTACTCGATGAAATAAGACTCCCAAGTATAATCCGAAGTATCTTTACTTGAGACTGAAAGCATAAAGGGATGTTTTTTAGAGCTTTTTCAACAGGATCACCTCACCAACTGAACTCAAATCTCAAACTGAATCATCTGCAAAATGGCTGCTGAGCAGGGAGTGACAGTTGGGATATGCTAACTATCTAAATCCTGCAGGGAAATTGGAATATACTATTATAAAAAATATAAATAATCACATTTAGAAAGGCTGTTGTGACAGCGCAAAAGTCATCAGTCTTGTCCTAACAGGACAATGTACAGCAAAGCTATGCAGGTATATGATGATTATTATCCTGTCATTTATGCGTTTTCCTAAATAGGTGCAGCAGTCAACCCCACTTGACATTAGTAGTCAATGCAGTGCTATGCAATTATCAGCTGTATATTTGTTTTGAATAGTGGTAATCATTACCAGACCTTTCTGCACTGTGGCTGTCCTGTGACTGCGGTTTTGGAACTCCATATGAATTACCTATTGAGTACTTGAGGGGTCAAATGTGAAATGAACTGGGGCCCTAAGCTCCGCTATGCTACTAGATACAGGAAAAGGTAGGAGTGAAGTGAAGTGATAAGTCAACATTAACCTGTACACGACCGTTGTATCCCCTGCACAATTCTTCACAACCGGAAGCATAAATACATGTACCCGTATTGTTTACCTTTCTGCTCCCGATCACAGTGCTGCTGTCGTTCATTTCTGATGCAATGCTGCCATTTAATGATCGGGGAATGGGAACAGCTAGTTCCCAAACCCGATCACGCTGACCCTGGCATTTCATTCCCGTAAACAGATACACTAACTTACTTCCAAGTACTGTTTACGGTCCTCGGAATTAAGTGTAGTGCCATCTGGTGGCCAAAAAGTAAAATGCACCAAAACACACACACATAATCCTCCTAACACACTATATATATATATATATATATATATATATATATATATATATATATATATATATATATATATATATAAATATTACATTTTAACCCCTTACACCCCTATATTTACCAAAATAAAACACTTGTAAAAAAAATGTCATGAGGGTATATTACTGTTATTTTGCAAATAAAGGCTTGTAATTAGTATTATAGTATTAAGAATCACTAAATGGAAAAAATGCACCTTTATTTCCAGATAAAATATTATCGCCATACATTGTATTAGGGACATAATTTAAACAGTGTAATAAACTGGAAAAATGGGCAAATAAAATGTGTGGGTTTTATGCACAGCATCAAGTTTTATTTTAAAACTATAATGGCTGAGAACTGAGAAATAATAATATTTTTTTTAATTTTTTCACTTATTATTCCCTTTAAAATGCATATAAAATAAACAAATTTTTAGTAAAAAGTACCACCCAAAGTAAGCCTAATTTGTTGCAAAACAACCTATATACAGATAATTTCTGTGTGATTAGTAATAATAGAGTTATTGGGGAATGAATGGGAGGAGCGTGATGTGAAAAGTGCTCGTTTTTAACAGAAAAATCCTGTAGTTGGGAAGTAGTTAAAGCAGATAAATGGTATTAATAAGCAAGAGAATGGCTTCAAGCACTGATGGATCAATGTTAACTAAACTATATTTCTTATAGTACAGCACCCAGAAGTATACTTCTTCAAGATAACACCTTATAAGTGATTTGTGCAGTGGTAATATCCCCTTTGGGTGCCACTATGTTATGTTTTAGTACATTTCAGGATGTTATTAGCTTTTTTAACTATTGCATGGCGTTTAAAGCCTCTACTCGTTTAATTATTCACCAAATG
Organism: Hyperolius riggenbachi; assembly: GCF_040937935.1. Lineage (NCBI taxonomy): Eukaryota > Metazoa > Chordata > Amphibia > Anura > Hyperoliidae > Hyperolius > Hyperolius riggenbachi. The sequence continues at coordinate 373,507,724 of NC_090646.1, forward strand.
TCTGGCTGTTTTCTATATTTGTTTTGCCCAGCTGTACCTTATTCAATCTATGTAGTGCAATGTGGTTACTGTGACAAGGTGCATAACTTTGCCTTAATCAACATTTCATTGCATCTGCCATTGTGAAGCCTATCATTCCAATTTGGCATCTTATTTCCACAAAATATCCACATCCTTGTGAGTTGTACATACTCTACATAACATTGTATCATTTCCAGGAATGGCAATATCACTATCTATTCTATACTGTGCACTATGTCACTGATGAAAAAAAAAGTCCCTGCACCATACCACTATCACACTACCACTGTTAACCCTAGTCATGTCTAGATATAGTCCATTTAAAACTACTGTTTGGTTTGAGTTGTTTCAGTAGAAGGTGGGGCCGCATAATCAGAGGCCAAATGGCTCAGAGTACTTCAGAATACATGCCTGTATGGCCAGATGGTGGGGTCATGTGTTCAAAAAGATATCTGGAGGTGATAATAGGATGGGGGTGCGCCGATTGGTTATTATGGAGGGAGAGTATAGTCTGACAAAAAGATCCTTGCTATTCCTCTTCTTTGCAGCAGCAATGCAATTATCTGTTTAGATTTTTATTTTCTTCATTTCCAGTTGTTTTCTGTGTCTTCATCTCTCAGTTCTCAATTCCCATCTACCATCCACCAGAGGTAAAAGTATATTAACCATTTAAGCCATGCGGACGTGACCGCCATGGCAGCGGCAGCTGCTTGAGCCGCAGGGGCGCGACAGTCATGTCCCTGCACTTGCTTGTGTCCGTGCGATAGCGAAGTGTTTGGATGCAGGGGGTGTTGACGGCCAGGGACTGAAGTCCCCTGAGCCAATCCATCATTGTGCAGCAAGATTGATAGCTGTTTTTGATCAAAAGCAGCGATCATTCTCATCAAAAACAGGCAGGCAGTGTTTATGTGATCGTGCACAAGCAAAGGCGTGCATGTGCGATCGTGATTGGCCCAGAGGCAGGGGGGATTGGCAGAAGAGGACATGTGTCCTCTGAGCCAATCCCAGCCTGGAAACTGAGAATGATGGCTGTTCCAGCCAATGAACAGTCATCATTCTCATAAAAAATTACAAACATGTAGACACTGATACAAGTGTATCAAAGAGTATCTCTGAGCAGATCTGTCACCTCAGAGCTGATTTATAAGCTGACAGGAGCTGCTAGAGATATGCTTTGATAAGAAAAGTAAGTTATCACACATTTTTTAAACTTTTAATAAAACTTATATCCCATACCATCCCACCCCTTATAACCCATACCGTCCCACTCAGGTAGATAACCTTACTTTTCCCTTTCTATTTTTTCTTCTCTCTCTTCTCTGTATACCTCTCGGCATACATTACCGTATACATCTCTGTATACGTCCCTCCCTAAGCCCCACTCTTTATGCACTTTCTAAAAATAAAAAAACCCTTTCTTCCTATCTATCTATCTATCTATCGATCTATCGATCTATCTATCTATTGATCTATCTATCGATCTATCTATGGATCTATCTATCGATTCATCTAGCGATCAATCCATCTAGCGATCGATCCATCTATCGATTCATCTGTCTAGCTATATATCTATCCAGGTAGCATAATGGCGAAAAGGGTTTACACCATTGAGGCCTGCACCTTTTTTGCAGCAAAGCAGTGAGAGTGAGGAGGGGTCATCAGGCAGTGAGTGGATACCTTTTACTGACTCTGAGTCACTGTCCAACAGCGACTCAAGCTCAGAGGAGTCAGGGCCACCATCTCACAGGGTGAGGGTAGAAGGAGAGACACAGCTTAGGGACAGTAGTTTGGCTAGTGAGGAGCAGCCAGGTCCCAGCAATGTGGCTAGTGGCAGTGGTCAGGGGTCAGCCAGGAGGTGGCCGATATCACGGCCAAGGGTAAGCCAATTACCACCAGAGATAACTAATGCCCAGTGGTCGCCTCCATGTATGGTGCTGCCAGACATCCCTGCTTTCACAGCAGCAAGCAGTATTTTAGTGCCCACCGAAAATCTGCAGCCTGCTGACTTTTTTGCTCTTTTTATGGATGAGAACATTTTACAACACATTGTGCAGCAAACTAACCTCTATGCTACACAGTGTATCTCTGCTAATCCTACCACTCTTTTAGCTCCGACATGGAGCCCCACCAATGTGCCTGAGCTGAAGGTATTTATTGGCCTGACGTTTTACATGGACCTAGAAAAAAAACTCAGCTTCATGACTATTGGTCAAGAAACCCCATCATCTGCATGTCCATTTATGCAGCAACTATGACCAGGAAACGCTATGAAATGCTGATGAAATGTTTGCATTTCAATGACAACACACAACATCTGCCCAGGGACAATCCAGCGCATGACCGCCTTTTCAAATTGAGGCCTCTTTTATCCCATCTAAGTGACAAATTCAAAGAGGACTACATGCCTGGAAAGCGGTAGATGAGTCCCTTTTGTCATTTCACGTCAGACTTGGTTTCAGGCAATATGTCCCCAGCAAACATGCACGGTATGGGATTAAGTTTTATAAACTGTGTGAAAGCCGTACAGGCTACACATTTGCCTTTTGGGTTTATGAAGGCAAGGACTGTCATCTGGAACTTGCTGGGTGCCCACCGTACATGAATAGTACTGGCAAAATTGTCATTGATTTGATAAGTCCCCTGCTGAACAAAGGGTACCATTTGTACAGTGACAATTTTTATGTCAGTGTACCACTTTTTACATTTTTGTACGCAGCACAAACAGTAGCATGTGGGACCACAAGGCCAAATCCCCAAGGTCTGCCCCTGGAGGTCATCAATAAAAAATTGAAGAAGGGAGAGGTGTGTAGTCTCTGCAGCAATGAGCTCCTTGCTCTAAAGTTTAGGGACAAGAGGGATGTGTTAATGCTGACAACCATCCACAATGAGACTACCATGACAGCACTGTCATGGAGAGAGGAGACCCAGAAGCCTGTGGCTATTGTGGAATACACCAAGAATATGGGAGGTGTTGATTTGGCAGACAAAATGTTGGCTACATACCAAGTGCAGAGGAAGTGGAAGGCATAGTACAAGAAGGTGGCAACGTACTTATTCCAGATAGCCATGCATAATTCTTTTGTGGTTTACAAAAAATCTGGCAATGGAGCCTCATATCTAACATACCAGCGAGCGGTGATAGCATCCCTAATTTATGAATCCAGTATTTCCAAAGTGAGGCAGGCACACCATCCGTTTCTCGGGGTGCTTGGCGAGCTGGCATAGGCAGTGCCACACTCAAAGTCCAAACTCACAAATCTCACCAGCACACCACAGGTTAAAGCGCACCTTTTATTGTGCCAGTATCCACAGAATCCAACAATTGTTTCGGGGCCACGCAGGGTCCCCCTTTGTCAAGGCATATGGTTACCATATGCCTTGACAAAGGGGGACCCTGCGTGGCCCCGAAACAATTGTTGGATTCTGTGGATACTGGCACAATAAAAGGTGCGCTTTAACCTGTGGTGTGCTGGTGAGATTTGTGAGTTTGTAATTTATGAATCCGGCCATACACCACAGTGCACAGACCAACAGGATTCGGAAGAGGTAATGCAACTTTGCGACAAACATTTCATTGCCTCACTGCCACCAAATCCTGGAAAACAGTACCCCCAAAAAAGGTGCAGAGTGTGCGCCAGGCACCAAATAAGGAGAGTCTCCCGATATTAGTGCCCAACATGCCCATCATGACCAGGACTGTGCCTTATTGGGTGTTTTGAGGCCTACCATTCACTGCTGAACTATTAGACTATTATTTTTATTATTTTTTATTATCACTACTTAATATCCCTGACATCTTCTAAAGGTTTGCAATGAAGAAAGGAACCTCACACAGAAACCTCACACAGCAAGAACATACAAACTCCTTGCAAATAATTTCTTTGCAATAACTGAACCTGTACTCTAACATTACAAAGCAAGACTACTAGTCCCTTAGCCTCTTTCTGCAGACCATAATTTGGACTTCTGACCTTGGCTGATTATTTTCCTTGGCTACCACTGGCTTGGCTGATAACTTTCCTCCTGCGACTGGCTTTTGGCTTGACTCCACTACTCCTTTACTACTGAATTTGCTGCATGTTAGACCTCCAAGGGTGAGTCCCAATATGTTTGTCATGCTTGTTATAGGGAAATAACATAGGCCTTGCTTTAATCATCCATCCTTTGATGAAATCCGAGACAATGAACTTCATTCAGAGTGGGCCTAATGCTAACAGCAATACATACCCTCAGTATATTTTGCAGAGTTGCTCATTAAAACAAATGCACACCTTAGAGCTAACAATCTGCTACAGGCTCAACTAGTTTTGAAAGTGGCCATATGTGGCACCATTTTAACCATGAGTATGAGTATGTTAATTTTTTTGGGGTGATATAAAGCTTAGGCTTATGTCATATGAAAATATATTTAGTAACAAAGTCAATCTAATATTTTGCAAAATGTGAATTTTAATTTAATGGTCAAGTTTGGGAAAATGTTAGGAAAACTACACGAGTCGGCAGCTTACAAAACACCCATATTTGAATAGCCCTGGTTGTTAGCTTTGCGCAATGGTGACATGTGTGGCCTTTTTCTCATGTACTGACTCTTCTGGGGCTATGGAAAGAAATAATGGCACTATAATAATTCCTGCAAAAAATGATCTGCAAAAACTCCATAGATGCAGCTTGAGAATAATTGCCTGCTGTGCATCTAGATTATTTTCAAATCATGCATACATAACCTCATTTTTATCATAATGAGTTGGAGAATACATTTTAATGTGTCTTATAGCTTGAACCCATGTTACATAGAAAATAGGTAGGGACAAACTCAATGCATCAAGAAAAATAATGTAATTTTCAATATTGTGATCAAATGTGGGAAAGTTTCAGCAAAACTACACCAGTTGGCAGCTTACAGAACACCCATATTTGAATAACCCTGGTTGTTAGCTTTCCACAATGTTGACATGTGTGGCCTTTTTCTCATATACTGACTCTGCTGGGCCTAGGGAAAGAAAGTATGGCGCTAAAATACTTTGTGGAAAAATTGCCCTGTACAAAGCCACATGGACACTTCGTGGTTAATGGCATGCTAGATGCCCAGATAGTTATCAGATGACATATATGGGGTATCCTTTTAAGCATGATAAGTTGTAGAATAGATTTTAGTTTTTTGGGGGGTTGAGGCATGTGTCTTGTGAATTACTTTTAGTCACATACGGAACCAAAAGCAATAATTTTTTTTTCATATTTTCAGTACCAAAATAAAAAGTTTGTAAAAATAAAACAAAGTTACAGACTACATAAATAGTTACCTTAGGGACTCAGCTTTTTAAATATGTATGTCATGAAGGTATATTACTGTTATATTTGCATATAAAGTCTTGCAGTTATTGCTAAGGAACAATGAGAGTCCGTAGAAAAAATACACCCTTATTTCCAAATAATATATTATCCCCATACATTGCACTAGGGACATAATGTAAATGTTGGGTTTACCTGGACAAATGGGCAAATAAAATGTGTAGGTTTTATGTACGGTAACATTGTTTATTTTAAAACCATAGTGGATAGAAATGATGAAATACTGTATTTTTTCATTTTTTCCCTAGGTTTTTACCTTTAAAATGCATAGAATACAAAGAATACCACAATTAATAAAAAAAATATCAACCACAAAAAGCCTAATTGATTTTGAAAAAAAAATAAAAATCATTTTGTTTGGATAAGTTGTGATAAAGTTATTGGAGACTGAATAGGAGAAGCGCTTAAATGTGAAAATTCTTCTCGTCCATAAGGTGAAAACAACCTGTGGGCTGAAATGGTTAATTATTCTCTATTAGGGCAGCCCCCTCCTTCAACACTTTCAAGAAGGCCCTCAAAACTCACCTTTTCACTCTGACCTACCACCCCTCACTAGTGCTCCAAACCCACAGCTGAACTCTGATCCGCTACCTTTCATGTCCTTACCTCTCCCTCTAGAATGTAAGCCTTCGGGCAGGGTCCTCCTCCTTTTGTGTCCTACCTGATCATGCACCGCCATTACTGTGCACCCATGCTATGCATTTGAGTGAACTCAACTTGCCTAATCCCCATGCTCCAATCCAGTGGCTGACTAAGGCATTACCTTGTACTCCTACTGTGCTGCGTGATCTGGTATTTCTTGTATTCCTGTATTGTCATACTGCTGTATGTCACCCCAAAATATTGTCAGTAACCTTAACTAATGTCTAGCGCTGCATAATATGTTGGTGCTTTATAAATACAATAAATAAATGAATATGGCTTTTAGTGTATCTGCCGCCACCCACAGTAGTTTTTTTGGATACTTTTTCGGCCTTTTAAAGGAAACTTGAAGTGAGAGGAATATGAAGGCTGGCATATTTATTTCCTTTTAAACAATGCACATTGCCTAGCTGTGCTGCTGATAATCTGCCTCTAATGCTTTAAGACATAGACCCTGAACAAACATTTGGATTATATGTTTCTAAAAAAGATCTCACAAATTAGCTGCATGCTTTTTTCAGTTGTGTGATTCAGAAACTACTGACAAGAAAGATCATATGTTATTCAATACATAGTCAATAATATGCCTATGACACCTCCATATGTCTCGCACCTCAGGTTCCTATTAATAATAGGCAAAATACTGCCCTTAAAGCTGGAACCAAAGATTCTTGGATTTTCTATATTTGAATTAAACAATGAGGAGAGGGTCCTAAGGAATCCCCACTCATATCAGTTTAGTGGAGAACGCCCACTGTATCATATCAGTTGTTTAGGGGAAAATATCAGTTAAAACAGTTAAAGAGAAACTCCAACCTAGAATTGAACTTTATCCCAATCAGTAGCTGATACCCCCTTTTACATGAGAAATATAATGATTTTCACAAACAGACCATCAGGGGGCGCTGTATGACTGATTTTGTGCTGAAAACCCTCCCACAAGAAGCTCTGAGTACCGCGGTACTCTGGGCAAACTGCCACAATGTAACAATGTTCACAGACAGGAAATAGCTGTTCACAGCTGTCTGTAATGGCCAGAACAGCTAGGAACAGCTACATAACCTGCCCACAGTAAAAATGTCACCATGTAATAAATGTCAGAATGTAAATCAGGGGAGGAAAGATTTTACAATGAGCAAACACTGACTAAATCATTTATACATAATTATGGTAAAAAATGAAGCACTTTTTTTACTACATTATTTTCACTGGAGTTCCTCTTTAAAGAGGAACTCCAGTGAACATTTTACTGTTGGCAGGTGATGTAGCTGCTGCATGGTTTTTGGCAGTTGGAAACAGCTGTAAACAGCTATTTTCCACAATGCAACAAGGTTCACAGACAGGAAACTGCCAAAAGTTCGAACTTTTCTTGTAGGAGGGGTTATTTATGGGAGGGGTTTCACCACAATATCAGTCATACAGCGCCCCCTGATGGTCTGTTTGTGAAAAGGAGTAGATTTCTAATGTGAAAGGGGGTATCAGCTACTGATTAAGATAAAGTTTAATTTTTGGTCGGAGTTTCTCTTTAACTTACCCTTTGCTAACTTTTACCTGCTTAGGAAGTATTCCATGAAGAGACACTTGGGGGCTGGCTGTAATCACATCTTTAAGCATGCTGAAAATCTCATAATGCAAATTGGGTGCATAATTAGAAATGTATTTATTTGAACATATGCCCTTTAGTCTTTATATGTTATTCAGACTGTATCTAAACTGACTTCCCAGAGGTGATTCCACACACGTTTTGTATGTTCATCTGTTTCAGAAGATAAGAGGTACTTATCTTTCAATATAGTTGAAACATTTTGTTCTTGCCTGTTCTTATTGCCTTCCCTGTTTATATGTGTATAGAAAAGTATTTAATCATCACTACAGTCATGGATATTTATCATCACAAACTTCAAGAAGCATGTCACAGTTATTTAACCATATATATTTCACATTATCACCTTCATTACTGATAACTTAAATCAAAGTAAAGGTGGCCACACACCATACAATTTTTTAAATATCTGTTCAATTTAAGAATTGCAATCAGTTTTTCTGACTGATTGTAACATTTCAAAAATCTGACCAATGTACCACACACCTATGTTCAATTTTTCCCTAATTATGATAAAAATGATTGGAAACTCTGACAAAATTGCTAGAGTGTGTATATTAATAAATTCACAATCTAACACACACCATACAATCTTTAGAAAGATTGAAGAAAAATATCTGGCATTCCGGATCGATAAAAATAGAAGAAAACGTGAAATCCGATCGGATTTTTCAGTCGAATGAAAAAAAAAGCTTTTATCGAATTACTGTAAAATCGGATCATTCTATTGTATCGTGTGTGGCCACCTTTAGTCTTAATCTCCAAATGCATTATCAATTTGTAACTGCTATCTAACCAAGTTATGTTATTTCAACTTCATCACAAAACTTTTTTTATTTTCTTTACCAGTTCATTAACCTCCCTGGCGGTGCATTTCTGTCTGGATTTATCGGTCTAAAAGTGGTACATATTTTTCAAGCATTTTAGGCCTCCAATTAACCACTTCACAACTGAGGGGTTTTACCCCTTCAGCATCCAAGCAATTTTCACCTTTCAGCTCCTTCCATTCATTTGACAATAACTTTATCTCGACTTATCAGAATGAAATGTGTTAAATGTGTTTTTTTTATCACTAATTAGGCTTACTTTGGGTGGTACATTATGCCAAGAATTTTTTTATTCTAAATGTTTTTTAATGGGAAAATAAGAAAAAAAATTGGAAAAAAATCCTTATTTTTCAGTTTTCGGCCATTATAATTTTTAAATAATGCATGCTACCGCAATTAAAATCCACGTAACTAATGTGCCCATTTGTACCGGTTATTACACCATTTAAATGATGTCCCTATCACAATCTCTGGTGCCAATATTTTATTAGGAAATAAAGATGCATTTTTTTCAGTTTTGCATCCATCATTAATAAAAAGCCCATAATTTATAAAGTAACAGTATTATACCGTCTTTACATACATATTAAAAAAGTTCAGTCCCTAAGAAAACTATGAATGCATTTTTTATTATTGTAAATTTATTTCATTGTATTTTCTTACAAAAAAAATAAATGTTGGTAACTATTGGGGAGTGTGGGAGGTAAGGGGTTAATTTAAAATGTAAAAACAGGTCTTTGCATTTAAAAAAAGTACTTTTAGATGTAGTTTTACTATTTGGCCACAAGATGGCCTCAGTCTTTTTTTTGTTATATGTCCTGTAAGCGAAATATGTATGCTTACAGGAAGTGTACTGAAGATGGGAAACTTTTATTTATTAGAATGATCATGCAGCTTCTCATAAAAGGCGCCGATAATTGCTACGGGGACTTAGATCAATGATTAGGAATTGCTTTCTCATTCATTGATCTCCTGGCGGGCAGATGGCAACATGAACGAGCGCACAAATAAGCGGGAGCGCTTTCAGCAGTGGTAGCAGCGGGAGTACGTATATTTACTCCCCTGGGCGGTTAGATGAAGTCTGCAGGGGAGTAGATATACTGTACTGGAGCTGTGAAGTGGTTAAGTCATACCTCACCAAAATATATCAGAATAAAGGTCTTGTAGGCATCTCACTTGTAACAAAAGACTAGAACACAACATTGTTGAAGTAATTACATTTATGAATAAACTTCAAAAATAGTGAAACTGTACAAATAAGGCACCAGACTAAACAGTATGTACATATATATCAAATACACCTCCCGCGTGTGGTATATTTTGAAACAGGGAATGGCACAGAGGGCAACATCACAATCGGGGCAGTAAAAGCGTGATTCCTTTTGGACTTTTTTCCCTTTGCTATCAGTCATAGGCGGCCGGCAGAGAGTAGTCAAAATCCAGGCAAGCTGAGAGTAGTCAAAATCCAGGCAAAAATCGGTAACAGTAAGGCAGAAGAACTTAGCTCAAAAGCAGTTGGAAACCAAATGGCTATATTGTTAACACCCTGCGTTTTCAAATGAGCTTATCTGCCATCTCTGCCATGGCAGTCAGGTGACACAGAGGAGATATCAAATTACAACTTGTGATTAGAGACAAATGAGGAGGAATTAGAAAGGCTAAACTCTCCATAAACATGCAGGCAGCATTTCTATCTGTTTACCTTCTGTCCTGTGCAGCAGATCGGGGTCCAGATGGGAGAATCAGACAGGGTGAACTCTCTTCATACATACAGGATGCATTTCTCTATGTTTCCGTCTGTCCTGTGTAGATCGGGGTCCAGATGGGGGGATCAGACAGGCTAAACTCTCTATATACATACAGGGCACATTTCTCTATGTTTTCCTTCTGCCCTGTGCTGAAGTTCAGGTCCACTTTGCATTTTTGTGCTGCCCCCGGACCCCCGATGACGTCATGATTCACTGTCGGTCCACTATTATGATTGGCCACCGGGACTTCGGAGGAGAAGTGGGGACATGGGGATCCCAGCAGCCGGGAGAGAAGGTGAACAGCCGGGGGAGAAGCTGAAGTCCCGCTGTGCAGTGCTGATCGCTCGTGGGACTCCAAACAGCTGCTGGAGCCAGGTATTTCCCTACCACGAGCTGAGCCTGGGATTACTGCTCTGGGCTTATTTTTCCTACCCCAAGCTCAGATCAGGGATACTGCCAGGGAGGTTAATTTGCATATGGAAAACTTCTTGCATGTGTTACCATACACTGAGGTTGATCATTGCAGGATAAGCATTACTTACTGTGCCAACCTCAGCCCAGAAGAAAAAATCTTATTTAAATAAAAGCGACCCTGCAATGAGAGGGGTATGGAGGCTGCCATATTCACTTTAAATACTTCAAGCCACTGACCCAGAATGAATATACAGAGCCGATGCTGAGACTAAAGTATGACCATACTAACTGTATGTTTGTTTCAAGGATGTGATTCAAACACTAATGAAACCAGAATGATCAGCAGCAGAACCAAGTGATTAGTACTATGTAAATGTAAAATATATGGCAGCCTCCATATCTCTCTCACTACAGGATCATTATAAGGTCAACCCACAATACAGTACACAACAGTTGTACATCTTGAAGGACACCTGACCCTCAGCAAAGCTACCTAAGGTACGCACATGCACGTTTATGCTGGATCCACTACCTCTGTGCATTGTCCATTTCTCCCCTCATTCTCCCCAGTCCCTGTAATCACTCCTTGAAAAATTAGGCTTTTGGCTTGTCAATTGTTTGGCAAAAGTAAAATATGACTGCTGACTAAAGTCAAAACTCCTCTTAAAGTAAACCTGAGATGGTTCACACTGCATTATTTATACTTACCTGGAGCTTCCTCCAGCCCCGTGTGGTCTATTGGCTCCCCCACTGTCCTTTCTGGCCACTTTATTTTCCCATGGTAGCAGCTGGTATTTTTGTCGGTCAGGGCAAGTTGTCCCCTTCTACACGTGTGTAGAAGTAAGTATAATAATTCAGTGTGTACTGCCTCAGGTACACTTTAAGAGGAATGAATGAAGTAGGGAAAAGGAGGTAATTGGAGGTGATAGGAATGAACATTGCCACAAGCCTGCCACTTCCTGTGAAAATTTGACTTAATCCAAGTCAAATTTTTCATGGAGTGATTACGAGATGAGGGGGAATGAGGAGAGGAATGAATGGACAACATACAGAGTGTGGATCCAGTATAAACATACCTCTATGCTTACCTTAGGAAGTTTTGCCTCGGGTCAGGTGTCCTTGAATATATATTATTACAACAATAGTGGTAAAACATTTTCTACATAAAAAATATCTACTTATAACTAGGGGATTTCTCCACTCACCAATGGACCCAAGACTAATTTTAAAACAATTACATTATACAAGAAATACCTGTCTTACACAATCAGTCTTTCTATCTTATTATTACTGTTTTCATTAATGGATCACTTAAGCTATGGTGTGCTGGCTAAACTTGGCCATTGCTGATAAATTGTGATGACATTAACATAAATGCAGGCATAAGGAACAGAGAAAGGAAAAAAGAAAGTAGTGTTCCATGTATTAAAGTAGCCATAGACTTTGAACTTATTGTGCTGAAGGCAGGTTCTATCAAATTTTTGCAAGTTGAATTTCAGAATACTTTATATAATTTATAAACTGGTGATTAAAGTGATTCTACCATCAACTGGTATTATTTTCCCCAAAGTGAATTTGACGGCACCATTTTACATGTGGCTGGAGTTTGCTTTTAATTATTGTGGTTACAGCTGCTTATAATTTGCCTGAAGACATGACCTGCCCTAACTATCCTTAAATTTTTTCTCAAAGTACTTCCTTAATTCATAAACGTTCTTCCAGATCAGTGGTTTCAGCACACTCACAGCACTCTTTTGAAAGCCCAAGGGGCTGAATCAGTGGCATTTTGATTGACTTACGTGTGCTCAAGAGGGCTTTGCCTCAAGCCTGAGCTTACTAATGGCCCGTAGGGATTGAGATTAGCAATCAAAAACTGCTATTTTAGACATGTTAGATTTACATCAGCTGGAAATATAATTGGCATGTACAACGCAAACTAAATGACATGAAGATATATTAAAATTGACATAATGTTGTAGCTGAATCATGTATTTGCAATAGAAGTTTCTGCAAGTAGAGTAAATTTGCATACAGTGCAAAAGAAGAGAATATCTAATATGAAAGGTACCAGCTCATGTCATGAATATCTCTCTATAAAATCTGATTTTAATGGCCTTCGGGGGATTTTCATAAACAGAGTTGTCAATCCAGTGTGACAACCTTGAAGTACAACCCTAGAGGAAATGGGATAAATGACCAAAGAAGACAAACTGGGACAATGACCTGATCAGCAATACATAGGTTGTCAGTTTTCCTTGGCGTTATTTGCTGGAAGTATGTAAGATGTTTGCTGCTGTGTAATGACATCTTGTGTGCAGATAGGCTTACAGAAAAATGCTGTAAAATTACTGTTCAACAAGTATGTGACAAATCATGCTCCTACACTGAATTTCAAGTCATGCAGTTCTGTCACTTAAAGAAACAGCATTAAAGAATAAATAAATCATACATAGACTTCCAAGAGAATCCGGTAGGATAGAAAACAGCTGCCCCCTTTATTAATGGAAAATGAAAGAGGCTGGAATCTAAGCCCTGTGAAGACAATCTTGCTTCTCATTGAGAGTGGATGCCAAGATAATTACTTTACATTTGCTATGCCAGTCAACTGCACTGACTAGAGAAAAACTAACTTTCAGGATCAAACCAGCTCTTGGACAGTCAATGCTTTGTTAGAAAAAACTGCATGGAGGCGCCTCTGATAAGGGAAAGCATCCCTTGGGACCGTGGAGGGACCCCATCAGTTTTTGCTATATTTTGGAGGGACGTTTTCCCTCCATAATTTAAAATGTTCATCTGTCTGGGCCAGATACTGCTGTTTTGTTTCTGTTACAGGTCAAATACTGGAGGCAAGATTCCCCACTGGCTGATCCCTCTTTGTGTTTACAGTGTCATAACCAATCAGCTCCCACTTGACACTATATATCTGGCCGTTCTGCCAGGCTAAAGCTCACCTTTCTCAAAGCTGAAGATCCCCAGCCCCCTCCCTTTGTCGCTGACTGAAATCTTATTGGGGATTACTGTTTCCTACCTCAAGGTGATAATGGGGGTGTCATCCCCGCTTGATTGTTTGGACTGATATTTGTCAATAAGTTTCATTGATTGCCCTCCCTGGGCCTTTCTTGCCGGGGAGGTGCTTGTGGTTGTTCTGTTTAGGCACCACCTGGAGGGTCTTAGGGTTAGCCACCACCAGGGGAGTCTTAGGGTTAGGCACCACCTGGGGAATCTTAGGGTTAGGCACCACCTCGGGAGGATCTTAGGGTTAGGCACCACCTGGGGGGTCTTAGGGATAGGCACCACCTGGGGGTCTTAGGATTAGGCACCACCAGGGGAGTCTTAGGGTTAGGCACCACCAGGGGAGTCTTAGGGTTAGGCACCACCTCGGGAGGATCTTAGGGTTAGGCACCACCTGGGGAGTCTTAGGATTAGGCCCAGCCTGGCGAGTCTTAGGGTTATTCACCAAATTGGGGGTCTTAGGGTTAGGCACCACCTAGTTGGTTAGGGTTAGGCACCATAAGGGGAGGGTTCTGTGTGAGAGTAGGGAGCAGTTAGGTCATAATAATGACTTTTCTTAGCTATATCTAGAGCCCTTTATAGCCCAACAAATTTTGCCTATAACAGCATCCTTTTAAATAAACTAAAACTAGCTTTTTCGGCTACACCAGGTGCCCTTTGTAGCCGAATTTGGCATATATGGGCTACACCAGGCGCCCTTTGTGGCCGAAGTTGGCATATATGGACTACACCATGTGCCCTGTGTAGCCGAAGTTGGCATATGGGCTACACCAGGCGCCCTTTTTGTAGCCAAATTTTGGTTTATATGGGCTACACCAGGAGCCCTTTTCCCCAGGAGCCCTTTTCAAATAGACGCCTAGTAAATATTTACTAGCAAATATCTGTTGATCATGCACAGCACGCAGCAAAACATAGAAAAGTATACAGCAGGCAGACTGTGGTATTTGGAAGGTAGGTGAGCAGATAAAGAGCGTCGGTGATGTTTAGATGGGGAGTAGAATGAATAGAGTGTTAGACAACTTGGGAACGTAGGTAGGTAAAGATACAAAGATACACCAAAGGTTTTTGTTTTTATTTATCCGTACATCGAAAGTTAAATTAGACAAGCAGATTGAATATAATGTGAATGTACCAAAAAGCAAGGCTTTCTTGACGAAATAGTTTTAATGATCAAATATTTTTGAGTTGAGATTGCTTTATATAAACGAAGCAAGGCAGGAGTGCGGGGGACTGTGGTGCGTGGTATGTGGCTGCATTGCTCTGCACTGCATCAAGCAGTACAAAGTTAACAGTGGTAACATTATGAACAATATTTAACTGAATTTCTGATGAAATGTATTCAACACCGCACGACAGCCAGGGTCCCCAGTCTCTCTCACTGGCCAGGGGCCCCTAAACCACCATGCGATACCTAGAGGGCAGTTTAGAGGTAATGGGGGTGAAGTCCCTGGAAGTGAGAGATCCAGAGCTCGCCTGAATTTCCCTCTAGGTATCTCATGGTGGTTTAGGGGCCCCTGACCAGTGAGAGAGACTGGGGCCCCGGCTGTCGTGCGAACCAGTGTTTGCGATGTTACATTTCTTTTTTGCAGCTTCCAGGATGCGGTTGACAGGTGAGTGGTTAGGGAGGGGACTGTGTGGGAGATGCCTACACGCGGTGGTCCCTGTAAAAGATGTAATAAACGATTACCTCCAACTGAGCCTCCCAGCTGAATGCTAATGTATGCAATTCCTGCTACATTTGGTATGGCAGGCAAAGGGTATATAACCGTACACGCGATAGGCCGACTGGCGCCTGCTGACCAGATAAAGGTAGGAAATTGTTTGAACTGGTAGTGAGCAATTGTGTGTGTTGCAGAAATGTATTTAACCTCTTCAGGACCACAGGCTTTACTCCCCTAAAGACCAGGGCTTTTTGTGTTAAATAGGCCACTGCAGCTTTACGGCTAAGCTGCAGGGTCGCACGACACAGCACTCAAGTGATTTCCCCCCCCCCTTTCTCCCCACCAACAGAGCTGTCTGTTGGTGGGGTCTGATCGCCCCCAGATTTGTTTGTTGATTTTTTATAAATATTGATTGTTTTTTTTTTAAATAAATATATGTATTTTTTAATATATTTTACCACCCACCTTCCCTCCCTCCCCTGGCCAGCCTATCACAGCGATCGGCTGTGATAGACTTCAGCCTATTACAGCGGATCACTCTTTTGGGACACAGGGGGACAGCGTGTCACATGGCTGTCTCCAGTACAGCGCTGCAGTAGATCGCAGCGCTGTATGGGTACATAGACGGCGATTTCGCTGTCTAACAGTCTCCCAAGCGGCAATCGCCGCTCGAAGACTGAAGGCAGGGCGGAGCTCCGCCCCCGAGCAGGAGATGCGCACTCAGCCTGCGCGCTATCTCCTGCAAACTGCTGCCCCAGGACTTTACGCCGATTGGCGTTAGGCAGCCCTGGGGCTGCCACCGCGGCCACGCCCATCGGCGTGACATGGTCGGCAAGCAGTTAAGTATATAGCAATGCAAGGTGGGAAACCAGATATACTTGCAAAAGTTGCTTTGCTTTGCTATGAAATTCATTGACAAATGGCAGTGTAAATGTATTGAATTAGTATCACTACTGTGAGCTTTTTAGTCAGTCAAGAGTAAATTTCCTTCTTCCTTTGTTGTGTTACATGACCCAGAAGGAACATGTGCAGCACAGAACTCCAGCTGCCATAAAGCAACATGTTTTATAGATATTGTGCCACATTCAATTCACTTTTTATCCAAAGTTTTCTCCTAGGAGATAATTTTTCATTGTCTGTTTAACCTTTTGAGGACCGACGCAAGTAAATCCTATGCTGCACTTGTGGCTGCTCTAGGCTGATGTGACGTAGGATTTACACCACCCGCTGTTTCCACTCGCACCTGATCGTGTGCACCTGAGAGCGGAGATTAAGCTGTCATATGACAGCAAACATCTCCCCCCACTGACCAGGAGCGGAACGTAGTGATCCCTGTTACTGATGCGGCGGTGGGGGGGGGGGGGGGATCCACTCACCTTCCTGCTATTCCCACCGCGATCGCCACTCCCCTCCGCTCTGGCCGGCATGCTCACTTGATCTGACGTAAGTGTCATCAAGTCGCGACCCAGAACTTAGCGTCAGTACGAGCAGGGATGCCGGCCAGAGCGGAGTGGACCACAGCAGCTCATCGCTGGAGCCTGGGAGGTGTGTAAAGGCTGCTGCATACTGTGGGGACACCTGGCCACACAGAGGACATGATGCCTAGCTAGCCACAGTGGGGATCCGGCAGCCTGACCCCCCCCCCCCCAAACGCCACCCCCCTCCCCGCATGCAAAATCGCCTGGTCCTTAAGGGGGGTTAGGCAGCCGGTCCCCAAATGGTTAAAATAACTTTTCAGCACTCTTCAACACCTTTTCACTTATCAGCTTGAGCTTAAGCCCCCTTGGGACAACTAGCCTCTTCTTCACACAGTGCTCTTATGAGCATTGGAGACAACAGAAAGTAGGTTATATAAATAATGATTGAAATTTACAACTAAGGAGAGTATTTTTCTTTTCATTATCCTGCTCAGCCACTCAACTCTTTTTAGCCTATATTTGAAGGAAAACTCCAGCATCTATTGATGGACAGAAATGGGGAACTTGTCCAAACAAAACCAACAGCCAGACCCAGTGGCAGAGCTACAGACCTTGGGCCCCGGCACAGCATTTGGACCAGCCACCCCAAAAGTCCCCCAACCTCCTTCTATCCCTACATTATTAACTACTTAAGGACCATGGTGATTGAAATCTACGCCCTGTTTTGGCGGACTCCTGGCTGGCAGGGAGTAGATTTCAATCACTGCCTGCTGCATGCATTCGCCGTTTCCATCGATCCCCGCCAATTGCGCCGCTCAAACCCGACGTCTCTCGCCACAGCTCACTGGCTCTGCCTGTCTCTATGACGGCAGAGCCATGTGAGCCGGTCAGGAGCCGAGTTCATTGGCTCCTGGCCATGTTTATCAATGTAAGCCGCTCCCACTGGCTTACATTGATAGACACCGTCAGGAGCCAATGAAAGCGGCTCCTGACTGGCTCACATGACTCTGCCGTCATGGAGACGGCAGAGTCTATGTCAGGAGGATCCCGGCGTGCGGCCCATATGCGCGGCGATTCATCGAGATTCTGTCGGTATTGTACCAGCTGGTACTTAAGTGGTTAAATAATCCCTCCCACACCAGTATGGTAGTCAGGTGTGCTCCCTCCTCCAGTATAGAAGCCAAATGTGCCCCCACTCCCTCCCCCTGTGAAGAAGCCAGATGTGCCCCAAATCCCTCCTTCCCCCAATATAGAAGCCAGATGTGCCCTACCCCCAGTATAGAAACCAGAAATGGCCCCAGTCCCTCGCTCCCACAGTATAGATGCCAGAAATGCCCCCACTCCCTCCCTCCCTTTTTGTAAAAAACAGAAGTGCCCCCCCCCCCCTCCCCTCCCCCCAGTATAGAAGGTACTTCAGGTACACTTGTGTTATTATCAAAAATTCCAATCATGTGGCTTTGAAAGGTAGTAATCCCTTCAACTTCCCTTAGCCATGACATGTCTCCTATTTGCATTTCACAAGTTCATTGTCCATTTTACCCGATGTAGACCTTTAATGCTACCAATTGCTTTGTGAAAACAAACAATCTTCTTGCTTGTGTTTTATAATATATCTTGTATACAAAGGTAAAATAACAGAGCTTTTACAGGACTGAAGCAGCAATTACTGAGGTGTATCTAGAGCTTTGTTTTCAGTCTGTACCCTCTAACAAGTCATTGGGAAATGTCTTCATGGTTTTGCAAGCTACGGATTTCTATCATCTCATCTTCAAAATAATTAATGTTTAATGAAAAACAGCAGAACATTACATCCTATGCATATAATCAGGCTCTCTATCTCCAATGTAATCTTTTCAAACAATGACAACAAAAGGAACACCATGAGGACATTGCAGTCGAGTCATTTTGTTACACGAGCTGCATAAAAGAGATAATCTAAAATCTCATTACATCTGAGACTCAGGTTACTGTATTCTCCATGTAGCATCCATTCCAAAGTGCAAATCAAACTCTGCAGCCATTTGTTTTTGCAAACACAAATTTGTAATTAGAAAATAGTCAATTTCCCTGGACATGCTTTTCATTATATCTAATCAAGGGACAGACTTCAATTAAAGTATCCATATTCTATCTGAGATTCCTCATTAATAATCCTTCTGGTTTAGCAACCTTCATCACACCCAATCTTCAGTGTCCTTGATTTACACTGTTGTGTTATAACATACCTTTCTCCCAAAGCAATAAACTTGATTTGATGACACTGACCTTGTGCTGTTAAGATAGGAAAGGACAAACCAGAGTTAAGGCAGCCATACACTGGTCGATGTGCCATCAGATCGACCAGCTGACAGATCCCTATCTGATCGAATCTGATCAGATAGGGATCGTATGGCTGCCTTTACTGCAAACAGATTGTGAATCGATTTCAGCCTGAAACCGATCACAATCTGTTCAGCTGCTCCTGCCGCCTGTCCCCCCCCCGCATACATTACCTGATGCTGGCTCCCGGGCATCTTCTCCACGCTGCACCGCTCTGTTCTTGCTCCATCTCGGCGCTTCCTGTGTCACTCCGTGACCAGGAAGTTCAAATAGAGCGCCCTCTATTTGAACTTCCTGGGTCACTGCAGTGACCCAGGAAGCGTCTGGATGGAGCGGGTGCAGCGCTGAGAAGATGCGGAGAAGACGCCCGGGAGCCCGCATCAGGTAATGTATTTTTCATCGGATCGGCCGCCGCTAGCGACGCGCACTTTACCCGCGGGCGATCGAGGGTAATTTCCCGCACGGCGCGATCGACGGACCGATCCGATTTCGGGAGGAAATCGGATCGTCGGCGGCGTTTACCGCGAACGATTGGCAGCAGATTCGATCCCAGGATCGAATCTGCTGTCGAAACGGCCGGGAATCGGGCCAGTGTATGGCCACCTTTAGAATGTTTAGCAGACAGGCAACAGGTCCCACTCTGCTCATATCAATTACAGGTTCTATGCAGATGGGGAGAGGGAGAGGAAGACAGAGGTTCCATCACTGGCACCCTCAGTTATAGCACCCCCAGTTACACTGCCCTCAGTTATAGTAACCCAGTTATAGTGTGTAGTGATTGCCGAGAGATGTATAGTGCCACATCATTCCAGCACATATGAGTGATGGTCACAAAGAGAAGCAGTGAGGCTGTGGCTATGTAGATCTCCCACCAAACACAAATTCATAGTAAAAATGCAACATTTTCGTAATACTGATGTTTGTTCAAATGCTGATTCAGATAATGCCTTTAATACTAACTATACGTAGTTTTCTTACACGTTTCTGAAATGTGAACTTTCTTCAGGCATGATGCAGAATTGGAACAGAACTGTACAAGTCAATGTTACATGCAGAAATCTATATACCTTATTTTTTGGACCATAAGATGCACTTTTCCCCCAAAAAAATTTGAGAAAAAAGTGGGTGAGTCTTATGGTCCGAAGATAAAACAAAGGGTAAAAAAAGTGCAGTGGTGCCCAGGGAGTGACTTACCCATTCAGTGCTGTACTCCTCTCCGCTTATCCCAACAGCGTCCCTCTTCTCCGGGGTCACTGGGGTCACGCTAGACCTCAAGCGTGACCCCAGGGCACGTGCGCCACCCGATCACCAGTATCAGCCATACCAAGGCTGCATTGTGGAGGCCACGTGGATGTGAATGGGAAATGTGGAGCTGTACGGCGGCAGGCAGCTACTGTACAGTGAAGCCAGAAGACAGACATCGGGGAGAAGAGGGATGCCAAGGGAGACGGAAGCGAGGTGGGTGGAGCACGCCGGCAGGATCAGACGAGATCGTAAGTTAGGTGAGGGTCCTTACTGTAGTGTAGCTTAGCCGGGAGGGTAGCGGGTGGTTAGTGTAGTGTAGTGTGTAGTGCAATGTATAGTCCAGTGCAGTGTAGTATAATGTGCAATGCATATTAGTGAGTTAGTTTAGTGTACAGTCTAGTCTGTAGTGTAGTGTATAGTCTAGTGTGTAGTGTCTAGTCCAGTGTGTAGTGCTGTGTATTATAATGTGCAGTGCATAGTCTACTGTGTAGTGTAGTGTAGTGAAGTGTAGCTTAGAGACAGTTTTGGGGAGTTAACGGTCCATAACACGCCCCTGCACCATAGATATACCTAGGTTTTGTTATTTTTTTTTCCTGATTTTTGTCCCCAAAACCTGGATGCGTCTTATGGTCTGGTGCATCTTATGGTACGAAAAATATGGATTGTGTAGGCTCATTCATCAATCTGACACCATGGCCCCTATGCAATAAACTTTTTTTCCAGGGTTTTCTCCTATGTGATATTTTCACTCTACGGCCCACATGCAATTAACTTTCTCTCCTGAGTTTTCTCCTAGGAAATAATTTTTTATCTTCTATTTAAAAAAACTTTACTGCACTTTGCAACTGTAAAGTACCAAAAGTAGGTGAAAAGTTACTATGAAAATAATTTTTAGTATTTTCTTACTGGTGGTTTACAATTTATTTTAATGGCAATTTTGAAAATATCACCTAGTAGAAAACTTAGGAGAAAAAGTTAATTGCATATTGGCCCTTGTCTATAAAATCTCTTTTATCTACTCTAAGACCGGCTAACGCCAATGGGCGTGGCCGCAGCAGCCGCCCCAGGACCGCCTAATGCCAATTGGCGTCAAGTCCTTGGGCTGCACTTTGCAGGAGATCGCGCGCAGGCTGCACGCGCATCTCCTTTTCGGGGGGCGGAGCTCCAACCCCTCTTCAGTCTCTGAGAGGCTATTGCCGCTCGGGAGACTGTTAGACGGCGTGATCACCGTCTATTTACACAGTGCAGCGCTGCGATCTGCAGCAGCGCTGCACTGGGGACAGCCGTGTGACACGACTGTCCCCCTGGGGGACAAGAGAGTGATCGGCTCTCATAGGCAGAAGCCTATGACAGCCGATCACGTGATTGGCTGGCTGGGGGGAGGGAGGGGTTTGGAAAGAGACATGAAAAGGGAAAAATAGTAAAAATCAGTAAAAAAATTGAACATAAATATTGATTTTTAAAAAAAATAAAGAAGGGGGGGGGGGGGTTGCGATCAGACCCCACCAACAGAGAGCTCTGTTGGTGGGGAGAAATCGGGGGGGGGGGGGGGGGGGGAATCACTCGTGTGCTGTGTTGTGCGACCCTGCAGCTTGGCCTTAAAGCTGCAGTGGCCAATTATGAAAACAGCAGCCTGGTCTTTAGGGGGGGTTTACCACTGTGGTCCTCAAGTGGTTAAACCATCAGCAATCAAGACTACTCAAAATAATTTTTATAGTGCTTTTCTCACCTACTTTTTGGTATGTCTTCAGTTGCTAAGTACTTAAAAGTAATTTAGAAAAGATGAAAAATTATCTCCTAGGAGAAAAAGTGAATTGCATATGGTCCCATGGCCCTTATTCAATTAACTTTTTCTCCTAGGAGATAATTTGTCTTCTTTTTTAAAATAACTTTTTAGCACTCTGCAATTGAAAGAGTACTAAAAACTAGGTGTCAGTATTACTCTTGCTGGCTGGTGGCTTTTAGTGGGGCTCGTAATGGCCCATTTCGACCTCTGTTAATTCGTTGTTATTTTGATTATGACCGTAATCTAAATTATAAGTCGGATCAGAATTATGATTCGTAAACAAAATTGGAGTTGGAATTATGTGTAATTTGGGTCGTTATATCAGCTTTGATTATACTTGCATTGTACATTGTCACACTCCATACATACTTACATACCAACATACATGTACGTTACCCCCAAAAAAGAAATGATATATATATGTGTGTGTGTGAGTGTGTATATATATATATATATATATATATTTATTTATATATATATATAAACCATAAATATGTGTGTATGCAGTATGGGTATATCTCCATAGATATATCTGTAAATATATATATATATATATATATATATCTAGCTCTGTAGCTTTGTGACTGAATCAGGACCTGGATTTACCATAAGGCACTGTAGGCTCATGCCTACAGGCACCTGATGATACTTAATACAGGGGGCACTTCTAGCTACTTAGTATTAGGTAGCCAGAGGTACACTCAATGTTATGTGATATTTGTGGCTACCTAAAAAATCATACATCATTCCAAACATTTTTTACAAATCAATAACTGCAAAGTGGGGTGTGCGTAATTATTTGGCCCCCTGAGTCAATACTTTGTAGAACCACCTTTTGCTGCAATTACAGCTGCCAGTCTTTTAGGGTATGTCTCTACCAGCTTTGCACATCTAGAGCCTAAAATCCTTGCCCATTCTTCTTTGCAAAACAGCTCCAGCTCAGTCAGATTAGATGGACAGCGTTTGTGAACAGCAGTTTTCAGATCTTGCCACAAATTCCCGATTGGATTTAGATCTGGACTTTGACTGGGCCATTCTAACACATGGATATGTTTTGTTTTAAACCATTCCATTGTTGCCCTGGCTTTATGTTTAGGGTCATTGTCCTGCTGGAAGGTGAACATCCACCCCAATCTCAAGTCTTTTGCAGTCTCCAAAAGGTTTTCTTCCAAGTCTGCCCTGTATTTGGCTCCATCCATCTTCCCATCAAGTCTGACCAGCTTCCCTGTCCCTGCTGAAGGGATGCACCCCCCAAGCATGATGCTGCCACCACCATATTTGACAGTGGGGATGGTGTGTTCAGAGTGATGTGCAGTGTTAGTTTTCTGCCACACATAGCGTTTTGCATTTTGGCCAAAAAGTTCCATTTTGGTCTCATCTGACCAGAGCACCTTCTTCCACATGGTTGCTGTGTCCCCCACATGGCTTGTGGCAAACTGCAAATGGGACTTCTTATGCGTTCTGTTAACAATGCCTTTATCCTTGCCACTCTTCCATAAAGGCCAACTTTGTACAGTGCATGACTAATAGTTGTCCCATGGACAGAGTCTCCCACCTGAGCTGTAGATCTCTGCAGCTCGTCCAGAGTCACCATGGGCCTCTTGACTGCATTTCTGATCAGCGCTCTCCTTGTTCGGCCTGTGAGTTTAGGTGGATGGCCTTGTCTTGGTAGGTTTACAGTTGTGCCATACTCCTTCCATTTCTGAATGATCGCTTGAACAGTGCTCCGTGGGATGTTTAAGGCTTTGAAAATCTTTTTGTAGCCTAAGCCTGCTTTAAATTTCTCAATAACTTGGCCCCTGACCTGTCTGGTGTGTTCTTTGGACTTCATGGTGTTGTTGCTCCCAATATTCTCTTAGACAACCTCTGAGGCCCTCACAGAGCAGCTGTATTTGTACTGACATTAGATTACACACAGGTGTACTCTATTTAGTTATTAGCACTCATCAGGCAATGTCTATGGGCAACTGACTGCATTAAGATCAAATGGGGCCGAATAATTATGCACACAGGACTTTGCAGTTATTTATTTGTAAAAAAAAATGTTTGGAATCATGAATGATTTTCGTTCCACTTCTCACATGTACACCACTTTGTATTGGTCTGTCACATGGAATTCCAATAACATTGATTCATGTTTGTAGCAGTAATGTGACAAAATGTGGAAAATTTCAAGGGGGCCGAATACTTTTGCAACCCACTGTAAATGCATTACAGTGTTATCAATACTGGTCTTGCTAATGGGTGGATAACAAGCTAGCAGTCTTTCACAATTCTGTCTCCAATTCTCAGATGTGCAAAGTCAGGGACACTAAGTGAATAATGTTGCTTCGCAGTGTTGCCTTGAAAATCAGCCGAGGGGAGATGAGCTGCAATAACAAAGAACATACAATCCCATTTCCACAGCAGTCATAATACTATGAAAAATGTAATGTTACTAAAAGAAAAGTAGGATGATTTGTAAATGATTTCAACTGCTCAACAGTTTGGGGTCTCTATGATTTTGTTTCATAATGTGCCAAGTGTTTTTAATAAGTGTCAGTTCTGGAATACAGGCAGACATATTTAACACTTGGACTCTTTTACCACGAAGCCATACTACTGTAATACATGCAGGATTTATTGTCTTCATGAATTTAGCAAGGTCTTTACTGACCATTATGTCATCCAGATAGCAGCATAGGCTGCTCCAAAACTTGTATATACAGTTTAGCATTAATAGCTTGATTAACTTTCCTAGGCATGCAGGGTGTCTTTGTCATGTGTGCTAATACATTACCACAACATCAAAGTGTCATCACCGATGCTGGCTTTGAACCATTGACTGTTATGAAGGATGTCCTTGCAATACTATGTTATTGGTTTTTTTTTTCTTTTTCCTTTTAGTATTGCTTAAAGCGGAATATAACCTAGGATTTCTTCTTTTCTCTAAAATATTATTTACAGCATATAATATACTAACACAATGTTGTTTTTTTTTTTAGTAAAACAGCATTCAAAGGGTTACATCACAGGGCTGACTCTTTCTTCTGCAGGGAGAACCTGCATCTGAACTGCTGTTAAGCTTATCTTGTGTACACATTCTTTACTTGATACATTTATGTAAACATTCTCTGGCTGTGCAGGACTTCAGCTGATAAGTCCTGGGGTGAAACACAGGTCAGAAATCACTGGTGGCTGCATTCACAACAGAATTACAACAGTTATGAATAAAATGCACCAGCAGCTTTAAAAAAAAAATTAACTGAACTTTGGGAAGTTATAATGTCTAAATGAATAATAATACTTGTGCACAAAAGCAAATATGATAATTGTATGGGTTATAAAAAGTAGGAAAACACATTTTTGTTGAAAATTTTGTCAGAGTTTTAAACCGCTTTAACCACTTGCCGACCGCCTACTTCATATTGGCGGCGGCAAAGTGGCAGCCCCAGGACCACGTAACGCAGATTGGCGTCAGGTCCTGGGGCACTCTCTGGCCGGGGATCGCGCGCTGGGATGCGCGCGCATCCGCCGGCAATAGGCTCCGCCCACCCGCGACGTCAACCCGCCGGCCAATCGGAAGCGCCGGCGGGTTGTTAACCCGACGATCGCCGGATAGGAAGCGTATAATACGCTTTGTAATGTTTACAAAGTGTATTATACAGGCTGCCTCCTGCCCTGGTGGTCCCAGTGTCCGAGGGACCACCAGGGCAGGCTGCAGCCACCCTAGTCTGCACTCAAACACACTGATCTGCCCCCCCCCCTGCCCCCTGATCGCCCACAGTACCCCTCAGACCCCCCCCTGCCCACCCCCCAGACCACCGTTTGCACACAATCACCCCCCTAATCACCCATCAATCACTCCCTGTCACTATCTGTCAACGCTATTTTTTTTTTTAGTCCCTAAACTGCCCCCTGCTCCCTCCTGATCACCCCCCCACCCCTCAGATTCTCCCCAGACCCCCCCAGACCCTCCCCCCCTGTGTACTGTATGCATCTATCCCCCCTGATCACCTGTCAATCACCTGTCAATCACCTGTCAATCACCTGTCAATCACCCGTCAATCACCCCCTGTCACTGCCACCCATCAATCAGCCCCTAACCTGCCCCTTGCGGGCAATCTGATCACCCACCCACACCAATAGATCGCCCGCAGATCCGACATCAGATCACCTCCCAAATCCATTGTTTACATCTATTCTCTCCTCTAAACACCCACCAATTACCCATCAATCACCCATCAATCACCCCCTATCACCACCTGTCACTTTTACCCATCAGATTAGACCCTTGCGGGCACCCAATCACCCGCCCACACGCTCAGATTGCCCTCAAACCCCCCCTTATCAATTCGCCAGTGCATTATTTACATCCGTTCTTCCCTGTAAAAACCCACTGATCACCTGTCAATCACCCCCTGTCACTGCCACCCATCAATCACCCCCTGTCACTGCCACCCATCAATCAGCCCCTAACCTGCCCCTTGCGGGCAATCTGATCACCCACCCTCACCAATAGATCGCCCGCAGATCCGACATCAGATCACCTCCCAAGTGCAGTGTTTACATCTCTTCTCTCCTCTAAACACCCACTAATTACCCATCAATCACCCCCTATCACCACCTGTCACTGTTACCCATCAGATTAGACCCTAATCTGCCCCTTGCGGGCACCCAATCACCCGCCCACACCTCAGAACGCCCTCAGATCCCAGCCCTGATCACCTCGCTAGTGCATTGCTTGCATCTATTTCCCCCCTCTAATCACACCTTGAGACACCCATAAATCACCTCCTGTCACCCCCTAGCACACCTACCCATCAGATCAGGCCCTAATTTGCCCCGTGTGGGCTCCTGATCACTCGGCCAAACCCTCAGATCCCCCTCAGACCCCCTTCCGATCACCTCCCCAGTGCATTGATTGCATCTATTTTCCCCTCTAACCGCCCCCTGAGACACCCATCAATCACCTCCTGTCACCCCCCTAGCACTCCTATCCATCAGATCAGGCCCAATACATCCTGTCATCTAAGAGGCCACCCTGCTTATGACCGTTTCCACAAAATTTGCCCCCTCATAGACCACCTGTCATCAAAATTTGCAGATGCTTATACCCCTGAACAGTCATTTTGAGAAATTTGGTTTCCAGACTACTCACAGTTTTGGGCCCGTAAAATGCCAGGGCAGTATAGGAACCCCACAAGTGACCCCATTTTAGAAAGAAGACACCCCAAGGTATTCTGTTAGGTGTATGATGAGTTCATAGAAGATTTTATTTTTTGTCAAAAGTTAGCGGAAATTGGATTTTTATTGTTTTTTTTCACAAAGTGTCATTTTTCACTAACTTGTGACAAAAAATAAAATCTTCTATGAACTCACCATACCCCTAACGGAACACCTTGGGGTGTCTTCTTTCTAAAATGGGGTCACTTGTGGGGTTCCTATACTGCCCTGGCATTTTAGGGGCCCTAAACCGTGGGGAGTAGTCTAGAAAACAAATGCCTCAAAATGACCTGTGAATAGGACGTTGGGCCCCTTAGCGCACCTAGGCTGCAAAAAAGTGTCACACATGTAGTATCGCCATACTCAGGAGAAGTAGTATAATGTGTTTTGTGGTGTATTTTTACACATACCCATGCTGGGTGGGAGAAATCTCTCTGTAAATGGACAATTGTGTGTAAAAAAAAATAAAAAATGTGTCATTTACAGAGATATTTCTCCCACCCAGCATGGTTATATGTAAAAATACACCACAAAACACATTATACTACTTCTTCTGAGTACGGCGATACCACATGTGTGACACTTTTTTGCAGCCTAACTGTGCTAAGGGGCCCAAAGTCCAATGAGTACCTTTAGGATTTCACAGGTCATTTTGAGACATTTGGGTTCAAGACTACTCCTCACGGTTTAGGGCCCCTAAAATGCCAGGGCAGTATTGGAACCCCACAAATGACCCCATTCTAGAAAGATGACACCCCAAGGTATTCTGTTAGGTGTATGATGAGTTCATAGAAGATTTTATTTTTTGTCAAAAGTTAGCGGAAATTGGATTTTTATAGTTTTTTTCACAAAGTGTCATTTTTCACTAACTTGTGACAAAAAATAAAATCTTCTATAAACTCACCATACCCCTAACGAAATACCTTGGGGTGTCTTCTTTCTAAAATGGGGTCACTTGTGGGGTTCCTATACTGCCCTGGCATTTTAGGGGCCCTAAACCGTGAGGAGTAGTCTAGAATCCAAATGCCTCAAAATGACCTGTGAATAGGACGTTAGGCCCCTTAGCGCACCTAGGTTGCAAAAAAGTGTCACACATGTGGTATCGCCGTACTCAGAAGAAGTAGTATAATGTGTTTTGGGGTGTATTTTTATACATACTCTCTCTGTAAATGGACAATTGTGTGTAAAAAAAATCAAATAATTGTCATTTACAGAGATATTTCTCCCACCTAGCATCTGTATGTGTAAAAATACACCCCAAAACACATTATACTACTTCTCCTGAGTACGGCGGTACCACATGTGTGGCACTTTTTTGCACCCTAAGTGCGCTAAGGGGCCCAAAGTCCAATGAGTACCTTTAGGATTTCACAGGTCATTTTGCGACATTTGGTTTCAAGACTACTCCTCACGGTTTAGGGCCCCTAAAATGCCAGGGTAGTATAGCAACCCCACAAATGACCCCATTTTAGAAAGAAGACACCCCAAGGTATTCCGTTAGGAGTATGGTGAGTTCATAGAAGATTTTATTTTTGTCACAAGTTAGCGGAAAATGACACTTTGTGAAAAAAAACAATTAAAATCAATTTCCGCTAACTTGTGACAAAAAAAAAATCTTCTAAGAACTCACCATACTCCTAATGGAATACCTTGGGGTGTCTTCTTTCTAAAATGGGGTAATTTGTGGGATTCCCATACTGTCCTGGCATTTTAGGGGCCCTAAACCGTGAGGAGCAGTCTTGAAACGAAATTTCTCAAAATGACCTGTGAAATCCTAAAGGTACTCATTGGACTTTGGGCCCCTTAGCGCAGTTAGGGTGCAAAAAAGTGCCACACATGTGGTATCGCCGTACTCAGGAGAAGTAGTATAATGTGTTTTGTGGTGTATTTTTCCACATACCCATGCTGAGTGGGAGAAATATCTCTATAAATTGACAATTGTGTGTAAAAAAAATAAAAAAATTGTCATTTACGGAGATATTTCTCCCACCCAGCATGGGTATGTGTAAAAATACACCCCAAAACACATTATACTACTTCTCCTGAGTACGACAATACCACATGTGTGGCACTTTTTTGCAGCCTAACTGCGCTAAGGGGCCCAAAGTCCAATGAGCATCTTTAGGCTTTACAGGGGTGCTTACAATTAGGCACCCCCCAAAATGCCAGGACAGTGAACACACCCCACAAATGACCCCATTTTGGAAAGTAGACACTTCAAGGTATTCAGAGAGGAGCATAGTGAGTCCGTGGCAGATTTCATTTTTTTTTTGTCGCAAGTTAGAAGAAATGGAAACTTTTTTTTTTTTTTCCTGTCACAAAGTGTCATTTTCCGCTAACTTGTGACAAAAAATAAAATCTTCAATGAACTCACCATGCCTCTCACTGAATATTTTGGGATGTCTTCTTTCCAAAATGGGGTCATTTGGGGGGTATTTGTACTATCCTGGAATTTTAGCCCCTCATGAAACCTGACAGGTGCGCAGAAAAGTCAGAGATGCTTGAAAATGGGAAAATTCACTTTTTGCACCATAGTTTGTAAACGCTATAACTTTTACCCAAACCAATAAATATACACTGAATGTTTTTTTTTTATCAAAGACATGTAGCAGAATAACTTTCGCGCTCAAATGTATAGGAAATTTTACTTTATTTGAAAAATGTCAGCACAGAAAGTTAAAAAAGTCATTTTTTTGACAAAATTCATGTCTTTTTTGATGAATATAATAAAAAGTAAAACTCGCAGCAGCAATCAAATAGCACCAAAAGAAAGCTGTATTAGTGACAAGAAAAGGAGGTAAAATTCATTTAGGTGGTAGGTTGTATGACTGAGCAATAAACCGTGAAAGCTGCAGTGGTCCGAATGGAAAAAAAGGCTCTGGTCCTTAAGGGGTTTTATGACTGCAGTCCTTAAGTGGTTAATGTTTGCTATTTTCATGTTAATGTAGGATTTCAATATTTATTCAAGGAAAAAAATATGTATGTGTATCGTATATTACCACATGTAGACAACTCCATGGATAAGCACCCCCCCCACACACACACACACACACACATTGTTGGCCTTAAAATTAGGGCAAAAGCCATGGCCTGCCAATCAGTCCCCGCATGCAAAGTACACATTGGAGCATGCCAGTGGAAGCATATCTACCTGTCCTCACTGCAGCTCAGGGCCACTCGTTTCCCCAGCAGCTTTGGAACTGTGACCACAATGAGCCTCGAGCTCCAGTAGCCAAGATGTGAGGACAGGTAGATATGCTTCCACCCGTGGATAAGCCAGCCCCCCCCCCCCCCCCCCCCAAAAAAAAGTGTGTAAAAAGTTGGCTTATCTGCGGTGAGTATATATAGAATGTTTAAGTCATTTTCCACAGAATTACAACCATTGTGGAAATGGGGATGTAAAGGAACACAAAATCTGCATTAATCTAAATGTATTAGAACAATTGCTGTATCTGCACTTCCAAAAGATAAAAAAGAGAACTACCATGATACAGCCCAGTAGAAGATACAGCAAATGAAGACATTCTTTACAATCATCAGCAGTGGAGTAAAGTGATGGGAATCCTGGTTACTGTCATTGTACTACATGAGGTCTTGATGTCACTCATTACTCTCTGACTTTCATTTCAGAACACTGTCCTTTCTTCAGGGTGCCAGATGTTACCAGTATTCATGTGTGAATGCCAAGCAAGATCAGAATAAATTATTAAAGCTCAAATTTTAGTGAAACGTATGTAGCCTTCAGTTTGTGCAAATAACATTAGTAAACAGATTGGATGGAGATACTGTATGTGTAACCCTTTGAACTCCTGAAATAACATCTTTTCATTAAGTATAAGATGTAGATAAGGGAGGAACAGGTACATTTCATAAATTTGCAGCCTAACTTTGCCATGAAGTGAAGATGATATTTATTTTTTTTACATTCTGCAGCATTCTCCTCCCACAGTTTAGTATTTTTGCAAGCTTATTAGAACAAATGTTCACACTTTTAACTTATATATCCAAAGTGTGCGCCTTCACTTTTGTGAAGGTTTGCAAGAAAATGAATCAAATCAAAGGTAGCTTTATTGGCATGACCAAGCTTCATACAGGCATTGCCAAAGCAGGGAGAATGGAGGACATGGGACGGGGTGGGGTAGGGAAAAAGTGGGTTAGCAGTTAATGGAAATTTTTTGGTTTAATTTCATATTTCTACAAAAAAATTAATAAATAAAGGTAATTTGCAGTTTTGCTCATCCGTAGTGCAGATACATTTTGCATTCACTATCTGGATCAGGAGATCTCTGAAATTCCATAGTTAGGCCTTGTTCACGCTGGGTGTGTTGAGAAATGTGTAAAAGTGCTTTAGTGCACATTTCAGTGCGTTGTGGTGTGCTTTTTCTAAGCATGTTTTGCTTATTGTAGCAGTAGCAGTTGTCAATAAAGAGTTGTTATTATACGAAAATGTGTTTGTTTCTTTTCAATTAGGGGTCAAAAAACGCATGTGTTTCTATGCACTAAAAAAGCGCACCCATTCACTTGCATTGATGGGCGCTTCACAGCTCAATGCACAGAAATGCATGCAATACTACGTTTTTTGTAACGCAGCTCAGCGCAGCGCATAGATGTGAACCAGGCACATTCAATTACATGGGGAAACGCATTGTGAAAAGCGCATAGAAATGGCCCTGATGTAAATCAGGCCTTACAACGATGCAGGAGAAGAAAAGTCAACAAAGATTTCATACACAATGTCAGTCCTGCATTGATTGCAATGCCAGCCCTGGTTCTAAGGCCAATATGCAATTAAGTTTTTCTTCTAAGTTTTTTTTTCCTATGTGCAATTTTCACATCTTATGGATAAAATGTCTTTTCAACCACCAGGAAACAAGAAAATACTTATAATAATTTTTATAGTACTTTTTCACCTACATTTTTAAGTGAACACAAAAAAAGGTTTCCTATGAGAAAACTCAGGAGAAAAACTGAATTGCATAAGGGCCTAGTAAGATCCCGATGGTTCCCGATCACCGATCCGTGTCCCCAGCAGAAAAAGCGCTCTTACAAGAGGCTACAGTCTTTCTGCACTTAAAATTTTCTGCGTCCCCCTTGTGCTTCCAGTTAGCGAGAAGCACACGGAGGAAAAAAACACTCAAGGTGGCCATCTTGTGGACAAATAGTACAACTACATCTACATATTTTTTACATTACGATTTACGCATATAATAACATTAAAAATTAACTATTTATTTTCCACACCAAAATATTACCCAAATAAAATTTTTAATGGAAAAAAAAATTACAATAAAAAAAAAAAGACAAATAGTTACCTAAGGGTCTGAACTTTTTAAATATGCATTTGAAGGGGGTATACTAAGAACATTTTTTAAATTAAAGCTTGTAAATAGTGATGGACGAAAAAAGGGAAAAATGCACCTTTATTTCCAAATAAAATATTGGTGCCATACATTATGATAGGCACAAAATTTAAATGGTGTCATAACCGAGACAAATGGGCAAATAAAATACATAGGTTTTAATTATGGTAGCGTGGATTATTTTAAAGCTATAATGGCCGAAAACTGAGAAATAATGAATTTTTGTCCATTTTTTTCTTATTAATCCTGTTAAAATGCATTTATACAAAAATAATTCTTAGCAAAATGTACTACCCAAAGAAGGCCTAATTAGTGGTGGAAAAAACAAGATATAACTCAATAAATTGTGATAAGTAGTGATAAAGTTATTAGCAAATGAATGTGAGGTGAAAATTGCTCTGATGCATAAGGTGAAAAATCCCTGCGGGCTGAAATGGGTAATTAACCACTTGAGGACCCTGGGCTTTAACCCCCTTAAGGACCAGGCACTTTTTTTCCATTCAGACCACTGCAGCTTTCAGGGTTTATTGCTCGCTCATACAACCTACCACCTAAATGAATTTTGGCTCCTTTTCTTGTCACTAATAAAGCTTTCTTTTGGTGCTATTTGATTGCTGCTGCGATTTTTACTTTTTATTATATTCATCAAAAAAGACATGAATTTTGGCAAAAAAATGATTTTTTTAACTTTCTGTGCTGACATTTTTCAAATAAAGTAAAATTTCTGTATACATGCAGTGCGAAAAATGTGGACAAACAGGTTTTTGATGAAAAAAAACCCATTCAGCCTATATTTATTGGTTTGGGTAAAAGTTATAGCATTTACAAACTATGGTGCAAAAAGTGAATTTTCCCATTTTCAAGCATCTATGACTTTTCTGACCCCCTGTCATGTTTCATGAGGGGCTAGAATTCCAGGATAGTATAAATACCCCCCAAATGACCCCATTTTGGAAAGAAGACATCCCAAAGTATTCACTGAGAGGCATAGTGAGTTCATAGAAGATATTATTTTTTGTCACAAGTAAGCGGAAAATGACACTTTGTGACAAAAAAAAAAAAGTTTCCATTTCTTCTAACTTGCGACAAAAAAAATGAAATCTGCCACGGACTCACCATGCCCCTCTCTGAATACCTTGAAGTGTCTACTTTCCAAAATACGGGCCATTTGTGGGGTGTGTTTACTGTCCTGGCATTTTGGGGGGTGCCTAATTGTAAGCACCCCTGTAAAGCCTAAAGGTGCTCATTGGACTTTGGACCCCTTAGCGCAGTTAGGCTGCAAAAAAGTGCCACACATGTGGTATTGCCGTACTCAGGAGAAGTAGTACAATGTGTTTTGAGGTGTATTTTTACACATACCCATGCTGGGTGGGAGAAATATCTGTGTAAATGACAATTTTTTGATTTTTTTTACACACATATGTCCATTTACAGAGAGATTTCTCCCACCCAGCATGGGTATGTGTAAAAATACACCCCAAAACACATTGTACTACTTCTCCCGAGTACGGCGATACCACATGTGTGGCACTTTTTTGCACCCTAACTGTGCTAAGGGGCCCAAATTCCAATGAGTACTTTTAGGATTTCACAGGTCATCTTGCGGAATTTGATTTCCAGACTACTCCTCACGGTTTAGGGCCCCTAAAATGCCAGGGCAGTATAGGAAGCCTGCAAATGACCCCATTTTAGAAAGAAGACACCCCAAGGTATTCCGTTAGGAGTATGGTGAGTTCATAGAAGATTTTATTTTTTGTCACAAGTTAGCGGAAATTGATTTGTATTGTTTTACACATACCCATGCTGGGTGGGAGAAATATCTCTGTAAATGACAATCTTTTGATTTTTTTTTACACACAATTGTCCATTTACAGAGAGATTTCTCCCACCCAGCATGGGTATGTGTAAAAATACACCCCAAAACACATTATACTACTTCTCCTGAGTACGGCGATACCACATGTGTGACACTTTTTTGCAGCCTAGGTGCGCTAAGGGGCCCAACGTCCTATTCACAGGTCATTTTGAGGCATTTGTTTTGTAGACTACTCCTCACGGTTTAGGGCCCCTAAAATGCCAGGGCAGTATAGGAACCCCACAAGTGACCCCATTTTAGAAAGAAGACACCCCAAGGTATTCCGTTAGAAGTATGGTGAGTTCATAGAAGATTTTATTTTTTGTCACAAGTTAGTGAAAAATGACACTTTGTGAAAAAGAACAATAAAAATCAATTTCCGCTAACTTTTGACAAAAAATAAAATCTTCTATGAGCTCGTCATACACCTAACAGAATACCTTGGGGTGTCTTTTTTTCTAAAATGGGGTCACTTGTGGGGTTCCTATACCGCCCTGGCATTTTACGGGCCCAAAACCGTGAGTAGTCTGGAAACCAAATGTCTCAAAATGACTGTTCAGGGGTATAAGCATGTGAAAATTTTGATGACAGGTGGTCTATGAGGGGGCAAATTTTGTGGAACCGGTCATAAGCAGGGTGGCCTTTTAGATGACAGGTTGTATTGGGCCTGATCTGATGGATAGGAGTGCTAGGGGGTGACAGGAGGTGATTGATGGGTGTCTCAGGGGGTGGTTAGAGGGGAAAATAGATGCAATCAATGCACTGGGGAGGTGATCGGAAGGGGGTCTGAGGGGTATCTGAGGGTTTGGCCGAGTGATCAGGAGCCCACACGGGGCAAATTAGGGCCTGATCTGATGGGTAGGTGTGCTAGGGTGTGACAGGAGGTTATTGATGGGTGTCGCAAGGTGTGATTAGAGGGGGGAATAGATGCAAGCAATGCACTGGCGAGGTGATCAGGGCTGGGGTCTGAGGGCGTTCTGAGGGTATGGGCGGGTGATTGAGTGCCCTAGGGGCAGATAGGGGTCTAATCTGATGGGTAGCAGTGACAGGGGGTGATTGATGGGTAATTAGTGGGTGTTTGGAGGAGAGAACAGATGTAAACACTGCACTTGGGAGGTGATCTGATGTCGGATCTGCGGGCGATCTATTGGTGTGGGTGGGTGATCAGATTGCCCGCAAGGGGCAGATTAGGGGCTGATTGATGGGTGGCAGTGACAGGGGGTGATTGATGGGTGGCAGTGACAGGGGGTGATTGATGGGTGATTGACAGGTGATTGACAGGTGATCAGTGTTACAGGGAAGGACAGATGTAAATAATGCCCTGGCGAATTGATAAGGGGGGGTCTGAGGGCAATTTGAGCGTGTAGGCGGGTGATTGGGTGCCCGCAAGGTGCAGATTAGGGTCTGATCTGATGGGTAACAGTGACAGGTGGTGATAGGGGGTGATTGATGGGTGATTGATGGGTAATTAGTGGGTGTTTAGAGGAGAGAATAGATGTAAACACTGCGCTTGGGTGGTGATCTGATGTCGGATCTGCGGGCGATCTATTGGTGTGGGTGGGTGATCAGATTGCCCGCAAGGGGCAGGTTATGGGCTGATTGATGGGTGGCAGTGACAGGGGGTGATTGATGGGTGATTGACAGGTGATTGACAGGTGATCAGGGGGGATAGATGCATACAGTACACGGGGGGGGGGTCGGGGGGGGGGGGTCTGGGGAGAATCTGAGGGGTGGGGGGGTGATCAGGAGGGGACAGTGGGCGGGGGGGGGGATAAAAAAAAATAGCGTTGACAGATAGTGACAGGGAGTGATTGATGGGTGGCAGTGACAGGGGGTGATTGATGGGTGATTAACAGGTGATCAGTTGGTTATTACAGGGAAGGACAGATGTAAATAATGCCCTGGCGAATTGATAAGGGGGGGTCTGAGGGCAATCTGAGCGTGTAGGCGGGTGATTGGGTGCCCGCAAGGGGCATATTAGGGTCTGATCTGATGGGTAACAGTGACAGGTGATGATAGGGAGTGATTGATGGGTGATTGATGGGTAATTAGTGGGTGTTTAGAGGAGAGAATAGATGTAAACACTGCGCTTGGGTGGTGATCTGATGTCAGATCTGCGAGCGATCTATTGGTGTGGGTGGGTGATCAGATTGCCCGCAAGGGGCAGGTTAGGGGCTGATTGATGGGTGGCAGTGACAGGGGGTGATTGATGGGTGATTGACAGGTGATTGACAGGTGATCAGGGGGGATAGATGCATACAGTACACGGGGGGGGGGGGGGGGTCGGGGGGGGGGGTCTGGGGAGAATCTGAGGGGTGGGGGGGGTGATCAGGAGGGGACAGTGGGCGGGGGGGGGGATAAAAAAAAATAGCGTTGACAGATAGTGACAGGGAGTGATTGATGGGTGATTAGGGGGGTGATTGGGTGCAAACCGGGGTCTGGGGGGTGGGCAGGGGGGGGGGTCTGAGGGGTGCTGTGGGCGATCTGGGGCAGGAGGGGAGAAATCAGTGTGCTTGGGTGCGACATAGGGTGGCAGCAGCCTGCCCTGGTGGTCCCTCGGACACTGGGACCACCAGGGCAGGAGGCAGCCTGTATAATACACTTTGTAAATATTACAAAGTGTATTATACACTTTGTATGCGGCGATCATCGGGTTAACATCCCGCCGGCGCTTCCGTATAGCCGGCGGGATGTTGCGGCGGGTGTACGGAGACAGGCGCCGGCGGAGGATCGCGTCACGGATGACGCGATCGCTCCGCCCATGCCCTTACAAGGACCACCGCCTCTGTGGGTGAGCTGGTCCTTGCGGGCTCCACTTCCCGGCCGCCCCTGTGCGTTAGGCGGTCGGGAAGTGGTTAATGTATTGCTATTTCAGGTACAAACTCCAGTGTATGGTTGGGAGACTTTAGTTATGTTTTTGCCCACACAAAATCTTGTTATCTACATAAGAACATCACACCTGTTTTGCCTCAGCTGAGGTTTAATATATTACATTGCCATACCATTGTTATGTCTCTTTACAGAATGTATTTTGTTCAGTTAATATTCAACAGTGATGAACGAAATTGGCAATATTCTTTTCACATTAATTTTCACAATAATAAAGTTAAATTCGACTTTAACCACTTTACCCCCGCGCGTACGTATTTCTCCGCCCCTTTTTCCATCCTTTAAAAACCAGGGACGGAGAAACACGTACTTTCCGCGTTCCCGACGCTGTCCGCGCTCCCGCTCGTAAACACGCCGCCCGCCGCTAGTAAAACCGCCGCCGCCCGCTCGCCCGGAGATCAATGAACGGGAAAATCCATTCCCGTTCGTTGATCTAAGCCCCACAATGACCCGCTGCTCTCCTATGGGCAGCGCGATCATTGTGAGAAGAAACTCACGTGTCCAGCCTCCTTATTCTTCCTCCAAGCTTCCGGAAGGAGGCTTGGAGGTCGCAATAAAGCAAAAAGTTACTGTGGCCATCTTGTGGCCAAATAGTAAACTACACCCTACAGATTTTTCACATACAAATAAATGACTTTTACACAAAAAATTAACTCATTACCTCCCACACTCCCCATTTTTTTTTTTTTTTGTAATTAAAAAAAAATTCAAAAATTTACAATTAAAAAAAATACATAATTAGTTACCTTAGGGACTGAACTTTTTAAATATTTAAGTCAAGAGGGTATAACACTGTTACTTTATAAACTATGGGCTTGTAATTAGGGATGGACGCAAAACTGAAAAAAATGCACCTTTATTTCCAAATGAAATATTGGCGCCAAACATTGTGATAGGGACATAATTTAAACGGTTTTATAACCGGGACAAAAGGGCACATAAATTTCATGGGTTTTAATTACAGTAGCATGCATTATTTAAAAACTATAATGGCCGAAAACTGAAAAATAATTTTTTTTTTCCCCACATTTTTCCTATTTTCCCATTAAAACACATTTAGAAAAAAATAATTCTTGGCATAATGTCCCACCTAAAGAAAGCCTAATTGGTGGCGGAAAAAACAAGATATAGTTCATTTCATTGCGATAAGTAATGATAAAGTTATAGACGAATGAATGGAAGGAGCGCTGAAAGGTGAAAATTGCTCTGGTGGTCAGGGGGTAAAACCCCTCAGTGGTGAAGTGGTTAAGTTTGAGATTTTTCACTTTTTTGCAAATTTTTGCAGTAAAAATAAACGATTCCATGCTTCACAAATTTTCAGAGTAAAAATAACATTTTTTGCAAATCCGTTTCCTTTGACTATTTTGCAAAAATACAATGTATTTTCGCAAATATTTTTTCATAATAGAAAATGGCATTTTTTATGTGAAAATGACTTTGAGGAAAATTTGCAAGCAATACTTATATTCAGCACTGCCACCCTGTAGTACTTTTCTGTAACACCCTTTTTCTGTTATGTAATTTTTTCCCCTTACTTTTTCTTTACAGCTGCTTGAGCAAGGCATTCTGGGAAGATATCTGAGGTAAGTGTTTGCAGAGGTTTGGAGAGGAAAACATTCTTTTTTTTGTTGACCTTCACAGTTTATGTATCTCCCAGCATTTCATCTGTATTGTTGCTCTAATAAAAGTGGATGTGAAATCAAAATTCAGATGCCTGGAATGGTTCTGCTATCTGCCTGAAGCGATCACATCGGTGAATCTCCACTGTCCATGAGGTGTCATAATGAACTGAATACTAAACACAAAGACAAACAAACTTATTTAATGTCCTAACTAGAGGCGATGTGCCTGGATATATGTATTTTTTTCTTGTTAATGACCCCTGTGGCTAGGGTCTAATTCCGTGCACTCCCTCCTTCCCCTGTATGTGTTTGTCAGCATGCACACAGCTTATGCTGGTGTATGTGCATGGTGCACATGGACACATAACGTTAGCTCCCTTGTGTGATTGGTAAGATGCACTGTCTGTCCCAGGAAAGGACGTCAGGATGTGTGCTCCTAATTCATTGATAGGTTTGATGCAATGAATGTGTTGGCATGTCTGCACTATGCATGTTACAGGGCTAGAGTTAGGACACCTATGTTTACCTGGGTACTTCTGCGCAGTATAGGTGACTAAGCATAATAATGCATTCTTCTGTGAACTAAAACCCTGGCTTTTAACTTAGCTGCAGGGATAACAGTTGTGCCCGGATGAGTAAATCTGTGAATGCATTTGTTTGAACATTTGCGGAGGGTTAATAGATTTTTGCTGTTTTCTAGCCACACCCCCTTCAGCACCTCCCTTTCCTTAATAACTTATTTAATGTCCTAACTAGAGGCGATGTGCCTGGATATATGTATTTTTTTTTTGTTACTGACCCCTGAAGCGATCACATCGGTGAATCCCCGCTGTCCATGAGGTGTCATAATGAACTGAATACTAAACACAAGACAAACAAATGCTCACTCCCAGACAGCACTGCACCATTTATATAGCCCACAGACTGCCAGTCAGCCAATAAGAAGTGTAAATAACTTGCACATGGTCTGCAATACTTAAACAAGCAGGAGCTGAGCAAATCAGCCATAGATAGGAGAGAGGGTGCAGTCACACATAGTCATAGCCTGCATGACCAGCAGGGGGCACCTCGTGCAGGAACATCCCTCTCAACGCCCCTTTCCTAACTAAACTGCATAAGGAGCTGCAAAAAATAAATTTAAAATGTCATAACGAACCCCAGGTAGGAGGTTACCACATTGAGAACTAAAGCCAGAATAACAGCCAATCACAATTGATTCCATTTGTCATTCTTCCACAAGTAATTTGCATTCTCAAATTGTTCTCATATTTGATATTAGCTTTTATATTGAGCTGCATCACACTATTCTATCTGCTAGATAAGTTTATTATAGAAATTACCCCAACACCCCCCCCCCCCCCCTTCCATCCCATTTCCCATATCTGGCATATCTGGGAAATCCAACTCTTGG
This sequence comes from Hyperolius riggenbachi, assembly GCF_040937935.1. NCBI lineage: Eukaryota > Metazoa > Chordata > Amphibia > Anura > Hyperoliidae > Hyperolius > Hyperolius riggenbachi. The sequence goes on from NC_090646.1 coordinate 373,548,111, forward strand.
GCAATCTCAAATAAGTGGCGTTACAAGCCTGGTAGAAGGTTGTTTTTTTTTTCTCTAAATCTAAATCATAATTCAGTCTCACAGTTTGCAGTATTGGAAGTCTTTAAGCTGCAGGCTAGAATTAAACTCAATGACTCAATTAAATCCATTAAATGTAATAAAGCAGCTGCAAAACAGGTAATGCAAAGAGGAAGCAATGCTAACCAGGGAACTGTTGATTAGTTATCTTACAGATAAGTCTGAGAAAACTTAAATTTAAGCAGCTGGAGACAGGGTTAAATAATAAAAACAGACTGAATTGTTTTTCCTCTAAATAGCAGATATATGAATTTGGAGAAGAGAATACTAAACTATTGACCCACTTTTCTAAAGACCATGGGAAAGACTATTGTGCCCGTAGTTTGCAGCTGAATGTGCAAATTGGCATACTATAAAGTATGAAGTGGGGCTGACCAGCAGATACAATGGGCTGTCAGGGTAAAGAGCTCACAGAAGCTGCCAATGCTGTTTCTTGTTGCTCTTGATGCTTCTCAATCATAATAAATCTACCAAGAGTTGGAAGCCTAATCCGGAATGCTTGCATTGATATTAATCTATACAGAATTTCCTGAAGCCCCACCCAGTAGGCTCCCATGTATTTGCAGTGGTCATTCATAGGGTTAAGCAAAATTGCTGAATTGCCAAATTAGGGGCAGAAATACAAAGTAGACAGTAATCGCCATTTGCTTTTATCTGCCACACAAGGTATTATTTCTGTGTCAATTAACTTGCATCTGTCATGTTAATCACTTCTCTCCATGCATCACTTGTCACATAACTTCAGAATGCCAGTAACTGATTGTTCAGAAGCATTTCCAAGAGCCCCCCCCCCCCATACTCACTTCCTCTAACACATAGGTGAGGAGCATGATGCTACTACAACAAAGAGACTGAAAACAGACTGTAAAGAGATATGATAAATGCTAACCTAAAGAAAGTTATGAAGTGGAGAAATAATCAGAAGATACTGAGTACATAAAAAAGTTTCCTTAATTGATTGAATGAAAATGCTTGTTATTTTCCAGATGACCCTCGTAGTTGCTGTTTTCCTGAAAATTTGTCAACACTGGACAGGCTGTTTTTTTTTACTATGAAACAACTTCCCCACTTTTACCTGCTCATCACTACTTATTGAGCAAGCTATGAAAAACAAATGTAATTCCCTGTGGCACATTAAGGGTTATTAAAGCCAATGGAAATCACCAACATTTTTGTCAAAAAAAAAACACCTAGATCTGACCATGTCACCTATTTGTGCCTTTAGAAATTTTTGCTGCTTTTTCACCCCTGCAATCCGTTATTGTTTCCCCCAAAGATGGGGCCTGCGACCTCAAAGATGGCTGTAACCTTTACATTCCTTCAGGGTCACGTCGCTCTCCCAAGCACCAATGTGCACTGTGCCTGTAACACTGACACTGTACAGTGTCACTATGCACTCTCTGGTGAGTCAGAGCAGGGAGCCTTGCATCATCAGGACTGCGGCTCAGAGGGGTGGAAAAAAAGGAAGACGTGGCCATGCATGATGGAGAAGAGGCAGATCCTTTAAAATAAGCTCTGCCACCTCCTCTTCATACCTTATTCGACCAAAATGGTCAAATTTTTAGAACAGTGATTTATTTCGGGTGCAGGGGTACTGCCAGAGGAAGAGCATGGGGACAGATCATCAGAAGCCACTTAAAAGTAAATGCTCATTTATTAAAGAAAAAAACAACAACAACAAAAATTCCCATTGACTTTAAGTCTCCTGTGACTCATCTGTGGTCACTTAGGAGATTAAGTGAGTGAGGTCACACAGCGTCCTGTAACATGGCAGTACTTATCAGACTTATTGTTACTTTGTAGCTGTTACTCCTGTGGCACAAAATTGATCTTTCAGGCTTTTGTAACCTTTCCCATAACTTAGCAGTCACATGTGGCACAAATAGTGTAATTCAGCCTCCTGTGTGACTCTACTGGGTTCGAACAGGATTGATGTTCAATATAAGTTGTGGTTCATAGACTGGGCACATCATTTCAGAAGCAGCCCCTATTAACCATCATGAGGACATATGAACTAACAATATGATAATAAAGAATGTCCTATTGGGAAGCCAATTTTGAAGAAACTCCTTGTTTTTATTAGTACTCTGTGGTTCAGCAGTCATTGAATGTGAATTCTGAAGAGTCAATAAAGCTTAATTGTTGAAAAGATGTAAACACCAGTTTCATTCATTTTAGCCTCACCACTTTTCATTATTATAATGGCTGTAGATAGGAACAGCAGCTGTTTTTGTGCTTTTTACTTTTTATGCTTACAAGCCTTAAAACTACTGGCATCTCAAACCTGTGCTAAAAATATACTAATTACAGAAAACATACAAAATGGAAGATGCACACATTTGGATAATGGGATCACATCTGTCAAGGTAGCAAGCATATTTTAGTTCTAATTTTATTCTTGTTACTCAGAAGTTTTCAGCCTGTTTGACAAGTCCTCCAGACTCCTCACTGGCAGCTCCGCGAGAGCCTTCATGGACATGTCAGAGGAAGGGATGAAAGCTTGCATTTCCTCTGCATGTCTTCTGTGCTGGTTTAGCAATTCATTACCACAAACACTTACTTCAGATTGTGACTGCTGACAAATTGCATATAATTGGCTATCCATTAGTTTTAAGTGAAATGGCTAATTTGTTAAAAGATTAGTTGCACAACAAAGCTGTGCCTACCTAATACTTGGATATTTAATGCTGCATAGACTCAGTACTATACACTGCTGAAACTAATAGAATTTTTTTTTTTACTGTTAAGGTGCCCATACATCTGTCTGTCACCAGATCAACCATCGTATCCGATCAGAGAGTGATCTATTGCCTGCCTACACACTGCAGACAGATTTCCAATAGCTTTCAGCATAAAAACTATTGCAAATCATCCTAGTGCTGCCCCCACCTGCTGGGCGTCCCCATGAAGTGTATGTGTCCTTCCCTGTGGTGAGTGTTGATGGCTCATCTGACCGATAGCATGACTCCTGCCCTCCTCCTGTGTTCTGCCTCACCATGCTTGTCTGTTCCACGTGACATGGTGTATTTATTGAGTCACATGGGCATGGCGGGGCACATCTACTTGGGGGGACAACAGCCAGGGGTCTATTGGTCAATGGGACAATGAACGCTGTTACTGTCCTGCACACGATCGAGCCCTTGTGACCAAGATCTTCCAACATGTCCAATCAATCCTTTTGACCGATTTTGGACAGAAATTGTTTGAAAGATTGATCATGTGGCTATGTTGCAGCAATGATTCACCTCCAATTAAAAAAAATGGTTGGATCAGAAGGTCAAATGGCCCACAAAATTGAGTAATTTATAGGCACTCACTACTTGCATGAAATAGTTGGGAATGAAATGTGTGATGAACTATACTAAGGTAGTGTGCATCTACTGTATTATCATTATTTAACTGTGATAAAGGACAAACAGAAACAAAAAAACTTTCTCAGCGTAAACATATAAAAATGTGCAATGGGTTGGGGATCACTTTAAAACTGAGGTAAACAACAAAAATTGTCATTTATGGGGACAAACCACTCTCCTTCACTGAAGTTGAATGAGAATGTGATGGTAGTGTGATGATTTGCTCAGCTGCCTGTGCAGGCAGGCAGCCCTTTGACCATTGTGTAGGTTTGCATGCTGCAGGACTCTGGAAAGAAGAGCTTCTGTCAGTTTCGCAGCTTGTGCTTGCAGAGGAATTTGCATACGTTGTCATGCAAATTGCCTGGCCACATTCATTGGAGGCGTGTACTATAAGTACTATGTCTTTCCCACAATACTTCGCTGGTCATAAGGATTTCGTCCTATGTAACACTCCTGGTGGGGTGTCAGCCTTGCTCTCTGTTTGAACATCAGCTTAGAGTAATTCCTGAATCTGCGCTAGGCAGATTTCCCTAGTGCAGTTAGGATTGTATTATCTGTATTGCCTGTTCTGTCTTGTCTTGCCTGTTGCCATTGTCCTGTCCCTATGGTGGTCGACAGGAAATGGTTCTGATTTCTGTTCTTGGAGTATAGCTGGTGCAGCGGTTGCTACCAGCTATCTCTTCTGTTCTGTCTCCTGGGATCGCGCTAGCTACTTTTCGCTAGCGCTGGGGATCCTTCTGTTCTGTCTCCTGGGATCGCGCTAGCTACTTTTCGCTAGCGCTGGGGATCCTTCTGTTCTGTCTTCTGGGATCGCGCTAGGCCCTTTTCGCTAGCGCTGGGGATCCTTCTGTTCTGCTACTCTGTACTTGGATCGCGCTAGCCACTTTTCGCTAGTGCTGTGGATCCTATCTCTCGCTTGTCCCTGTTTTCGTGTGTCTGTCTTGTCTGCTACGCTTGCTGGAGGCTCGGTGAGGTAACCGTTAAGCAAGCGCTCGTGTCCTCTGTTTCATGTTTGTCTGTTTATGGTTAGTTAGGCGTGCTTGTCTCTATTGTGCTTATCACGTGGAGACCGCGCATAACCGCGTGCACTGTTGCGAATGAGTGCGGTGTTCGCGGTTAACTAGCGTTTGTTATTTTCCGTATCTTCTCATTGTATTATTTGCTGTGCCTTTGCTACCCTCGTATTCTATTCTGATCTGCCTTGTGTCATGTCTGGCGATTGCACCTCTCGTGATCGTGTTCCTATTTCATATCTGCTGTTGTGTGTGCGCGGTCGCGGGGTGGCGACTAGATTGGCGCACACACATACAAACTGTCCCTTTGCTCATCCTCATTCGCAATCGCCTCTCTTGCGATTGCGTTCTGCGTTTCGTACAATTCCTGTCTGGCATTTGTGGAGGTACAGAGGATTGGTTCCTCTGCACTCCCCAGCGCCATCTGCCGACAGGAATTTCCCTCTACAGGTGCGTAGCACCTTTTGCTGGGTGCCCGCAATTACACGCTTGTGCAGGATTTCCACCGTGTCAGCGCACGCATTGTGCGCTGATCACGGAGAAAGTTCCACAATCGTTACAGTATGACCAGCCCAACCAAAATTCCCAGTGTAGAGGGAATTTCTAATTTGTACGATTTTGTCGAATATGGCTCTTGTACCTTTAAGAGATTTAAAAAACTTGAACCTGAATCAGCAGACGAATTTTTGTCTGAGTGTACAAAACTGTTAGCGAACCCTGAATTCCAATGCACCCCAGTGTCTACCTGGGCCCCCCAAATGGTTTACATTCTGTTGGGGGGCGAAATGTCAATGTGGGCTTATGATGTGTTAGATCATACCACCCTGAGTCAAAGACCCCTGGAATTCTTGGCCTTTTTAATTCACAATTGGCTGAGATTACCTCAATTACCATACCCCCTTAACGAGTTGTTGTCAGCAGCTCAATCAGCTGTTCCATCTACTCTTTCATCCATAAAGCAGCCATCCAAAGCCTCTAAGTCTAAACGTAAAAGATCTAGGAAGGCTTCCCAGCGGAAAGATCCGTTGCCCCTAGCAACCACAAATAAAGAGGTTATTTCTGTCAAGTCTGAAATGGGCAAAACCATGCAGTATGATAATGATGTTTATAATGCATCTGCTGATCAGTTTCCAGGTTTTTTGCCCTAATCCAAAGCTTATGTGGATCCTGCTATAGGTAGGATCGCACACTACATTAAAGCAGGTAAAAAATCTGTTCTTGTTCCTGAACTCCACCCCTATGGAGATTATTTGGATACTGGCCTGTTTGAACCCCCATTTGTTTCCTGGGATATTGGGGCCTTGCTGGAAGAATTCGATTTTGATTGGAAAGCCTTTTGCGATTTTTACATCGCAAAAAGCGAAGATGTCTTGAATGCTTGTCTCGATTCTATGTACCTTCTGATTGATTCCGATGAATGTGACAAGGATGATGTGGATCTGGTGATCTATGTATGGCAAACGATTTTGGATGAGTTGCACACACACCAACCAATTGATTCCAATAAAGAGACATCGTTGTCGGATGATTGTTCCTGCCTTTCTGGGGTAAAGCATGAGAGTCTTGACTTTGTGCAATCTGAAATGAATGAGTGTGCCGCTGTGGTTGGTTCCTGTGTGAATCCCGAAGGATTCTCTCCTGACAGTGTGCAGTTTGAATCTGTGCGATCTGATGCCTGTTTCTCGGATGTTCCTGCAGATTGTGATCGGCATGAGTCTGCCGGTTTCCTCAAGGATGTGTGGGATCCTTTGTCAGTTAGAAACAGATCTTTGAGATCTTCCATCTGTGACCCTGCTATGGGGAAAATTTCTTGACTATGCAGCGTCAAAAGTAAAATTTTTATGCCTAATAAAGTTTATCCTGTTGATGTCGCCATTTCTTCTGCAAATGAGTCTCTGTCTCACCCTGTTCACACCTGTAAGGGCCCGTTGCCTAGGGACAGTTGCTCCAGCGTTTCGGTCCTAGATGCCTTGCTGTCTGCTCCGCAGATCGCGGAGGTTTGCGCTATAGAAGCGTCAGTTTCACAACCTAAAGTGAATTTTGATTCGCAGGTTTTGCGTTCTGATTCCTCGAATTCGACATTGTTAGCCGAATCTAAGAGTGAGACAGCGCTTCGGTTTTGCGAATCTGATGCTGAACCTTCTTTGCCTTGTTCAGAGACGCTTTCTCTGAATCTGCCCTGTACCATGAATAAAAACATGATCTCCACTTGCACTGACATTTGTGAGTCCCTTTCTTGCTTTGAAGAAAGTTCTGACTCTCCACCCTGTACTCTGGATGAGTCAATATTGCCTTGTACAATATCTCCTGCGTAGCCCCTAGAGGCTCGTCTAGGTATTGCTGCTATTTTTACCTGTCTTTCTGCAGTTTTGGAGTTGCAAGCTAGTTTGACTGCTACACAGAATTCTGGGTGCAGCGAGATTAAAGTTAGGGAGTCAGTGTGTGGTCCAGTGAATATTCCTGTATGTTCCACTCATGATGATGAGATCCAGTCTCAGTTTATAGTGGAACCTTCCCTGGGACATTTGCCCTGTCCACAAAATAAAGTTCTAGTTTTGCCCTGTAACATGGATAGTTCAGAATCCTTCTCATAAAACTTGAAAAATTATGTTCCTGAGGTCTTGATTGATGTTCTGGAGGTCTCCGAGTTCCTCCCAAAGGGTGCAGAACTTGTAGGAGATGTCTCCTGCCCCCCAAGTCCTTCTGAGGTGTTACCCTCTTCCGTAGGCATTGCTGCCTTGCTGGCTACCTTTTCAGCTCTGATGGAGCTTCACTCATATGTAGTCAATGATGATATTATTGTCACAGAAATTTCTGAATTTGTATCCGAGTCTTCTTTTGAAAGTCCAGTGCCTGTGACCTCCACTCATGATGATTCCCTGTCCGGTACTGGTTTTGGTCTTGTCGTGCCGGACTCTGAGGTTGGCAGTTCCCCGACATGTCCTGAGGTTTCTCCTGTGCTGGTGTACCCCAGTGTGCTCTGTGACCCAGAAAGCCCAAGTGTGCCTCGGTTACCAGCGTACTCAGATGCTTCCTCGGTGGAGACATGCTCCGATATGGCCTGCCTGCTTGCATACCCAGAAGTGGTCCCTGAAAGTCTTGATCTTGATGGGTGTCCTCGTAATTCTGAATCCGGAATTGTCATTGGTTCCATGGGGGTTCTTGGTAATTCTCCATGTGAGCCTGGTGATTGTTCTGCCCTCTTGGGATCTCTGTGGAGCTTCAAAAGGTTCTGGGAGATTCCAGGAGAAATTTTGCTTGGTACACTGGATAAGATCAACGGTGGCTTTTGTGTTGTAAGGGACACTTCGAACAGGTATTGTGGCAGGTTTGGTATTTTCGGACGCTCCTTGGAAGGTGGTGGGTATTGTCTGGAGGGTGTCGATGGCTTCTTCTTTGGCGTTCACAGTCCTGATGGGTGTTATGCTGAGACTGGTAGTACTGATGGGCATGTTTCGGTGGCTTTTGTTTCCGATGAGGTCGGTTTCGGGTGGACTGACTCTGGAATTGGACCTTGTCGGGCTGCCCCGACCTTCATGAGTCTTCAGTTTGAGTCTGTTGCTAATAGCAGTATTGAGGGTCGTCTGGAATTCGACCCTGGAGGGGGGGTACTGTGATGATTTGCTCAGCTGCCTGTGCAGGCAGGCAGCCCTTTGACCATTGTGTAGGTTTGCATGCTGCTGGACTCTGGAAAGAAGAGCTTCTGTCAGTTTTGCAGCTTGTGCTTGCAGAGGAATTTGCATACGTTGTCATGCAAATTGCCTGGCCACATTCATTGGAGGCGTGTACTATAAGTACTATGTCTTTCCCACAATGCTTCGCTGGTCATAAGGATTTCGTCCTATGTAACACTCCTGGTGGGGTGTCAGCCTTGCTCTCTGTTTGAACATCAGCTTAGAGTAATTCCTGAATCTGCGCTAGGCAGATTTCTCTAGTGCAGTTAGGATTGTATTATCTGTATTGCCTGTTCTGTCTTGTCTTGCCTGTTGCCATTATCCTGTCCCTATGGTGGTCGACAGGAAATGGTTCTGATCTCTGTTCTTGGAGTATAGCTGGTGCAGCGGTTGCTACCAGCTATCTCTTCTGTTCTGTCTCCTGGGGTCGTGCTAGCTACTTTTCGCTAGCGCTGGGGATCCTTCTGTTCTGTCTCCTGGGATCGCGCTAGCTACTTTTCGCTAGCGCTGGGGATCCTTCTGTTCTGTCTTCTGGGATCGCGCTAGCCACTTTTCGCTAGCGCTGGGGATCCTTCTGTTCTGCTACTCTGTACTTGGATCGCGCTAGCCACTTTTCGCTAGTGCTGTGGATCCTATCTCTCGCTTGTCCCTGTTTTCGTGTGTCTGTCTTGTCTGCTACGCTTGCTGGAGGCTCGGTGAGGTAACCGTTAAGCAAGCGCTCGCGTCCTCTGTTTCATGTTTGTCTGTTTATGGTTAGTTAGGCGTGCTTGTCTCTATTGTGCTTATCACGTGGAGACCGCACATAACCGCGTGCACTGTTGCGAATGAGTGCGGTGTTCGCGGTTAGCTAGCGTTTGTTATTTTCCGTATCTTCTCATTGTATTATTTGCTGTGCCTTTGCTACCCTCGTATTCTATTCTGATCTGCCTTATGTCACGTCTGGCGATTGCACCTCTCGCGATCGCGTTCCTATTTCATATCTGCTGTTGTGTGTGCGCGGTCGCGGGGTGGCGACTAGATTGGCGCACACACATACAACCTGTCCCTTTGCTCATTCTCATTCGCAATCGCCTCTCTTGCGATTGCGTTCTGCGTTTCGTACAATTCCTGTCTGGCATTTGTGGAGGTACAGAGGATTGGTTCCTCTGCACTCCCCAGCGCCATCTGCCGACAGGAATTTCCCTCTACAGGTGCGTAGCACCTTTTGCTGGGTGCCCGCAATTACACGCTTGTGGAGGATTTCCGCCGTGTCAGCGCACGCGTTGTGCGCTGATCACGGAGAAAGTTCCACAATCGTTACAGGTAGGCTTTGCAGTACCTCCTGTGGATGCATTTATTTTGGGTTCCATGCCTGGAGAACCTTGTCTCTGCACTGCTTAGCACCTCTTAACTAGCTATATTCTATCCAATCCTTACTGAATTTTACCCTGTAATCACTTAATCAGCACAACTGTATTGTCTAGGGAGAGCGATTGACTAGCTCCAAGGTGTTGGCTAGTCTTATGTCTTTAACCACTGTTGACCATGGAAGGGAAGCAACAAAAAAGTTGGCCTATATGTAGAAAGTATAAATCTGGCTTTGTCTACCAGGTGCATCTACTATGAAAAAGAGTGGTTGGGGGTTGTGAGAAGTATTAGGGCAGTGTTGAACTAGTGAGCACTAGCCCTGCTCTTTTTTTTAAACTTTATATGCAATAGATATTAATTTTAAATGTGTTTGATATGAATAGTAAATGAAGCTACGCGTTGTCTACGGAAGTGTAACGATTGTGGAATTATTTCCGTGGTCAGCGCCCAAGATGCGCGCTGACACTGCGGAAATCCTCCACAAGCGTGTAATTTGATAGAACCCAGCTTGGGTGCAATGCACCTGTAGAGGGAGATTCCCACCGGCAGATGGAGCTGTGGAGTGCAGAGGAACACCGCCTCTGCACTGCCACAGATGCCAGATGGGAATTGTACGAGTTGAAGCAATGCAGGGCAAGATAGCCCTTAAAGAGAGAGAGCACAGAGACAGAATGTATGTGTGTCCACCAATCTAGTCGCCACCCAGCAACGGTGAACACACAACAGCGGAAACGAAGTGGGAACGCAATCGCAAGAGTAGCGATTGCCAATGTATGTGTGTCCACCAATCTAGTCGCCACCCAGCGATGATGAACACACAACAGCGGAAAGGAAGTGGGAACGCAATCACAAGAGTGGCAATTGCCAATAGTGACACTAGACCGAATCAGAGCACAAGTGTAGCAAGAAAGACACAGCAAATAATGATCAGAACATCAAGGAAAAGAACAAACGCTAACTAAACGCGAACACCGCACTCATTCGCAACAGCGAACGTGTTTAAGACACGATCACTGCGCGATATGTGCCACCCTAACCAGGGTCGGACTGGGACACCAAGGGCCCACCAAGGAAGTTTCAGCCTGGGGCCCACCCCCCTCTCCTCCTCCCTCCCCCCCCCCCCATTTTGGGCTCACATACACATGTACTTTAGAAATTTTGCATGACTTTATGGTAGGGAATAGATTGTGAGCAATTCTGAGGACAGTCTCCAATAGGGATATGTCTAAATGCGAAACTAAATGGGTGTCACCATGCACTGGAACATCGGCGTGGTCATGATGAGTCATGGGCAGACTTAAAAAAAAAAAATACAAAACACAAAATAAGTAGCGGCGTTATTCACAGAGATTAGGTCCGACCAGATACATTGTATATTCAAGTAGTTACATGCCTCATGATAATTCATCAAGTAGTCAAATTGCAGCAGATACCCCCACAAAATGCAATCAGGTTGACGGCAGATACCCCCACACAATGCAATCAGGTTGGTGGCAGATACCCCGACAAAATGCAATCAGGTTGACGGCAGATACCCCCACACAATGCAATCAGGTTAACGGCAGATACCCCCACAAAATGCAATCAGGTTGACGGCAGATACCCCCACAAAATGCAATCAGGATGACGGCAGATACCCCCACAAAATGCAATCAGTTTGGCTGCAGATACCCCCACAAAATGCAATCAGTTTGGCTGCAGATACCCCCACACAATGCAATCAGGTTGGCTGCAGATACCCCCACACAATGCAATCAGGTTGGTGGCAGAGATACCCCCACACAATGCAAGTCCCCCCCAGCTTGGAAGGGGGGGCAGAGGGCACAGATCAGCGGGGAAGCCTCCCCCCCTCCCTCACCTAGGGCCCCCCCTTCCGCGCAGCCCCCTCCTCGAGAAGTGCAGCCAGCAGCGAGCGGAGTATAGCTTACCAGCTTCAGATGATGCTATCTCCGCTCCGCATGCCGCTGCTGCCCTGCTGGTCTCTGTCTCCTGTAGTGACGCTGTCCAATCACGCTCTAGCAGGAAGTACTGCGAGAACGTGATTGGACAGCGTCACACACTACAGTCAGAGACCAGCAGGGCAGCGGCATGCGGACTCGGAGCGGAGATAGCATCATCTCTGTAGCTATTCTCCGCTCGCTGCTGGCTGCACTTCTGGAGGAGGGGGGTGCGCGGAAGGGGGGGGGCCCTAGGTGAGGGAGGGGGGGACGCTTCCCCCCCTCCCCGCCGCTCTGTGCCCAATCCCCCCCCCTTCCAAGCTGTGCCCCCCTCCAGTGGCGTAGCTAGGGTGTTTGACACCCGGTGCGGATAATTTACCAACACCCCCCCCCCCCCCCAAAAAAGCAAAGCGCGCAGCGACAAAAAAAATGGGTGTGGACATGACATCACATGGGTGGGGGGTAATTGTAATGTAACTGTAACAGTAAGGCAGTGGGCTAATATAGGTAGCCAGAATAGTTTCCCTCAGCATAGGTTAGATATGACAAATATGACAACATGACAAATTCAGCAATCTTGAGGCCCCCAACAAGACAAATTCAGCAATCATGAGGCCCCCAACAAGACATTCAGTAACCATGAGGCCCCCAACAAGACAAATTCAGTAACCATGAGGCCCCCAACAAGACAAATTCAGCAGTCATGAGGCACATAAATAAACAGCATTTCACATAAATAGGCAGAATGCCCACTTAATATGGTAGACACCTCTCACCTGGCTTCTGAATTCTCCTCTACTGGCTGCTGTGCCAGGCAATACTGTTTTTGGCTGGATTGGGGATGATGTGTGGGCTGAAAGGCCTGGCGGTGATGCTGTGGCCGGCCTGGCGGTGATGCTGGGCTGTACTTGGCTGGTTGAAGTAAATGTTGGCCTGACTGTTGGTGGTGATGCTGTGGCCTTTTTGACAGTGATTCTGGGCTGGTTGGCTGGTGGTGATGCTGGGCTGGCCTGGATAGTTTAGGTAGTGACAGGTGCACCCTAGTTTAGGTAGCACCAGGAGCCTCCCAGCTTAGGTAGTGACAGGACCCCCAAGTTTAGGTAGCGACAGGAGCCCCCCAGTTTAGTTAGTGACAGATACCCCCCAGTTTAGGTAGTGACAGGAGCCCCCAGTGTTTGTAGTGACAGGTGCCCCCCAGTTAAGGTAGTAACAGGTGCCCCCCAGGGTATGTAGTGACAGGAGCCCCCAGTGTTTGTAGTGACAGGTGCCCCCCAGGGTATGTAGTGACAGGAGCCCCCAGTTTAGGTAGTGACAGTGCCCCCCAGTTCAGGTAGTGACAGGTGCCCCCAGTTCAGGTATTGACAGGCGCCCCCCCAGTTCAGTTAGTGACAGGTACCCCCAGTTTAGGTATGACAGGAGCCCCCCAGTGTATGCAGTGACAGGGACCCCCCCCCCAGTGTATATAGTGACAGGAGCCCCTAGTTTAGGTAGTGACAGGGCCCCCCAGTATAGATAGACAGGTCTATAGGTGTCCCCAGTTTAAATAGCCAGATCTATAGGTGTCCTCAGTGGCAGCGGAGAGAGAAGAGAAGCGGTGGGGAAGGGAGAACGTTTCCCCCTCCCCCTTCCCTCACCTTGGGGCTCCCCCTCTCTCGCTCCCCCCTTTAGAATTAAGTGATGCGGCAGGCAGCGCCGCTGTGCCTGCCGCTTCTTTTCTCTCTCCGCTGCCACCCCAGGGCGGGCGGGCCAGCCACGTCCGGGTAGCTAGGGGGGGGCAGCAGCTAGCCAGGGGAGTGCGCATGCCCCATTTTGCCCTATGTAGGGACGCCCATGGCATGGTAGGCAGATAGGTAGCCGGGTAGGCAGTTATGTAGCCGGGTGGGAGGGTAGGCAGATAGGTAGCTGGGTGGGCAGTTAGGTAGCCGGGTGGGAGGGTAGGCAGTTAGGTAGCCAGGTGGGCAGATAGGTAGCTGGGTGGGCAGTTAGGTAGCCGGGTGGGCAGTTAGGTAGCCAGGTGGGAGGGTAGGCAGATAGGTAGCTGGGTGGGTAGATAGGTAGCCGGGTGGGCAGATAGGTAGCCGGGTGGGAGGGTAGGCAGATAGGTAGCTGGGTGGGTAGATAGGTAGCCGGGTGGGTAGATAGGTAGCCGGGTGGGCAGTTAGGTAGCCGGGTGGGCAGTTAGGTAGCCGGGTGGGAGGGTAGGCAGAAGGGTAGCCGGGTGGGAGGGTAGGCAGTTAGGTAGCCGGGTGGGAGGGTAGGCAGTTAGGTAGCCGGGTGGGAGGGTAGGCAGATAGGTAGCTAGGTGGGTAGATAGGTAGCCGGGTGGGCAGCCAGTTAGGTAGCCGGGTGGGTAGATAGGTAGCCGGGTGGGGGGGTAGGCAGTTAGGTAGCCGGGTGGGAGGGTAGGCAGATAGGTAGCTGGGTGGGTAGATAGGTAGCCGGGTGGGCAGATAGGTAGCCGGGTGGGAGGGTAGGCAGATAGGTAGCTGGGTGGGTAAATAGGTAGCCGGGTGGGCAGATAGGTAGCCGGGTGGGCAGATAGGTAGCCGGGTGGGAGGGTAGGCAGATAGGTAGCTGGGTGGGTAGATAGGTAGCTGGGTGGGCAGTTAGGTAGCCAGGTGGGAGGGTAGGCAGTTAGGTAGCCGGGTGGGCAGATAGGTAGCTGGGTGGGTAGATAGGTATCCAGGTGGGCAGATAGGTAGCCGGGTGGGCAGATAGGTAGCCGGGTGGGAGGGTAGGCAGTTAGGTAGCCGGGTGGGCAGTTAGGTAGCCGGGTGGGAGGGTAGGCAGAAGGGTAGCCGGGTGGGAGGGTAGGCAGTTAGGTAGCCGGGTGGGCAGTTAGGTAGCCGGGTGGGAGGGTAGGCAGATAGGTAGCTGGGTGGGTAGATAGGTAGCCGGGTGGGCAGCCAGTTAGGTAGCCGGGTGGGTAGATAGGTAGCCGGGTGGGAGGGTAGGCAGTTAGGTAGCCGGGTGGGCAGTTAGGTAGCCGGGTGGGAGGGTAGGCAGAAGGGTGGGAGGGTAGGCAGAAGGGTGGGAGGGTAGGCAGTTAGGTAGCCGGGTGGGTAGCCAGTGGGGGCCCCGACTCCTATGCTCCCCCTCACCTGGGTGTCCCCCCTCCTTACAAGCCGCGGGGAGGGCAGCCCGACTGTTTTTTTTTTGTTTTTTTTCCCTTAAAAAAAACTATTTTCCCCGGGGGCCCCCTCCTATCCTCCCCCTCCCTCACCTCGGACTCTCGGAGGGCCCCCTCCTGTTACGAGCGGCGGCCGGCGGGTACAGCAAACTTCCGGGGAGGTATAGCAGAAGATAGAGGTCCAGCTGCCTCCCAGTCGCTGTCTCCTCTATGCCGCTCGCACTAAACCAGGAAGCAGTGCGAGCGGCATAGAGGAGACAGCGTAGCCCGGGAGGCAGCTGGACCTCTATCTTCTGCTATACCTCGCAGGAACTTTGCTGTAACCGCCGCCGCTCGTAACAGGAGGGGGGCCCTCCGAGGTGAGGGAGGGGGAGGATAGGAGGGGGCCCCCCCGGGGAAAATAGTTTTTTTTAAGGGACATAAAAAAAAAACAGTCGGGCTGCCCTCCCCGGCTCTCCCATGCAGCGCACGCCTTCTAGGGGCCCCCAGGTCAGGAGGAGGGGCAGTCGGGTCGGGGCCCACCGATGGGACCGTCGGTGGTTCGGCGGCTCTGTCCGAGCCTGACCCTAACTACCCAAGTAACACAAACATGAAAAGAGAACGCAAACGCTTGCTAAACGGTTACCTCAGCTAGCCTACAGCAAGCGTTCGTAATGGACAAGACAAAGAGAAGGAGTAGCCAGCAGCATCCGCAGCTCTGGCCTACACTCCCAGACAGAGCACAGAAGGAACCACCGCTGCTAACGCTAGAGCGGATGCGATCCAGACAGACAGACAGATGGAGCAGCCAGTAGCAACCGCAGCTCTGGCCTACACTCCCAGACAGACAGAACGATTTCCTGTCGACCGCCGCTGGTGACAAGACAATCGCAACAGAGAGACAGTACAAGGCAAAACAGATAATACAACCTGACTACACTAGAAGGGATGCCTAGTGCAGTCCCAAGGAATTACTCTAAGATAATCTTAGCAAAGAATAGTAAGGCTGATACTTCCAGGAGAGTTAGCAGAAACAAACCATCATGACCAGCCAGGAATTCTGGGAAGAAATGGCTTTTATACTGCAAGCCATCAGAAGAAGCAGCTAAGCAATTTGCATGACAAGTATATGCAAATTCCTCACCAGCAGAGCAACTCTGAAACTTGCAAAGCGAAGACAGGTCTCTTTTCCAGAAACCTGCAGCCCTCAGACCTAAAGAATGGACAAACAGCTGTCTGCCCGTGCAGACAGCTGAGCAGATCATTACAAGAAGGACATAAATGAAGACTGGCATAATTGCATAAAAACATCAAAAATAAGATCCATTCTACTATGATTTACCATGTGCTATCTGAGTAAAACTGTAAAGAAAAAAAAAGTAATACATTTTTCTTTTATGGATAATTGCATTAATGTTTCCTGAACAAGAGCTTATTAAATCCTCATTATGCTGTTTCATATTTTAAAGGAATGTCTTTTGTAATAACATATTAATGCAAAAATTATACAATTTCTTTGGTAATATGGTTATTTACAATCATTCTTTCTATTGCAACACGCACAAAAATTAGGTGCATAATAAATTATGTTACTTCATTTTGGAAACTCCTCATATTTTACTTCAGCCTAAATAACATGCATTCTGTGCACATGCAGCACATTTATACATACGTCCAATAATTCAGCAATATAAAAAATGAGAGAAGCAGATAGAGATGTTTCTATGCTATACAATAACCAGCTGTAGACAGATGATCTGCCAGGGTGAAATGAATCTCTTACTTGCTATCTCTTTAATGGTAACTTCATGTGTAATCATTTTGATACTCATTTTTTGTGATATTAGTTTCATAATTGACAGTAACCTCTTTATTAAAATAATAAAAATAAAAAAGACACTAGCTGGATGATCTAATTTATAAACTGTGTGTAAAAAAGCTAGATATATACTACAAAGACATATTGTGTACGCTTTGTTCCATACAGTGCAGATGAAACATAACCATGTATCCCTCTCTGCTATTCATCTAGGAACAGTTTGAAATATAGCATGTCAAGTACTCCTACAGAACAGTGACTTAACTAGTACCACTGGGATTTTAGCTTCAATTTTTAATATAAGTTCCATTCCAGTAAGTTTTATGGCTAGTCTTATCTTTAGGAATGTTGCTTGAGGTAAGTTTTTAATGTCTCTTATTCTAGCGAATGTGCTGTATTTAGGCTAAATGCGGTTCCCTTTATCTTTATAATTGATCCCAACAGTAGCAATGCGTCACTGCTCTGCTATATGATAACAGATTGACATTCCTGTGGTTTGAAATCTTGGTAATATTTTTAACCTCACATCATCAATTTTTTTGCTTCAGAATTTTGTTTGATTAATTTTTACTGATATTATTCAAAGCACCACTATTTTGTAAACATTTTGTTAGGACTTTACATTGAAAGCAAAAAAAGAAAAAAAGAGGATAAGAAATACTAAAACAGTCAGAAACAACATTTATTGACTGCTGGGGTTGCAGTATTTTTCTGCTTTCTTTTGATTTACACAAACATACACGCCTTGATGTTTTCCTACTGCAAAAGCAAGACCCTATGACGTGCCTTATGTACACTAGATACTAATGCTATTTACAGACATAGCCATCCTTGAAATCTACCTAGGGCATGATGTCAGAGAAGGGCACCAGAAACAATTTGAGATGCATATGGTGATTTTGGCACATTTATTTTCACATATTGATACGTTGACAATTTTCCCATAATTTTATTAGCAGGGATTTTGAAAATTTCCCTGTAATAAATGTGACTAGACAAGGCTGTCTTCTGTCTCCCCTCCTCTTTGCTTTAGCCATTGGTCCCCTGGCAATTAAATTGTCATGTATTGTGGCTATCAGAGGTAGTGTTGGGCGAACATCTAGATGTTCGGGTTCGGGCCGAACAGGCCGAACATGGCCGCGATGTTCGGGTGTTCGACCCGAACTCCGAACATAATGGAAGTCAATGGGGACCCGAACTTTTGTGGTTTGTAAAGCCTCCTTACATGCTACATACCCCAAATTTACAGGGTATGTGCACCTTGGGAGTGGGTACAAGAGGAAAAAAAAATTAGCAAAAAGAGCTTATAGTTTTTGAGAAAATCGATTTTAAAGTTTCAAAGGGAAAACTGTCTTTTAAATGCGGGAAATGTCTGTTTTCTTTGCACAGGTAACATGTTTTTTGTCGGCATGCAGTCATAAATGTAATACATATAAGAGGTTCCAGGAAAAGGGACCGGTAACGCTAACCCAGCAGCAGCACACGTGATGGAACAGGAGGAGGCGCAGGAGGAGAAGGCCACGCTTTGTGAGACACAACAACCCAGGCCTTGCATGAGGACAAGAAGCGTGCGGATAGCATGCTTTGTACCGCCATGCAGTCATAAATGTAATAAAGATAAGTGGTTCAATAAACAGGGACCACGCGGCAACGCTAACCCAGCAGCAGCAGACGTGATGGAACAGGAGCAGGCGCAGGAGGAGAAGGCCACGCTTTGTGAGACACAACAACCCAGGCCTTGCATGAGGGCAAGAAGCGTGCGGATAGCATGCTTTGTACCGCCATGCAGTCATAAATGTAATAAAGATAAGTGGTTCAATAAACAGGGACCACGCGGCAACGCTAACCCAGCAGCAGCAGACGTGATGGAACAGGAGCAGGCGCAGGAGGAGAAGGCCACGGTTTTTGAGACACAACAACCTAGGCCTTGCATGAGGACAAAAAGCGTGCGGATATAGCAGCAATGCTTTTTGCCGCCATGCAGTCATAAATGTAATACAGATGAGAGGTTCAATAAACAGGGACCGGAAATGCTACACCATCCCAGATGTTCATTGGTCATGTTACTTGGTTGGGGTCCTGGAGTGTTGCGTAGTCATTTCCAATCCAGGATTGATTCATTTTAATTTGAGTCAGACGGTCTGCATTTTCTGTGGAGAGGCGGATACGCCGATCTGTGATGATGCCTCCGGCAGCACTGAAACAACGTTCCGACATAACGCTGGCTGCCGGGCAAGCCAGCACCTCTATTGCGTACATTGCCAGTTCGTGCCAGGTGTCTAGCTTCGATACCCAATAGTTGAAGGGTGCAGATGGATTGTTCGACACAGCTACGTCATCTGACATGTAGTCCTTGACCATCTTCTCCAGGCGATCGGTGTTGGAGGTGGATCTGCACGCTTGCTGTTCAGTGGGCTGCTGCTGCATGGGTGTCAGAAAATTTTCCCACTCCAAGGACACTGCCGATACCGTTACCTTTTGGGCACTAGCTGCGGCTTGCGTTGTTTGCTGCCCTCCTGGTCGTCCTGGGTTTGCGGAAGTCAGTCTGTCTGTGTACAACTGGCTAGAGGAGGGGGAGGATGTCAATCTCCTCTCTAAAGTCTCCACAAGGGCCTGCTGGTATTCTTCCATTTTGACCTGTCTGACTCTTTCTTCAAGCAGTTTTGGAACATTGTGTTTGTACCGTGGATCCAGAAGGGTATAAACCCAGTAATTGGTGTTGTCCAGAATGCGCACAATGCGTGGGTCACGTTCAATGCAGTCTAGCATGAATTGAGCCATGTGTGCCAGAGTCCTACCAGAATCCTCATCATCCTCTTGTGAGCGTTGTGATAGTTGTTGTGATGCATCATAGTCGTCACCTTCCTCCTGGTCTGCTTCTGCTGACCATTCGCGTTGAATTGTGGAAGTCCAACGTGCACCGCTCTGGCCCTCGTCAGTGGTGGCATGAAATTCCTGCTCCAACTCCAGCTGTTCCTCCTCCTCTTCTTCGTCATAGCTGCTGGGGCCAGCGTTCCCTGAGGCGGATGGCCTGATGTTGGTACCATCACGCTGATCGTTTTCTCCTTCAGATTCCCCCAGTTGCATCATGACAGCTGTTTCCTTGATTTTCAACATTGACCTCTTCAGTAAACACAGCAGTGGTATGGTAATGCTGACTGAAGAGTTGTCACTGCTCACAAGCAACGTGGATTGCTCAAAATTTTGGAGGACTTGGCAGAGGTCCAACATGTTGGCCCAATCGGATCCACAGAAGCTTGGCAGCTGTCCGGATGCGCCTCGGTACTGCGCCGTCATGTACTGGACCACTGCACTCTTCTGCTCACAAAAGCGTGCTAGCATGTGCAGCGTAGAATTCCAGCGCGTAGGGACATCACACAGCAAGCGATGGTGGGGGAGATTGAAGCGCTCCTGCATCTTGGCGAGTGCCCCCGAAGCAGTACTGGAATTTCTACAATGTTTGGCCACTCGACGCACCTTCAACAGAAGATCGGCCACGCCTGGGTATGTCCTCAGGAACCGCTGAACTACTAGGTTCATCACGTGCGCCAGGCAAGGGATGTGTGTTAGCTTAGCCAACCTTAAAGCGCGAATGAGATTACTCCCATTATCACACACAACCATGCCCGGTTTCAAGTCCAGCGGTGCCAGCCACAAATCCGTCTGTTCCTTTATTCCCTTCCAAATTTCCTCCCCTGTGTGCTGCTTATCCCCAAGGCAGATCAGCTTCAGCAACGCTTGCTGACGCATGCCAACAGCTGTGCTGCACTGCTTCCACGATCCTACTGCTGCTGGGTTAGCGTTTCCGGATGAGGTACAGCTTTGAGATGCGTTGGAGGAGAAGGAGTCAGAGAGGTAGGTGCTGCTGTTGTTATCCAGTGGGAGGGACGGCGGTGCAGCTGTTTGCGGCGTGGGCAACACCCGCGCCGTAGCAGGTGAGGAATCGCTGCCAGGCTCCACAAGGTT
This sequence comes from Hyperolius riggenbachi, assembly GCF_040937935.1. Taxonomy (NCBI): domain Eukaryota; kingdom Metazoa; phylum Chordata; class Amphibia; order Anura; family Hyperoliidae; genus Hyperolius; species Hyperolius riggenbachi. Next base: position 373,568,407 of record NC_090646.1, read on the forward strand.
CACCCAGTGCGCGGTAAGGGAGATGTATCGACCCTGGCCGAACGCACTCGTCCAAGTGTCAGTGGTGAGGTGAACCTTGCAGGCAACGGCATTCTTCAAGCTTCTGGTTATTTTGCTGACCACGTGCTCTTGCAACTCAGGCACTGCAGAGCGCGCAAAGTGGTAGCGGCTGGGAACCACGTAACGTGGGATGGCCACTGACATCATGCCCTTGAAGCTGTTTGTCTCCACCACTCGATATGGCAGCATTTCGCAGGCCAGAAGCTTGGCTATGCTGGCTGTTACTGCCACGGCCCGGGGGTCATTTGCTGGCAATTTCCTCTTGCGCTCAAACATCTCCGACACAGACAACTGAACCGTAGCGCTGCACACGGAAGGGCTGTTGGTTGTTGTGTTTGATGAACACTGGGAGACCTCAAGAGCACTACTCCGGAAAGTGACAGTGTCAGCGTCGTCTGATGTTTGTGAATGTTGTGAACCACGCAATGGCTGGGCTACTGCTGCTGCTGAGGCGGGTCTGGTGGTGAGTCTGGTGAACCCAAGGGAGGCAGTGTTGCTGGTACCCTGTCCTGCCGCGTTTGCCCACAGAGTGGGATGTTTGGATAGCATGTGGCGGCTCATGCTGGTGGTGGAGAGGTTGTTAATACTTTTCCCCCTGCTCAGGCGAGTCTTGCACACCTTGCAAATCGCCATGGTAACATCCTCAGTGCAGTCTTCAAAGAAAGCCCAGACTTTGGAGCACCTGCCTCCTTGCTGGCGATTTCTGTTTCCTCCTCTTTTGCCTCTCACTCTAACTTCCACGCTTGTGGTGCCTGAAATTGCGCGCCGCCTACCTTGTGGCACAAGGCGAACTCGTGCAGCAGTGGGTTCTTCAACAGACTCATCTGTGCTGCTGCTACGACGGCGATGTTCTCGTTCACAAATAAAATCTGGGTCTCTGTCCACATTGTCCATACCCTCCTCTTCCATCTCCTCAAACTCGTCATATGTCATTGTGGGGGGCCGCCGCCGTGGAGTAGAGCTCCCCAGAACAACCTCTGCGCAGCTCACTCCAACGTCGTCTTCCAGATCTTGTCGGCCGACCTCCTGCAATTGCAACCCCTCCTGCCCAACTTGCTCTGGGATTTGGGTTTCCGAGTCCTCCTCGGACTCGCCTTGTATTTCAGTGCGCGGTGCATTTCCCACAGTTAATGGTTGTGAATCCGGGCACAACATTTCTGGCTGTTCCTCCATTGACCTTTCATAGGTGGAAGTTTGTTGGGCTGGGAATAGCTCCTGCGAATACCCCATTGTGTCCTGAGGTAATTCATAGGACTGGTTATCTGGCAGTTGTGTGCGTGGTGTCGCTGCCGGTTGTGTCAGCTTTGTGCCCACTGGCTCCTTGTAACTGGCTGAGGACTCGGACCTCGTGCGTGATGTGCTGGTGCTGCTTAACCCACTGCTGGACGCTTGAGAGGTCATCCAAGTAATTATCTGGTCCTGTTCTTTTGGATTTGTGAGGGTTGTTGTCCTGGACAACATGGGCGGTATTGAGTGGGTTTTCTTGGGTGCTCCCCTGTGGCCTGTACGTGAACCGTCAGGGGAAACACCTCTTCCCTTGCCCCTTCCTCTTTCACCGGATTTCTTCCTCATTTCACTTATCCTTACAGTACACGCTGACTGGCAGCAGTACAGTGGCAGTACAGAAATGCTATACAGTACCACTATTCCCAGCAGCGACACAGAGCACAATGCTATACAGTGGCGGGTGAGCGGTGTACTACTGTTCCCAGGCCCAGCAGACACAGAGTGGCAGTACACACAATGCTATATAGTCTGGCTAAGCCGTGTACTCAGAGTGTCAGAAAACACAATGCTATATATAGCGTGGCTGAGCGAGGTGCACAGTGGCAGTACACACAATGCTATATTAGTCAGGCTAAGCCGTGTACACAGAGTGTCAGTAAACAATGGTATATAGTCTGGCTGAGCGGTGTACACAGAGTGTCAGTAAACAACGGTATATAGTCTGGCTGAGCGGTGTACACAGAGTGGCAGTAAACACAATGCTATATATAGCGTGGCTGAGCGAGGTGCACAGTGGCAGTACACACAATGCTATATAGTCAGGCTAAGCCGTGTACACAGAGTGTCAGAAAACACAATGCTATATATAGCGTGGCTGAGCGAGGTGCACAGTGGCAGTACACACAATGCTTTATAGTCAGGCTGAGCCGTGTACACAGAGTGTCAGTAAACAATGGTATATAGTCTGGCTGAGCGGTGTACACAGAGTGTCAGTAAACAACGGTATATAGTCTGGCTGAGCGGTGTACACAGAGTGGCAGTAAACACAATGCTATATATAGCGTGGCTGAGCGAGGTGCACAGTGGCAGTACACACAATGCTATAGAGCCAGGCTAAGCCGTGTACACAGAGTGTCAGAAAACACAATGCTATATATATAGCGTGGCTGAGCGAGGTGCACAGTGGCAGTACACACAATGCTATATATAGCGTGGCTGAGCGAGGTGCACAGTGGCAGTACACACAATGCTATATATAGCGTGGCTGAGCGAGGTGCACAGTGGCAGTACACACAATGCTATATATAGCGTGGCTGAGCGAGGTGCACAGTGGCAGTACACACAATGCTATATTAGTCAGGCTAAGCCGTGTACACAGAGTGTCAGAAAACACAATGCTATATATATAGCGTGGCTGAGCGAGGTGCACAGTGGCAGTACACACAATGCTATATATAGCGTGGCTGAGCGAGGTGCACAGTGGCAGTACACACAATGCTATATATAGCGTGGCTGAGCGAGGTGCACAGTGGCAGTACACACAATGCTATATTAGTCAGGCTAAGCCGTGTACACAGAGTGTCAGAAAACACAATGCTATATATATAGCGTGGCTGAGCGAGGTACACAGTGGCAGTAAACAATGCTATATATAGTGTGGCTGAGCGAGCGGTGTACTACTGTTCCCAGCAGCGACACACAATGACTGGGGGGGACCCTGGCTAGCGTGGCTGGAGAGCGAACTACCCTGCCTGCCTACCCAAAGCTAAACCCACAGATAAATGGCGGAGATATGACGTGGTTCGGGTATTTATTTACCCGAACCACGTGACCGTTCGGCCAATCAGAGCGCGTTCGGGCCCGAACCACGTGACCCGTTCGGCCAATCACAGCGCTAGCCGAACGTTCGGGGAACGTTCGGCCATGCGCTCTTAGTTCGGCCATGTGGCCGAACGGTTTGGCCGAGCACCGTCAGGTGTTCGGCCGAACTCGAACATCACCCGAACAGGGTGATGTTCTGCAGAACCCGAACAGTGGCGAACACTGTTCGCCCAACACTAATCAGAGGTCAGGGAGTGGAGAAAGTAGAGGAAAAAGACATGCTGCTCTTTAGGAGAATCCAGGCCACTCGCTACAATTAGCACTGGAATATATCAGAGATGATGGTGAATAGTCACTGGAAGTCAACTAGGGAAGGTCGGGGTGTTTTGTGCATAGAAGTTGTGCATAGGTCTGACTCACTAAAGAAGTATAGAGGTCAACTTTTACAGGAGTCGTACCTAAATTTATGACTCATAACTGAGAGGATGGGGGGCGCACCTCCCTCTCAACCTTTGCAGAGCGAGCAGCCAGCATACTTTATAACCCCCCTCTAACTGTCACATTTTGCTTGCAAAAGCAATACTTTACATAGCTTACTTTTGATATGAGAAGGTTTTAGAGAAATGTGTGTACTGTTAGCGACACTCCCATTTGCACTAATCTACCCAGTGCTACGTAACACTTTCTTGATAAAGAAAATCCCCCCCAAAAAAACATCAGTCCCAAAGTGCAGCTATTAACTCTTTCCGGCCCCAAGTACAGCCATTAACTTTGCTGGGTAGACTTACACTTGAGTCAATAAAATAATCCAGCTTAGGAGGGTCAAATATGGGGGTCAACTTATACACAAGATCGACTTATATTCGAGGGGGGTTAAAAAGTATACTGGCTGCTGCGGCTCACTCTGCAAAGGTTGAGCGAGAGGTGCGCATCCTCTCAGCTATGAGTCAAAAATTTAGGTACAACTCGAGTACAAGTTGACCTCTATACTTTTATTTAGTGAGTCAGACCTACATTTCTAGACTTATAGTTAAAGGGAACCTTAACTGTGGGGGGAAAAAAAAACACTTACCTGGGGCTTTCCCAAGCCTCCTGCAGCCATCCTGTGCCCGCGCCGGTCCTTCGGTGCCCTCCGGTCTCCCTCTGCGGCTAAGTTTCATTTTCGTCTGACTTCCAGTCATCCTCCGGCGAAGCATCCTCTTCTTCCACATTCAACGTCGTAAAGAGCCGTAAAGCGCGTCCCTTTAAGTATATACAGTATTTACAGTGGTGTGAAAAACTATTTGCCCCCTTCCTGATTTCTTATTCTTTTGCATGTTTGTCACACTTAAATGTTTCTGCTCATCAAAAACCGTTAACTATTAGTCAAAGTTAGCCTTATTGAACACAAAATGCAGTTTTAAATGATGGTTTTTATTATTTAGTGAGAAAAAAAAAACTCCAAATCTACATGGCCCTGTGTGAAAAAGTGATTGCCCCCCCCTTGTTAAAAAATAACTTAAAGGTGGTTTATTACACCTGAGTTCAATTTCTGTAGTCACCCCCAGGCCTGATTACTGCCACACCTGTTTCAATCAAGATAATAGGATAACAGAGGCGCCAATAGGATAAAAAAAAACGAAAAGAACTTAAAAACCCAGAGGCGCTCAGTGTTGATGATACTGGCAGATGCTGTTTACTCCTATCCGTTATTGCCTGATGAAGCGGGTTTGTATCCCGTGAAACGCGTTGCACTTTATTTGGAGTATCCAATAAAATTGTTTTGACTGAAAATCCACAGTCGTGTGTTCTGCTTGGAGGGGGTGAGTCCACCACTGCCTCCTCTATTACCAAGATGGGTTTTTAAGTTCTTTTAGTGTTTTTTTATCCTATTGGCGCCTCTGTTATCCTATTATCTACATCAAGTCCACCCTTGGTGGAAGGTTGTACTCTTCCTTCTTCAACTACAGAGAGCGACTTTTTAATCCTGAGTGGGGTCAGGACAATCTCCCCACCTGCTTTGACAGTGGTTGCCTACTTGGTAACCCTGGTTTGTGAGTATTAAATTAATATTATTACTCTATCAATTATACCTTACCAGTACATACTACACTATATTGGGCTCTTGGTGTTCTCTCTTTTTCTGTTTCAATCAAGAAATCACTTAAATAGGAGCTATCTGACACAGAGAAGTAGACCAAAAGCACCTCAAAAGCTAGACATCATGCCAAGATCCAAAGAAATTCAGGAACAAATGAGAACAAAAGTACTGTAATTGAAATCTATCAGTCTGGTAAAGGTTATAAAGCCATTTCTAAAGCTTTGGGACTCCAGCAAACCACAGTGAGAGCCATTATCCACAAATGGCAAACACATGGAACAGTGATGAACCTTCCCAGGAGTGGCCGGCTGACCAAAATTACCCCAAGAGCGCAGAGAAAACTCATCCGAGAGGCCACAAAAGACCCCAGGACAACATCTAAAGAACTGCAGGCCTCACTTGCATCAATTAAGGTCAGTGTTCACGACTCCACCATAAGAAAGAGACTGGGCAAAAACGGCCTGCATGGAAGATATCCAAGGCACAAACCACTTTTAAGCAAAAAGAACATTAAGGCTCGTCTCAATTTTGCTAAAAAAACATCTCAATGATTGCCAAGACTTTTGGGAAAATACCTTGTGGACCGACGAGACAAAAGTTGAACTTTTTGGAAGCTGTGTGTCCCGTTATATCTTGCGTAGAAGTAACACAGCATTTCAGCAAAAGAACATCATACCAACAGTAAAATATGGTGGTGGTAGTGTGATGGTCTGGGGTTGTTTTGCTGCTTCAGGACCTGGAAGGCATGCTGTGATAGATGGAACCATGAATTCTACTGTCTGCCACAAAATCCTGAAGGAGAATGTCCGGCCATCTGTTCGTCAACTCAAGCTGAAGCGATCTTGGGTGCTGCAGCAGGACAATGACCCAAAACACACCAGCAAATTCACCTCTGAATGGCTGAAGAAAAACAAAATGAAGACTTTGGAGTGGCCTAGTCAAAGTCCTGACCTGAATCCTATTGAGATGTTGTGGCATGACCTTAAAAAGGCGGTTCATGCTAGAAAACCCTCAAATAAAGCTGAATTACAACAATTCTGCAAAGATGAGTGGGCCAAAATTCCTCCAGAGCGCTGTAAAAGACTCATTGCAAGTTATCGCAAACGCTTGATTGCAGTTATTGCTGCTAAGGGTGGCCCAACCAGTTATTAGGTTCAGGGGGCAATTTATTTTTCACACAGGGCCATGTAGGTTTTGAGTTTTTTTTCTCACTAAATAATAAAAAACATCATTTAAAACTGCATTTTGTGTTCAATTATGTTATCTTTGACTAATAGTTAACGATTTTTGATGAGCAGAAACATTTAAGTGTGACAAACATGCAAAAGAGTAAGAAATCAGGAAGGGGGCAAATAGTTTTTCACACCACTGTATATGAATTGCTGATAGGAAGAACCAGGTGTTATGAGAATACATTCAAAATATTTAAACTGTAAGTTCCTGCTTAGATATGGTCCCAAAAAGTAAACATATTTTTTCACGGTTATACTCCCCTATGGGGAAACACAAATTAACTGAAATCTTATACATTTTCAGAGTACAAATTCTGAAAGAGACCAGGGACATGTTTCCTAAGGTATATATTAGCACAGAAGCTCTCTATTATTCTTTCATCAATTTAAAGAATAGTTGCCAATAAGCAACATAGACTTCTACCTCTTTTTTTCAATCACTTTATGGCTTCACAATGCAACTTGATAACCAAACAAGCCACGATTGGAGCTGGCAGACTGTTAGAAAAAAAACAAACAATAAACATTTGTACAGCGCTGTGATCTAGCGCAGAGCTGTACAGGGGACAGCCCTGTCACACAACTGTCCCCAGGAGTGGAAATGTAAAAAAATGATTTTTTTAATAAAAAAATATATTTAAAAATAAAAATTGCAGCAGCAATCCGAGACCACCACAAAAAACGCTCCATTAGTGGCAAGAAAAGGAGGTAAAATTGATTTGAGTGGTAAGTTGTATGGCTGAGCAATAAATCGTTAAAGTGGCGAAGTGCTGAATTGTAAAAATGGCCTGGTCACTAGGGGGGTATAAAACTTCTGGTCCTCAAGTGGTTAACAATAAATTATGGATAAAAATGTTAATTCAGCATTGTCTTATAAAAAGTTTTTAAACACAGAAATTGTACTGTGAAAATTTAACAAATATGGATAACGTGGACAGAATACCCCAGTACCATGGTAACATAAGTGAACTTGCACTACAAATGTTCGGTGGATGTCCTGACAACAATGTAATCTAACAGCGAGCTTCCACTGTGTAATCAGGAAGTAGAGGAAGAATTACACACCTATATTTATATATTTTATAAGCTTAGGGTGAATAGTCTTATGAGCCAGTTCTTAGCTTGCCATTTATTAGATCTTTGGCATTTGTTCTCTCCTGGAGAAAAGGATTATAACCTTTACTTACAAGTATGTAATACCTATTCCTGTATTGATTGTTTTTTATTGCAACAATTTATGATACAGGAGATACATTCTCTAAGATGGATAACAGCAAACATATAAAAATAAATAACATTTGGAAGTTGGATGGGAAGTAATTGAGGATCCTGAAGTAGTCCAGACTATAAAATACTAAGTTAATTCTTTCTGTCAGAACAACAGAGGCGATAACATAAAAGAATGATGTTATTTAAGGGACATATTTATTAAAGGGACTCCGAGCTCAGAAAAAAAAGGAAAGTTGTACTCACCAGGGGCTTTTTCCAGCCCAGTGCTGGTCGGGAGGTCCCACGCCGGCGTCCTGGCTCCTCTCCTTCAACCCGCTCCGGAATGGCTGACAGGCCGCAGCCCGGGCGACACTCTCCCGAGTGTCGGGCTGCTCCTTCCGCATATGACGCGGATTACGTCACACGCCGGCCGCCTCGCGTCATCACGGCGGCCGGCGTGAAAGTACTGCGCATGCGCGCTTTGTTCGCGCATGCGCAGTACTTTCACGCCGGCCGCCGTGATGACGCGAGGCGGCCGGCGTGTGACGTAATCCGCGTCATATGCGGAAGAAGCAGCCCGACACTCAGGAGAGTGTCGCCCGGGCTGCGGCCTGCCAGCCATTCCGGAGCGGGGAGAAGGAGAGGAGCCAGGACGCCGGCGTGGGACCTCCCGACCAGCACTGGGCTGGAAAAAGCCCCTGGTGAGTACAACTTTCCTTTTTTTTCTGAGCTCGGAGTCCCTTTAAATACAGTGCAAGGAGGAAAAGTGAAGAATAAGAAAATAAACAAAAAAAATGAAATGTAAAAGCTTCACAGACAATATATATATATGTGTGTGAGTGTGTATATGTGCACCAAGGCAACAATTAATATCTATGCTCTCTAACCCATGCATTAAAGTGTACCTGAAGCGAAAAAAAGTGTGCCAAGTGGGCACTTACCTAAGTACAGGGATGCCTCTGGATAATCCCCTCCTCATTGTTCCAGTGCTGGGACACCCCTAAAGCCAGTCAACAAGGGCTTGTCGATGGAGCTTGGCCGCATTGAACAGGCATAGATGACTTGCACCTGTTCAATAGCATGGAGCTGAACACCTCGGCTTTTTCCATTGAGCCTAAGCGGTGGCTACTTGCTACTGCGCAGGTGCAAACTGAATGTGAAAGTAACTAAGTATAATGTCTCAGTTGCGGGTTAAGTTACTGTGCCCTTTGCAATGGTAATGCCAAACAGAAGATATAAAGTTCTGTGTGTTATAATCCAGTGATGAGCAGCCACATCCTTGATGGTATGGAGGGCTTGGACTCTCTTCTTGTAGCCTGTGTCCATCAGTATTTTAACTCTTTCTATGCTGGAGGGTGGAGATGGTAAGGGATAGGGGTCAGTTCTGCTACATGCCCCCAGCTCCACCCTCTGTCATGTCAGGCAGGAAAGAATATGAAATATCTGGCATCAGTTGATCAGAACCTTGTAGAGAATGATACAAGGGCATTCCTGGCATTCTCAGCTTTAGTCAGAGCCTAAACACAGGTGAATTACAATATTTCACTGCTTAGAAACCGGTATCTCTGTCCCAGAAGATGGTAAACAGATGTTTTGTGGTTCAGTCACACTCAAATCAGATCTAAGGCATCTCTGATCATTTTGACATGCCTGGCATCTAGGAAAAACTGATTACTTGAGTAACCTATTCTTTAAAGGGGAAGTGAAGTAAGAGGTATACGGAGGCTGCCATATTTATTTCCTTTTAATCAATACCAGTTGCCTGGCAGCCCTGCTGGTCTATGTCTCCGCAGTAGTATCTGAATAACACCAGAAACAAGCATGCAGCTAGTCTTGTCAGATCTGACTTTAAAGTCTGAAACACCTGATCTGCTGCATGCTTGTTCAGGGGCTATGGCTAATAGTATTAGAGGCAGAGGATTAGCAGGGCTGCCAGGCAACTGGTATTGATTAAAAGGAAATAAATATGGCAGCCTCCGTATACCTCTTACTTCAGTTCCCCTTTAATTCAAGGTGAACCGTGCTTTTGAGAACTGCACTTGTGCAGAATGCTCACGGCGACAGTCGCGTGATTGAGGCGGGCACACGCATGCGGGGGGGGCTGGAGGAAGCCCCAGTTAAGTTTAGATTTCCATTTATATGCTCTGCTCAGGGTCCCTTTAAGTGGGGACAACGTAGTAGCAGAGAGCAATGTAGGTTAAATGCATTGCTCACAGCCACGTGCATTACAAACAATACTGAACCAGAAAAAAAAAATTCAAAAATCTCGTGCCTCTGTCTGGTGGTCTCCCAAGACAGCGGCCAGACAGCGAGCACCAAAATAATAAAACAATAATTGCTCCCCCTCCCAGACTGGCGGCTGCCCAAGACGGTGGTCAGTTTGAGCAGAAAGGAACACTAAGAAAAACAATAAGAAAAGCACCAGAAAAAAGCAAAAACAAAAACAAAAATAGAACAAGTAGGCCCCAGGCATCCAGACCAAGTAACATACATCAAACATCTACAGTATTCCTAAATATATGGACCCAGATTGCACTCACTTTTGAGACCTCCAGGGCCCAAGGCATCCAGCTTCTTGATCCAGAATAGCTCACGTCACAGCAATTGTTTAACCCTGTCTCTCCCCCTCCATGTGGGAGGGACAGAGCCAATGACCTGAACCCTCAACTGGCTGACATTGGGGCGATGGGTAGTGAAATGGCTTGCAACAGCCTGTGAATTGCCGATTTATGTGAGAAGATGCGAACTTTAAGCATCTGTGTAGTCATTCCCACATAAGGCAGCAAAGAAGATAGACAACGTATGTCGAGTCATGTACAGAGTACATGAGTAATAACCATGATTATGGTCATTTCACGTTACTGGTTTAGGCGACTGTATTGGAACGTCTGTGTTTGTGATGATCAACGCTTCCGGGTTTTTACACGTACATTTTTATGCATTGAGTATGCCTTATTGTCCGCATGAGGTTTTTTAATTGCGTATTTACACATACGTCATGCGCCTGATGTTTTTTTTATTTCGGACATGCCTCCCCTATTGGTCGCCGGTCCGGCCTTTGCAATGCGATTGGAGCATAAAAATAGATGTAGTTCCCCATCAAGTCTTTCTTTGAGTGGGAGAGTTGATTTAGGAACCCAGCTTGATTGTTCGGTAAAAGGGCATCCAGGCCAATCTGATTAGCTCCCTTGTGGAGCAACCACTATTTAAGGCTGACTGAGATTGTATTGATTGAGAGGGCTTGATATAGAAAGGAGGCTCCTCGAATGGTATGCTTTTTATTGTAAGAATTTTAGAGTACAGTTTCTCTTTAAGGGCTGCCCTGCTTCCTGATAGTTGCCAGCATATTGTTGTACTCACAGACCTGAGTCTCTGGACATTTCCTGAATCTGTTACCTGAACTGTACCTGTTCCTAGTCTGAACTTGTCTTTGCTATTCTGTTGCCAAACCTGTTATTCTGTCTTGACTTTGCTTATTGCCTGCACCTTTGGTACCATGTTTGATGTATATAGTGCTGTGTAAATATTGTGTGTGTATATGCTGTATTTCCTTGGTTGCTTGGTGTTTCCATGTACATAAATTGACTGCATGTGGTTTGCACTTAATTTACTGTGATATTTTTATATACATGTTATTGCTTTGCAATAAACTCAAATTATTCTTAATTTCTCAATAATCTCAAAGTACTCTTTCCTAAATTGGTAAAATCTTATTTTCTGCATTGACCACCAATAATCCCATTCCTCTACTCACAGTATAAGTATGAAAAATCTTTACCCAAAGATTAAACATATATTTATGCTCGGTAAAGAATGTGCCTTTATGTCATTTATTTTGCAAACTGGAATGCTGTGCCACCTTTTTTTTGAAACACATTGCTCAGTCCATGCAGCAGGTTGATGAAGACAGCTGTATAAATATAGGTCAGCAGTAGCCTTGTAGGTAAGTGTAAAGATCAGGGGAAATATCTCCTCCAAACCTTCTTCATTCAAAATCAAACACATGGAGTACACTTAAATCAAGGCAGCCCCTAAAGACTGGGATCCAAGAGAAGAACCCCAAATACTTCAGAATAATATTCAACAAGAACTTGCATGTTTTATTGACTCACACTTTTGCACACCGGTAGCAAATGTGTAACGAGTCTCAGGAGACGCATGTAAAGTAGAAATACTTATTTGATATCTTTTGGGAAATTGGATAGCATCATTAACCCTTTTTTCTATTATTTAGAATCACATTAGCAGAGCTGGGACAAGGTCCTCCAGCACCCAAGGCTGAGACCCCAAAATGTGCCCCTTTATCCCTCCCACCCCAGCCGTCACACACTGATTGCTATTCGACTAAGAGGTGCCCCAGGACCCCCAACACCTCAGTCTCTAATTATCTGGCTTGCAGTCACTGCCATGTATTCCATTTTCTTATTTCTCTCTGCTTAAAAAACAATACGAGAATGATAGCTGAGTGAGTTGTGCGCCCCCTCCTACGCTGCGCCCTGAGGCTGGAGCCTCTCTCGCCCCTGCCTCGGCCCGGCCCTGCACATTAGACAAGGGGACTTGACCAAAGATCCCTGGTGGTAAGGACAGAGCTCTGGAACAGAGGGGGGCTTCTCTGCTGATAGTTGTAGGCCTCTTTAAGGGGTGGGATCACACTGTTTTTATGCCAGTTTTTCATGGAGCTGAACACATTCAGCACCATGCAATGCTTCTTCTTATACTGTGGCAGATGAACAAGAACATTCACCCTGCTACCGCACACAATGAGCAGTGTTGAGTCACAACGCAGCTCGCCTGTGAGCAAAAACTAACTTTACAATTTTGAATCAAGCCTGAATGCTGCCTACAGTAAGGCATAGTAATTAGGGGCCATGGTTGTGCTGGTTATTGCAGCCTTACTGAAATGTACTGGAACAGGCCCTCTGAGTACTGATCATTGCCTGCATTGTTAAATGCACTCTTACAGATTTGATGCTGTAACAACAGTTAATAGTGGTATGTTAATGAATAAATAGCCAAAGAGCTTTTTAATACTGCATGTTAATGTGAGCTTTTGTTTTCCATAAAAGAAAACTTTCTAATACAGACATTGAATTAGCTGTAAAGGGACTTTAAAGTTACACTTTGCTGATTCATTCACCCTTAGATAAAAATGATGGTTGGATAGATATGTCAGCAGAAATTATTTTACGACTGTCTTAAGTGTTTCAGTAAGTTTCTTTAAGAACATTTTAGCTGAGGTAATGAGCTGAAGTGTCTTCGAAGTAATTGTTCTACGCATTGAAGAGTGAGAATATAACCATAGCTGACAAGTAAAAACTCTCTGTAGACTGAACTTGTCAATTTGGAACACAAAAAATGGGTCTTTTAAAGTAAGTTGATGGGCTGCTGCCACAGAGAGTAAGTCTTTGTATAGATGAATAGTAATTCTGCACTGTTTCTTCTGTCAGATGTCCCGGAAGCAGGTCTTTTGTTCTGTGTCTTTAAACTACTCATATTCATTCAATAACATTGATTAATGAGTGTTCACACTGATACGACTAAATTCAGAAAATTTCAATGAATGCCTTTTGACAGGGAAATGCCAGATCAGTTTGAGTGTTATATTATTTACAATTAATTCACTTCAAGGAAAAAAAAAAGATACCAGGTCATTTATGCTGGATACACACGGTGCGTTCGTGCACTCGATTTTCCCGTCGATTCCCGTCGATTCGTTTATTTCCAACATGTCCGATTTGGATTTCGATGGATCGTTAGGTCGATTCGGCATACTTTGCATGCTAATCGACCTAACGATCCATCGAAATCCAAATCGGACATGTTGGAAATAAACGAATCGACGGGAATCGACGGGAATCGACGGGAAAATCGAGTGCACGAACGCACCGTGTGTATCCAGCATTAAATACTAACAATAGTACAATACAGAACACAGAACACTTATATCGCGCTTTTCTCCTGGCGGACTCAAAGCGCCAGAGCTGCAGCCACTAGGACGCGCTCTATAGGCAGTAGCAGTGTTAGGGAGACTTGCCAAAGGTCTCCTACTGAATAGGTGCTGGCTTACTGAACAGGCAGAGCCAAGATTCGAACCCTGGTCTTCCATGTCAGAGGCAGAGCCCTTAACCATTACTCCATTCAGCCACCAATAGGAACATGCCACCCAAAATAATATGGAGTTGAAATTAGATATGTAGTCAAATTGCCTTTGTAGACTTTGGTATAGATGTGAAAGAAACAGAAGCACACAAAAACACAAGCATGCACAATTACCATTTTTTGCCATAAATGTTAAGCGATCAGCTAGGGCACCATGGAGGGCATGGTGCATGCTGCATTGTTTTCAGGCTGTGTCCTCCCAATCACCATCCTCTAGCTATTGTCTACTACTGACCTGATGCTCTATCCTCTATACAGACTGTGGTCCTCTTTGGGGGTTCTGCTCTCATATCTATTCTTCCCAGACATTTGTCAAGTGATGTCAATGTTGAGCACCAGGATAGGAACAAACATAAGAGCAGAAAAACCGAAGGTGGCACAGAAGTAGGTAAATATGCCCAATATAATGTGTTTCATGCAAAAACTTTGCACTGGGAAAGGTGACCTGTTATTCTTTTGCACTTTTTATAAGAAGGAGATGACACAATATTGACAATAAAAACTGAACTGCTACATTTTTTATGTAGAGCATTTATGGTAGGGCTTTCCAGTAAAAACAAATTACCGGTAGTACTTTTGGCAAATGGTGTTACAATTCAATGTTTTTTAGCTGGAAGGACATGACTTGTGCCAGAACTGTTCTTATATTTTAAAACTGACATTTTTCCTGGTATCAACTTTTTTCATTTTTTTATTAATGCACACACACTTCAGATATGTATTTTACGTTTATTTTAGTAGAATAATACAGTACCTTGTAAGCCATTAGTCATAGCAGGTAATTTAAACCAGGATTTACTCTCTTGCTTTAAAATATTTAAAACGTAAGATTTCATTATTTAGTAATACCTTCTTTAAATTCTTACCCCCTGTGCACTTACCATAATCTTACAACTGTCTGACTTTATTTACATTTGGACATCAGGGATGTTTTGCTAACAATAATGAATGCAATGTAAGATGTATTTATTACAATTGTACATTAAAATGTTGTAAAGCTATTTATAACAAATAGCTAAAACCTTATGCTTATTTCTCACATACCTGGAAAGGTATCGGGGGGAGCCTGAGTTAATTTAACTGAGCCAAAATATAACACGCACAAAGAATGTCTGTTCGATCTAATCAATGGTTTTGAACCTTTGTATACATTTTCTTTCCCATATCACGCTATCCCTTTACCCATAAGTACAGTCAATAACCTGAAGGTCACTGATGCTGTCTCCCTGGTAAGAAAAATGCACTTCCACTTTAAGATCACTTTGATTGTAGTTAATAGTGGATGTGAGCATGCTCATTACCTGACACAGAACGTGTCCTGCATTCCCCACAATAAGTTCTGTGGGGTGTTTTGCACACATGAGCAGGTGCACCTTATTGGTGGATCCACAGGAAAAGGTGCCCGGCATTCTTTATTACTATAGTGAGCCTGGTATTGATAAACTGCAGGTGCAATAAATATGTGTTCAGGTCTCACACCTTCTCTGCAGGCAGAGCAATGTTCCATTCAGTGATGGCCTATTTAAAGGGCTTCTTATCAGTTGTTTTAGGTTCTGGGAACATCTTTCTCAATCTATTATATTTATGTAAGAACGTATAAACCCATCCTACATAGCATCATACAAACCCATCTTACATAACAACGTTAAACTGAGAGAGATATTTCCTTAACCGCTTACGAACTAAATTAACACATCTCTCCCCCTAGAATAATATCGTATCTGATCTGTTTAACTACATCTTATGGTGGCCACTAATGAGCCAATCTTTTTCATCCATTCTTACCAAATCTATGTAGTATAATGGTAAATTGAGTGAATATACTTCAGGCAGTTACCTTATATTACACAGAAATGGTAAGATTGGATGAAAAAGATTGGATCATTAGTGACCATCTTATGGTGGCCATACATGGTACAATTTTTCAATTAGATAATTTAGTTCGATTATTCTGTTAGATCGAATATAAAGATTTTTCCAGCATGTCCGATCATTTTTCCCGAAAAAACGGGATAATCGTTCGAATTTCTTGATCGAAAAAAAAAAATATTTTCAACTTTCATTCAATTCAATCATTTAGATCGAATAAACGGGAAAATCGAACGTTTTTATTGTATCGTGTATGGGCACCATAAAGTGAATCTTGTATTGGTAATACTTTCAGGTTAAGTCAGACTTTACAAGTTCTATGAAGAAGTCACAGGAGGTACTATTAGCTATATTATTAAATACATTTTAATTACCTTTATTTAAATTATTAAAAAAAAAATGATTGTGCCTTCTTGTGATAGCCAAATGTGTATATGTTGTGCTTTTTACGATGATGTCCAGTACACAGGATGTAAAAGTGACCACTAATGATACACCCTTCATTGTACAATCTTATCTTGTCTACGTAAAATAAGGAACTACCTAAAGCATTCATGCAAACTATATTCACTCAGTTTACCCTTCTACTACATATATTTGGTAAAATTATACAATCAAGATTGTATCATTAGTGGACACCTTAAAGGGACACTTAAATAAAAAAATGTAGTTAACTTACTTGGGTCTTCTTAACTTACCTGGGTCTTCTTCTAGCCCCCTGCAGCAATCCTGTGCCCGTGCCGTCCTTCCGTAACCCTCCAGCGAGCAGTGGCGACGCCCTCAAAGCTAGCCCATTATGGCCAGTCGCAGGCTACTGCTCACGCGTGGCCCCAAGCAGCACCCTGATTGCGCTCCTGTTGTCGGGAGCGTTCTGCACATGCGCAGTTGCAATTTTCCCATACTGCGCATGTGCAGGACGCCCACTAATGCACACCCCAATTTACGTTTAGTGCCTGACTGCTTTGTCAGTAGATTGCTTGGTTTAGGATGATTCTCCTATTTGTGTGCTTGGTCTAGGGCGATTCCCCTTATTTGGGTTCTTGGCCTAGGGTGATTCCCCTCATTTGGGTGCTTGGTCTAGGGCGATTCCCTAAATTTAGGTGCTTGGCTAGGGCGATTCCCCTAATTTGGGTGCTTGGTCTAGGGCAATTTATTGCAGTAAAAGGCAAATTTGCAGAATGACGCTATAACAATGCACCACTATTGTTAGGCTATCCCTCATATAACTTTAGGTGGTGGGCTCTATTAGCCCATTTTACTTTTAATTGAACAGTAATGAAAGTTATATTTTAGGTGCTATAGTACTATTGAGAATGGCCAATTTGTTTGTTTGTTTGTTTTTCAATTCTAGTGTTTGTTCACACAGGAATATAGACATAATATACAATACTGTTTTTTATTACATATTTGTATTGTTTAATGTTACAGTATTGTATAAACTGTTACACGTAGTTCAACACATTAAAAGCACATTGAAGACAACTAAATAACATAGTGTATATTATATGTCCAAATCCAGAGTTGTCCAGAAGTAAATCATTTATCTACGTTTCACCATATTTAAAGAGAATCTGTATTGTTAAAATCGCACAAAAGTAAACATACCAGTGCGTTAGGGGACATCTCCTATTACCCTCTGTCACAATGTTGCCGCTCCTCGCCGCATTAAAAGTGGTTAAAAACAGTTTTAAAAAGTTTGTTTATAAACAAACAAAATGGCCACCAAAACAGGAAGTAGGTTGATGTACAGCATGTCCACACATAGAAAATACATCCATACATAAGCAGGCTGTATACAGCCTTCCTTTTGAATCTCAAGAGATCATTTGTGTGTTTCTTTCCCCCTGCAGCTATCTTCCACTGAAGTGTCAGGCTGTTTCTTCCTGCAGAGTGCAGACAGCTGTGCCTGTATGTAATTCCTCAGTATGTGAAAGCCCAGCCAGCTCAGAGGAGGATTTATCCAGCTTGTAAAAGATAATAGAGCAGAGAGAAGCTGCCCTAATCTAAACAACACACAGGCAGTGTGCAGAGAGGGGTCTGGAAGGGGGAGATGCATCACAGAACAACACTGAAGAACTTGGCAGCCTTCCAGACACAGGCTGACAAGTCTGACAAGAGAGAGATAAGTTGATTTATTACAGAGATGGTGATAGTAGAACGTGCTGCAGTAAGCCAGAACACATTAGAATAGCTTTTGGAACTTGTAGGATGATAAAAAACAGGATGCAATTTTTGTTACGGAGTCTCTTTAACATAGGACTCAACTTATAAACAAATTCAACTTACAAACAATCTCCTGAAATGTGATCTGTTTGTAAGTAGGGGACTGCTTTTATATGTGTTAAACATTATGTTTTATCTATAGACTTCCTTACTTGTTTGCACACTATTCTAGCAGTACATTAAATAAATATTTATAGGGCATTTTACTTTGGGATAGATATACATCTAAGGCCCCGTTCACACTTGCAGTTTTGTAAAAACCGGAACGGATGTCCGGACCGGACCTGATCCGTACGGTTCCTATCCGGATCCGGTCCGTTTCCATCCGTTTTCCATGCGGTATGAACACGGTTGCGGTCCGGATCCGGTTTCTTAAAGAGATAACAACGTGTATAAATACCTGGGGTCTGGGAGGTCAGCCGAAGCTCTGAGGTCATTGTTGGAGACAGGTGGACGTGTGGAGACCATCCGTGGATACAGAGACTGCAGTTGGGACCATGGATCCAGTCATTTTTTACTCGTATTACCTGGGAATTCTCTCCTTCCTGTTGTTCACCTACTACTATGTGGGGAGAAGGCGTGCTCCTCGCAGGAGATGGTGGGTGCACCCTCTACTAGCCAGGAGGCAGAGGAAGGGAGAGTTCCAGGCCCTCTACCGAGACCTCAGACGACACCCACAGAAGTTCTACAGCTACACTCGGATGTCTATTCCCCTGTAAGTATCTAGGCCTAAATACACCAACCCCCACCATCCCTAAACACCCCACCCTCACCCCCACAACACCTCATCCCTGTATACCTAGCTAAACACACCACCCTGACCCCCACACCCCTGTATACCTAGCTATACACTACACCCCCACCCTCCACAACACTCCCAAACCTCTGTAAACACACCTCCCCCATCCTCCACCCAACACCTTGTCCCACAACATACTTTACAGCTTCTTCCTTTCCATCTCCTGACAGGTTTGATACCCTCTTGGAGATGGTGAAGGATGACCTAAGGAAGAAGGATACCACGTTCAGGAGAGCAGTCACACCACAAGAACAACTACTCATCACACTGAGGTATGTAAACACCATTTTTTTTTTATTTTAAAAAACAATTATTAACCTTTTCAACATGAAAATATTCTTCCAACATGGAAGACAAAACTTAAATAACATTTCTATGGTATAGCCCGGTCAGTGTTGAGGAACACCAACCACCAACTTTGTGCGGGAAGAGTTGCAGGGCATAGCTGCCCAAGTGTCTTTTGGGGACACCAGTCCCTAAAATTAAAGTGCTTTAAAAACCTAACCACTGGCACATGACCCTCTGAGACATGGATCAAGGACACAGGTCAGTGAAAAGGCTAGACCTCTCACCGACCAGTCAAGGTGTCCTTCATCCATGGTTCCAAGGGTCTTGTGTAAGTGGTTAGGAACAACAACAAAGTGACGAGCAAGAGGAACCGACGGCAGAGGTGCAGGACTACAGGTCTAGTGCAACAGGCACAAGGTTGTGACCCAGGTAGTGTCTTTCGGGGACACCAGGCCCTAAATTAGTGCTTCCAAAACCTAACCACTGGCACATGACCCTCTGAGACATGGATCAAGGACACAGGTCAGTGAAAAGGCTAGGCCTCTCACCGACCAGTCAAGGTGTCCTTCATCCATGGTTCCAAGGGTCTTGTGTAAGTGGTTAGGAACAACAACAAAGTGACGAGCAAGAGGAACCGACGGCAGAGGTGCAGGACTAAAGGTCTAGTGCAACAGGCACAAGGTTGTGACCCAGGTAGTGTCTTTCGGGGACACCAGGCCCTAAATTAGTGCTGCCAAAACCTAACCACTGGCACATGACCCTCTGAGCCATGGATCAAGGACACAGGTCAGTGAAAAGGCTAGGCCTCTCACCGACCAGTCAAGGTGTCCTTCATCCATGGTTCCAAGGGTCATGTGCAAGTGGTTAGGAACAACAACAAAGTAAGGAGCAAGAGGAACCAAAGGCACAGGTGCAGGACTACAGGTGCAGTGCAACAGGCACAAGGTTGTGACCCAGGTAGTGTCTTTCGGGGACACCAGGCCCTAAAGTTCAAGTCCAGCAAAAACAAAAGTACCCTGACATGGTCATCTGAACACCTCTGAACCTTGGTTGAAGGAGATGGGGCAGAGAAAAGGTTGGGCTAAAAAGCCCTGGGATGGTATCCTTCCTCCGAGGTTCGGAGGGATTCAGAGGAGCATGTCCAGGAACAATATGACTGTTTTTTTCAAATTGTATCGAGACCACTACTAGAGAAGGTGGGAGTTGCTGCCTGGAAATCCGGACTTTCTTGGGTGCTGGTCGTGGATGAGCTGGACCCTGACAGCGGTGGTCCGTATTGACTGCCTCTGTAGCCAGTGTACATCTGTGATGAAGATTGCCAGGGGGGCACCACTGTAGGTTGTGGGGGTCTAAAAGTTGGTGGTTGGAGCAATGGCGTGTCCATGTGTTGTTTGATCGCCTCCAGCAAAGTTGAATGGCACGCCATCATGTTTTGGGAAGGCACCTTTTCCAAATACGGTAGTAGAGACATCACAGTGTGAAAACACGGGTGTGCCTGCAATTTCAGCAGTTCCTTACTTTGTTGATGCATTTGCTGCATCATGTTCTGCAGCTGGCCCACCGACTGATGATGCTGCGCACGCAGTTGGTCGATTTCTCCTCTGTGCATCATTTTAAGCTCGTCCCTGTAGTGCCCATGTACAGCTTCGAGCTCACATTGCAGTGAACTGATGTGGGCCTTGTACTGCTCCATGATATGGCCCCTGTCCCCATCTTGCAACTGCCGGGTTATGAGCGTTTGGTGGCTCTGCAGAATCCCGAGAAGTCCGGAGACAGCCCCGGACATCTCGGACTCTGTCTCTCTTCTTGTTGGGGGGAGGGCACCTCGACGCCTCAGTGGTGGGGTGGTAGCATCTTCCCGTCCTCTGGCTTGCGTAGGGGTTACCCTGCGCGCTGGTTGTGCTGCAGTCTCTCTGTGCTCCTCTCTTTGCTCTTGGTTCCCTGGAGCTTCCATACCGGTCGATTGTGGAGGTGCAGCTTCTGCCACACTCGTCCTGCAACCTCCAAATCACAGCTCTCTTCGCCCAAGTCAACCTCAATGTCGAGAGCTTCGACAGGGAAGGACTCCCTCCTCCTACTCCTCTCCTCGGGGTAATATGTCACATCGGTGACCTCATCATCCACCAAGCTCTCCTCACTGCTGAAGCGTGCCTCCTCGGTCGGTTCCTCTTGCTCCAAATTGTCTTCAGTCCTGTAGATAAAAACAATATTTATTGGTTTGCCAAACAGCATGTGGCGTCAATTCACAGAGCTAGCAAACACTTATCAAACACTTTATCAACCGTTTTAAAGGTAGCAAACGTTTGATAAAGCATTTGAGAAAAGTTTGCTAAAGCCATGGGAATTGAGGCCAGTTTTAGCAATACATGGCCGAAGTCATGGTAGTTGTCTGGTACAATGAGTTCTCAGTTCCTGCCCACAGTAGTGGTACTTACTGTCTAGGTTCCACGCTTGCATTTAGGAAAGTTAATTGCTTGGCGAATTGGTAGTCCTTTGGGCGCTTTCCGCCGCCACTGCCACTTCTTTCGGCAATTGCTTTCCTGCGTAGAAATTGTACGTAGGCATCCCGCATATTGCTCCACCTTGTCTTGAACCTTTCTCCTGTAACGACATGAAAAATTGATTTTGATTATTTCTCTTGTAGGTACATGGCAACTGGACAAACATATACATCGCTACATGTGACATTTCGTATTGGGAAGAGCACGGTGGCAGGCTTCGTCGTGAGGACTTCGAGGATCATTTGGACGCGACTGAGGGCCAGATACATGCCAGTGCCAGACACCAAGAAATGGGAGGAGATCGCCCAGGGCTTCTGGACCGCGTGCAAGTTTCCTAATTGTGTTGGCGCACTGGATGGGAAACACATCCGGATTCAGAAACCCGTGGGGAGTGGCAGCCATTATTTCAACTATAAAAAATACTTTAGCATTGTTCTAATGGCAGTGGCAGATGCGGACTACAAGTTTGTGTACGTGGATGTGGGGTCGTACGGTAGTTCCAATGACTCTGGAATCTTCCAGCGTACGACCCTTTGCCGGCTGATGGAGGAAGGCAGACTGCGTCTCCCCCGTGACAGACCCTGGCCTGGGACAAGGGCACCGGCCTACCCCTATGTGTTTGTGGGGGACGAGGCCTTCGCCCTGTCCGACCATGTAATGCGGCCGTACCCAGACAGGGGACTTGATGCCAGCCAGCTACACTTCAATGCTCGGTTGAGCCGTGCAAGGAGAATGGTGGAGTGCACATTTGGGATCCTGGTGTCAAAGTGGAGGGTGTTCCACACGCCCATGCTGCTGAAACCGGTCAACGCAGTTGTCGTGGTGAAGGCAGCATGCATCCTCCACAACTTTGTGCGGCAGGAGGAAAGAGAGACTCCGGAACCCCCGAATGTGCTTCCACTAATGCCCCTGAGGAGGTATGCAACCAGGCCAAGGGTAGTGTCACTGCGGAACAGGGACCGACTGAGACTTTATTTTAACACACCACCAGGACGAGGGTGAATGTTTGGTTTTTAATATGTTTTGTTGAAATGTGTATATTTTGTAATTCAAAGTTTTTAAGTAATTTAAAATGTGTTAATTTTTTAAAATAAATTGTAGTTTAATAATTGGTCATTGTGTATGTTTTATGTGCACAGGTGGGGTACATCACAGGTGGGTGGGATACATCACAGGTGGGGTACAGGTGGGTGGGATACATCACAGGTGGGTGGGATACATCACAGGTGGGGTACAGGTGGGTGGGATACATCACAGGTGGGTGGGATACATCACAGGTGGGTGGGAGACATCACAGGTGGGTGGGAGACATCACAGGTGAGTGGGATACATCACAGGTGGGGTACAGGTGGGTGAGATACATCACAGATGTGTGGGATACATCACAGGTGGGGTACAGGTGGGTGGGATACATCACAGGTGGGTGGGATACATCACAGGTGGGTAGGATACATCACAGGTGGGGTACAGGTGGGTGGGATACATCACAGGTGGGGTACAGGTGGGTGGGATACATCACAGGTGGGGTACAGGTGGGTGGGATACATCACAGGTGGGTGGGATACATCACAGGTGGGTGGGATACATCACAGGTGGGTGGGAGACATCACAGATGGGTGGGATACATCACAGGTGGGGTACAGGTGGGTGGGATACATCACAGGTGGGTGGGATACATCACAGGTGGGGTACAGGTGGGTGAGGAACAGGTGGGTGGGCCACGGGTGGATGGGCAACACGTGGGTGACACAAATCAATAGCAAAAGTGGAATACATCACAAGCAAACAAAACCACAAGGCCCCCCAAACACTTCTAGTCAACATATCCTCTGTGGCTTGCTGTTTGCGGCTCATGTTTTCAAAGCCCTCCACGTACAGCTTGGCAATTTTTTTCCACAGGCCTCTGCATTTCTTGACGTTGCTGTGGTCCGCATCCCCCTTGTCCCACAGGGCTGGTATCAGCTGCACCTGTAGGATGAGGTCTTCTGCTGTGTAGGGCCTCACCTCCTCGTTATCAGACATATCATCAGACATGTTGCTGCCAAAGAGCTCCAGCATGAAATCGCTGCTGCTCCACTCTGTGAACGCTGGGCCCATGTGGTCCCCATCCAAAATGGCCACTATACCATAGAAAAAGCATAGGAAGTGGGGTAGAACGTCCGGTTTTTATAGCCAGTGTGTTGTGCGCTCTCCGTTTCTCATTAGTTTGTATTGGCCGGATGCAACAGTCAGGCTCCGCTCCGGATACGTCTGCCGGAGGAGCCGGACCAAAAAATAGCGCATGTTGGATCTTATGCCGGAGTCCGGATCCGGTCCGGCTCCGGTCCGGACGAAATGGACGCATGTGAACGGACGCATAGACTTTCATTGCTATGCCGTGCGTCCGTTCCGCATGCGGTCCGGCTCCGGCACGGCGATTCCGGACGGCGACCTTATATGTATGCGTAAACATGTATTTTAAATTTTGTCAATTTCCTGAAAGTGGTCTTTTAAGCCAGGTTACAGTACACAAGCTAGATTACACTCCCTAGATGACATGAATCTAGTGTGTGTACAGATGTCCTCCAATGCTAGATCTTTAGTGACAGCGACACTTAACAGACACATTGTTCCCTTCTTTGTCCCACTGTACATCATCTGCCTTTCTGCTGTTCTTCTTCCCGCCTCCATAGCAACAGTCTCACACATGCCTGTACAGCACTCAGTCCCTAACTGTCACTGGAGGTATCAAGTTCCTGTCCCTTCAGGTGACAATCTTTGTGCGCATGTACAAACCTTTACACAGAAGAAAATAAGCCTCCCTCTAACATGAAGCAGGGGTAGTGAATCAGCTATTCTTTCAGTGTTTTTAGCTTTCCTGTATCAGTAGTTGGTGAGGCAGCTGGAAAAGAAGGTGATCCATCCATCCATCCATCCATCCTCTTGACCTTAAGCAGTGAATTAGCTGAACCCCTTAAATTTACTGGTAATAACATTTACTATTGATTTACATAAGTTTTCTTCTTTTTTTACAGTTTAATACAAATCATTTCCACTATATACTGCTTCAAGTTCTTGACACTGCAGTACACACATAACAAGGTACTTATCATCATTTGCATTCACAGAGGACCCCAGGATCCAGAGGCACAGGCCTTAGGTACACAGGCAATCTAGAATACCGTGACTACCTTCACAATAACAAAGGCTGCATTAATATAGCATTGTAGTATCACGCTGAAAGGCAGCTGTTGGGGAAAATGGTACATTATAAAAGTGGCAATTATATTAAATAAAATTAGACAGTAAGAATGTGTTAAGCTGTCATCAGATCACCACTTCTTTATAATAAAAGGCCTCTATTATATTGCAAACTATGCTGAAAACAGGAAAACTCGTTAACAAGAATCACTTAATTAGACTACTCTATACCTTATTCAGTCTTCATCTGTCCTTCAATAGTAAAGCAGAGCTTAATTAATTTTCTTGACAATCTAAAATATTTTAATATAGGTTAAACATGTCCCGAAGTGCAGTTGTGACTGGTGACATTTCTTAAGGGATTATAAGTAAAGCTTTTTAGACAGTTGACAAAATGACCTGGTAATGCATTTGTATTTTTTATTCACTGAGGACTGTTCGGTAAAAAATAATAGGTTGGTAAAATACTGCATTAGGTATTTTTACCAAATTCACTACGATTTCCAGACATGGAGTAATAGCTGCTTCAATTCACTAAGACTTGCTTGTTAAAATGTAGAAGTCTAACTAGCTGCTGAGTAGGTCTCTGTAGCAAGCTGCGTTCTGTTATGGTGATGCTCTTCCATTTCTGGCCAGAGTTGTGCTGATTGTTCAGGTATAAGTGGTCTGCATAAGCCATTTCTGCTTCTGTCCTGTGACAGCTTTCAAGCGTAAATGTCATGCCCGTCATCCCCTTCAGATGTGTATGCATGCCACTAGAGGGCCCTCTTCTCTGTATCAGTCTAACCATGTGTGCATGTCTAAAGGGACAGAAGAAAGCAACTACGAATGTGTGTCGGTAATTAACCACTTCAGTCTATCTGGAGGACTATAGTCATCAAGATATACACCTCTCAAGTCTAACTGGACACTTATATGTGTCTAGTGTTATAAAGGAGGGTGTGCGCATATCCACGCAATCCCCGCTATCACCCGATGGCATTTCTTTAGTGGGGATTGGGGAAGGGAACCAAAGGTTCCCCAAACCAATCGCAGTGCCTGAAGTGAATGGACATTACCCTGATCAGGGGCCATGTCCATTCATAAATGAACAGTGATGATCAGAGATTTCATGCACTGTAAATCTTCTTTTGCAGTGTATGCAATTTTCTGCCCATGTGGGAGATTTTTTTTATCGGTGAAACCACAAGAGCCATTAATACCAGATTTCAGGAACACTATAGGCCTATTCAATCAGGGAAAGGGGCAAGTAGATTAATTACCCATGTCAGGTCTGAACATATTGGTAACCCCCGCTTGCCTTTGTTTCTGCGGCTTGAAAACGGTGGCAGTACCTCTGGAGGGGGGTTGATCATGAGCAACTCATGAGAAGGGAAGAAGCCAGATTGATTTCCCGCACAGAGGCTTGTAGGAATCTAGGCTTAAATGAACGAAATGAGCTTTGGGTTTTTTTAGACAAATATGCTGATTGATGCGAGTTGTCGAGCTAGAGGGATTATATAGGTGTTTACTATGCCTATTCATGTCCTCTCTAGCCTTATTTCTTCTATTTTTGTACTATTATGTTCGAGTTATTTTTCATCCTTTTCTTCCCCCTGTAACCTCTCCTTCCCTGCTTTTTTTCCAATCTGCTAATCCTTACCTTCCCCTTTTTCTGGTATTTTTTTCTTATTTCCACCTGTGCTAGACATACTTTCCTCCTCCAGAAATATGATTGTATCTAGATTGGCCAGTTGGCCATCGTACATGTGGGGATACTTGTCCATGCTGTGATGGGCATGGATGCAGGTTAGCACTGGGAGTGTTAATCCGTCTAGCTAGTGCTTATCTTTCAACAGTATATCAGCACACCAAATCATTCAAAGAACACGCTCTTTATTGAGCCGCCAGTATCCCCAAAAAGTAAGCCAACAATTGTTTCGAGGGCATACCAGGATCCCTCTTTATCAAGGCGTGTGGTAACCATATACTGTTATACTGACATACTGTTGAAAGACTTTGCTACAGCGACAATTGCCTATGTCACAATATCAGGCACCCAACTCTATTGAAGAGGTGTGCCCCTCCACAATTTTTCAGAACTATAGCTAGTGTTTATGTCACTATGTGGGATATGAATAACTTCTATGGGATGCTGTAGGCTTAGTGGCACCAGAGGGGGAGGCCACAAGATGGTAAGACTTCATTTTATATAACCTGTTTTTATAATATGTATGCGGTATGCAAGACATGTATAGTCTTGTGTACCTTTTTAATACTGATCATGTTTGTTTATATTTGCAGGTGCATCATTCTCCATGGCCGGTTGCCCAGGCAACAGGACGCCAACCCGACCAGATACCGCTGTTTCCGTACATAGGTGGGGATGATGAAAGCAGTCATGTGGCTGCAGTGGCCCAATCAGGAATGCCTTAATGACACTCCTGAAAGGGGCATGGCCAAAACCCTGCTTGGAGCAGCGGCTCGGGGCGGCGCCTGTGAACAGTGCACGCTCGGCTGGAGGAGGACACCTATGGAGGTGCGGTAAGCGTCTTTTGTAAATCCTATATATATTTCTATGTTGTGCATGTAATGATGTATGGATTTTTGCCTCTGAAGAAGCAGGTCATAGACTTGTGAAACAGCTGTTAGGCCATTCATATTGCACTTTGTCATGTTCATGGGGATGCTAATAAACTAAGGTGATTGCAACTGCTGGAATTGGTGCCCGGAATCTTTTTCACTTTGGAATTACTCCATTCATAAAGACGTAACGAAACGAATGTAAAAAAAAGAAAAAGAAAAAATTAAACAAATCCCGGTAAGGGCCTGTACTTACTGCTGCACTTGCGCTGCGTTTTTAAAAATGCATGCGTTTTTAAAATCGCAAGGTCTTTTGAAAGATTATGAAAATCGTGATGACCTGTACACACTGGTGCGATGCGTTATTAGAAAAACGCAATCGCAGTGTCTGCTGCGCTTTTTAAGTGCATCGCTTGAAAAATGCATGAAAAACCGCAATGCAATGCGATTCCATTGCGTTTTTCAGAAGTCAGTATCCCAGAAGACTCTGCAATTACCTGATTCCTGTTGAAATGTAAACTAGAAAAAAACCAAAGGATTCTTTAGCCAATCAGCAATTACAAGAAAAAAGCAACTGCATTAAAAATGCAGGCAAAAGCGCATGCCGTTTTTAAAAATGCATACGATGCGTTTTTAAAACTACATGCACTTGCAATTTTAAAAACGCATGCGCTTGTGATTTTGCTTGTGTTTTTCAGTGTGTACAGGCCCTAAACCACGGTAGTGTTTCTAGTGCCATCTAGTGGTGAAAGTTAAACTGCACACACCACACATTTTTAATAAAAAAAATGAAGACATTTAATCCCTTCCAAAGCCCCCCCACCCCAGTTACCAATCACATAAAAAAAGTAAAAAATAATCAATTAATAGTTGCCTTAGGGACTCAACTTTTTAAATATGTATGTCATGAGGGTATATTACTGTTATTTTAGTACATAAGGGCTTGCAATTGACTGGGCACAACCCCCCCCCCCCCCCCCAAAAAAAAAAAAAAAAAAATACACCTTTACTTCCAAATATTATATTGCTTCCATAAACTGTACAAGGAACGTAATGTAGATGTGATAGCAGGGACTAATGGGCAAATAAAATGGGTGTTTTTTTTTATAGCAGTATTGCTTATTTTTAAATGATAGAGTATGGAATTGGAGAAATAGTGTATTTTTTCTTTTTATTGTTTTTGCCTATAAAATGCATACAAAATAAATTAATTATTGAAAACAAGTATCACCCACAAAAAGCACTATTTATGATGAAAAAAAAAACCAAGATATAAATCAATCACGTGTGAGAAGCAGTGATAACGTTATGGCCAAATGAATGGAAGGAGCACTGACAGGTAAAAATGGCTATTGTTGTTAAGGTAAAATGGGCTATAGGCTGAAGTGGTTAAAGGAATGAGTTAGTTGGCAACACTGCTGTTTTTTTTTTTTTTTATGAAAAAAGGCTTAACCCCACCCTTTCTCTTCCTTGCTGGCTGGTATGACCAGGATGGCTGAAGCGGATAGCATGGGACTTCACCATACTTGCCTGCATGGTCCATAGCATGGTCAACTCTGCAGGAGAGGCTCAGAAATGACCTCCCTCTCCTGTAAAGCCCCCTTGTCCAAGTCAAGAACAAGGAGGTTATCCCCACCCAGTGCTCATCAAGGCGGATACGTGTGTGTGTGTGTGTGTGTGTGGGGGGGGGGGGGTTCTAATTATTGCCGAATCTGAGATCCAATTTCAATTATAAGGGGTCCCCTAGGTGTCTATCCTCTTCCAAGTAAATAGACATCAGGGGTTATTTTTGACCCCCTGCCTGTTTTGAAGAAAGTGGCAAATTATACGTTACTAAAAATGAAAAAAAAAACATTTTTTTTCAATCCTTTTTCAGTTCTTCTAATGACATTTTCTTTTGTATAGTCCCTTCTTTTTATTTAACCTCTATTTTTGTTTCATCTGCCTTATCTCTTCTTAAATCTTGATTGTAGATCCCCACCGCACCTCCCCTAAACCCACTAAAAATGACTTCACCTTTGCTGGGCACTCCCCACACTGCCACTATTAGCTACACCTCTATCAAGCACATGTGACATAGACAAGGAGGCTTTGCAGTAGATATGTTATATTTCAGTATAAATGAGACCCCGCTGCCCAACTTAGTTACTCTAGTCAAATGACCCATTTTGTGGGAGAAGGAGTTGAGAAGCTTTTAAACAAAGCACCATACTGAGACGAGCAACAACATTTTTCACCTGGGTAAGGTAGGTAATAAGCTTCTCGCTCATCTTCCCCTTATTTTGCCAGAAAGCATCTCCTCCTCACATCTAGAACCAGTAAGTAACCATCTCTCAAAATGCCTGACAGGGGTTAAGGTCACAGTAAATTGGGAGCCACTTCTGGCACTGGCAGGGGCAGCAAGTAGGGCTGGATTTTTCAAAATAAAACAACCGTGCAGATCTTGGGCAACAGGCACCGTGAATCTTCAAAGGCAATCACTGGTGGAAGCAGTCATTCTAATTAACCCTCCTAGCGGTATGGACAGAAATGTCCGTTCAAAAAAACATGCTGTGAACAGTATAAACATGCATACACATCAATACTCTCCTGCACTGTATACTAGACCCTTGCTTGACACATTTTAGCAAGTTACAGGAAAAAAAAAGTTTTAAAAATACATTTTATCACTGTTTGCACAGAAATCCTGGGGAAATTGAACGCTGGGAAGGTTAAGCAGTCTGGTAGAATGAGCAGTGTACTGCTGGTGTTAAGGGAAGATGTTGCCAAACTAATACACTCTTAGGTTCTGTCTCCACTCTAATTTTTCTGTGCGTCAGTTTTTATGCATGATTTTTCTGACAGTTTTGCATTAGTTTCAATTTTTCTGCATGTGAAAAATGCATTCGAGTGTGTACTAGTGCATTGATTAACACTGGTTGCAGTTTTCCTGTGCAGAAAATGCAGAAAATGGAGACAAACCCTTACCAGGCAGAGGCAGTCCTTCACTTGAATTACATTGTCGTATTTTTCAGTGAAAGGGAGCAGTCAGCAGCAGTCACAATTACTTGGCATTGGCAATTCTGTTATAACTAAATGGGATGTTAGTTGTCCTAGAACAACAGCAATAGGACATAGCAAATCGGAGGGAGAAGTAATTTGTTGTCTAGTGATTGCAGCAACCCCAAATTACTTGTGCGTGGGACACAGACTATACAGTTCCCCAACCCTGTCCTCAAGGCCCACCAACAGAACTTGTTTTGCAGAAAACCACAAACATGCACAGGTGAGGTAATTAGTGTCTCAGCAGAGCTCATTAACTGCCTCTGTGGATTTCCACAAAACATGCACTGTTGGTGGGCCTCGAGAACAGGGTTGGGGAACACTGGACTATAGTATTGCTGCACCAAACTCAGGCGCTATGCAGCTGCCGCCACTGTGCGTCCCGCCACAGACCACCTCAGTATTTTTATTTTTGGACATCTCCCAATCATGTTGACATTTAGGGTTCATTCTGCCCATCAGGCCTCTTTCACACTGTACACTGAAAAACTGGTGTATTTTAACTGATCAGTTGTCCTGCAGCAGTGCATTGTGAAAAAAGACTTCAGTTAAAATGTGTAGATGTGAACTGACCCAAAGGGCCCGTTTCCACTAGGAGCGGTGTGATGCGGCTAAATAGCGCATCACACCGCGGGCGTGCTGAAACACATGCACGCCAGTGGAAGAGTTTCCACTGCGTGCATGTTGTGCGGTGCGGAGTGATCCGAGAATCTGCAGCATGCTAAAGATTTTCGCACGGCCGCATCCGCCAGCAGCCGCGTCCCATATCCTCAATTCACTTCCGCATCAAGGGATGCGGAAGTGATGCGGCCGGCGGCGGAAGTGATGCGATAGCCGCATTCGCATCACTTACTAGTGGAAACGGGCCCAAAGAGAAACATAGAGACAGTTCCTTCTCCTGGGCTGCACATCATGTACTTTCAGTTATAACTGACAGCAACTGAATCATGTGAAAAGACCTTCAACGAATAACTGATTAAACAAAGTCTTCATAGGCTTCCCAAACCATGATGAACATTTTTGTATCAACTATCTGTCTGAAATATACACTATTGAAGGAAACGCTAGACCTGCACATTTAAATATTTGGGAAATTGTTTCATTCAAAAGTTGGTTAATTAAAAAAAAAAAATTCTTTGGGGTGGCTAAACCCTGTGAGAGTTAGTCATCTATTTTAGTTTCCATATTACCGTATTTCCTATTATTTATTTATCCGGAAATCCCTTTACTGTGATTATGTAATGCAAGAACACTGCCGCAGGCACCTCTGTAACTGGGCTTGTAAAGTTATGCACTGCAATGACCATGTGCTGTGAATGATGTCTAAAAAAGGTGTTAATTTTGCATTGATTAACAAGATAAAATGTAAGTGGGTAATTTTAAATAGAGCCAAAAGACAGTACTTGAAAATTTCTCTTTACAAGAAACTAAGGGTGCCCATACATGGTACAATTTTTCATTTTTTTTCGATTAGATAATTTAGTTCAATTATTCCGAATATCGATTGAAGATCGAATATAACGATTTTTCCAGCATGTCCGATCTGATTTTTCTCGAAATTTCGTTCGAATTTCTTGATTGAAAAAAAAAATATTTTCAACTTTCATTCGATTTGATCATTTAGATCGAATAAATGGGATAATCGAACGTTTTTATTGCACCATGTCTGGCCACTAGAGATGTCGCGAACCTCCGAATTTCGGTTCGCGAGCCCCGTCCGCGAACTTTCGCGGAAGGTTCGGTTTGCGTGAACTTTCACGAACCGCAATAGACTTCAATGGGGAGGCGAACTTAAAAATTTAGAAAAATTTCTGCTGACTAGAAAAATGATAGAAAAGATGTTTCAAGGGGTCTTTTGACATACTACAAATCCTTAAGCAAGCTCATTTTTCTCTTGGATAAATCATAATGGTACATGCTAGGCTGGCTTCAGCATGTAGCATTGTAGTGTGTTGTGTTGGTGGTATAATGGTTAGGATAGCAGCCTACAGAGCGGTAGGCCTGGGTTCTATTCCTGGCCAATGTGAGTTGCGTTCTGACATGCTACAAATCCTTAAGCAAGCTAATTTTTCTCTTGGATATATCATAATGGTACATGCTAGGCTGGCTTCAGCATGTAGTATTGGTGGTGGTATAGTGGTGAAGAGAGCTACCTACCACGCACTCAGACCTGGGTTCAATTCCCGGCCAAGGTATGTAAGCTGGCTTTTGAAATCCTACAATTCCCTGGAAGACAAGACCCTGAGGGAGGGGGGAGGGAGTGAGATAAGGAATAACAATCAGCTAGGAACAAGCCTACAAGAGCCTAACTAAGCTCTCCCTAGCAGAGTCTGTCAGCAGCTGTCCCTGAAGTAATTACTGTAGGCAGACGAGTGAGTAAAACAACAGGAGAACCTTGTCTTTTATAAGGGGGGTGGGGCTCTAGGAGCGAGTGCAATCTAATTGGCGATAATGTGCCTGCTGATTGTGATGTAAAGGGTCAAAGTTGTGCTCAATGGAGCATTATGGGGGCGAATCGAACTTCCGCAAAATTTCGCCTTCGCCGGCGAACGCGAACCACCTAAAATTCGCCTGGAACCATTCGCGGGCGAACCGTTCGGGCCATCTCTAATGGCCACCATAAGGATGATTTGCTCAAATTTTCATTGCAACTTAAAACAAACATCTGTCATGACAATTTTAAATATGATGCAACATTCTCATGTATACAGTACCTGTTTACCATTGATATGTCATCGAGTGAAGCAAAGCAAGTAGGAAAAAAGATACAGTATGCTACAGATTGTCTGTAGGCATTTGTTGGTCCCTTTAGAAAAGGTCATAAATAAATTAGGATTAGATTAAATAAAGACAAGTAGCAAGTCTGCTGTTTAGTATTATCATGTGTCCGATACTGAGCACAGACCAGAGAAAGCAAAGGAGAAACTTGGCTGAGGAGATCAGAAAGAATGGTGTAGACCAGCAGCTTGATGTTACTGAAAAAACACATATAAATATTATTGAAAAGCTAAATTGTGGCGAAGGCGAACTTCGGGTCAAAAGTCAGATACTTGTCAGCAATGACTAGTTGTAAGTAGATCACCCACATACAGGGCCTCCCGTGGTGTGTAGTTGTTATTCGTTTTGTGTTGATATGTTTGGGGTTGTGTGGGGAGGGTGATTGGAACTCCTTTGGGGTCTTTTT
This sequence comes from Hyperolius riggenbachi, assembly GCF_040937935.1. Lineage (NCBI taxonomy): Eukaryota > Metazoa > Chordata > Amphibia > Anura > Hyperoliidae > Hyperolius > Hyperolius riggenbachi. Next base: position 373,601,843 of record NC_090646.1, read on the forward strand.
TTGAAGTTATAGGGGTGGGGTGTCCCTGTAAGTGGGAGATTTACAAAACTAAAATTGCAAGAATGTGGGATCATTTGTAATACTATACCTTTTTATAATCTTTGATTTAGAATGGTTGGTCAGGATATATGTTTTGCACGGCCACTATTTTGGAACAAGGTGTGGAGGGGGGTAGATAGTGCATTCAGTGGTATTGTATGCAAGCTGCTGATGAATGTAAAGTGGTGGTCATTTGCCATATTTTATTATTGCATTTGTATAGGTTCATATTTGCAATACGAGGATCCTCTCCGCCATGGGAGCGAGGGGGCTAAGTGGACTGTTTTGAATGTAGGCGGAAAGGGCTGCTTATAACTAGAGCTTATTTTTGCTTCCTGGTTGCCATGACAACATTAAATCCTCCTAGAAGTGTGATCACGTAACTGTGGAATTTCATTGGCTGCAGGTTGAGAGAGGGGCGGGCATGTGGAGCGTAATGGAACACGCATGAATTGACATTAGCATCAGTGAGAGGGGCGTGGAGGATGCCGTAGATGCGTACAAGGAAACGCATTGGCCCGGGCCTGATAAGGTTGGAACTGCTGATTGGTGGGTGGGAACGAGGGATGCTGGGCCATGGAGGACAGAGGGTGAATATGCAGCCAATTGAAAGAAGGACGGGGTGGAGATGGGATGCTCCTGTTGAGTCTGAATATATGGAACAAGTCGAGCGGAGGGGACGCGGACACAGTTTGGCACATGGTGGAACGGCAAGGAAAGGATTGGAGTAAACAGCACTTCTTTGCCCACCAAGCGGCCCACGAGTAGGGGAGAGCCCGGAAAAACTCTATGCTCTTAATCTTCTGTATGCTTGCGCATTTCTTTTATTGATACATTTTATATACAGTTTTACGCTATGGAGGGTAGAGATGGCCCGAACTGTTCGCTGGCGAACGGGAACCCGCGAACTTCCGTGGTTTGCGATCGCGGAGAACCGCAAACTTTTGCGGAAGTTCGATTTGCCCCCATAGTGCATCAATAGGGTCAACTTTGACCCTCTACATCACAGTCAGCAAGCACATTGTAGCCAATCAGGCTACACTCCCTCCTGGAGCCCCACCCCCCCTTATAAAAGGCAGGCAGCGTCAGGCATTGGACTCACTTGTGTGCCTGCAGTAATTAGAGAAGGGAGAGCTGCTGCAGACTCACATAGGGAAAGCTTAGTTAGGCTCTTGTAGGCTTGTTAGCTTGCTCCTCGCTTATTCTTATTGCTAAAAGAGCACCCATCAACAGCTCTTTTAAGAGCTAATCTTGTTCTTGAGATCTATTTTTTGTGTGTGTCCCACAGACACTTGTGTAATTCCTACTGTGCCACTGCTAGGCCCAGCACATTCGGTGACTACCTGTGTGTGTGACAGGCAGCTGCACATTTGTAATCCCAATCACTGCACCTGTTCACTGTTCAGTGCACCTACCTACCTATACCTGCATGAGCGCACGCATTGTTAATACCACCAGTCATTGCACCTGTTCAGGGTATCTGCCTGTGTGTGCGTGACAGGCAACTGCACATTTGTAATCCCAATCACTGCACCTGTTCACTGTTCAGTGCACCTACCTACCTATACCTATGTGAGCGCACGCATTGTTAATACCACCAGTCATTGCACCTGTTTACGGTACCTGTGTGTGACAGCTGCATATTTGTAATACCAATCCCTGCAAACCTGTTCACTGCACCTGTGTGACCACATGCTGTTTAGTATATCAGTCCGTGCATACCTGTTAACATCACCTGTTTGATAGCTGCACCTTGTATTGTAATACCAGTCCCTGCATACCTGTTCACTGCACCTGTGCGACAGCTGCACATTTTATTGTAATACCAGTCACTGCTACCTGTTCATTGCACCTGTGTGACTGCACGCTGTTTAGTATACCAGTCCGTGCATACCTGTTAAATGCACCTGTGTGACAGCTGCACATTGTATTGTAATACCAGTCACTGCTACCTTTCACTGCACCTGTGTGACTGCACATTGTATTAGTCAAGTCAGTGCATACCTTTCACTTCATCCCCCGTGATATGGACAAAACAGGTAGAGGCAGAGGCAGGGGAAGACCCAGAGGCAGGCCACCCAGCAGGTCTGTTCGAGGTCATGCTGACGTGATTTCGTGCAGCCCTGGCCCAAAGTACAGTGCTAAGAAGAAGGCATGTCCCATCAACTCCCAAGATTGTCCGGACGTGGTTGACTATTTAACACAGAACACCTCATCTTCCGCATCCACCAGCGCTACTCCAAGTACCACATCCGCTACATTTGACACTTCGCAGGAGTTATTTGGTGGGGAAATCACTGTTTCACAGGCATTATTGTTACAACAAGATGAAGGCGCTAAGCAAGTTACACCACCTCATATGTCTGAGTGTCTAAGTTAGGCGACACTAGGGACGTAAGGTGTGAGGAGGCGGATGATGAAGTACCTGCTGTTGGTGCAGTTTTGGAGGTGTCTGATACAAGCAAAGCTTTGGAGGATGATTATGATGATGATACTGCCATGGATGCCACGTGGGATCTTAAGAGACACGATGATCAAGGGGACAGTTCAGAGGAGGAGTCAGAGAGGAGTAGGAGGAGACGAGTTGCTGAAAGAAGCAGGGGGAGCTCGTCATCAGAAACAGCTGGTGCCAGTGTCCGGCGCCATGTATCGCCACCTATGTACAGCCAGCCAACATGCCCTTCAACGTCAGCTGCTGACGCCACCATAGTGCCCACACCCCAGGGTGGCTCAGCATTGTGGAAATGTTTTAGTGTGTATGTCAAAGATCAGAGCAATGCCATCTGTACTCTCTGCCACCAAAAACTGAGCTGTGGAAAGGCCAACACCCACGTAGGGACAACAGCCTTACGAAGGCACATGCTGAAAAGGCACAAACTGCAATGGGAAGACCACCTGAGCAAAAGCAGCACACAAAAGCAAAGCCACCCTCCTTCTCCTCTTCTTCCTTCAGGTGCATCATCTTCTTCAGCCGCTTTCTCCCTTGCACCTTCACAATCACAGCCAACCTCCTCCCCTCCGCCTCTCACCTTGAGCGGTTCCTGCTCCTCTGTCCACAGCAGCAGCCAGGTGTCCGTGAGGGCAATCTTTGAGCGGAAGAAGCCAATGTCTGCCAGTCACCCCCTTGCTCGGCATCTCACAGCTGGCTTGGCGGAACTGTTATCCCGCCAGCTGTTACCATACCAGCTGGTGGACTCTGAGGCCTTCCGAAAATTTGTGGCCATTGGGACACCGCAGTGGAAGATACCAGGCCACAATTATTTCTCAAAAAAAGCGATACCCAAACTGTACCATGAAGTTGAGAGGCAAGTGGTGTTATGTCTGGCACACGGCGTTGGGTCAAGGGTCCATCTGACCACAGATGCCTGGTCTGCCAAGCACAGTGTAATGATTGGGTGCTGCAACTCAGACGTATGATTATTTGTGATCTGCAGAATCACCAATAATACAGACGCTATACCTGATTATGTGGTGATCTGCAGTATCACCAATAATACTGGTATAGCTAGCTGAGAGTAAGGTGTGGTGTTTGGTGCAACAGTAGAATAAATGGATAGATCTCACCAGAGGAGCTGGTGAGTACTATCTGCAACAACAGGGCTAGACCTCACCAGGGGAGCTGGTGGGTACTAGCTGTAACAGTATAGACTTCCCCAGAGGAGCTGGAGAGTCTACCAACACAATAACAATACCTTTACCAGAGGAGCTGGCAAAGTACTAATAATAAGAGAATTAAAGAAGTTTGGCTAAACCTTACCAGAGGAGCTGGTAAGGTACTGCCAGAATTAACTAGACCTTGCCAGAGGAGCTGGTAAGGTACTAACAGCACAAATGACTAGAATAGTTTAACTAGACCTTGCCAGAGGATCTGGTAAGGTACTAACAGCACAAGTGACTTGAATAGTTTAGCTAGACCTTGCCAGAGGAGCTGGAAAAGGTACTATCGGTCACTGGAGCTATGCAAGTAAGGCTGAACCTCACCAGAGGGGCTGATTGGTTCTAATAGCTAGAGTACCTCACCAGTGGCTAGGGCCCACTGGTGAGTAGAGTGGTCAGACAGGCAAGGGTTCGATAACAGGCAGGTAGAGATAGTACAAAATCGGCAGGCGAGAGAGTAGTAAATATCAGGCAGAGGTTCAGCAACTAAAGTCAGAAAGGCAGAGGTACAGAATAGTTTAGCAATAGCAAGGTCAGAGAGTAGCCAGAATCATACACAGGTTATCAGAATACAATGTAATAATAACTAACTATAGATAGATGTATATCGCAAACACTGCATATACATCTATCATCCACAGGAACTTCACTAGGTCTGAGCGCTAACATGAGTGTATTCGCAACAGCAGACGAGTTGCCAATGATCTGTGAAGGCTTAAGAAGCCGAGGAGAGCCCAGCGCCACGCCCCCTAGCAATCAGCCAATCCGAGATAGAGATGTCGCGAACGGTTCGCCTGCGAACGGTTCCAGGCGAACTTTGGTGGTTCGCGTTCGCCTGGACCATGCAAACTTTTGCGGAAGTTCGATACGCCCCATAATGCACCATGAGGGTCAACTTTGACCCTCTGCATCCCAGTCAGCAGGCAAATTGTAGCCATTCAGGCTACACTAAGCCCTGGAGCCCCACCCCCCCTTATATAAAGCAGGCTCGCTGGCCATGACACTCACTCGTGTGCCTGCTGCAAATAGACAGACTAGGGAGAGCTGCTGCAGATTTTTTTCTCCTAGGGAAATATTAGTTAGGCTCTTGGATTCTCCTGGCTGATTGTTATTGCTAAAATAGCACCCCTCAACAGCTCTTTTGAGAGCTCTAATGTTTTCCTGATGTGTTTTTTTTGTGTGTTGCTCACTGACACTGACATTATACAGCCCTATCTGTTGCAGCTGGACCTTGGTAATTGTTATTACTGTGCCAGCCAGGCCCTGCCTAACTATCTATACTGGGACACCTACCTATGCCCAGTGGCGTAGCTACAAACCTCTGGGCCCCGATGCGGAATCTGGATGTGGGCCCCCCCCCACGGCAACAACAGCCCCCCCTCCCCCGGCAACACCCAACGCACACACATATCCGAATCCCTATAGCCAGCTATAGGTCCCCCCAGTATAGGTAGCCAGGCATAGGTACGCCAGTATAGTTGCCCCCGGTATAGGTTAGCCAGGTAGGTGCCTCCAGCATAGGTAGCCAGTATAGTTGCCCCCAGTATAGGTTAGATAGGCAGGCGCCGCCAGTACAGGTTAGCTAGGTGGGTGCCTCTAATATAGGTAGCCAGAATAGTTGCCCCCAGCATAGGTTAGATAGGTAGGTGCCCCCAGTATAGGTTAGTTAGGTAGGTGCCTCCAATATAGGTAGCCAGTATAGTTGCCACCTGTATAGGCTAGCTAGGTGCCCCGAATACAGGTTAGACAATTAAGTGCCCCCAGGTTAGATAGGTAGGTGCCCCCCAGTATAGGTTAGATTAGGTAGCTGCCCCCCAGTATAGGTTAGATGAGGTAGGTGCCCCCCAGGATAGGTTAGGTAGCTGCCCCCCAGGATAGATTAGGTAGCTTTCCCCCAGGATAGGTTAGAGTAGGTAGCTGCCCCCCCGGATAGGTTAGAGTAGGTAGCTGCCCCCCAGGATAGGTTAGGTAGGTAGCTGGCCACCCAGGATAGGTTAGGAAGGTAGCTGGCCCCCCCAGGATAGGTTAGGTAGGTAGCTGGCCCCCCAGGATAGGTTAAGTAGGTAGCTGCCCCCCCAGGATAGGTTAGGTAGCTGCCCCCCCAGGATAGGTTAGGTAGCTGCCCCCCCCAGGATAGCTTAGGTAGGTAGCTGCCCCCCAGGATAGGTTAGGTAGGTAGCTGGCCCCCCAGGATAGGTTAGGTAGGTAGCTGGCCCCCCAGGATAGGTTAGGTAGGTAGCTGGCCCCCCAGGATAGGTTAGGTAGGTAGCTGGCCCCCCAGGATAGGTTAGGTAGGTAGCTGGCCCCCCAGGATAGGTTAGGTAGGTAGCTGGCCCCCAGGATAGGTTAGGTAGGTAGCTGGCCCCCCAGGATAGGTTAGGTAGGTAGCTGGCCCCCCAGGATAGGTTAGGTAGGTAGCTGGCCCCCCAGGATAGGTTAGGTAGGTAGCTGGCCCCCCAGGATAGGTTAGGTAGGTAGCTGGCCCCCCAGGATAGGTTAGGTAGGTAGCTGGCCCCCCCAGGATAGGTTAGGTAGGTAGCTGGCCCCCCAGGATAGGTTAGGTAGGTAGCTGGCCCCCCAGGATAGGTTAGGTAGGTAGCTGGCCCCCCAGGATAGGTTAGGTAGGTAGCTGGCCCCCAGGATAGGTTAGGTAGGTAGCTGGCCCCCCAGGATAGGTTAGGTAGGTAGCTGGCCCCCCAGTATAGGTTAGGTAGGTAGCTGGCCCCCCAGGATAGGTTAGGTAGGTAGCTGGCCCCCCAGGATAGGTTAGGTAGGTAGCTGGCCCCCCAGGATAGGTTAGGTAGGTAGCTGGCCCCCCAGGATAGGTTAGGTAGGTAGCTGGCCCCCAGGATAGGTTAGGTAGGTAGCTGGCCCCCCAGGATAGGTTAGGTAGGTAGCTGGCCCCCCAGGATAGGTTAGGTAGGTAGCTGGCCCCCCAGGATAGGTTAGGTAGGTAGCTGGCCCCCCAGGATAGGTTAGGTAGGTAGCTGGCCCCCCAGGATAGGTTAGGTAGGTAGCTGCCCCCCAGGATAGGTTAGGTAGGTAGCTGGCCCCCCAGGATAGGTTAGGTAGGTAGCTGGCCCCCCAGGATAGGTTAGGTAGGTAGCTGGCCCCCCAGGATAGGTTAGGTAGGTAGCTGGCCCCCCAGGATAGGTTAGGTAGGTAGCTGGCCCCCCAGGATAGGTTAGGTAGGTAGCTGGCCCCCCAGGATAGGTTAGGTAGGTAGCTGGCCCCCCAGGATAGGTTAGGTAGGTAGCTGGCCCCCAGGATAGGTTAGGTAGGTAGCTGGCCCCCCAGGATAGGTTAGGTAGGTAGCTGGCCCCCCAGGATAGGTTAGGTAGGTAGCTGGCCCCCCAGGATAGGTTAGGTTAGGTAGCTGGCCCCCCAGGATAGGTTAGGTAGGTAGCTGGCCCCCCAGGATAGGTTAGGTAGGTAGCTGGCCCCCCAGGGTAGGTTAGGTAGGTAGCTGCCCCCCAGGATAGGTTAGGTAGGTAGCTGGCCCCCCAGGGTAGGTTAGGTAGGTAGGTAGGTCGCTAGCTGCCCTCTCCCTCCCTTCCTCTCCCCCTCAGATACGGAAGCGCTGTAGGCGGAACTCACCTCCGTCCCTGCGCCGCTGGTCTCCTCCCGCTCTGTATAGATGTTGTTACACACTGCTTCCTGTTTAGCCGGAAGCAGTGTGTAACAGCATCTATGCAGAGCGGGAGGAGACCAGCGGCGCTTGGAACACAGGCAGGTGAGTTCTGCCTACAGCGCTTCCGTGCGCCGCGCACTCTGCATCTGAGGGGGGGGGGCCCGGGGAGAGGTCGGGCTTCCCTCCCCACGGCTGCAGCTCCCCCCTCCCAATAACGCACGCAGGGATCTCCGAGACGAGTCCAAACGGACATGGGCCCCCCCGGGCCCCTCCCCCGCCTCTTCAGGAGCCGGGCCCGGTCGCCGAGGCGACCGTTGCGACCACAGGCCCTACGCCCCTGCCTATGCCTACCTAACTACTGGGGCACCAACTTACCTATACGGGGGCACCTACCTACCTACCTATACTAGGGGACCTACCTATGCCTACCTACCTATACTGGGACTCCTACCTATGCCTAGCTAACTACTGGGACATCTACCTATGCTTACCTACCTATACTGGGCCTCCTACCTATGCCTAGCTAACTACTGGGACACCTACCTATGCCTACCTACCTATACTGGGTCTCCTACCTATTCCTAGCTAACTACTGAGGCACCTACCTATGCCTACCTACCTATACTGGAACTCCTACCTATGCCGACCTACCTACCTATACTGGGACTCCTACCTATGCCTACCTACATACAAGAAGATAATAAGGTTATTGCTTCATTGTGGACAGACCAAATTTGATCAGCTTGACAGTCACTGTTGTTCTATCATTGAGCTACCACAGCCCGGCGACCATATGGGCTGGAAAACTGCCACGGCCTGCACTCTGGCCATGTTGCGCACCAGTCTAGCATGGCCGTCACTACGCAAACAGCTGTTTGCGGTGCATTACACAGTGGTGTGTCAGTGTGAAGCAGTACTCTAATTACACTCCCTGATCGATGCATACACATGCAAGATGTTTGAAAGCACTTTAGGCCTGCAATTTAGCATTCAATGTGATTTCTGCCCTTAAAACGCTGCTTTGCGTCAAATCAAGATTTTTCCTCGGGACTTTGGGCATGTATCCCACTCCGCCATGCCCCCCTTCAGGTGTTAGACCCCTTGAAACATCTTTTCCATCACTTTTCTGGCCAGCATAATTTTTTCTATTTTGCAAAGTTTGCCTCCCCATTGAAGTCTATTGCGGTTCGCAAACTTTTACGCGAACCGAACTTTCCGTGGAAGTTCGCGAACCGAAAATCGGAGGTTCGCGACATCTCTAGAGGTTAGCAAACGCGGTTCACGAACCTAAAATCAGAGGTTCGGGCCATCTCTAATGGAGGGTCTATATTTTATTTTGAGGTGATGTGATATATATGACGTCCAGTCACGTGAACGATGCAGAGGGAGGATCCAGTAAGTCAGGGGCGGCCATATGACTCCATAAGTGCTGTAGACCTACCTAACAGAAGGTCACCAACTATGGGTGAGTTGCCACTGCTTGTGGTGTGGTATAGGGCAACTGCACTGTCAAGACTCTGTGCTGCCCCTGCAGGATTCAATCTCTGACCTATGCATGAATGCAATGTACTTTTCTTTGCAATACAATTGGGACATTATTTGTCACTGAGCGCTGACCTATTTGTGATAAGTCTAAAAGTCAGATACTTACCTAGGAAGAGGGAAGCTGCTGGATCCTGTAGAGGCTTCCCATGCCGTCCTCTGTCCCATCATTGCCAAGCACAGATCCGCCAAAGGAATCCAACAAGCTCCTTTCAGATTCAAAGGTCATGACCATGCCCAAGCATGGCCATACTGCGCTTGCATGAGCTTGGCCATGCTTGTGCAATAAGCCGCAGTAATACATGTTAATTTCCCATTCATAATACTTAACAAACAAAGAAAACACTGCAACATACTAGAGCAAAGATAGTCTGAGGTATTGTAACGGTTGGGTGTCGCAACTCAGATGTCTGATTATTTGGTGATCTGCAGAATCACCAATAATGCAGACGCTATACCTGATTATGTGTGATCTGCAGAATCACCAATAATACCAGTATAGCAGTACAAGGAGCTGAGTATGTAGTGCTTGGTGCAACTGTAACTTAATAGTTTGACGAGACCTCACCAGAGGGGCTGGTGAGGTACTATCAGTACACTGACCGTGTAATAGAGTACAGTAACTTTAATAGTTTAGCGAGACCTCACCAGAGGGGCTGGTGAGGTACTATCGGCACACTGACCGTATAATAAAGTACAAACCCCAGCAAGCTGGAGATACTGAAACTGAAGAGATAGAATCTCCCGAGGAGCGAGTGATTCAGACAGTACTGCAGCCTAGTGATCACCTGAGGGGCAGGTAATTGAGACGGTACTGCAGCCTGAGGAGCAGGAGGTACAGACAGTACTGCAACTAATGATCGCCTGAGGGACAGGCGATTCAGACTGTACTGCAGCCTAGGAGCAATACGTCACTAGCAAATCACTTCACCAGAGGAGCTGGAGAAGCTAACACCTCACCAGTGGCGTGGGCCCACTGGTGAGTAGAAAGGTCAGACAGGCAGGGGTTGGCAACAGAGAGGACAGTATCAAAGCAGAATCGTACGGCAGAAGAGTAGTCGGTAATCAAGCAGAGGTTCAGCAACGTAGGCAGATAGGCAGAGGTACAGAATCGATAAGCTGAGAGCAGAGTCAGAGTATAGCCAGAGTCAAACACAGAATATCAATTACAATAGATATAATCTTCTAGTCTAGGTGTGAAGTCCTTGGTTTCAACACCTGATATCTAGTCTAAGGTCTGAGCGCTAACACTAGATGTATTCACTACAGCAGATAGAGAGGGAATGATTCCTCCGCGCTTAAGAGCCCGGGAAGATCCTGAGGCACGCCCCCCTGCTGCCAGCCAATCAGCAAGGGCGGGCACACAGCGATACGTCAGCTGACCCGCAGGTCAGCTGACACGTCTCCTGGCCGCATAAAGATCATGACGGTGCACGCACGCACGCGTCAATGCGGCCATCAGAGCGACTGAGAGTCCCGTCCTCGGTGTGCTAGACGCCTGAGGCACGAGATCGCTGATGGAGGCAGCTGCGGGGGTGCTGTTCGCCGCAGCTGCCTCCACGCACGTTACAGGTATCTTCCGAATCTTGCTGCTTTAGATTCTGGACTTTCCGCATATCCAGCACTACTGTATACACACATGGCACTAACAGGAAGAGCCTGACAAGATATGTTAATATTTGTAATATTCCAACATGAATTTCATAGCAAAGAGATTCCAGCTTGAATTTTCATAACACACAGATTATATCCTGCCAGAAAGGAGATATGAATAGCTGTCATCTTTTTAATAATTTTCAGTGCAAGTCATATAATTTTGTAGGTATGATAGGCTGACATGAGATAAGCATTAGAGGAAGTGCACGATCTCTGGCAAGCCCAGATAATTAAAAGTAAATACTGCGTTGAGTATGTAAGGAATGTTAGCGGCCCAGAATAGGAGACACTTGTTTGCTATCAAGTGTTCCGTAATTAAACAAAGGGAGCTTAATCAAATTCAGTAGATGCCATTCATTATGTGATCTACATATGCTCGAGTACTTAGTGGCTGAACCGGCAAACCGTTATGGTTAACGCAATGTTCTTTATGTAAAATAGGCTAGACAAGAAATGCGTATAAAATCTAAAATATTCAGTAACACACTTCTATAAAGCAGTTAATCCATGTACCAGAGTTTTTTTATGAAATAAAAAGTACAAAGTAAGTTTAGAGATATATTGCAGTATACTCATACAGGTGTCCTTCGTTACCTAGCAACTGGCCAGGAAGCATCAGACATACACATCACTGGCTGAAAAATGGAGAAAAGGCCTGAAAAGGGTCTGTACTGTGTTTGCCTTCAAGTTGTCACATAAAGCATATACAGTTGGTTATATTATATATATAAGGTGATATTAGGCATGCGCACACAAGGCCAACCTCATCTTCAAAAAGCCTGAGTAGACACTCACTAAGAAAATACATCAAACAAGGGAGTTTACAGGTACTGCAGTCAAGAGGTATGGACCAACAGTGGTAGAAGCGAAGCAGTCAACTAACTTACTAAATAAGCTGCTTTAAAACGCAAGCACAGTTGTCCAAACATTTTTAACTTGTGCACCCTATCCCATTGCTTAAAGGACCCCATCACAAAATCATGTAAATTTGAAAATGTATGGATATGCATATGTATAAAATGTACATTTGCTCAAGAGTAAACTGCACCATAAATGTATTATTATCAGAGCCGGGACAAGGTCCTCCAGCACCCAAGGCTGAGACACCAAAGTGCGCCCCTCCATCCCTGCCACCCCAGCCGTCACACACTGATTGCTATTAGACTAGGAAGCGCCACAGGGCCCCCAACCTTCCCAACACCTTCATCTCTAGTTATCTGGCTTGCAGTCACTGCTATGTATCCCCTTTTCTTATTTCTTTCTGCTTCAAACACAATTAGGAATGACAGCTGAATGAATTCTGCGCCCCCTCTTACACTGCGCCCTGAGGCTGGAGCCTCTCCAGCCTATGCCCTGGCCCGGCCCTGATTATTATGTTTCTGTCACTTAGAATAGATTGTAAAAATCTGGCAGATCTGGAGGAAGGAGGACCCCTGGATTAAAGGAAACAAAAACAATCCCTGTTGCTATGGCGCACTGGCACAGTAGCAGCTTACCGCTCGAGCACTGGCAGAAATACTCAAGCCCGAACGCTTTACTGTACAGGTGTGAGGCATGTGTGCCTGTGCAGTAGAGCGGACCCAATATGGCTTGGCTAGTTCCCCCGCAGCAGGGAGCCTCTGCCGTGCATGTATGAACACTGATAAGCGTCTGACAAGGAGATCTTTAGGGGTCTCAGCACTGGAACCCCTCCACTGGGGAGGATGGGGGAATCCTCTTTAGGATCCAGAGGCTTTACCCTCCCAAGATAAGAACCCCCAAGGGGCACTTTTTTCTTACAGGTACACTACAACATCACATTTTTGAGGGAAAATATAGTACAGTATGTCCAAATAGGTCAAACTCCATGTTAAGTGAACCTAGCTGTGTTATTTGGAAAGGGTCTCAAGCCTCTCCAATGCGCCAGAATCTTCTTTCTCTTCTCCATTTGCCCTTTTCAAAAGTTAATTATTAAAATGCACTCAAATTTGATGTTACACTCACAAGAGACAAGACGTACAGTACCTACACTGTGTGTCCTAGTATTGTTTTTGTCTGTGTCTGTAAAGCAAATGCCAAGTCAAATTCCTTGTAAGTGCTAACTTATTTGGCCAAATAAAATTGATTGTGATTTTAATTGTGAGAGTTATCTTATGAAAATTAGAAAGGATGAAAAAAAAATGTGTTTTTTTCTGTGTTATGCCTTTAAAATAAAATAATATTTGGAAAACCATATTCCCTAGAGAAAGCCTGGATTGTCCTGAACCAAAAAAAAAAGCTAACAAAATTAAAATATATATCATTTAGATGGTATAAGTATTTAAATTCATTGGGAGTCTGTAATAAAAAAAAAGAAACCAGATACTTACCTAAGGAGAAGGAAGGCTCTGGGTCCTAATGAGCTTTCCCTCTCCTCTCCCGGTGCCCTCGCTGCCGCGGTAGCTCCTCTGTTCAAATCCCCTGCTGCGAGGGACTTCGGAAGTCTTTGGGAGGCAAGTCCTCCCGAAGACAGGTGGCTCCATACAGCGCACGCGCAAATGCGTGAGAGAGGGCGCTCACGCGTGCGCAGTATAGAGCGACCCATCTTTGGGAGCACTCGTGCTTCTGAAGACTTCCGAAGCCTCCTTTCTGCGGTGGAGACAGCAGCATTTGACTGAATTGGCCGAATGCTGCTATTGGGGTTCCTGCACTGGAGCGGGCACCGGGAGAGGAGAAGGAATGTTCATTAGGACCCAGATCCGCGGTGCGCAGAGGGGTCTTGGAGGCGCACCATGGAGCAACAGAGGCTGGTGTTAGTGTGCACAACCAGCCTCTGTGCCCCACTAGCATAATTCAATCCCACCTCGGGTTCTCTTTAACCACTTCCCGACGGCCTAACGTACAGAGGCGGCTGGGAAGCGGACCCCACAAGGACCAGCTCATGCCCAAAGGCGGCAGTCCTTGTAGGGGCATGGGCGGAGCGATCGCGTCATCCGTGACGCGATCCTCTGCCCGGGATCGATAGCCCGGCATTTTGTCTCCGCTCGCCGGCAACTTAGCAGCGCCGGTGAGCGGAGGAATCCATAAATCCAGCCAATCATGTAGTATAAGGCACTTTGTTAGGTAAACAAAGTGCCTTATACGTGCTTCCTCCTCGCCTCGTGGTCTCATTGTTCCAGAGACCACCAGCGAGGAGGAAGCACTTTGTGAGTATACAACACACATTGCTTTTTTTTGCCCAGAGTCCCTGATCTCCCACCCCAGCCTTCATACCCCCCCCTGATCACCCCAGCAGACCCCTGCCAGCACCCTTGCACCCCTATAACCCCCCCCACCTGCCACTAACTAGCGACGCTGTCCCTTAGTTTAGGTCCCTAACTGCCTCCTAGTCATCCCCTGATCCTCCCTACCTTTAGATCACTCCCAGACCCCATCCCAGACTACCTCCCTGTATACTGTATACATCTGTATACAGCTACCTTACCCCCTGATCCCCCTCTGATCACCTGTCTATCACCTGTCCATCACCCCTCAGCACCCCCACCCATCAGAGCAGACCCTAACTGCCCCGCGGGGGTAACCGATCACCTGCCCAGGCCCTCGATTGCCCTCATACCCCCCTCCTGATTACATCCCCTGCCCTTTGTTTACATCTGTCCTCCCCAGCAATCACTAACTGATCTTCGATCAGTAACCCCCTGTGTCTGCCTCTCATCAGATCAGGACTCATTCTACCCCGTGCGGGCTCCTGATCAACCCCCCACCCCCTCAAATCGCGCTCCGACCCCCCCCCCCCCCCCTAATCACCATCCAAGTGCATTGTATTTGACTGTGCTGTGATTGTATCGATTGTGCTGCGCTTGTATTCGATTGTGCTGCGATTGTATTTGATTGTCCCGTGATCTGCTTCGATTGTCCCGTGATTGTTTGATTGCCTCTGAGACCCCACTTCCCAACAACCCCCACCCCACCACCACCCCCACCCCCATCACCTTCCGAGTGCATCAGATTTGCTTGTGCTGTGATTGGAGTCGATTGTGCTGTAATTGTATTTGATTGTCCCGTGATCGGCTTCGATTGTCCCGTGATTGTTTGATTGCCTCTGAGACCCCACTTCCCGCCACACCCAACCCCACCCTCCCCCCATCACCTTCCGAGTGCATCAGATTTGATTGTGCTGTGATTGGAGTCGATTGTGCTGTAATTGTATTTGATTGTCCCGTGATCGGCTTCGATTGCCCCGTGATTGTTTGATTGCCTGAGACCCCACTTCCCGCCACACCCAACCCCACACTCCCCCGACCACCTCCAACCACCACCTTCCGAGTGCATCAGATTTGCTTGTGCTGTGATTGGAGTCGATTGTGCTGTAATTGTATTTGATTGTCCTGTGATTGTTTGATTGCCTCTGAGACCCCACTTCCCACCAACCCCAATACCTCTCAAATACTCCCTTTTGCTAGGTAGGTGCTCTTTTTTTCTGGGTAGTCTCGGAGGAAAACCCCATAAATTTAGCAGTCCACAATGGCAAGAAGGGGGCTTTCCGATGAGGAGGTATACATGTATATGGACCAGTCAGATGAGTTCTTTTGGGAAGAATCATCCGTCGAATCATCCGGGTCCGAATTTGAACCTGTGGAAAGCAGTGGTTCCCTGATCGAAAGTGATGACGAGGCTTTGGTCCCGGCTAGAGCCAGGCGTACCAGACCCCATGTCGTTAGACCGCAGGTGGCGCAGGATCCGCCTCAAGGGCAGCAGGGTGGTGCTAGTGCTGATGATAGTTTTCTTGGTGAGGCAGGCACCAGCAGCGCAGCATCTCCTGGACTTGGTACCAGTACTTCTGTAGACCATGGTGAAGTGGTGAGCGCCAGCATGGAAGTTGAAACTGGTACGGTGGCAAGTGCAGTAGTACCCCCGTCGCAGCCACCAAGAAGAAGACGGGCCCGTAGTACCCATAGACTCCCAGAGGTGCTGGCACATCCAGATTGGCAATCCCCTGATTCCACCGCACCCGTAGTGCCCCCTTTCACCGCCCAGTCTGGAGTCCAGGTGGCGACAGCTCATCTAGGAACGGCCCTAGACTTTTTGCAGCTGTTCATCACCCAGGTTCTCTTGGACTTAATTGTGGTTGAGACCAACCGTAAAGCCACACAATTCATCACCGAGCACCCGGAGAGCATCTATGCCCAGCCTTTCCGGTGGAAACCAGTCCAAGTTTCCGACATTAAAATCTTTTTGGCCCTTATCCTTCACTTGGGACTAATGAAACAGAATGTATTGCGGTCGTATTGGTCTACGAACCCAGTACATCATGTTCCCTTGTTCCCTGCTGCCATGTCCAGGACACGATTTGAGTCCATCCTGCGCTTCCTGCACTTCAACGACGACGAAACCTGTCATGAAAAGGGCCACCCTGCTTATGACCGGCTCCACAAAATTCGGCCCCTCATAGACCACCTGTCATCAACATTTGCAGATGCTTATATCCCTGAACAGAACATCTGCGTAGACGAGTCCCTCTTACGCTTTACCGGGCGCCATGGCATCAAACAGTACGTCCCAAGCAAGCGTGCCCGGTATGGGGTGAAACTGTATAAGCTCTGTGAAAGAGCCACAGGCTATACATGTCGTTTTAGGGTCTATGAGGGAAAAGACTCAAAATTGGAGTTGGTCGGATGCCCTGACTACCTGGGGAGCAGTGGAAAGGTTGTGTGGGACTTGGTGTCACCCTTGTTCCAGAAGGGGTACCATCTTTTTGTGGACAATTATTACACAAGTGTGGCCCTCTTTCAGCACTTAAAGTTAGAAGGAATCCGATGCTGTGGCACTGCGCGGCCTAGTCGCCAGGGCTTCCCCCAATGGCTCGTTACCACCAGACTTGAACGGGGGCAGAGGGCCGCCTTGCGTACTGACGACCTGCTCGCGGTGAAATGGAGGTACAAGAGGGACGTTTACTTTCTGTCCACCATTCACACAGACACGACAGTGCAAATTCAACGGGCAACTGCGGTCATTGAAAAGCCCCTTGTCGTCCACGAATATAATGTGAACATGGGAGGGGTGGACTTCAATGACCAGAGGTTAGCGCCCTATTTAGTTTCCCAGAAAACAAGACGCTGGTATAAGAAAGTGTCTTTTTATCTGATTCAATTGGCAGTATACAACAGCTTTGTTCTCTACAGTAAGGCTGGGAGAACTGGATCTTTCCTTCAATTTCAGGAACAGATCATTCTGGATATGCTGTATCCAGGAGGTGCCAGCCCCCCCCCCCCCCCCTCAGATGCAACTAGCCGACTGCATAGTGTGTGCCTACTCCTATGTCTGGAGTTCCCTAGGTTCTAATAGTGTACCTGCTCATGGTACCTCTCAAAGCACTCCCCTACGCATAGGCCAGGCTGGTCAGGACATTTGGGACAAAAAAAAACGGTGTCAGTCCTTCTTCTAGCACTGCTGCAGACACGACAATGTTTTCTTCGGATGCGTTGACCTGGGGTACTCGGAATCTGATAGGCGTAATGCCTATCAGATTCCGAGTACCCCAGGTCAACGCATCCGAAGAAAACATTGTCGTGTCTGCAGCAGTGCTAGAAGAAGGACTGACACCGTTTTTTTTTGTCCCAAATGTCCTGACCAGCCTGGCCTATGCGTAGGGGAGTGCTTTGAGAGGTACCATGAGCAGGTACACTATTAGAACCTAGGGAACTCCAGACATAGGAGTAGGCACACACTCAGTGGTCTTTCGCACATTGTCCCGGGGGAGTAGAGGTGAGCTTGAAAACCAAAAAAACGGGTAAGCATAAAAGTCGGAAGAAGGATCGGTTTCCATGCTTGAAATTGTAATAAGTGCTCTGAATTTGATACAAACAACATAGGAATCAAACACAAGTTAACATAGCAATTATAAAAATTATAAAAATATATATAAAAATTATAAAAATATATATAAAATATTATTAAACAGATTAAATGGGTGGAGTTAAGATCATAAATTGAATAAGTAAAAGAGAGGACCATTAAAATAGTAAAAAAATTGTGAGTACTAAAAATCAGGTTTTTATAGAATTATGTGGGAGGTTGGATCAGAAGATTTTCTCAAGAACCTCATTTAACCCCATGGGTACTAAGGTCTTCAGTATTTGGATCCAGTACATCTCCCTATGCCGCAATGTCACAAAAGCATTGGTGGTATTGGTGGGTAGGGCTTCTATTAGGGTGATCGTGAACAGGTGGGGGGTTTTTTTGGTGATGGGTACCAAAGTGGCGGGACACGCTGTGCAGTGCGTAGTTGTTGATTATATTTCTCTTGTGTTGCCCAATGCGGCTCCTGGTGGTCTGGGTAGTACGTCCGATATATTGTAATTTACACGGGCATGAAATTAGATAGATTACATTCCTTGTTTCACATGTTATAGTCTGTTTTATTGTATACTGGGTATTGGTTATGACTGATTGGAAAGTATCTGTTTGAGTAATGAAGGTGCAAGCTTGGCAACGGGGCTTTTTGCAGGTATAAGATCCTGGGCGTGTGGTAGATTGTCCTGGGGTGGTGGAAGGGGGGGTTCTTTAATCTACTTGGGGCCAGTAAATTTCGGAGGTTGGGGGCTCTCCTAAAGGTTAATGTGGGATTCTTGGGAATAGTTTTCCCTAGATAAGGGTCCTGTAGCAGTATTTCCCATCTGGAATTGAGTATGGTTCTGATGCTCTTATGTTGGGAGTTGAATTTTGTAATGAATCTTGGAAAGAGGGCGGAGGAGGTGGTTGTATGGGTGGGTTGTGATGTGGATGGTGGGTTGGGGATGGTGGCTCTTTGTTTGGCATCTCTGATTAGTTTACGTGGATATTGACGTTCTCTGAATTTTTCTGTAAGTGTTTTTGATTGTTCGTTGTAATCTTTCCTGTCTGTGCAGTTGCGAAATATTCATCTGTATTGGCTATATGGAGTGTTAGTGGTCCAGGGGCGGTGATGATGACTGTCAAAATGAATGTAATTCAACAAACAGGTACAGCTATGGGAAGTTCTTTCGCACCCTCCTATGCCAACTTAGCAATGGGCTATTTAGAGCATTTAAAATTCACCCATAACAACCCCTTCTCTTCCAATATAATTTTCTACCGTCGATACATTGATGACCTGATATTCATTTGGCAAGGCGATCCATCACTCATAACACAGTTTGTAGAATTTTTGAATATAAACTCAGCGGGACTACAATTTACCTCCCAATACAGTCACACTTCCATAGAATACCTCGATCTCATCCTTTTTATCGATTCAAATATCATCAAGACCAAAACACACTTCAAGAAAGTCGATGCTAATAATTACATTCATTTTGACAGTCATCATCACCGCCCCTGGACCACCAACACTCTATATAGCCAATACAGATGAATATTTCGCAACTGCACAGACAGGAAAGATTACAACGAACAATCAAAAACACTTACAGAAAAATTCAGAGAACGTCAATATCCACGTAAACTAATCAGAGATGCCAAACAAAGAGCCACCATCCCCAACCCACCATCCACATCACAACCCACCCATACAACCACCTCCTCCGCCCTCTTTCCAAGATTCATTACAAAATTCAGCTCCCAACATAAGAGCATCAGAACCATACTCAATTCCAGATGGGAAATACTGCTACAGGACCCTTATCTAGGGAAAACTATTCCCAAGAATCCCACATTAACCTTTAGGAGAGCCCCCAACCTCCGAAATTTACTGGCCCCAAGTAGATTAAAGAACCCCCCTTCCACCACCCCAGGACAATCTACCACACGCCCAGGATCTTATACCTGCAAAAAGCCCTGTTGCCAAGCTTGCACCTTCATTACTCAAACCGATACTTTCCAATCAGTCATAACCAATACCCAGTATACAATAAAACAGACTATAACATGTGAAACAAGGAATGTAATCTATCTAATTTCATGCCCGTGTAAATTACAATATATCGGACGTACTACCCAGACCACCAGGAGCCGCATTGGGCAACACAAGAGAAATATAATCAACAACTACGCACTGCACAGTGTGTCCCGCCACTTTGGTACCCATCACCAAAAAACCCCCCACCTGTTCACGATCACCCTAATAGAAGCCCTACCCACCAATACCACCAATGCTTTTGAGACATTGCGGCATAGGGAGATGTACTGGATCCAAATTCTGAAGACCTTAGTACCCATGGGGTTAAATGAGGTTCTTGAGAAAATCTTCTGATCCACCCTCCCACATAATTCTATAAAAACCTGATTTTTAGTACTCACAATTTTTTTACTATTTTAATGGTCCTCTCTTTTACTTATTCAATGTATGATCTTAACTCCACCCATTTAATCTGTTTAATAATATTTTATATATATTTTTATAATTTTATATATATATTTTTATAATTTTTATAATTGCTATGTTAACTTGTGTTTGATTCCTATGTTGTTTGTATCAAATTCAGAGCACTTATAACAATTTTTCCAGCATTGCTATTTGCACATAACCTGGGCAATCATATATACTTTCACCACTAGATGGTGACACTGTTACCTGATCACCACAAAAAAATGGTGTTAATGTATATACTCTTCCAGTGTAATATTATATTTATTAAACATTTTTTAACAACTAATACTGGATGTTAACTTGGCTGGGAATAGAACCAGGGACCCAGCACTTGCTGGGCGAGAGTACTAGCCACTAGGCTAGCGTGCTTTCTTTATGTCCATGTATGCATTCCTGCCTCATGACCACTTCCAGGTGTGCCTCTATTGACACACCTTGCTGATATGACAGTTTTTGATTGGTTCATTAGGATCAATTAGTGCAACCATACTCCCTATATAAGCAGAGCCTCCTCATACATCTACACAGAGGCGCTCACTTCTGCATCTAGACCCATTGAGGTAAGTCACTCTTGCTGAGGTGTTGAATTTTTTTATTTTTATATATCAATATAGACTGTTAGCAATTTTTCTTGCAAGTTAGCTCTAGGGCCATAAAATAGTACTATATGTTATACTCACTAAACTGACTATCCTTTAATCTAGAAGCTGATGAACTTTAAAGAGACTCTGTAACAACAAAAACCTCCCCTGGGGGGTACTCACCTCGGGTGGGGGAAGCCTCCGGATCCTAATGAGGCTTCCCACGCCGTCCTCTGTCCCACGGGGGTCTCGCCGCAGCCCTCCGAACAGCCGGCGACTGTGCCGACTGTCAGTTCAATATTTACCTTTGCTGGCTCCAGCGGGGGCGCTGTGGTGACTTTCGGCACGGAAATAGACGAAAATACCCGATCTCCGTCGGGTCCGCTCTACTGCGCAGGCGCCGGAAACTTGCGCCTGCGCAGTAGAGCAGACCCGACGGCGATCGGGTATTTCCGCCTACTTCGGCGCCGAGAGGCATCAGAGCGCCTGCGCAGGAGCCAGGAAGGTAAATATTGCGTCACGGCTGTACGGAGGGCTACAGCGAGACCCCCGAGGGACGGAGGACGGCGTGGGAAGCCTCATTAGGATCCTGAGGCTTCCCCCACCCGAGGTGAGTACCCCCCAGGGGCCGTTTTGTCGTTACAGTTCCTCTTTAACATATCAATGGACAATTATGGAGATTTACTAACTTTTGTTTACATTTTGGATTCTTGTGGATATTTTATGATTAATTAGATGCGATTTTTAGACATAGAGCGAGTTTTACTACACTGCGAACAAAAATGTTACAATTTTACCATGTCTTCTCATGTTTTTATACTGCGCCTTTACTTTAAGCTATTTCTATGGGTCATTATGTTTGTATATATTTCTGTTTGTTTTATAGTTATACTCCCGTTTGCCTGATGAAGCAGGACCACACATGCGAAACGCGTTGCACTAAGTGGAGTTAAATAAAACGTTTTTTGTATTGATATATTGTGACTCAATCGAGTTCTATATTTTTGAGGGAGGTAAGTCCACCTGAACATCCCCCTCTTTTAGACAGTTTTTAAACATTTTTATTCTACTCTGGCGCCTCTGTACACCAAGCCTTGCTGAAATCTTGATTCCACCCTCGGTGGAGGGGTGCTACCCCGTTTCCTATCTACAGAGAGCGACATCTTAATAACCTGAGTGGGGTCAGGTTCTAATACTCCCCACCTGCATTTGAAGTGGTTGCCTATGGGTAACCCATGTTTGTGAGTATTTCTTAATATTTTGCTTTAAACCACAACCAACTTAACAATACTACACCATATTGGGCTCTCGATTTCTCTTTGTTCTTCCAAGGTATGTTTGCCGTTCATTTTTCCTTTCAGCCCAGAGTGCATTACCCGTATACCCATTATAAGGAGTATAGCAGAAACTCCTAATACTGGCCATACATGTAATGATTGCAAACCCTAAAATGCCAGGACAGACTTCACAAATGACCCCATTTTGGAAAGAGGACACCCTAAAGTATTATGTGACGTGCACGGTGAGTTCATAAAAGATTTTAGTTTTTGTCACAAGTTAGCAGAATTTTTTTTAAAAATTTTTTTTAACAAAATGTCATTTTCCGTTTACTTGTGACAAAAAATAACATTTTCAATGACCTCACCATTACCCTCATGTAATACCTTGTTGTCTATTCTTTTCAAAATGGGGTCATTTGTGGGGTTTGTTAACTGTCCTGGCAAGTGGGCGGGGTGCTACATTTTGAGCACTTCTGTAAAACCTAAAGGTACTCATTGGACTCTGGGCCCCTTAGCGCAGTTAGGGTGCAAAAAAGTGCCACACATGTGGTATTGCCGTACTCGGGAGAAGTAGTACAATGTGTTTTGGGGTGTATTTTTACACATACCCATGCTGGGTGGGAGAAATACCTCTGTAAATGACAATCTTTTGATTTTTTTACACACAATTGTCCATTTACAGAGTTATTTCTCCCACCCAGAATGGGTATGTGTAAAAATACACCCCAAAACACATTGTACTACTTCTCCCGAGTATGGCGATACCACATGTATGGCACTTTTTTGCACCCTAACTGCGCTAAGGGGCCCAAAGTCCAATGAGTACCTTTAGGATTTCACAGGTCATTTTGAGAAATTTTGTTTCAAGACTACTCCTCACGGTTTAGGGCCCCTAAAATGCCAGGACAGTATAGGAACCCCACAAATGACTCCATTTTAGAAAGAAGACACCCCAAGGTATTCCGTTAGTAGTACGGTAAGTTCATAGAAGATTTTATTTTTTGTCACAAGTTAGCGGAAATTGCTTTTTATTGTTTTTTTTTTCACAAAGTGACATTTTCCGCTAACTTGTGACAAAAAATAAAATCTTCTATGAACTCACCGTACTACTAACGGAATACCTTGGGGTGTCTTCTTTCTAAAATGGGGTCATTTGTGGGGTTCCTATACTGTCCTGGCATTTTAGGGGCCCTAAACCGTGAGGAGTAGTCTTGAAACGAAATTTCTCAAAATGACCTGTGAAATCCTAAAGGTACTCATTGGACTTTGGGCCCCTTAGCGCAGTTAGGGTGCAAAAAAGTGCCACACATGTGGTATCGCCGTACTCGGGAGACGTAGTATAATGTGTTTTGGGGTGTATTTTTACACATACCCATGCTGGGTGGGAGAAATACCTCTGTAAATGGACAATTGTGTGCAAAAAAAAAATAAAAAATTGTCATTTACAGAGGTATTTCTCCCACGCAGCATGGGTATGTGTAAAAATACACCCAAAAACATATTATACTACTTCTCCTGAGTATGGCAATACCACATGTGTGGCACTTTTTTGCAGCCTAACTGCGCTAAGGGGTCCAAAGTCCAATGAGTACCTTTAGGCTTTACAGGGGTGCTTACAATTTAGCACCCCCCAAAATGTCAGGACAGTAAACACACCCCACAAATGACCCCATTTTGGAAAGTAGACACTTCAAGGTATGGTGAGTCCGTGGCGGATTTCATTTTTTTTTTTGGTCGCAAGTTAGAAGAAATGGAAACTTCTTTTTTTTTTGTCACAAAGTGTCATTTTCCGCTTACTTGTGACAAAAAATAATATCTTCTATGAACTCACCATGCCTCTCAGTGAATACTTTGGGATGTCTTCTTTCCAAAATGGGGTCATTTGGGGGGTATTTATACTATCCTGGAATTCTAGCCCCTCGTGAAACATGACAGGGGGTCAGAAAAGTCATAGATGCTTGAAAATGGGAAAATTCACTTTTTGCACCATAGTTTGTAAACGCTATAACTTTTACCCAGACCAATAAATATAGGCTGAATGGGTTTTTTTTTATCAAAAACATGTTTGTCCACATTTTTCGCGCTGCATGTATACAGAAATTTTACTTTATTTGAAAAATGTCAGCACAGAAAGTTAAAAAAATCATTTTTTTGCCAAAATTCATGTCTTTTTTGATGAATATAATAAAAAGTAAAACTCGCAGCAGCAATCAAATAGCACCAAAAGAAAGCTTTATTAGTGACAAGAAAAGGAGCCAAAATTCATTTAGGTGGTAGGTTGTATGAGCGAGCAATAAACCGTGAAAGCTGCAGTGGTCTGAATGGAAAAAAAGTGCCTGGTCCTTAAAGGGGTTCTTTCGCGAAAAAAGTAGGTAGTTAAAAAATGTGACAGATGACAGGTTTTGGGCCAGTCCATCTTTTTAAGGGGGATTCTCAGGGCTTTCTTTGTTTTCAACAGCTTTTCCTGAACAGCAGTTTAACTGCCAAAATAGCAAGATACCAGCCAGCCTCCCTAATCACTTGCACACTATTATGTCAGTTAGATTTTGCAACTGTTGTTCAGGAAATGCTGTTGAAAACAAAGAAAGCCCTGAGAATCCCCCTTAAAAAGTCACATTTTTTTAACTGCCTACTTTTTTCGCGAAAGAACCCCTTTACAGGGGTTAAAGCCCACGGTCCTCAAGTGGTTAAGGGGTTAGTTAACTCAACTTCTTAGAGAATTTGCCTTGTTCAATTTTGGGTTTAGTTAGGCTTTAAACTGACATGTTAGCCCTTTCCTGTGATGTTTACTCTTGCATGCAATCCTCTTTTAGAAAAATGCATGTTTGTCTACCTATTTTACAAGAATGGGAATAGTCTTTCTGCTTATTTAAATAGGCCTCTTTCCTTTTGAAATGATGTGTTTCTATTCCTTCAGAATTTTCTTATTAAAATTGATACAGATAATACGAATCAGTGCTGGTTTTGCAGAACACAAACCATGGTGAATTAGAGACAAGTAATAATTGGCAGATGGGTAATTAGAAGGGCTTTAAATGTTGGTGTTTTCACCTACAATAAGATAAAGGTAGAGAATAAGTTAAGACTCTGTCTAGGTCACGGTTCAGGAAGGAAAGCTCTATTCATTGTCAGAGAATCTCAGTCTAGTCCCATCTGCTAGCCATGATGAAGAGCTGTAATTAATGTATTTACAAGGACCCGTTTTGGCAGCTTTATTGAGGCAAATGCAGCTCTGAAAGAGAAGAAACAATGCACAGTATGACATGTGCTTAAAATGAACACAGGCTTAATTGTGCCTTCCTAATGAATTTACTTTTTTTTTCCTAATAGAATTGAGTAGTGGGCAGAAATTCAAAATGCCTGGTGAGCAGACGAGCAAATGCTGTCCCTTTCCAGGGACCATTCAGAATAAGCCATCAAAGCCCACTGCTTGTCAGTCAGGCAAATAAAGGGGAATGTACCATTTTGATAGTATATACTCTTTCTTCATTTGTTTCATGTATTGTGTACTCAAAATTAACTTTTCATAATTGTCAGATTATTATTATTATTAAAGTGACAATGAAGCAAAAAAAAAAACAAAAACAAAAATTAGTAGCAAAGAAAAGAGTCTCATATTTTTATTTTCAGTTATATAGCTGTTTTTCTATAACATTGCATCATTCTGTCATATTTGCTGTTTACAAACTACACTCTGCATTTTAAACTATGAAACAGAGCAGAGCTAATGAACCTATGAACTTCCCTGCATTAAAATCTTATCTGAAGTTATCTTTCACTGTTTCTTTGATGTAAACGTGCTTCACAAAATAGCACTGCTCTCTGACTAAATTAGTCAGAGTAAAACAGAAACAGAAAAAATCAACAAACGGGTGCCTCCAATAGTGTATTATTGATGCTATTGAGGTATAAATGTAATAGCAAGTAGAGATATACTCACAAGCATGGGTTGCCAAGTGTCAGGCAACCACTCTTTGCGCATATGGGGAAAATAAGCCTGTCCCCACTCTAAGAAGTCTCTCTCCGTAGTAGGAAAAAATGGGTTTTCACACCCATCCACCTGGTGGATAACAATGTGCAATGAATACAGAGGCACCAGCAGAATAAAAAAAATGAACCAATATAAAAACAGTAAAATCAGGGGGGTAAGGGTTTGACCTTTTGGGGAGGTAAGTCCACCCTTACCCCCCTGATTTTACTGTTTTTTTTATTGGTTCATGTGTTTTTATTCTGATGGCGCCTCTGTATCCATTGTAAATTAGTCAGAGAGCTCAGAGAAGCTCTTTTGCATAGACACCAAGTGAAGTTTCTTAACTCTTCCTGTACTGGAAACAATATGAGACTCATATCTTTGCTACTAATGTCCTATTTCTTAGCTGTACTACACATACAATTCATTATATCATACGTTTTATTTTCACTTCAGATTCTGTTTAAATATTTATGAAAATTTCATATCTGCCACTTATAACACAAATTGCCAATATTTGATTTGATACATCATGATGGCTAGCAATGTATTTAGGGTTGTACATCAACTGCTGTTATGACATAGACCTGATGATAAGTGATGAGCAAGACTGAGAAATTTAAGTTTGTGAATACTTCAGACAATTATCTCCAAAATCTTGTGAATTTCTCCAATGCAGGTAGTTAAAGGACACCTGAAGTGAGAGGGTATGAGGCTGCCATATTTATTTCCTTTTAAACAATACCAGTTTCCTGGCAGTCCTGCACTTTGTTCATGCACCAGTAGTATCTGAATCACACACCTCAAACAAGCATGGGATAAATCCAGTCAGACTTCAGTCAGAGCACCTGATCTGCATGGATGTTCAGGGTCTATGGCTAAAAGTATTGGAGGAAGAGGGTCAGGAGGACAGTAATTTGCATTAAAAAATGTCAGCATCCATATCCCTCTCATTTTAGGTATCCTTTAAAGGACATCTGAAGTGAGAGTGATATGGAATCTGCCATATTTATTTCCTTTTAAACAATGCCAGTTGCTTTGCAGTTTGCTGATCTCTTTGGCATTAGTGGTGTCTAAATCACACACCTGAAAAAAGCATGCAGCTAATCCAGTCAGACTTCAGTCAGAAACATCTGATTTGCATACTTGTTCCAGGGTCTATGGCTACAAGTATTAGAGACAGAGCATTAGAAGGACAGCCAGACAATTTGCATGGTTTGAAAGAAAATGAATATGTAATCTGGAGCCCTCTCACTTCCGGTGTCCTTTAATAAGACTTTAGTGGTCATCTTTCTGAATGAATTCCTAAGCCCTGAAACATGTTGGTATCTCCAAAATTGGTATGGGTGAAATAAACTTAAAAATGTTGTTTTTGTGAACATCAAAGTTAAAATAATGCCATGGAAATTACCATATTTTTCGGAATATAAGACGCTCTGGAATATAAGACGCACCTAGGTTTAGATGGCAAAAATCTGGGGAAAAAAATGTATACAGTATATACTAAACCTGGTGCGTCCATATTCCAGGAGCGTATTGTACAGTACATGTTCTCCCCATTGTCCTCTTGTGTCCACTATGTGTCCCTTTCTGTCCCCCTGTGTGTGGCATCCCTTCCTGCCACCTTGTGTGATCCTCTTGCCCCATGTGTCCCCTCATGTCCTGTGTGTCTCCTCCAGCCCCCCTCTGTGGTCCTCCAGGCCCCTTGTGTCCACTCCTGTCCCCCTGTGTGTGTCTGTGTCCCCTTCACCCCCCCCCCCTGTGTGGTCCTCCAGTCCCTGTGTCCCCTTCACCCCCCCCCTGTGTGGTCTTCCAGTCCCTGTGTCCCCCTCCTGTCCTCCTGTGTTTGCCCCCTCCTGTGCATGTCCATGTGTGTGCCCCCCCAGTCCCCATCCTGTCCTCTGTCCCCCCCCCCCATGTCGATGCTCTCCACCGGTAACAATAACTGCAGAGCAACTCACCTTTCTATGGATTCCAGCGCTGTGTAGTCTGCTGTGTGGTCCTCCGCCTCCAGCATGTCAGCTACACCTGTAAATGAAAAGTTAGCGTAGAGACACTCACATACTCAGCGGCGGCGGCAGGATCTGCAGACATCTCGGTCCCGGGAGGCCGAGATGTCTGCTCACCTACTCGGTGGCAGCCGCGGCTGTGGCAGCACGATCTGCAGACATCTCATCCCGGGAGGCTTCCCCTAGTGACGGCTCCTGCTAATGACTCATTGAGTCATGGGGAATGACTCATTGAATCATTCACAGGAGCTGTCTCTAGGGGAAGCTGCGCGGCTTGCCCTAGTGACGGCTCCTGTTAATGATTCAATGAGTCATTCCCCATGACTCAATGAGTCATTAGCAGGAGCCGTCACTAGGGGAAGCCTTCCGGGACGAGATGTCTGCAGATCGTGCTGCCACCGCCGCGGCTGCCGCCGTGTAGGTGAGCGTCTTTGCGCTAACTTTTCATTTACAGGTGTAGCTGACATGCTGGAGGCAGAGGACCACATAGCAGATCACACAGCGCTGGAATCCATAGAAAGGTGAGTTGCTCTGCAGTTATTGTTACCGGGGGAACGGACTTGGCAGACCACACAGGGGGACAAGGCAGGGAGTTCCCGACAATGCGGTGGATCGGCGGTTGGCATCGGCAGGCGGTTCTGAAGTCGGGGATTCCCTGCCTTTGGAATATAAGACGCAGGCACTTTTTCTTCCTATTTTGGGGGGAGAAAAAGTGCGTCTTATATTCCGAAAAATACGGTATGTAATATTTCAATGCAGTATTAAAAGGACTCTCATGGGTATGCCTTTAAGTGAGACGTCTTCCAACAAAGTCGTTCTATAACCCCTCTGGAGGAGCCTCTTGCAATGGCCATGCGTGTCACTTCCTCTTCCTGCTTCATTCAGTCATACTCTTCTCTAACAGAGAAGACAGGGGTGACCCAGAAGTTATAGCATAGCCAAGATGGCAGCCACGATTGTTAAATTAAAATAAAATGAAAACTATTTGTGGAGAACAGCGATTCAGGCATCAAATGAAAGAGGAGCGCACAAGCTACAGAAAAGCATGCATCTTTAAGTACTTTGCAGTACTGGTCAGAGTCTCTTTAAAGGCATACCCATGAGAGGTACTCAGAGTCCCTTTAAGAGACACATGTTAACAATTAGTCAGCTCAGCTAATCAATGGTTGGTAATTGCCTGTCAATATGTGCAAAATATGCCCTTTAATATGGATATTGACTCAGCGTTTCTCATTTGTAGAAGTGATTGCACAACACTAGGCTGAAAATAAGTGAACCAACTGACTTCTGTTATTCTCCAAACTTATTTTTTTTTTAAATATGTTTTGAAAAACATGTCTTTATATTTTCATGAAAATAACATTTAAGAAAAATGTTTTCTTAAATAAAAGATTTACTGATAATGTATTACATTGAGAAAAACAAAAGTTTGCTTTCCTAAAACAGAAAGAATTTGCGATAATTCAGGTTGGAGTGAGCTCGAGATGTCTCCCAGAGCACCACTGCTGAATATATGCAAATTAACCATTGTACCCTTAGAAGCTAAACACACCTCCAGAACCGCTGGAATGCAATGATGTGTCAGCTTGTTAATATGTACAGAGCCATAATAATCCAACATGCATACAGACTGTTTCGGATTGTTTGATCCTCATCAGTGCATGGCATGGATTAATTTGGCTCTATGGAGTAGGGCTTGTAAATCCGAGAGGCACAGACTAACCAGCAAGCTCATGGTGACCCAGAACTCATTGGGGTGTGTAAGGGACTACAATGGTCCTAAAAGCCCCCTATTACATTGCATATGCATACACCCTAATACTTAAATCAGAATAAAATAAGGATTACATTACATTTTTTTAATACTGTGGCCCAGTTTCCACATACTGCTACTGAGTCATGAGAATGTAAAAAAAAAAGCCTCAATTTCAGGTTCTGCACAATTATGCAGATGTACTTATTTGTTCACCAGGCATCATAACACATTGTCAGAGCTAAAAATGTTTTAATAAATTCCCCTTACATCTTGTATAACTAAAAGCAGCAAGATAACTAGTGACATACATAAATATTGCAAGGTCTGATTCATGTTAATGGACAGTAGTAAGTTATGACTCCCTGTACACCTTTCCTCACTCTTCATCACTATTACTGATTTTCCGGTACTGGTATTTCTTTCCCGGTACTGGTATTTCATTTGTTGTTTGCACATTGGAGTTCATTGTTTTATCACTTTTTTCATTAACTCTTAGGGCCCTTTTACACTTAATGTGTTCGTATGCGTTAGTGTTTGTTAGTATAAGCAAGACGTTTTGAATACCCTACTGCTACTACTGGGCATTAGTAAGCATAAGTACGCGTTGGTACTCGTTTTTTCCATAGCTGTGCATTGTGAAAAAGCTTTCAGTTCACCATTTCAGCCCGCGGGTATTTTTCACCCTATGCATCCGAGCAATTTTCACCTCCCATTCATTCGCCAATAACTTTATCACTAATTATCACAATTAATTGATCTATATCTTGCTTTTTCTGCCATCAATTAGGCTTTCATTTTGCTAAGAATTACTTTTTTCTAAATGCATTTTAACAGGGATATTAAGAAAAAATTGAAACATTTCATTATTTCTCAGTTTTCGGCCATTATAGCTTTAAAATAATACATGCTACCATAATTAAAACCTATGTATTTTATTTGCCCATTTGTCCCAGTTATTACACCATTTAAGTTATGTCTCTTTTACAATGGGCAGCACGGTGGCGTAGTGGTTAGCTCTCTCGCCTTGCAGCGCTGAGTCCCTGGTTCGAATCCCAGCCAGGGCACTATCTGCAAAGAGTTTGTATGTTCTCTCCGTGTCTGCGTGGGTTTCCTCCGGGCACTCCAGTTTCCTCCCACATTCCAAAAACATACAGATAAGTTAATTGGCTCCCTCTAAAAAATTGGCCCTAGACTACAGTACTTACACTACATAATATAGACATATGGCGACGGTAGGGATTAGATTGTGAGCTCCTTTGAGGGACAGTTAGTGACAAGATATATATATATACACTGTACAGCGCTGCGTAATATGTCAGCGCTATATAAATACTAAATAATAATAATAATAATAATAATGTATGGTGCCAATATTTTATTTGGAAATAAAGTTGCATTTTTTTCAGTTTTGCATCCATCACTATTTACAAGCTTATAATTTAAAAAAAATGTTTGCAATATACCCTCTTCACATGCATATTAAAAAATTGCAGACACTTTTTTTTTAATTGTATTTTTTTATACCCATTAAAAATGTTATTTGGGTAATTTTTGGTGCATGTGTTAAACAGTTAATTTTAAATGTAATAATGTGGGTTTATTTTATTAAAAAATGTATGTAGATATAGTTTTACTATTTAGCCACAAGATGGCCACATTGATTTTTTTTCAGCCCTGTAAGTGAAGTGCTTGCTTCCAAGCATAAGGAGAATGTGAAACTTTTTTTTGTAGAAAGACCGCAGCCTCTGATAAGAAGCTGTCGGTTTTTCTGCCGGGAACTTAGATCAATTCATTGATCTCCGGCCTACCAGGGGGCAACACAGGAGCGCACAGGCACACGATCGAAGCACAGCAGCAGCCTCCTGGACGTGACAATCATGCCCAGGTGGCTTAAATGGTTAAAACACGTATAGTGGGAACTGTGCGATATTAAAACATGGGCATTACTTTGAAAATCAGTTTTCTTTCAGTTATAACTGAAAGCAACTGATTAAGTGTAAAAGGGGCCTAAGTGACCCTCCTAGTCTGGTAACACATTCAATGCTTAAAGGACAACAATCAAAGTTAACTAAAATTCCAAATGCCACATATATTTCCAGTAATTACTAGCAAATAGCAATATAAAGGCTTTTTTATCTTTTCATTTTATGTGAAGAAAATTATTTACATACATTTACAGAGAACAGTTTTCACTGTGGGCATTACTATGGAGGACTGTGTCCACAACATCCAGCATACATAAACAATCATCACTGGCTGTAATACTGTGACTGGAATCTCTTCAGAATGATACAAAGCAGAAATATAGCATGATATAGAGTGTAAGTAAATCATCAGCTGCAGCTCTGTGTGTGCGTTCCTGTGTCTCTGTCTGCCTCAGAAACAGTCTAAAGTAAACAGAGTTTACAGCCAGGAAGAGCTCATTCTGAATGGATGGGAGGGGGGGGGCATAAAAGTACAGGTCCTTCTCTTCAGATCCTTTTCTGTACCTAAAAAATATCTCAGCTGTTCTCATATGGTCTGTGAGAAAGTAGTGTGTGTAAGCAGGGCAGATACAAACAGTAAATCATTCCTCTGTGAATAGTGACAGAGAAGTGGTACAGCTCTAGCCCTGTCGTTGCTGTTACAAGAGCTGTTAAACAACGCATATGTTCACACAGGTTGTGATCAGAAACTTCTAAAAAAAGCTTTCTATTGACGCTGGCTACAAGCTGTTTATGTATGTGGGGTTTACAGAAGGACTTTTTTATAGTTCCTCTTTAAGATTGACTAAGAATTGCCACACTTGCATTGAGCATCTCTTCCCAGACCCAGGGTAGAATGTAGTTCTAAGGATCGCAGCAAAGCTTTTTGCTTTTTTCACGCAGAAGATGTAGGGGGTGTATTGAGGGCTTGGAAAACCACATTAGTTTGCAGTGGTAAATAGGGGTGTAACTAGAAATCCCTTGGCCCCCCTGCGAAAATTTGGATGGCCCCCACACCCTGATAAACAGGAAGTAGTGTGTGGCACTTAGACATCGGACCTCCGCGGTGGAAGCATGGAGGTATGCGTGTGTTCCTGCTGCCACTGCTCCTACCACCGATTAATGCTGCAGGGGGAATGCTGAGGGGAGAGCCCAAGGTGAGGGAGTAGGGAGTGGCCCCCCTCCCCACCGATGTGGGGGCTAATGATCTCCCCTCATACCGTGACCCCTCCTGCCCCCCAAAATGGCCCTGAGTGAGCCCCAGAGGTGTTCTGCCCCCCGCGGGTGAAGGGGCTGCAGCCCCCATTGTTACACCACTGGTGGTAAACAATTTAATAATCCATCATTTTGTAACATATAATGAGAAGTATTTGATTTGCTATCCTTTTGGGATACGGTCTGGCCAGTAGCACGGTCAGAGCTGGATCTGAGAACAAACTACATGTGTAAGTGATTAATATCCAGTTCAAAGGTCACTGACTCCGTGTGGTAGGAGCCTGGTCTGGGACTGATTATGGGAAAATGGAGCCTGGTGGGAAGAAATAGAGATATCAATCATGGTGTAGATGGCCTACTTAAAGTATGTATAGACCACCTTTTGGCCAAAGTTTTCAACTTGGGTGTCCTTTAAGAAAACCTATTGTAAGTTCCTGCACCTGGCTCACCTATTGTACTGAAAAAGTCCCTGGGAGAAGTAAGGGCCTGAGCCCACTGCTGCGCTTATAAAAATGCATAAAAACGTAAGCGTCTTTATAAACGCAGCAGTGGGCTCAGGCCCTTAGAAGAAAGGAGTTAAAAGAACCCTTTCTTACTGATTGTAAAGATGAAGAGGATGTGGCAAGCACTTTCTATCTCAAGAACTCTTGAAATGACATCACGCAACATAGATGTCACCAGCCTCTTCCTGAAAGAAAAGGAATTAACAGTGAATGGGTATTTTTTACTTTGTTTTTGTTACAGAACAGATTTAGTGCATGAGAGTGCAAAGGATATATTTCCCTGAATGGCAATATTTTTTTTCTTCCATTGTTTCCATTCCCTTCAGTTACTTTTTAAAGCATCATTAATCACAGATGACCTGATTCTTCAAAACCAAAGTTAAAATCAGACAACAAATACGCTACACTTTCTGAGCAGAGATTTCACTTATTAATACAGGCTGTGTTTGATTTAATTACTTTAGACTTTAGCCTAACCACAGGGCCCCTACAATACTCCCCTTCTCAGGAAAACATGAAATGTGATCTAGGATATGAGCCCCTCCAACTCCCACTCCAACTAACATCAACCCCCCAGGTGCCCCCATTCACATAAAATCTCCCTACACACTAGTAGTCAAGATGATTAAATGGCACCACTATCCCTAACCCCATGCAAGCTAGACTCTACTAGGCTGCAGCTGAGACAAAAGAAAGGATACAGATGACAATGGAAAAAACAGAATAAATGTGCAGTACCTCACCTTAAAGGGACACTTACGTCAAAAAATGAGTTTTACTCACCTAGGGCTTCCAATAGCCCCCTGCAGCTGTCCGGTGCCCTTCGCCGTCTCCCTCTAATCCTCCTGGCCCCGCCGTCAGCCACTTCCTGTTTCGGTGACAGGAGCTGACAGGCTGGGGACGCGAGTGATTCTTCGCATTCCCAGACACATTAGCACCCTCTATGCTGCTATATGGTATATGATATATGCTATAGCAGCATAGATGGCTCTATTGTGGTCAGGAACGTGAAGAATCACTCGCGTCCCCAGCCTATCAGCTCCTGTCACCAAAACAGGAAGTGGCTGCTGGCGGGGCCAGGAGGATCGGAGGGAGACGGTGAGGGCACCGGACAGCTGCAGGGGGCTATTGGAAGCCCCAGGTGAGTAAAACTCATTTTTTTCTGTTTGACTTAAGTGTCCCTTTAACTCTGCTTTTAATTCTGAAATGTTTGTTCATAGCCAATTACATACACCAGAAGCCAGTGGTGCATCAGCACAATGTAAAACAATAAGCTTATTTAAAACTAATTAATAAAAATACTTTCTCATAACTAATCTGATTCCAAAACCAAACTGTTTTTCGACCTTTGAGGATAATTTGTGTGAGTTATTTCTTTTGGCATACACTTCACTCTGCATACTGGCTGTGATTTTAGTATCCTTATATAATATTATGGTGATACGAAAAGAATCATAAAAATGAAAGCCGACCTATAAAGGAGAACGTGTCTTTGCAAGACTATTCAGAGATAAAATGACCCAAATAAACATTTTATTACAGCTGTTTTGTGGTTGGATGCCATAAAGCAAGAAAGAAATCAATATAACTGGCTGTTTACATCAAAATATATTTTATGAGTGCAATTATATTATCCTGCACAGTTTAAAATAATAAAACTATTGGCAAACATTGGATCTAATTCAATTGCAGATATAACTAGTGTTAAGGGGTAGAATATTAATATTTATTTGCATGACGTTGAAGTAAAAACAAAATCGCTAAAAAGAAATAACCATCTTTTTTATAGGTTTGGTATTTTTTTTTTCTTTTGAGTCAATCTTTGTTTTTGAATTAAAGGTATAGTTTTCATGATCAATAAAGGAAAAGACGAGAAAACAATAAACTTGCTCTACTTAGGTGAAAATGTATGTATTCATTGTTTTAGCATTGTTTTCAAATAATAAAAAAAAGTTGCCTCCCTCCCACTCTAAAGATAGCTATACATCTAGCAATGATGGGCAGATTTAACCAAGAGAGAAATTTCTCTTTAATCTAATCTGATTAAAAAGAGATCTGTTAGCTGCCCATAGACCGATTCCCGATCAATTTCATTCTGTATTTGACTTGGAATCGGCCTTGAGACACCACAGCCCAACCCTATCCCCCTAATGTTCACTGTGCCCTCCCAGTGCCCCCAGTGTCCTTCATCCATACACACACCCCACGTGGTTATCCGCGTACACGTGGGTGAGTGTGTGACGTCACACAGGCGCCCACTCTACTCTGGCAACCACGTGGAGCACGTGTATGGATGGAGGTCGGAGCCCGGAACAAGCAGCGTATAAGGGACGGACATGAACAGGTAATGTATAGTGCACTAGGCACCAGCGGGAGGGGCACATTGAACATTAGAGAAGACAGTGTTGGGGGTTTCGTTACTCATTCCGATCGCTCACCATTACTGCCGTACACCCAATCGCCCACAGTGGTCTGACATCTTGCAGCATGTCCAATCAACATGGTTGGCCTGAAATTGTTCGAATTATCATTCAGGTATGCACTTGACAGCACCGATTTTCATGTGGTTCAATAATAATTATCGAATTGGGTGGCAGATTGGCTGCCAAGTTGATAGATGTATGGGCACCTAATGCTTTTGTAACCCCTTATCCCTCCTGCAGTCTGGTGTTGACCAGGAAAGTTGAACTTGTGAGCCTGTGACTCTGCTACCTGATTAATACCAGCTGGTACCTTAACACTGAAGGGAAGGGGGATATTAGAATGCTTCTCTTTGGGACAGCATGCTTGTCCATTAATAACCTATTTTAGTTCCTGGACATAGAAACTACGTCCAGGAACCATGCGCGCTCCCGCGGCCGATCGTGCGCGTGCACCCGCGCTCCCGGCCCGCAGTTCGTTAGCCAGGCAATCAGTGAATCGGGCTATGGTGCCGATCACTGATTCCTCTCCCCCGCTGAAAAAGCGACAGCTTCTCTCGGAAGCTTAGCTTTTTCTGGTTGTCGCCTCCCCCATGCGTCTCTCTAAGCATATGTTACGCTTAGAGTGACGTCATGTAAACAAACTCATAGCCGCCATCTTGTGGCCAAAAAGTAAAACTACAACTAAAAGTAAAAAAAATAAAACTCAAGACACATTTACATTATAAAACTATTGTTTACATCCCACCCTCCCAAAAATACCCAAATAAAATGTTTAATATAAAAAAAAAACATTACAATAAAAAAAAACAACATGTAAATATTTACCTAAGGGTCTTAACTTTTTAAATATCAATGTAAAGATGAAATATTTCTATATATTTTTTTATTTTAAACTTGTAAATAATGATAGATGCAAAACGGAAAAAATGCACCTTTATTTCCAAATAAAATATTGTCGCAATACATTGTGATAGGGACATAATTTTAACGGTGTAATAACCGGGACATATGGGCAAATACAATACATGAGTTTTAATTATGGAGGCATGTATTATTTTAAGACTATAATGGCTGAAAACTGAGAAATAATGCATTTTTTCAGTTTTTTTCTTATTCTTCCTGTTAAAATGCATTTACAGTAGAGTGGCTCTTAGCAAAATGTACTTCCCAAAGAAAGCCTAATTGGTGGCGGAAAAAACAAGATATAGATCAGTTCATTGTGATAAGTAGTGATAAAGTTATAGGCTAATGAATGGGAGGTGAACATTTCTCAAGTGAAAAGGACAGAACGCGAATGGGTTAAGGACACAAATATGTACCACCATTATTACAAAGACGTGGAAGAAATGTATAGGGGGCCATTTGGTACAATGTGGAAACTAACATTATATAGGAGATCCCAGATAACTGTCACATCCTAGAATAATGGGTATGAGAGTACATTAGCTGCACCCCTTACTCAATCCTAAAACAGTTTAAAGTTAAAAAAAAAGTACATCTACAACTAGAAAAACATTGTTTAATTAAAAATTGACATCCTATGACTGTTATAGGCACTAATCTGCCTATCCAATATATCAGACTTGGGTGTTGCCAGCATAGATTAGAGCAGAACTTCAGACATTTCTCAATAAATACCATTCACTACAACTATCAGGGCGGTTTCTAGTCCTTTTGTCACCCTAGGCAAGAAGACCTGCGTCAACCCCCCCCCCCCCCGTCCTTCCCAAAAATCATGCATGCACAGTAGAACACATCTTATATGAAGTAAACCATGTGCCATATGATACATGCTGCCACCATGCACCTCAAATAAATACAGCAGATATTATTATGTTGCCCGCAGAACAGGTTCTGTCAGCATGTCTCCACACAACAATTTCAGGTTTCTTGTCCTTCACATTATTGAGGAAGATAATATTTATTCAAAAGAAAACTATTACCCCCTCTTCCATCACCGGGTGTCGCTGCACCACTGACACTATCTTCTGAGCCCCGATTACATGTAATTACATGTGACTGGAAGTGAGAAGAAGATGTCGGGAGTGCACTGCTGTGGGTGGAGGAAGAAGAGAAGCTGGTATGGCGTCTGGGCCGAACAGGTAACTAACAGGCTCCTTGTGCCGCTCTGCATGACCTCAGTAGGCAGAACAACGAGTTTTGTGGGCTGAGCTTAAAATGGGTGCAGCATCTTTAAAGGAAATGTTTCGTTTGAAGATGCAAATGTGTTAAAAAGCAATGCTTAATGCAATTTTGACTCCTTAAAACAGAGGGTAGTTGAGATAACTCAGCAACTGTGGTTTCCATGATGCATTGAACAATTTAGAAAGCATCAGAAGGCAGAAGACTAACACAACACCAGATAGCGTTTATAAAAAAACATCCAATAAACATAATAGCCAGCTGTTTTATTCCTCTCACTAAAGGAATTGTTTAAAGTGGTCCTGAACTCTTGCACAGGACAGAAGGCAAACATAGAGACATGCACCCAGTATGTATTTAGAGAGTTTAGCCTTTTTAATTCCCCTTCTTTTTTGTCGAATCACAAGTTGTAATTTGATCTCTCACCTGTGTCACAGACTGCCATGGCAGATAAGCTCATCTGAAAGTACAGGATGTTAACAATATGTCTGCTACCATGAATCACGGAGTAGAAACAGTGCAGATTGATTTAAGGATTTGTATCAACTGTAACAAAGAAATGTTTTTTTTTGTAAAGGTTATTATGCTGTAGCGTATCTTTTAGAGCAGAGAGAACATTCTGAGTTCAGGTCTGCTTTAACTTCACCTCTGTCTTAATCAGTATCATACTGGACTAGCAAGGAACTGGGAAAAAGCCACCCGTTAGGCAATGGCGGTAACCATCCCATATCATTTTCAGGAACAACATGCTGAAAGTTATAAGAATTGGTTATTGCTTTTTAACCAACAGGTGGATTTCATCAACTTCCCACCAGACCTGACCAACACTGGTCTGTCACTGTATTGTGCCCATATGCTCATCTTTAACCAGGTACCAGTTGCTACCAACCAGCGAAGCTAACTTTAACAACATAGTTAGAAGACATTACGGTACAAACTTGACAACTAGTATTGAGACAAATATTCTCAACTAGAATAGAAAACATGAGAGCCAAAAATGTATCAATCTATTGAAGAGTAAAAATAGGCAGAGAGTGTTATTTGTAAGATACAATTCAGTGATATTTGTTAGATACAATTCAGTCATGCAAAAACATGACCTTTACAAAAAAACTCAAAGAGCAAATTTGATGACATGTGTTTCGAAGTGGCTTTAAAGAAAAAGACATCACAAGTTTTATCCAGACTACAAACTATTTCTGATCTGTTTTCAGCAATTCATTTATGAGGATAGCAAGACAAATGATAACATTCACAAGGTTTGCAAAACAGATTGTGGTATATGGATACGGATTAAGGAAAGAAAGTATAAAACAACATATAACACAAATCACTCATTATACTGTACTTCTTTGTAAAACAAGTGGTTGCCTATTTGAACTCAAGTAAAAAATAAAAAAGTATGAATAAATGAAGTATTTGTTAGGAGCGAGCATTTAAATTATAAAATGTTCTAATACTTAAAGTGTTACTTCACTTTAGTATGAATATACAGTATATGGTATAAACATTTATGGTATATGTCATTACTAGAGTTGACCTAACATGCCTTTGTTTGGTTCAAAGGCTTACGGCAAGCAGAATCCTGAGGAGCAGGAAGCTCCTAAATCTGAAGACATTTTGTCAGAACTGAAATATATCAGTTGCTGTCAGTTATATATCAGTTGCTGTCAGTTATAGCTGAGTGGACAACTGATGTGCCCGGTAATGTCCATAATTCCCTATGGCTCAACTGGGTGATGTTACAGTTTAACAGTGTGCTGACCAGGAAGCTGTTATGGGGTAATGGCCATTTTCAAAATGGAGGACGGAGAATTCCCTTGATCACAGTGGACAAACAGGAAACAGGAGAGGAGAGAGAGAGATTGAGGAGTAGATTACACGGGAGGTAAGTGTGACTTGTGTATGTTTATTTTGACTTTTAATTTTCAGTTCAGGTTTTCTTTAAGCGTCTTGTGTTATACCCCCTTAGTGGTTAAATAAAAACAAAGCTTCTAATTGGCTGCCTCATTCACTTCTAAACTGCTGATTGGGGATGTATTCTAGCCACTCCAATTGCAAAGTACCCCACCTGATGTAAGAGGCAAAGGAATGTAGCTACTATATTAAGGGGAACTCTTTTTTTTTTATAAAAGTGTTTTGTCATTTTAATTTTTAAGCATTATTTGAGTCTGAGAATTCCTTGGAAGCACTGGAAAACTTGTAGGATTCTCCTTAAAGGGGTTCTTTCGCGAATGAGGAAAAAAATAAAAAGTGGTTTATGCATAAACTATTAAACATCCTTCTAAAATAGTGTAAAAAGTTTTTTTTTAAAAATGAATGGTTTCATCAATACAACATGCAATGTAACACAGTGACGGATGATGGACTGGGAGGCTAATCCATTTGTTAGGGGTGTTTTTTTTCTTTACTTTCTTTCACAACCATAACTCCTGCCTAAGTAGTTTTCAGTGGTATAACCCACTTCTAGCAGGAATCGCCATTATAGCCCAACAGCTGAGCTCCACTGAGCTGCTCAATATGTGTTTATTTTTTTGCTAGGCAACCAGAGGCCGGTGCAGAGACTCGTTTGTAAAAAGAGTCATAAGCTGCTGGGAGAATCAGTCCCATCTACATCATATGATTATTTGTCAGATTTGATCCAATTTGATTCGATTCATTGATTTGATTTGATTCAATCTGACATGTCCGATTCATGATTCGATGCAATCAGAAGGAGAAACGGAAATCAGAAATTAGGGTAAATAAGAAAAATGGAAAATCGGAAATTGGTATTGGCGGAAATCTGAATTTCCATGGAATCGGAAATGGGAATTTCTGACTATCCCTACTTCTCTCCCATATCTTGTTTGTCTACTGTGATTGATGGAGTTCTTCATTTGAAAAATAGGGATGGCCTAACGCATTGGGTAATAATAGTTTTGGGCACAAAAGATCTATATTTAATGGTGGTGTTTGCTATAACCAGACTTAGATGAAGCTTCCTTAGGAGTGATAGTATGCTAGAGAAAGGGTTAGTTACATGGGGTGGAAATAGTGTTGGAGCAGTGTTGACTTGCATTTAGATGTTTTCAGCAAAGTGTTTAGCTTGTGTTTGGTTTTTTTTCAGTTTTTCGAAACGCAGCCTGCTTGGTTTTCCTGTATTTGGAGATTGTTTCTGATTATAGTGAGCTCAGGCTACCTGGCACAAAACCACAGATAAATGCATCACAAATGCATTTTTACACTCCTCTATTAAAAAACTTGACTTCATTGATCAGCCAGTTGTTTACACTAACCCTGATAAAAAAAAGCTGGGGAGACTGTAAAGAGGCAGCTACAATAGATGGAAGTAAAAAAAAACAAAAAAAAAAAAACAGAAAAAGCAATTGAGGATGAAAAGGTAAAGATCCGGCTGGTCTTTTGATTTTAGCTGGAGAAATATCTACAACGCAACACTCCTATTATAAATGTATCTGATGTAGCTGACTGATATCACAATAACAGCAGAAAGCCAAAATGGAACAATGCAGCTGGAGAAGATCATGAATTACAACAATCTGTAAACTGAGACAGAGCGAATCTGGCAAAATAAAACAGCAGAAATAACAGTTGTAATATGTAATGGTAGCACTTGGTAAAGTTCCAAAAGACTGAAAACTGTAACAAAAATAAGAGATCCCCAATTTAAAAAACAAAGTGCAGCCAGTAAACACAAAAGACCTGGCTGCAACATAAATAAGCACAGACGTGAGTGGAAAAGATTTGAGACTGAACTAACCCGAGGACTTAGATGCAGCTGACAGTGGGTTTGGTATGGAAGAGGTCAGCCCCGTTTCTTGCCCCGTGCGGAGCGTGCCGCCGCCCGGGGCGCTGTTGGGAGGGGGGCGCTATAATGGAGGGGGGAGCCGGAGCCGCGGGGAGGGCAGCCCGACCTCTCCCTCCCTCTCCTCTCCCGGGCGCCCTCCGTGCTCCCCCCTCAGATGCAGAGTTCGTGAGCAGCAGGGAAGCGCTGTTTACAACTCACCGGCTGCCTGGCTCCAAGCGCTGCTCTCTCGCCGCTGGTCTCCTCTCTCTCTCTCTGTATACGTACTGATACACGCTGCTTCCTGTAGCCGGAAGCAGCGTGTATCAGTATGTATACAGAGAGGGGAGACCAGCGGCGAGAGAGCAGCGCTTGGAGCCAGGCAGCCGGTGAGTTGTAAACAGCGCTTCCCTGCTGCTCACGAACTCTGCATCTGAGGGGGGAGCACGGAGGGCGCCCGGGAGAGGAGAGGGAGGGAGAGGTCGGGCTGCCCTCCCTGCGGCTCCCCCCTCCATTATTGGGGGCATCTACCTATCTAACCTATTCTGGGGGCACCTACCTAATCTAACCTACGCTGGGGGGCAGCTGCTAATCTAACCTACGCTGGGGGGCACCTACCTATCTAA
The DNA here is from genome assembly GCF_040937935.1 of Hyperolius riggenbachi. NCBI lineage: Eukaryota > Metazoa > Chordata > Amphibia > Anura > Hyperoliidae > Hyperolius > Hyperolius riggenbachi. The sequence continues at coordinate 373,643,925 of NC_090646.1, forward strand.
CCTACACTGGGGGGCACCTACCTAATCTAACCTACACTGGGGGGCAGCTACCTATCTAACCTATACTGGGGGCAGCTACCTAATCTAACCTACGCTGGGGGGCAGCTACCTATCTAACCTATACTGGGGGCAGCTACCTAATCTAACCTACGCTGGGGGGCAGCTACCTATCTAACCTACACTGGGGGGCACCTACCTAATCTAACCTACGCTGGGGGGCAGCTACCTATCTAACCTACACTGGGGGGCAGCTACCTATCTAACCTACACTGGGGGGCAGCTACCTAATATAACCAACACTGGGGGGGCAGCTACCTATCTAACCTACACTGGGGGGCAGCTACCTAATCTAACCTATACTGGGGGGCAGCTACCTATCTAACCTATTCTGGGGGCACCTACCTAATCTAACCTACGCTGGGGGGCAGCTGCTAATCTAACCTACGCTGGGGGGCACCTACCTATCTAACCTACACTGGGGGGCACCTACCTAATCTAACCTACACTGGGGGGCAGCTACCTATCTAACCTATACTGGGGGCAGCTACCTAATCTAACCTACGCTGGGGGGCAGCTACCTATCTAACCTATACTGGGGGCAGCTACCTAATCTAACCTACGCTGGGGGGCAGCTACCTATCTAACCTACACTGGGGGGCACCTACCTAATCTAACCTACGCTGGGGGGCAGCTACCTATCTAACCTACACTGGGGGGCAGCTACCTATCTAACCTACACTGGGGGGCAGCTACCTAATCTAACCTATACTGGGGGGCAGCTACCTATCTAACCTATTCTGGGGGCACCTACCTAATCTAACCTACGCTGGGGGGCAGCTGCTAATCTAACCTACGCTGGGGGGCACCTACCTATCTAACCTACACTGGGGGGCACCTACCTAATCTAACCTACACTGGGGGGCAGCTACCTATCTAACCTATACTGGGGGCAGCTACCTAATCTAACCTACGCTGGGGGGCAGCTACCTATCTAACCTATACTGGGGGCAGCTACCTAATCTAACCTACGCTGGGGGGCAGCTACCTATCTAACCTACACTGGGGGGCACCTACCTAATCTAACCTACGCTGGGGGGCAGCTACCTATCTAACCTACACTGGGGGGCAGCTACCTATCTAACCTACACTGGGGGGCAGCTACCTAATATAACCAACACTGGGGGGGCAGCTACCTAATCTAACCTATACTGGGGGGCAGCTACCTAATCTAACCTATACTGGGGGGCAGCTACCTATCTAACCTATACTGGGGGGCACCTACCTAACCTATACTGGGGGGCACCTACCTAACCTATACTGGGGGGGCAGCTACCTTATCTAACCTATACTGGGGGGCAGCTACCTAATCTAACCTATTCTGGGGGGCACCTGTCTAATCTAGCCTATACTAGGGGGCACCTACCTAATCTAACCTATACTGAGAGGCACCTACCTATCTAACCTAGGGGGGGGGGGGGGGGGCGCAATTTTTACACCCTCGCCCTGGGTGCATTTTAGCCTAGAAACTGCACTGGAAGAGGTGCTAAGGGGCCAAAAACAGTATTTTAGTCCTCTTAGGCTTAGCTAAGCGTATGAAAAATGGTTGTTCATTTCAAGCTAACCCAAAAGAAAAATAAATGAGACCCCAAGCACAAAACATAAAGTCAGCAAATACATGGCACCTCCAATTTAAGCAGAAAAGTGTCAAGCTCAGTACCCAGGTCGCGATTTTCCCCACTATTTTCCCGCCGACAGTCGATTTCTTGATGTCGTGCGCACCCGCCAACAGGAAGAGGCGTTGCTGACCACCGTCATCAAGGGGACGACGCAGGACCCGCGGGGCGGTGAGTATGCAGCTTTAGTCCTGTATATACATTGAAATGTGACTAATTGTTGCATCATCCATGGTGACAAATATACCTGAATGGTGTGTACTGTGTACTTATCTGCGGGCTGCCCATTGGGATAGAGAGATATATACATAAATAGAAGGAGAACTACTACTACTGTATATTCAAATATACTTAATTGCTCATACATGCTACCCCTCCCCCACCCCCCACCTGAGTAACATATACATTCCAGCCAGAGAAGAGTACTCCTCTCGCTATGCTACATACATGCACATATCCCTCATACAACATACACATGCCAGATCTGGCATAGCAATGGCTACTGATGTGACCAAGGTGCAGCAGTTGATGGATGACAAATAAGGCATCTCCTGCAAGATTGCATAACGATTTGCCACACTTACACATATGTTTTCACCATATCCTGCACTCCCTCAAGGTGCCACCTATACAGAAGTCCAGTCCATCAATGATGTCTCCATCATATAATTCATCAATGCAGCAGAAGTATGTTGATTGTTGTTCTGGCCAGTATATCAACACATAGGTTATCAGCCAATGCTAGAGCTACTTCTTCTGGCACTAACATATTACTGCACCTTCATGTTTCAGCTGTGCCTCTCTGGGCTTTTCAGGATATACGCCAATGGACTAAAGAACCTCTCTTGGTGCAACTGACCTGAGGGGAGGGAAACACCACAAGTGTCCTCCTGTATTACTGCACCTATTTAACTATGCCAAGGAGTGTGCAAAGCAGTAATCAAAGCAAAAGGTGGCTACTTTGAAGAACCTAGAATATGACATTTTTTCAGTTGTTTCACACTTTTTGGTTATGTACTATACTTCCACATGTGCTAATTCATAGTTTGGATGCCTTCAGTGCGAATCTACAATGTTCATAGTCATGAAAATAAAGAAAACTCTTTGAATGAGAAGGTGTGTCCAACATTTTGGTCTGTACTGTATATCTATAAAGAGATGAATGATATATCTTGCAATGTAGCAGATTTTACTTGTAACATGGCAGTGTCATGTAAATGACAGGCGACTTGTAATTTATTTGGCGTCTCTTTAGGGTAGTAGCAGGAGTAGGAGTTATGTTACAGATCAGGAGTTCTGACTTGCAGGTCATGATACTGATCATCTGCTCCACTAGGAAACCATTCAATCGGATAGACCCAGGTAATGTACAGTATACAAAATAGGTAACTGAAAAACAAGAGTCGCAGTTCCTGGGTTAAATAACTGAGATTTTAATTGTACTATAAAATCCCAATGACTTCCAGCTAAGCTTTTTTTTGTTATGTACAAATGAGCTTTAAATCTCTAAATTTACATATTAGTCTTCATTTGAAGATACCTTAATAGGACAGGATAAACCTTTGAACATCCACATTTGAGTTTCTTACATTTCCTTTTCTGATTACGTTAGCGTAAACTAATCAAGATCTCAAAATCCTAGTTCAAAGACCGCTAAGTAAACCCTGGATAAATATATCTGCTGCAGATTTGTGCTGTGCTGAAACAGGCTGTGTAAATAAAGAAATGAAAGGAATGAGATGCTTCTGATTTTATTTGCTCTGCTATCATTTTATGAAAATATTAGATTTGCTGAATCTGATGGGAAATACACAAAAGCTCCAAGCCTTAGCTATTCTGTGGAATGTTCAAATAAAAAGATAATAACTATTTTTCTTCTACCTGCATAATAACAATATATTATTCTGCACTGCGTGGGAAATGACAAAGAGTGCTAACTAAACAGAGATAGTGCATTTAAATTAACCCTAGTGCAAGGAATATGGAGGCTGCCATATTTACTTCCCTTTAAACAATGCCAGTTGCCTGGCTGTCCTGCTGTTCTTTTTGGCTTTAGTGTTGTTTAAATAACTCACCTGAAACAAGCATGCACTAATGTGTTCACACTGTTAAGGTGGCTGTACATCTAGCAATTTGGTGGCCAATTGACCATCTGATTCTTTCATTATTATCCGATTGGTTGAAAATCAGTGCCACAACAAGAATGCCCATTCGACGATCCAACTAAATTTGGGCAAAAATTGGTTGATGGGAAATCTTTGGCGGTCGATTGAGCGATTGGTGGTATCGTTGTGTGATACTGCAACCGATTAATTCAACGAAACGTCCAGGCCGTTGTCCCTCCCAGATGTTATGTGTCCCCCTGGTGCCCATGCATTAATATGCTTTATCTGTCATGACGCCCCCTAGTGTCCGCCGAATGTCCACTGTACTTCCGCATTCAGGTCCTACGCGACTACTGGTATATAAAACTTGGGTGTGCGTGTGACTTCAGCAGCCATGTGGGGCGCCAATAAGGAAGTATGGCAGACAGGTAAAATATTTTAATACACATGTACCAGGGGGCACATATAACATTTGGGGGACATGGCCAGGGGTGAAGAGGCTGATTCCCAAAAGATTTAATGCTGAAATTGATCGGGAATCGGTCTGCGGTCTATGGGTAGCCAACAGATCTCACTCTCCGATCAGATTAGATGAGGGAAATCTGTCTCTTGGTCGTCCTGCCCATATATTGCTAGATGTATGGGCACCTTTAGTCAGACTATTTAAACACAACAGAAAAAGCCTGCAGACCAACTACACGCAGTATGAGCTTGATGTACAGTATTATTTCACAGTCAAGGTGAAGAACAGATTCAAAGGATTAAATCTGATAGACACAATGCTTGAGGAATTGCGAACAGAAGTATGTGACACTCTGCAAGATGTTGCAGCAAAAATATTCTAAAAATTAGGAATATTAAGCTGGTCAAATGCTTGTCTACTGAGTTGCTGTAGATAGGAAGAAACTAAAGACCAAAAGAGACAAAGTAAAGTTAGCCCAGCTGAATGCAGCGTTTTAGAGAATAGGAGGCTTACTTAAACCAGCAGGGCACAAGCAGAAGACAAGAGAAGGAAAAGAAACCTTCCACTCATACATGAGAATGGTGGAAGATAAACATGGAAGGGATCTGACAGAAGGAGATTATGTCCAGAAAAAGTGTTTTACAACTATACAAGAAAGATTAGATAGTACTAATACCTGGGATATGATCACTGAACAAGAACCAAAAATCATGGAGAGATAAGTAAAGTGGGCCTTATATTTTTAGTGGGCATTGTATTATTATTAATGATTATTCTTGTTATCATATTATAATAATAATAATAACAACAACAACAACAAGACTCCAGGAAGCAAAGGAATTCCAATGGAGCAGCTGAAAAGCGTGCATGAATGGAGTGCTGTTTGCAATCTTCCAACAAATACGGAATTTACGGAAGAAATTTCCCCTCTTTCCCCTTGTTGTTGCCCTACCATGTCTGTCTGTTTCTCAGGTAAATAACACCTGAGAACAGATGTTGTCTGTTTCAGTAGGCTCTGCTGTGAGTCGTGCAGGATATGAATTTGTAGTCTGCTCTCACAACTGAGACAACATATGCAGACAAGTCGAATGGTTTCTATAGATAACATTACATCCATCAACATGTCCATTTATCTGTTGATTAGGGGTGCTCGGAAAATTCTGCGGAATTATTAATTCCGTGATTCCGGCCGGAATTGGCTTAATTCCGATTCCGGTAGTCAAAACGGAATTCATATACCTCTCAAACGGAATTCCGCGGAAATTTTATAATTCCGGCGGATATCTCTCTCTCTCTCTCTCTCTCTCTCTCTCCTCCTCCTATCCATCCATCCATCCATCCCTTATATCATCCAGTACGGAATTGCAGATTTTCAAAACAGCTTATATACCATAGCTGGGATTTGAACCCAGGACTCAGTGTGTAGTAGTTATCTGTCTTACCCTCTAGACCATGAACCACACTACATGCTAAAGCTGGCCTAGCATAAAGCATACTACCATTATGATCAATTCGATAGTAAAAGTAGCATGATTAGGGATTTGTACTTTTTGAAAAGCATAGCTGGGATTTGAACCCAGGACTCAGTGTGTAGTAGGTATCTGTCTTACCCTCTAGACCAGGGGTCTCAAACTCGCGGTCCGCGGGCCATTTGCGGCCCTCGATACATTATTTTGTGGCCCTCGCTGGCAAAAGCTTCCTTATAGTTCGCTTCAGTGCTCCCAAGTAATCCGCTGCATCCCCGCAGCTAAACAAGGGCTTCAGAGCCCCCAAATTGCCCGGGGGGGGGGGGCAATCCGCCGGCCCTTTCCTGGAAGGGGCAGAGCTTTCAGCTTCAGCTCTGCCCCTCCTGATGTCAATCGCCGCACAGATCGCCGCCTCTCCCCGCCCCTCTCTGTGAAGAAAGAGTGAGAGGGGCAGGCAGATTGTGAAATTCCTTATGCGGCCCAGCCTCATCCTGACTTTGCCTCCTGCGGCCCCCAGGTAAATTGAGTTTGAGACCCCTGCTCTAGACCATGAACCACACTACATGCTAAAGCTGGCCTAGCATAACGCATACTACCATTATGATCAATTCGATAGTAAAAGTAGCATGATTAAGGATCTGTACTTTTTGAAAAGCATGCTTATATACCATAGCTGGGATTTGAACCCAGGACTCAGTGTGTAGTAGGTATCTGTCTTACCCACTAGACCATTCCACGGAACTGGCTCAGAATATAGCCGGAATTAAAAGGAAGCGGAATTTGGGATCGGCGGAATTACCGCGGAACGGAAAAATTGCAATTCCGACCATCCCTACTGTTGATTTCTGCTGCAGAAAACTGTATGTTTTTGTGTGTAGTGTGAACAAAGCCTCATGCTCCTTCCATGGTAGCCATAACTAAACAAATTCTGTACTTTCTGTAGCTTCTTCGAAATGCTTGCATTAAAGGGAATCTGAAGTGAAAATAAACTTATGATATAATGATTTGTATGTGTAGTACAGCTAAGAAGTAAAACATTAACAGAGATATGCGTTTCATATTGTTTCCAGTACAGGGAGAGTTAAGAAACTTCAGCTGTTATCTATGAAAAAGAGTTTCTCTGAGCTCTGAGACTTGATAAAGTTGTAGACAGCACTGTCTTTTGAAGCACTTATCTCAACTGTCTCTCATTGTTTCTTCTTTGTTTATGGTATTTCTGCAGAGACAAGTTCAAAGGGTCATTAGCCTGCTCTGTGAAATCATTTAAAATGCTGAGTGTATTTTGGAACTGCAATTATTAGAGCATGATGCAATGTTATAAAAAAAAAGCACTATACCTGAAAAAAATGACACTATTTTCTTTGCTACTAATGTTCTATTAATTATCCGTACTACACAACCAATTCATGTTATCATAAGTTTTTTTTTTTTTTTTTTTTTTTTTTTTTTTGCTTCAGTCTAACTTTAAAGAGCTCCTCCACCCAAAAAAAATTGTTTGAATGTCAATACATATATGTAGTTTATGCACTGTGTACAGTTAGATGAACATATAAAGTTTACATCTGATACATCGTAGTGGATAGAACAGACACACATTTATATCTGGAGTAGCACTTCCTTCTTTCTCCTCATGCTGAAGCCTTGCCAAAGTACACACTCAGCATGTGTCATCCCCTCCAGCCTGGTGCCCTCCCCTGCCCTTCCCTCCCCTCTGCCTGCCTGGATCAAATTACATCTATTTTCACAGTGTGTATGGAGACAGGAGAACTGCTGCAGCCTACCTCATCCTGTCTGTTTGCTATAAGTCTTATTTAAGATGTCTGCCTGCCTGCCTTAGATCACATGGACATGAAGGGTGGAGTTATGACATCAATCCCCCAGCATCTTTTGCACATAGGTGGTTTGGAAGGAAAAAAAAATCACCCTGGCCCAATCTTTACACTGGGGGGGGGGGGGGGGGGGGGTTCAAGACCATATGTGAACACTAGGGGTGAGAAGATCACATTTTACTACGTGTGATTTTATATAACTTGCAACTTATTAGGTTTACAGCAAACTGCAATTTATAACGTAGGTACTCTTTAACATTCTGACTATTTGCAATCACTTCATTCTCTGATTTATCCATACATCCAATCCAATTTCATTATTTTCTAATCTTACGTAATCCTAATTTAACCATCATTTAGCATCCAATGTAAGTGTAGTTTATAAAGAATTTTTGGTTATGTTTTGCTGCAAATATAGTCATCCCACCTCTAATTATTGCTGGAATATTTGATTTTTTTTCATCTACCCTGCCTGATACCTATTTCTTGAAACATTTTAAACTGAACATTTCATGCAGCAAGCTTAGGGCACATCTGGTAAATACTTAGCTGTGATTCTTCATATGTTCAGGTTGATCAAGGATATAATTCAAAATAGATTATAGGTTGCAAGCATGACAGGAGTGTGACCAAACTAGCACTACAACTTCCTTTAACTGCTCTGACGGTGGCCAAGGAAACAGATTTTCATTACTGCAGCAGCCTATATCTGCACACTTTATATTCATGTGCTCATTCTTCTTGTAGTACAGTATGGAAGGCTATTTACCATTGCAATTGATGTAGGTTATTCAGATGTCAAGCACATAGCCTGTCAAAAGCAATATTCATTCTACATGGATACTGTTATAACATCTAAAAGTTTCTATTAAATAGGTTGTATGGATTCAAAATTTCTAGTCCTGCTTTTAAATATAATAAGAAATAGGGCAGCCTGATTTATTTTAAAAAAAATAGTGAAAAATCGAAATCAGAAAAAAACCTGGCAACTGTCATAGAATAAAACGTGCTCTGATTACTTACCATACGCAAAATCATCATTTTTGTTCTTCTATAATTTTCCTTTAGCCACTTCTCTAACATAGGTTATTTCCCAACAGCAATTTTTACACATCACGCTCCTCCCATTAATTTGCCAATAACTTTATTGCTACTTATCACACTAAAATTATCTATGTATAGTTAATTTGCAGGACAAACTAGGCGTCCTTTGGGTGGCACTTTTGAATTATCTTAATTTCGATGCATTTTAATGGGAATAAGAAAAAAATGAATAAAGGCATTATTTCTTAGTTTTCAGTCATTATAGTTTGAAAATAAAAAGTGCTACAGTAGACAAAACACACACATTTTATTTCCCAATTTGTCCTGATTATTACAACATGTAAATTATGTTCCTAGTACAATATATGGTGATAATATTTGGAAATAAAGGTGTATTTTTTCATTACTAGAGCAATCTAGATAAATACTTCCTTATTTGCAAAAATAACAGTACTATATCCTCATAACATACATATTAAAAAGAGTCTCTAATGTAACTAATTATGTATTTTTTTACAAGTGCTATATTTTGGTAAGTATTGAGGTAGAAGGGGTTAATAACTAATGGGGCTTTTTATCAAACGTATTTTAATTTTTGTCCACTAACTGTCCCAGCACTTTTACCTGTGTACGGTGAACAGTACAAAGGAGGTGATGTGTATGTCTTTTTACTTTCATTTTATGAATGACCACAGGCATCTTACTGATGCTGGTGATCATTCATTACAGGAATATCCCCCACGAGGAGATGGGACTAGTCCAAAACCTGTCAGTTATGTCAGATTTTAACTGCTTACCTGTTTCGCTGTAGTGGTCCTTTAAAGACAAATTTTGTTCAAGGTAAGTTTATAAAGCATGGTTGCACCTTTAATTAAATATTATAATACTATTAATAATATTAAATTATTGTTATTTTTTGTTAATTATTTAAGAAACAACGAAGCTCTGAAGCCAGTGAGTTTAGGTCTCACACCTCAAGGACCTGCCCAATACCAGCCTTGCAAGGCTTTCAGCATTGGAGGATACCTTGGAAGGTGGAGGCAGAAACTCCCTGATCCCCCACTACCTGCTAAAGCACCCTTTTCTCAATGTTGAAGACAAGGGACATTACTTCACCATGGCAGGTAATAATCCTCCATATTTATAAAAAGATCAGCCTACATTCCACAGCATAGATTGTCAAATAGCATCCTGCATACCATATCTGCCATGGAATGCTATATGAGTTAATTACTGGTGTTCCAGCACTGATTGCCAGTGACCAAATTATGATCACCCTTTTACAAACATGGTGTGATAAAACAATTTACAAAGTGGAGTACAAAACTGACTGCCCTTTTATGTTAGAATTGTTATTGACTGTGAAACAAGGTCTACAAAAAAGTTTTATTTATATCATCTGGCTATATCAAATGCACAGCATGGACCTAATACTGGCTACACTGTGAAAGATTTAACCTGACAGATTTTTATTAGATCAATCAAACTTACCCAGTGTGCAGGTAGTTTACTGAAGCAAATGTGCAGTGAAGCTTCCCTGTGTTGATGTCAAACACCCAGTCAGATTGCTGGGAAAAAATTGAATGTTCACTGCACACGTCAGTATGTTTAAAGTTAGCACAGTAAAATTTCACTGCTCTTCACATCCCATTTACTTCTGTAGTCACCTCTGCTGTTGATAAATTTAGCTGTACATTTTCCAGTGTGTTCACAATATTACAAAATTTGTCAACCACTGAAAAAAAGCATATTTAAGAATGATTTTCCTAAATAGTGTAGAGACGGATGTCTATGCAGACAACTTATGTTCAGTATACTCTATAATAATACGCAAGTGTCTCTGCGTCCTGTCCCTGTGTGTGTGTCCTTGCGTTTGCGCTACTGCACATGTGGGCATGGACAGCCATTTTTACTCCCTCCGTTCAGGATTAAATCGATCCGATATTTCCCCGTGACCCGGAAGCACTTTTGTATATACATTTCCTTTTGAAATGCCCTACTATGTGGCACGAAGGCACAGAGAGACTACGGCTTATGGGCAGCCCCTGCGCGTTGTGTACAGCTGCAGGCAGGAACACAGAAATGACGTGCCGAACTTGGAGGCGACAATGCGCAGGCACTGACTGCGTTCCACAATCTTGCTGATTCCACAAAGCTATAAATCTTAAACTGCGCCTACATTCCCCACACAGCGTTCCAGGTTAGGGCACCCGAAATCAGAGGTTGGAACAGGAATCACTGCAGAACGCTGCACTTTTGGGGGAATTCAATTGCACAGGCCAGGAAGGCCGAAGATAAGCTGCTGGAAAAGATGCAAAAAAACGTTTTTGCTGCCTCCCGCAGCCAGCCTCCCTCCCTCCCTCAGCCAGCTTATCACAGCAATCGGCTGTGATAGGCTTCAGCCTATCACTGCCGTTTGCTCTTTTGTGCCCGAGGGGGACAGTCGTGTCACACGGCTGTCCCCAGTACATCGCTGCTGATCGCAGCGCTGTACTATGTAAACAGGCGGCGATAACGCCGTCTAACAGTCTCCTGAACGGCAATAGCTGCTCAGAGACTGAAGAGGGGGCGCCCTGCTCGCGATCTCCTTCAGTAGCAGGCTCCAGGACCTGACGCCAATTGGCGTTAGGCGGTCCTGTGCTGCCGCCACAGCCACGCCCATCGGCGCGGAGCAGTCTTCAGGTAGTTAAATAAAGCTGTTCTAGATTGTTTATTCATTTTATTAAACACACTAAATTTGTAGAAAGCTTTTCAAGAAAAGTTATTATAGCTGCAAAGGGTGGCCTAACTCCATATTAATGTCTATGGATTAAGCATTGGATGTCATTAAAGTTTATGTGTGTGTAAAGGCATGTCAATACTTTTGGCAATATAGTGTAGGTCCTACTGGCCATGCCAATAAAGTTTTCTTTTTACAGTTTATTGAAGTTTGGAGTGCTCAGCTTACAAAAAATATGTTCTCATAGGAACTTAACAGTAGTCAAAGAATAAAACAGTTTTAGGCCTCGCTCACATCAGGGCCGTTTCTGTGCTCTTTTCACAGGGCATTGCTCTGTGCATTGTGCAAGGTATTGATTTTGCCATGTAATTTAATGCGCCTGGTTCACATCAATAGAAGTGCATACAAGCGCATAGAAGCGGATGCGTTTTTTACCCTTAAATTAAAAATAATACATTTTCATATGAAAACAAAGCTTTATTGACTACTGCTACAATAAGCAAAATATGCTTAAAAAGTGCACCTCAAAGCAATGAAAGCGCACTAAAGTGCACACAAACGCATTTGTTTTTTATCATGCGCTTTTACACGTTTTTCAACGCATTCAATGTGAACGAGGCCTAAGCTTTCACCCTTTTTTTTTTATTTGTCTCTCTGCTGTTTCAATGATAATAAGATAATATGGACAAGTGAAACTATATTTATAGTACAGCCTGCATACCTCCACATTACCATACAATACAGGTTATGAATCTGAAGCCATCTAGTAATATTTCATTCCACTTGTTCTTCAATTCATACAATATTGCAAAATCATGAAGAACTTCTTCATGTATTTATCTTTAGTTAGAGATGTCTCCAGTCATCCATAGGAAAAGGAAGTTGACCTTTCATTTATAGATTTCAGGCTAGGAGCTGTTTGCCACATTGCAGGAGAGTTTTTTTGTCGTGCCAGCTGTTCATATATACTGCACAATGCATATTTATTTCTAGAGTAATTCTCTATAGTTTAAAATGGTTTAAATTGGTTTGCAGCTGTTATCAGTGTAATACAAATGGTGCAGCTTAAAAGGGGACATTATGAAATAAACCGACAATTTAAAAGGTGGCATGACCAGTTTATAAGCATTACTTAGTACAGTAGATCATTATCCAAGATGAACAATACTTCATGCACCTTCTAGAGCCAGATTCTGGAAAGGCCATAAAGGCTTAGATAAGGAATAGGGGCTACCGCATCTGGGAGAGGGGGCTGCAAATGGTAAAGGAGGATGTAAATTGTGAGCTACACATGTAAAGAGGAGCTGCTGCCCAAGGGAGCTGTATGTGAAAATTAAGCTGCTGTACATGGTTGGTACACATGGAATGGGAGGCAGTGCTTCTCATACATAGGGGTAACAAGGAAACTGGCCTATGGGTGCAAAACATATAAGTCCAGTCTTTGCACTTCCCTCTTCATGTAAGATCTGGCATAAACATTTCCAACAGTGTTCTTCCCAGGGTCTTTCAGCGGGGTGCTCCACCCAGCTAATTTTGGTGTCCCTTGGGCGTTGCCTTCTAAACCTGACCCACAGGAACGGCAACATGCCATGCCAGGGCCAAAGGAACCAGGCTGGTAGCCACGTCCAAGGGGAGGCCCAAGTAGTGCTACAATTTGCAGTTCTACAGTCAGACACTGGGTGCTGGTACAATGTGGCACAGAGCCCAATTAGTGCAAAAAAGAGGACACTACAGTTCATGGGTGAGGGTAGAATGTGGGCACAGAGTCCCTTGGGCATCACCTTCTAAACCTGTCCCACAGGAACAGCAACATGCCATGCCAAGGTCAAAGGAACCAGGCTGGTAGCTGGGTTGGGCCAAGCCATCACATGTTGCAGTTCCTAGGGTACAGGCTCTGAAGGCCACGTCCAAGGGGAGGGCTTGAGAAGCACAACTTTCTTTTTCAATTATACATTACAATTTTGGGTCTGACCCCGATCCAAGAAACCGGTTTGGTGTTGATGGTTGGTCAGGAAGGTCAGGAGTACTAACGGTTGAACTGCTAGAACCTGTTCCTAACTGCGTATAGCTTCGGTCCTCAAATGCACTCTCTCTAGGTAGCTTTGGGAAGGTAATTGCCAAGTTGTAGGTGCAATGGTGGTTGGGCCTGAAACTGTGGTTCCATGTGTGCTTTGACAGACTCTAGAAGGCTGTACTGGCATGACAGCATACTGCCACTTGGTACTTTGTCCACCAAGGGAAGAAGGGACATGAGGGTGTGGTAGGCTGGGTGGCCTTGATGTTGCATCACTTCTGCACCATGACTTTGCATTTTATGTATTTGCTGCTGCAATTGCGATACTTGGTTGTGGTGCTGCTGTTGGATTTGGTCAAACTGTGCACGATATTGATCATGCAGCAGTTTGACTTCATCCTGATAGTGCCTGTGCACCACGTCTAGCTCTTTTTGAAGCGACTTGATATGGAGCCGATAGCCCTCTATCAGGTTGCTTCTGTCTCTATCTGCATCTGCCTGGTAATGATTGATTCTTGGCTTCTGAGGATGCCAAGAAGGCCTGACACTGCACCCGACATCTCTGCCTCAGTCTTCCTTCTTGTGGGTACAGGAGCAGCTCTCCACCTCCTTGGAGCTGGAGGTGTTTCTGCCTCTGAGGTTGGGACTCTACGGCACTGGGCAGCACTAGTGGATGGTGCCAGTGCCGATGCCTGTGGAGTGTCATGGACAATGTCGGTGGGGGTAGGATCAGGACGAGGGTCCTGAGGAGGGAGGATCAAGTCCTCAGTTTTGGACCGCCTGGAGTCCACAGAACCCTGCCTACTGGCAGGTGGTGGCAAATAGTCAGTGTCCAGCACAGGGTCATCACCAATGTCCTGAAACATATCGTCGTCACTATCCCCAATATCAACGACATCCCTATCCGTGTTAAGGTCCTTATCCTCCTGAAAATTATCTTCAGTCCTGTAAATAATACAAAGGAGGATTACCATCATATACTGTGTGTTGTTGTTGTTATCATCATCATATACCATGTGTTAACGAAAGGTAAAAGTAGTTGAACTTACACTCTAGGGTCCACAGAGGTTTTCAAGAACGCCAGCTGAAGTGCGTAACAATAGGGTGTCCTTTTGGAGTATCCACTTCCACTCCTTTGTTCTTTGTGCTTCATTCTCAGCTCCTTGACATAGGCATTGCGTACACTGCGCCATCGGGTCTTGAGATCAGCAGGACTGCCAAGCAAATGGTATTGGTCAAAAGGAAACATCCATGTCCCTCTCAGTTTAGGTTCCCTTTAAAGTGTACCAGAGATGGGAGACAAAGATTTGACACTTACCCGGGGCTTCCTCCAGCCCCAACTCTTCTGTGCATGCACGAGAGGTCCATGCATGCGCAGAAGAACCCGACTGACATGACTGAGCCATTTACCAGGGCTGATTGTGGCTGAACGGCAGACTGCAGAGGACAGCGAGGGACTCAGACGTGCTTATGGGGCTGGAGAAAGCTCAGAGTAAGTATATTTTTTGTCTCCCATTTTTGGTGTTCTTTAACAGCCAAATAAAGTAAAACTATTTGGCTACAGGGCCAAATTTTTCCTGCCGCTGGAGAAGTGTGCCTTCCCCAGTCTGGCAGGCTCGGCAGGGTATGCAGAGGGGACGGCAAAGTAGGGGTGGCAGCAGGGAGCTCCTATACATACCTGTCCGAAAGGCTGGATCGGATTCTTCTTCCTCCACCACGGCGGCAACATACTCCCGGCAGGTCTTCTCGGTTCCGATCACACGGTATGACATGATCGGGATCCAGGAGACAGTGTCAGCGTTACAGCGCCACCCGGTGGTGGGAGGGGTGATGGGAAAAGTGTCTTCCATTGCTGTAACACTGGCACTGTCTCCGGGATACTGATCATGTCCTGTCATGTGATCGGGACTCAGAAGTCCTGCTGGAAGTTCAGAGCCGCTGGTGGAGAAAGAGAAGAAGCCACCTGGAACAGGTAAATATTACTTCTTACTCCCACACATGGCACATGCACTAGGCAGCCAAAGGAGATATGACAACAGAGGCTGTCACTGTGCCAGCAGCCTAAAAATAAGCATTTTCATTTGAAGCTGCCATAGGGTTAAGAAGGTTGGTTACATAATTTCTACCAAAAATAATTACATTGCAAGTTATGTTAAGATAAAATAACTCACCCAATGTAGAGCTTCTGAGTGGCTGAAGGCACAATGAGCCTGTGGATGGAGGCCTGCTGTGATTTTCTACCAATGTCAATGGAACTACAAACATACACATGTAATAATTAGAATGATAGCTCCTCTGAGGCCACTCAGTAACTGGACAAAATTATATAGTGTATGCAAAGTCAAAAAGTTCCAACTTCCAAGCTAAGCAAGCTTCTTATAAATATATAGAAAGGACAACTGCAAACTAATCCACATGTCACAGTAAGTCAGTTCAATATACAGTAATTCTATATATTCCTTTACATTCAGGTGTTCAATAATCATGAAATGTCTGTGGGGCACATTAACTGAGTGGTGAACACCTGGATAATAGTAAAGATGTATGGATTGACTTTGCTATGAATAAATAACAATAATAATAAGGGATGATACTGGGCTATGAGCTATGGTAGGATTAGATTGTGTGCTCCTGACTAAGGACACTCCGTGGTTAACCACTTAAGTGCCCTACGGTCTCTGCCTCTTAAAGTGTCCCAGAGCTGGTATAAAGCTAATGTTTTCTACATACCTGGATCTTGCTCCAGTCCCATACGCATGGATCGCTCCCACACCGCCGTCCTCAGCCTTCCCGCAGCTTCATTACTGGGTACTGTCACTTATGTCAGTCGGAGCCAGTCTGACGCAGGAGAAGTGCGCTCTTTGCGTATCTCTCCAACAGCCGTTGGAGAGATAAGTAGAGGGTGCACTTCTCCTGTGTATACTGGCCCCGACTGTCTGCAGGGACGGGACCGGTATCGGACCTGCAGGAAGACTGAGGACAGCAACATGGGAGTGATCCATGCGAATGGGGCTGGAGGAAGCCCCAAGTATGTAGCAAGTTAGCTGCGGCGGGGAGACAGCGGCGAGACCGTCGGGAGCCACAAAAGCACCGAGAACGTGCGGCGTCGGTGTAATGAAATCTACACCCTGGCAACCAGATAGCCATCAAAAGAAGTCGTAGATTTAAATTAACGCGGCCCTTAAGTAGTTAAAGTGCATAACCTGTGTAATGATACAGAAGTGCAATAACTGTGCAATACACACATGGTAGCAGTATGTTGCTGTAAGTGACTGCAACATAGGAGAGAAGTAATTTATGGCTCATTTTACTCAGGAAGAAATGTATTTCTTATTTGTATGTGTTTTAAATTTTAAGATTTTCGCAAAAGTTCCTCTGTAAAGATGTTTTTATTAGCTTTAACTAGCTTGTTTCCAATGGATTCCTAATACAAAAATACAAACAAACACTCGTTAGGAAAGGCATATATCAAAACAGTTACAAGAAAAAATATCCTTACACAATACCATTTGCCTAACAGCCCTGGTGATGTATTTGGATGCAGTAGTGTCTGATTATCACCAGAAACACGCATGCAGCTAATCTTGTTAGATGTGACGATCAGAAACACCTGATCTGCTGCACGTTTGTTCAGGATCTATGGAAGAAAGTATTATACTCACAGAATCATCAGGTTGTAAGGAAAGTGGTATTGTTCAAAAGGAAATCTATTTGTCTGTATTGCTCTAAACTCGGGTTCATTTAACATTAACTTTAATTAATTGTACACACATGTTGTAATGTACAAATATTTGGACACAAGGTGAAATGCCCTAAACCTCTTGCTACTTGGGGATAAGGCTGTGCTGTATTGCAACAATATGTAAATTGTTCAAACCCTAAAACAAGATTTACAAAATAATTGTAAATAAGGAAAACTATATAAAACCAAAACCCATTTGTACAATGACTTACTTGCAGGGTAGAGACATATGTTGAAATCGGTATGATCACTGGGGTTCTTTTGTAGGATGTATTTCTTTCATCATATATTATTTTTTATTTTTTGTACACGCTACATTTTAAGAATTAATTGATAAAGATATAGGACATATTATTATTTATTGTATTTATAAAGCGCCAACATATTACGCAGCGCTGATGCACGTCCTTAACCATTTAAGCCGCCTGGACGTGATTGTCACTTCCAGGCGGCTGCTGTTGTGCTGCTGTGTGCTCCCACACGTGCCCGTGTTGCCCCCCATCAGTACCCATTCATTGATTTAAGTCCCCGGTAGAAAGACCGATGGCTTCTTGTCAGAAGCCACCCACTTTATGATAAAAAAAAAAAAAGTTTCCCGTCCTCTTTATGCTTCCTGGAAACAAGAGCGTTTGCTTCCAGGATTGCTTCCAGGACTAAAACATTTTTTTTTACTGTGACCATCTTGTGGCCAAATAGTAAAACTACATCTACATACATTTTTTTATGAAATAAATACACACTATTACATTTAAAATTAACTTGTTTACCTCCCACACCAACAATTACCAAAATAAATTACCTCCCACACCAAAAATTACCAAAATAAAATGCAGCCAAAGAGATCACCACGACTGCCATGGCAACTGGTATTGTTTAAAAGGAAACAGCGATATGCCTCTCAGTTAAGGTTCCCTTTAAGGCTGGTTTCACAGTGGGACGTTACAGGCGCACGTTAGAGCAGCCTGTAACGCAGCCCACCGCACAGTAATGAAAAATCAATGGGGCTGTTCACAGTGCGGACGTTGCGTTACATTGTAACGCTGCGTCACAAGACAACGTACTGCATGCAGTACTTTGGACGCGGCTGAGCCGCGTTAGACTGCTTGCACATGCTCAGTAATGTTGGGGAGGAGCGGAGAGCGGCCAGGCACATGGCTAATTAATATGCACTGCACGTTATGACGTGCAGTGTTTACTTCCTGGAGCAGCCGCTCTGTGCGGCGATTGGCCGGCGGGACCACGTGCGCATCACGGCATCACTGACGCCAGAGTGAGCTGCACAACGCGGCTCACTCTGACGTCCAGATCCAGCACCACCAGGCGTTGAGTTAGGGGGACGTTATGCGACCTTAACGCCCCCTCTAACGCAACGTCCTGGTGTGAAATTAGCCTAAGAGTGGCAATGACCTGGATCCTAAGGAAGTTTTCCACGTGTTGTCTTGCAGCTTTGATTCAGTTTTGGCAGCTCTATAGAAGTCACCACCAAGTGTGTACATTGTACATGGTCCACTCTAGTCATTGTGTACTACTGATGTGCTTGTTTCCTTTGCTGTCAGGCCGAAGCATCCAAGACTGATGTGATCAGCTCTAATGCACAAGCAGGTGTTATTTTGTATGTATGAAGTAGGGTGTATCCAATGTGGTATCCTATGCATGCCTAATTCCAAAGTAAAAGTAGAAGAATGCATGCACCATGCTATTAAGAGGCTTGTTATGGTCCTGGGTGTATTGGCTAGGTGTAAAGGTAGCCATACACTGGTCGATTTGCCATCAGATTCGACCAACAGATAGATCCCTCTCTGATCGAATCTGATCAGAGAGGGATCGTATGGCTACCTTTACTGCAAACAGATTGTGAACCGATTTCAGCCTGAAACCGTTCACAATCTGTTGTGGTGGTGGTGGTGCTGCTGCCGCCGCTCCCCCCGCCCGCCGCATACATTGCCTGCTCCACCGGCGCGACTCCAGTCCCCAGGTCTCTGCTGTCTTCTCCGCTCTGGTCTCCAGGTCCAGCATGCTTTACTTCTTCCTGCCTGGCAGGAAGTTTAAACAGTAGAGCGCCCTCTACTGTTTAAACTTCCTGCCAGGCAGGAGGAACTGAAGCATGCCGGAGACCAGCAGCGGTGACCGGGGGTAGTCGCGCCGGCGGAGCAGGTAATGTATTGCCGCTCTATTGCGTCGGTCGTCGGGCACTCGAACGCCGCTAGCGACGCGCTCCCTACCCGCGGGCGATCGACGGTAATTTTCCGCACGGAGCGATTGACGGGATCGGACGAAATAGATCGAAATTCGGCGTGTAGCGTGAACGATTGGCAGCAGTTTTGATCCCAGTGATCGAATCTGCTGTCGAAACGGCGGCAAATCGGGCCAGTGTATGGCCAGCTTTAGTGTCATAACCGGACTATAGTCATCTGAAGTTAAGTGCTCTTAGGTTGAGTTTTGTTTACTAATATAGTAGGGCATATGACAGTGTTAGTTGTGTACATGTAAGTTATATGATCTTACTTAATTTAATTCGGTTATGTGATCAACCAATTATGTTTGAATTTAATATATTACAGGAGATTCTGGGTACACCTGCCTTCCATGGCTTTTAAAACCTGTTTCATGACCTCGGACTCCTTCAGAAATGGCATACAACACTGCCCACTGCAAGACTAGGGTAGTGATTGAGAGAACCTTCGGAGTACTGAAGGGAAGGTTTCAAGCTGTTTCACTTTCAGGAGGTTTTTTACGTTATTCTCCTTCTAAGGTTGAAGGCATATTTGTTGCTTGCTGTATTCTACACAATATAGCTCGCAAAGGTAGTCTTTAGCTAAATGATGTATGGGAGTCATAAGATGATATTCCAGTGGAATGTGTGGACCAAGAAATGCCATGCATTGGAAATGCAGCCCGAACACACTGTAAGTCATTCAAATGGTCATTAATACATTTAAAGGGACCCTGAGCAGTGTGCTAAAAATCTAGAATTGCTGGGGCTTCCTCCAGTCCTCCGTAGCCCACGAGGTCACCCGGAATCCTCTTGCACCCTTCTGTGATCCTTTGATGAGCTGATAAAAAGCGGATAGAAGCATATAAGTGGAAATGAGGCTTAAGGCCTTGTTCACACTGCAAGAGCTTTTTCACCACCAGTGATTTTAAAAGCTAATGCTAATGAAGATTACAAAAAAAAAAAAAAAAACTCAGCAGAAACATGATCTGCCCCCCACAGGCTCATGGTAAACAGTGCAACACTTCGCATGCTGAAAAAGGCAGTTTCAGCGTACCTCCTGGAGCATGGCATTCAGGGGTCAACAACACTTGCCTACTTCACCTGGGAAGAGTGGTGGCAGATCCATCAGGTCTGCTGTGTGTTGGCCCCATTTGATCAGGCTAAAAGGCCACATTCGTAAGTGGGGAGCAAATCAGTATCAGCGCCTGATGAGTAGCCTGATAAAATCTGGGGAGAATGCCATTGACGAGCTTGAACAACAAACCTCTCTCCAAGGCAGCCAGACTCAGGCACAGGAAAAGGAGGATGTTCATTTTATGGAGGACGTCCTGGAGGTGCCTGACCATGATTCGGAGGGAGAACAGGCGAGTGCGGCATCTGTGGTTCGGGGCTGAGGAGACACTG
Organism: Hyperolius riggenbachi; assembly: GCF_040937935.1. NCBI lineage: Eukaryota > Metazoa > Chordata > Amphibia > Anura > Hyperoliidae > Hyperolius > Hyperolius riggenbachi. The sequence goes on from NC_090646.1 coordinate 373,664,599, forward strand.
GAAGGCAGGAGGAAGGCAGCCAGACTCAGGCACAGAAGGAGGAGGATGTGCATTTAATGGAGGACGTCCTGGAGGTGCCTGACCATGGTGAGGAAGGAGAGCAGGCGAGTGCGGCGTCTGTGGTTCAAGGCTGGGGAGACACAGGAAGGAAGGCGCAACAGCATCAGCAGCAGGCAGAGGATTTTGATGTGTTGAGCAGACATCAGGAGATGGGGAGCAGGCTCTGCTCTGCCCCTATGGCTGCTCATATGTTGAAATGCTTCCGTATGGACCCCCAGATCAAAACATTAAGGAGAGGGAGGACTTCTGGATGGCCACCCTTTTAGACCCATAATGCAAGGGGAAGCTGGGTCAATGTATTCCAGCCAGCCGGCAGGAGGAGAGGATGAGTGAGCTGCAGCAGGCCCTTATTCATCAGCCGCAAGAGGCCTTTCCACAGCATCAGAACCCAGGTATCCCCACTCATCAATCCCAGCAGGTGGCTGTACCCAGCAGACCCAGTTATCCAGGAGACCTTTTTGGAGCAATTTGGAACTTTTACAGCTCTGAGTGGCCAACAACAACAACCCCAGCAGCAGCAGCAGTATAAGGATGTCAGCACCAGTGTCTGGCCCTCATGGTCACTGACTACATGGAGTCACTTGGTGCATCCAGGGGAGGACTGGGACCTTTTGGCCTGGGGGGAAAACACAACCTAGAGGCCCTTTCACGGCAGCCCTGGCCCACATGCACACATGCTTACATTCTTGTAAGCAAGAGAGAGTGCTTAGCCAGGGCCATTTTTGATCTACTTGGTGCCCCAGGCAAGAAATTCCCGTGTCAGCCCCTAGCCTTATCTAAAGGCTGATTCACGCGCTTAATTGTTTGCGCCAAGTGGGTGGTTGTCCGTATTAATCGAGAATCTAGCATTAATATACAGTAGGTGTTCCCTGATGAAAGCCAAGGTCGCTTTATTGGTTCAGAATGCTGAATCTTTAGGAGACAAAGACCAAAGTTCACTGTTACCCCTTACCGCATCCACAAAAACTGCATTGTCGTCCCTCCACCTCCCTCCAAAAAGACACTAGGCAACCAGCATTAGGGCAGTGAAATGTGACCGTAGGACTTCAATCCTGGTGGGCAACACAAACTGCATTCAACTTGTGCATTTGTCCCCATCTTTAACCAGACTTGCCTCCAGCCCGCTAAATAGCACCATATGGCTTGCAGTAACAGTTATGCAGAGACGTAAGGTGCCCATACGTCACACGATGTATTGGCACATCGACCAAGACACAGACCTCTCTATGATGGGATCTGTTGCCTGCCAATACACCACAAGCTGCCAATGTTGTTCCAGCAACTGCCCATGCAACTACTAGTTGTACAGAGGGCAATGCAGTCTACACACACAATCAACGGAACACTTTTTCTTGACTTGCTGTGTTTAGGGGGAGTAAGTTTAAAAGCAAAACCAGATATGAGACAAATGTAAAAAAAAATTATGAATACCTGCATATCCCCCCTCCCCCGCCATGCAGTATACTTATACGCACATACAAACACTATATGCTACAATATTACAATTCAATATTAGATATACCTGTACATTGCATGCAACTTTTTATATTTATCAAAATATTAAAAAAACAGCTCAGTATTGGAGAGTAGGTGAGGCAAGACAGAAAAGTCCTGGAGGTTACATTAGGGTCAGGATGACTGATATTGGATTGAAAAGATAGATATTGGTGAGATGGTGGCATAGCAGTAACACTCCTGTATTGTAGTGCAGAGCTTGAATCTTGGCCAGGACATATTCTGAATCAAGTCTGAATGTTCTCCCACGTTTGTGGAGGTATCATGTTGGCAATATAATTAGTTAACTTGTTTGCCCCCCAGAAAGACTAAACACCTTAGATTGTAGTAGGATTAGATTGTGAGCTCCTCTGAGGACAGTCAGTGACATGACTATGTACTCTGTAATGTGCTGCAGGAGATGTCAGTGCTATATAAATACATAATAGTAATATGGTAGCACATTAGACTATGACTATGGCAGGATTAGAGTGTGAGCTCCTCTGAGGACAGTCAGTGACATGACTATGTACTCTGTACAGTGCTGCAGAAGATGCCAGTGCTATATAAATACATAATAATAATATGGCAGGACATTAGACTATGACTATGGTAGGATTAGAGTGTGAGCTCCTCTGAGGACAGTCAGTGACTTGAGAGCTGAAGCTCTGACCTGACACGATCACAACTGATCCCCCAACCACCAGCACTACAGTTTTATTTATTTATGCTTCATTACATTACTTATAGCAAACATTTCCCCACTGACAGACTACTACCCCAAGGGCCATGACATTTGTGACAGGAGATCACATCGGCAGACTGCAGCTGTGGTCTTTTGTCTTATGTGTTACCAGCCATTGGGGTGGTCTCCTTTAGGGAGGGTAATACATTTTAACTAACAGCAAAGTACATTAAAGGGGGGACTAGAGATGTGACAAAGGGACACTGAGTACCTCCTAACACTGAGGGAAAACTGACAGTAACAAACAATTGGGGACTGCCTGACACAGTGTGTACACAGGCACAATTACTGACTCCAAATGGGATTAGGACTCAACCCCTCGGGTGACAATTCATGTCTGACTTCTCTACAGACATGTCGGTAGCCTGCAGGCTAGCATTATGTTGTGTTGCTATGTGGGGGTGGGGAAGGTGTGGAGGGCTGAGAGCCTGGTGGAAGATGGAGCGGGAGGGGTAGATAGGAGAATAGGCTCTGTCTGTAATCTGGATGTCTCAACAATGCATCAAGTACACACGCTAACCTTCTCAGGTAGCTTGCTGATTGTGTTTCCTATAAGAGGCAGTCATCCCCCTGAAGCCCCATATACACGCTGGATGAAACTCCACCGAGGGGTCTGAAAACAGCTGCCTCAGCTGAGAATCCTGCGTGTGTATGGCAGTCTCTGACTCCTCTCAGGCAATCCACTGGTGATGCAACCTGGTGGATCTCTCTGGCCGAGAGCATTGTTCTCCCCACTTACCTAGCCTGACGCGCAATGTCACTTCCAGCCTCCTGCATTGCAACAAAACAAATCGTTAGCCTACAGACTAATGACAAGTCTGTCAGCGACGGCCCTGCAATGATGCCTGAGAGATCATGTAGTGTGCCTAAGGGCTTTAAAGGGCAACTGCAGTGAGAGGTATATGGAGGCTGACATTAATTTCCTTTTAAGCAAAACCAGTTGTCTGACAGCCCTGCTGATCTATTAGACTGCAATAGTGTCTGAATCAGACCAGAAACAAACATGCAGCTAATCTTGTCAGATCTGACAATGTCAGAAACACCTGATCTGCTGCATGCTTGTTCAGGGGCTAGGGCTAAAAGTATTAGAGGCAAAGGATCAGCAGGACAGCCAGGCAACTGGTATTTTTTTTAAAGGAAGCCTCCATATACCTCTTACTACAGTTGTCCTTTAACAGTGACCTATTCAAGCCTGGTACACATGTATGAGTCGCATGGCAGGGATTGTCAACCAATCCCACATTGCAATGTTGAGGCTGTACAGATGCATTGCTAACCTGCATGCTAGTGACTTGTTCTGTTACTATTGGGGGGGGTCTGGGGCTGTAGGAATAACATCATGCGTCATTGGGGAAAGCAATGCTCTCAGCTGAAGAGGGTCAGGGCTGCTGTACACACACTACATTACCAGCAGAGGTGGAAGTTACGGTAACTTTTACCTCTTCTGAGTTTTCATCTAACGTGTGTAACGCTATAGTAGGTACCACGATGCAATTTTCTGACAGTTACTCAGATCGATTATTTCCAACATGTGCAATCTGATTTCCAATAGATTTTCCATTCACTTCTATGGAAAATCAATTTAAAATCAGATTGGACATGTTAGAAATAATCAATCGGACATTAAATCGGTCAGAAAATTGTATCATGTGTACCTAGCATAAGGTGAAGTATACTTCATCTCAGAATCCCCTGGGTGTCAAATAAGAAGATTGTGCCTAACTCTGGAGGAGACTGAGGTTCTGCGCATAATCGTTTCAGAAAAACGAGGATCTGAAGTGTGTAGGTCGTTTACTCATTTACAATTCAAAGCACAGCACATTTGGGAGCAGTCCCTGGGGATTACTAGGGCTGATCAAACTGCAGAAGCTGTAAAGTATGTGAGAAACATGTGTAACCTGACCTCCTGACTACACAGATGTTATCCTATCAGACAGCAGCACAGCTTGTCACCCTGGCTCATCCCAGTGTATTACAAGGAATAGAGGTGACAGTGACTTGTGTCCCTGCACCTTCTGGAAGATGCTGAGACTGGCTGGCCATAAATCAGTAGGAAGCACATGGCGAGTCACTGAGAAGGGAACAGACTCACCAAGTCACGCCTGTGCCGTCCTGCTGGCTGCTTCTCCTAGAGTCCAGTCCCCTGCTCTCTATACACTGGCTCTGCCTGGCATAGCCCTGCTGCAGTAGAAGGCTCATCCTCGGCAGGTGCCAGCAGCTGATAATCGGGCACTAGAGGCCAAGAGCAAGTCGGGGCAGCACAGGCACGTTAAGGGGAAGGGGAGGAGCTTAAAGGGAGGGTGAAGGAAAGAAATAGTAAAAGGAGTTGTGGGCACTGCAGAGCGGAGCAGCCTGCATACATGTCACACTCACTATCTACTTAGCCTGAGGAGGGGCGGGGAACACTAGAACCAATCAGATACGTAAAAATACTGTACTGGGCAGTGAGCATGTGGTAAAGAATCGAGAGGCGGGGCTAAAATAAGCGGCCGGCGATGCAGAGAGAAGTTTATATTTAGTATTACACTGGCCGGCCCGAATTGTTGTAGGGCAAGCGGCCCGGGGGGAAATTGCCACCCTGCCCCCCGCCCCAGTCCGCCCCTGGGTGCATCTGACAGCATGCGCACTGAGGGAGACCCCATTGAGTATTGGGCTGCCAGACTGGACACCGGTCACAAGCTCGCAAGTGTGCACTTGAACTTCTGTCATGCCCTGCTTTCAGCGTCATTTCTGAGCAGGCATTCAGTGCGGCGGGTGGAGTGGTTACGGAGAAGTGATCCTGTTTGTCCAGTGATTCAGTGAACAGACTGACCTTAAAAATGAACCAGTCCTGGATTGATGGTGAATACTTAGCCCCCACCCTCAGAAACAAGGACTAAATGAGATTGCTTTGAGTTTCCTATCCTATACCCTTAAAGAGACTCTGAAGTCTCTAAAAAAAAGTATCTTTTTTCATTAATCTCTTTAATACATTAGTCCTAACTAAACCGCCGCAATCCCGCGGCTCTAAACTATCTTAATCACCCTAAACTCCCCTGGGCACACTGCAGGGAGCTCGTCCATGTGAGGCAGGGCTATGCAGAGCCGGAGGGAGGGAGGGAGGGAGGAAGGAAGGATGCAGCCCCCTCTCCCCACATTGCGCGGCTGGCACATCGACTTTTTTTCCCAGTCACCGGGACTTTGGGGGGTAGCAGCGGGATAGCGGGAGGGTCCCCCCAACCCGGGACAATCCCACCAAAAACGGAACAGTTGGGGGGCCTGTGCATGCATTTTGTTAGAGCTTTGAGCTAGGCCATAGCTCATGTATGTTAGGAGATTCCTGTCACATGCACTGAGATCTGTGTATTTGCTCTGCACTCAGATTCATTCATCATACCACTTATATTATGCCATTGTACATGTTCTAATCCATGGTTCATGATGTGATAGATTCCTCATCTGCAGCAGCATTCCATGTCAGATGTTGCACAGCGTATTCTCATGCATATGGTCTTTGATAGATGCTTTATTGTATTAATCCACACTTTTGCACTGCATGCATGGTCTGATATTATGCTTTTGTTTGCATTTACAGTTTTACCTTCTTTGGATCATTTACATTAAACAAATTCCTGGAACTTTGACAGTGTGATGATTGAAGGGCGAGTAAACTAACTGTCGAATTATTCTTCACAATAAGAGGAACAGGACACTGTTAAAGGGACATTCGCAAACAAAGTGACTATAGTAGCGAAACAAGCCTAAAGGAAATCTGCAACTTTGAGTGCGTTACCCTGCAAAAAGCTTACATTGAATAAACACTATTACAGGGACATCTGTGACATTTGTAAAAAAAAAAAAGTAATGAAACACACCTTAAGGAAATTTATGGCTATGAGTATGTAACCCTGCAAAAACTATAAGTTAAAGACACACTGTTAAAGTGACATTCTCAAACAGTGACTATAGTAGCGAAACACACCGAAGAGAAATCTGCGACTGGGAATGTGTTACAGTGCACAAACCGTCAATTAAAGACACACTTAACTACTTTGTCCTCCTGGATGTACTAGCTACGCCCAGGAGGCCATGTGCACGTGCACGCACGCTCCCAGCCGCGGATCGTTAGCCCACGAATCAGTGAATCGGGCTATGGTGCCCGATCACTGATTCCTCTCCCCCGCAGAAAAAGCGACAGCTTTTCTCAGAAGATTCGCTTTTTCTGGCTGTTGCGTCCCCCATGCGTCCCTCTAAGCGTATGTTATGCTTAGAGTGACGTCATGTAAACCATCTTGTGGCCAAAAAGTAAAACTACAACTAAAAGTAAAAAAAAAAAAATCAACATTTACATTATAAAAGTTCTGTTTACATCCCACCCTCCCAAAAAATATCCAAATAAAATGTTTAATATAAAAAAAAAACATTACAATAATAAAAACCTAAGGGTCTAAACTTTTTAAATATCAATGTAAAGATGAAATATTTCTATATTTTTTTTATTTTAAGCTTGTAAATAGTGATAGATGCAAAACGGGAAAAAAATGCACCTTTATTTCAAAATAAAATATTGTCGCCATACATTGTTATAGGGACATAATTTTAACGATGTAATAACCGGGACATATGGGCAAATACAATACGTGAGTTTTAATTATGGAGGCATGTATTATTTTAAAACTATAATGGCTGAAAACTGAGAAATAATGAATTTTTTCAGTTTTTTTCTTATTCTTCCTGTTAAAATGCATTTACAGTAAAGTGTCTCTTAGCAAAATGTACCACCCAAAGAAAGCCTAATTGCTGGCGGAAAAAACAAGATATAGATCAGCTCATTCTGATAAGTAGTGATAAAGTTATAGGCTAATGAATGGGAGGTGAACATTGCTCGGATGCATAAAGTGAAATCGACTGAAGGCTGAAATGGTTAAAGGAACTTTCACAAAAAAAAGTGTTATAGTAACAAAACACCCCAGAAAGAAATCTGCAATTGTATATTACCCTGCCAAAAACCATAAATTAAAGACACGCTGTTAAAGGGATATTTGCAAACAAAGTGACTATAGTAGCGAAAGACATCTAAAGGAAATCTGTGACTGGGAATTCTCCTGCAAAAAAACGCCAATTAAAGACACACTTAAAGGGACATTTGAAAAAAGTGACTATCGTAACTAAACACTCCGTAATGAATTCTGCAACTGTATGTTGCCCTGCAAAAAATGTGCGAATGGCACAGGGACTGTGTGCTAGCCAGGTACTAGGGCCTGTGATTTCTAGTAAGAGAGTAACGGCAGTTAGACACAGGAAGTAGGGACCTATTAGGTATGTTACTGCTCATATTTACAAACAATGTCCTACAGAGGTGGGGCAAGCCACGGTTGAGGCAGGGAAAGCTCTGCAAAATGATGCTTGTTTTGCACCTCGACAGGCAGGGATCAACAACCAGCAGCTGGAAAATGATATTCCAAGTCCACAGCAGGAAGAGAAGACTGTAGTAGGCAGGTGAGATGCTGCAGCAGAAACGGGAGGATCTGCACCAGGCAGGAGATGCTGCAGCAAGAACGGGAGGCTCTGCAACAGGCAGGAGATGCTCTGTACTAGGCAGAGGTCAGTCCACAACTGGCAGGGGATAGTCAGTAGGTAGGGGACAATCAGTGGCAGGTAATAGCCACTCAGCAGCAGGCACAGGCAGGGGTGGTGATGGAACTCCAAAAAGAGGCTACAACCTTATCCACTCTTTTTTCAAGTCACAGGGCCCATGCCCCATTGCCGAGAGCCAGACTGATGATGTTGTGGACTGGGTCCCCCAATGTTCAGGTACTGGAGAGTAGCAGCAGTACCAGCAGCAGCACACCCATGCCTGCTCCAAGATTCCCGCCAACATCCTTTCCCTTTGCCACTTGCTCTTGTTTTGTAACTTATTTTATTTTATTGTCCACGTCTGTACTAATACAATTTGATACTATTTTGCATATACACTTGATACCATTCCCTCGTCATTTAATTATAGATATTATATATCTGGTTGTGTATTAGCAAGCAGAGCTAACAAAACACTATTAAGGCAATAGTGGGATAAGATTGATGACTCGCATAGCCTTGTTACCATAGCCTGCATATATACAGATCCAGGGGGACTTAATACCCCGGTTAGACTGCTCTAAGATTTCCCCCAACATCCACAAGGAGCCTTTAATACCATCTACAGAAAGTATTTCTGACCTTGTGGAGGAAGCTCTGGAGCAGTCAGACATAAATTTAGAGTCTCATGCCCAGATTTTATTTTACGACGGCCAGGACGTTGTTGAGGAAGTGGTGGATGAACACACACCTACTAACTTCAGTAGAATATGAGCAATATCAGAAATCTCTTCCTCTTTCAGGAATCGTTGACCGGAATGTCCCCCGGGGATTAGGGTGTTGTAAAGCCCTTGTTTTGACGCACGGCTGTGGTGGTTTTCCTCTACTCTGACCCTAGAAGCAAACTATGTGCTAAAAATAGCAATTATTGTTTGCTTCGTTGTATCTTCAATGGACAATTGTATACATATTGCGGATAAATTCTTAACTTATTATTATTAGTAGTAATATGTAGTCATTGTTTGAGCATTTAATGGGAAAGTCCAAATCGAAAATGTCTTTTTTTCCAATAATTCTTCCACATCAGGTCGTGGAACACTAGCAATGTTCTTTGGCAAACTTGAGGATCTAGTTGACCAATCTGAAATCTGGCTTCCAACACTCAGCTTTAACGTGTCCCCCAAAATTGGCTCAAGGAAATCGAATTCCCTTTTCTCATAAATGTTTTTAGAAACCCAAGTATTCTTTCCTTTTGGAGCACAGAATCGGTATCGTTTGCTGCCAAGTTGTCGGCTGTTTTTATTCTCCTTGGTAATGACTGCCTGAGGCCTTCCAATATTGAAATTATTTGTCAAGACTGCCAACTTTGTTCGGCATTCCGTCCCATCCATGCTGTAGTGCATTCGTTTTGATCGATATTTCAAAACTGTACTATGATATACCTCCAATGGTCCGGTGTGACAAGAACATTTTAGATGCTCAAAGTCTGCTTTCAACTTAGGATTGTAGGACATGTGTTACATGGCTGTCCCGATCCGCTGTCACATCGGATATTTTTCTTTTTTTTTCTAGAAAAATGTATAATAGCTTCCTCATTGATTAGAATGTAATGTTTGTTTAATGGAAATAATGTGGGTACGGAACTTTTAAAGGGGCACTATGGCTAAATTATTCCTTTTACATTCTAGCCATCTTTGTGTTTGTGGTAAAGAAGAGTTAGGGAAACTATGAAGGATGACATTGCGCTGTGTAAAATTTTTAGTTTTTCTGTTTGGACACCCCTCAACAGTGGTGCTCAGCAGAGCTCGAATATTCGAGTAGCTCGAATATTCGAGCTCTTTTCCAGCTATTCGAGCTCGGTATTCGAGCTCCGAATAGCTGCAGCTATTCGAATGGGCTATTCGAGTAAACGCGAATAGCCCATTCACTATTCGAGCTATTCGAGCAAACGGCGCTATTCGAGCTCGAATACCGAGCTCGAATAGCGTCATAGCCCAGATTGATGTCCTTAGAGCCAATCAGAGGGCTCCCAGGCCCTCTGACGGCAGCCAATCACAGAGGGGGACCCTGGCCAGCCCCTACCCTATAAATAGCGGCCGCCATGTTCCGTTTCTCCGTCCTTGCCTGAGACTTGCATAGAGAGAGAGTTGCTCCTTTGTGCTTTGGCTTAGCAAGAGCTCTATTGTGGTCATTTACCTAGCGTTTTTGCTCACATACACCTCCTATACACACCTATATTGTTGTTAGTTAGATAGACATTGTATTTTAGTTAGTAGCTTTTGTGTTACATAGAGAGAGACTCAGACAGCTGCTGCAGGCTTACAGCTTTAGGCCTCAGGGCCTTGCCTGTGTGGGCAGCTGTCCTCCTGTCCTCTGTTAGTTTATTTCTCATTAGTATTTAGACAGTATTAGACAGTATTAGATAGTATTAGACAGTATTTCTGCTGTCCTTTACTACTTAGTGATTGTATTTTGTATTGTAGTTATATACTGTAACTGTACTAGGACACTCACTGTCACTGTTCATAGGCTACTAGCTCCTGCGTGTGTGTGTGCACTCACTGTCTGTGTACTGTACACACACTCTATTTCCTTCTGAATAGTTATATACTGTAACTGTACTAGGACACTCACTGACTGTCACTGTTCATAGGCTAGCTCCTGCGTGTGTTTGCACTCACTGTCTGTGTACACACACTCTATTTCCTTCTGAATAGTTATACACTGTAACTGTACTAGGACACTCACTGACTGTCACTGTTCATAGGCTAGCTCCTGCGTGTGCTTGCACTCACTGTCTGTGTACACACACTCTATTTCCTTCTGAATAGTTATATACTGTAACTGTACTAGGACACTCACTGACTGTCACTGTTCATAGGCTAGCTCCTGCGTGTGCTTGCACTCACTGTCTGTGTACACACACTCTATTTCCTTCTGAATAGTTATATACTGTAACTGTACTAGGACACTCACTGTCACTGTTCATAGGCTACTAGCTCCTGCGTGTGTGTGTGCACTCACTGTCTGTGTACTGTACACACACTCTATTTCCTTCTGAATAGTTATGTACTGTAACTGTACTAGGACACTCACTGACTGTCACTGTTCATAGGCTAGCTCCTGCGTGTGCTTGCACTCACTGTCTGTGTACACACACTCTATTTCCTTCTGAATAGTTATATACTGTAACTGTACTAGGACACTCACTGTCACTGTTCATAGGCTACTAGCTCCTGCGTGTGTGTGTGCACTCACTGTCTGTGTACTGTACACACACTCTATTTCCTTCTGAATAGTTATATACTGTAACTGTACTAGGACACTCACTGACTGTCACTGTTCATAGGCTAGCTCCTGCGTGTGCTTGCACTCACTGTCTGTGTACACACACTCTATTTCCTTCTGAATAGTTATATACTGTAACTGTACTAGGACACTCACTGTCACTGTTCATAGGCTACTAGCTCCTGCGTGTGTGTGTGCACTCACTGTCTGTGTACTGTACACACACTCTATTTCCTTCTGATTACTGATTGATTATTGTAAATTCTACTTCCTGACAGTTACTACTTACTTACTGTAGTAGGGACACTCACTCAGTCACTGTTCATAGGCTAGCTCCTGCACGTGTGTGCGCGTGCGTGCACTCACTGTCTGTAGTGTACACACACTCTATTTCCTTGTGATTACTACTGATTATTGTAACTTCTAGTTGTACTTCCTGACTGTTACTACTTACTTACTGTACTAGGGACACTCACTCACTCTCTGTTCATAGGCCAGCTCCTGCGCGTGTTTGCGCGTGCGTGCACTCACTGTCTGTAGTGTACACACACTCTATTTCCTTGTGATTACTACTGATTATTGTAACTGATAGTTGTACTTCCTGACTGTTACTACTTACTTACTGTACTAGGGAGTCGGGACACTCACTCAGTCACCTCACCCACCAAACCACTCCATTAAAGTACCCCACTTTTCACCCGCCCTTTTCAAAAACTTTTGTGTTTACGCCCAAAACATCGAAGATGTCTGGAAGTGGCAGCCAGCGCGGTTTGGGCAAGGGGAAGGGCAGCAAGGGAATCAGGAGGAGAGGGAGCAGCATTGTGGCAAGCCGCGGGCGCGGCCGCGCCACCATGCACAGTTCCGCAGCAGCAGCAGCGTCAGTGGCTAACATTCCTCCCATAGCCACTGGCCGTGGACGCCTTGGGCGCCGCCCAGCAGGAGCATCTGCAACTCACGCTGCAGAGACACAGCAGCAGCAGCAGCGTGTAGCACCTGCTCCGATTTTCCTCCAGCCGGGTCGGAAACGTCCCATTGAGGAAAAGGATGCAGACACTGTGGTGCAACTGATGACGGAGGATGAGCAGCCCGCCATCAGCTCTGCATCCGAGGCCTCCACCCTCACCACCACCACCACCACCCCTGTTCGCAGCAGCCGCCCAGCAGGGCCTGGGGAGGAGGCCAGTTCACCGTCAGTCGCCGACCTGTCACTCAGCACTCTTTTGAGCCCAGGCATGATGCGTCAATTGTCTGCTGTTGTTGGCGATTTGGAGGAGGAGATGCTGATGGGCACTTTGGGGGATGAGGGATTGGACAGCAAGACTGTGGCGACAGTCAAGCAGCCCATCCATGCATCAGGAGAGGAGTTTGGGGGGTCATCATCCCAGCAGGACATGTTTCAGGAGGGGGAGGCTGATGATGACACGGTGACAGACAGAGACTGGGTGCCACCACCTCCAGGGGATGTCGTCCTCAGCAGCTCTGAGGAGGAGGAGGAGGATGCGCTTGTGGGCCTTGAAAGGAGGTGCATCATTGCAAGCATTGGCAGCAGTAGGCAGGTCCCACAGCCTGCTGGTGTCTCAGGCGCAGCAGCAGCAGCAGCAGCATCTGCCAGTACCACCACCAGCCGCACCCAAGCCCCCCCCCCAACCACCACAGGGAGACAGGCAGCAGCGGTTCCATGCCGTAGGGGGTCGTTTTTGTCACCAATATGGCGTTTTTTCACCATGCCCACAGTGTACAGCAAGTACGCCACTTGCAACCACTGTCAGCGGAAGTTGAGCAGAGGTGCAGACCCCTTAAAGTTCAGCACCAGCTCGCTCATCAACCACCTTGCTGCGAAACATTTCCACCAGCATGAGGAGTTCCAGAGGCTGAAGGCATCTGGTGCTGGCAGTGGCACCACACCCATCACTGCACAGCCTTCAGCAGCAGCAGCAACAGCAGCCACCCGCCCTCCTGCTCCTCCAGCAGCACCAGCAGGAGTGCGGAAACGCACTGCTCCTCCCCCCTCTGCAACTCCTGCCGCCAACACTGAGGGCTGTTCTGGCAGCCAGTCCTCAGTGGCCTCCTCTGCTGTGTCTGCTTATTCCCGTGCCAGCAAAAGGCCACGCCAGAGCCTTTTGAGCGAGTCCTTCCAGGGGGTGGTTAGGGCTCTGCCTCCCAGCAGCCGTCGCGTGCGGCAGCTGAACGGCTTGCTGGCACGGGCCATGTGCTCCCAACTCCTGCCGTACAAGCTTGTGCAGGAGGGGAGCGACATGCGTGCGCTGCTTGCTTGCGCAGCCCCAGACTGGCAGCTCCCCAGCAGACACTTCTTCGCCCGCAAGGCCATTCCTGCACTGCACCGCTTTGTGATGGCCAATGTGGAGCGAGGGCTGGAGCACGCGGTTGGTGAAAGGGTCCACGTCACCATGGACTCCTGGAGCAGCCGCATCGGGACAGGCCGCTACCTGTCTTTCACTGTCCACTGGGTCAGCTTGGTGGAAGGGGGTGAGCAGCAGCGGGCACAGCAGCAGCAACACAGTGGGTGGTGCCCCCCCGCAGGGTCAGGGGAACTGCAGCAGGTTCCTCCGATCCTCTGCCATCCTCCGGCACACCTGGCCAAACCCCCCGCCTCAGCAGCAGCGTGAAGGCCCGCCACTGCCAAGCGCTGCTGCACTTGGTCAGCCTTGGGAAGACCAAGCTGACGGCAACCCATGTGTTGGCCAAACTCCAGGAGCAGGAGAGGATTTGGCTGACCCCCAGAGGCCTCAGAGTCGGAGAGGTGGTGGCCGACAATGGGGCCAATGTGGTTGCCGCAATAGACAGGGGAAACCTGACCCACATCCCCTGTCTTGCCCACGTGCTGAACCTGGTGGTGCAAAAGTTCTTGCGCACCTACCAGGGGATGGGCGAACTGCTGGAAACGGCAAGGAACGTTGTGCGTCACTTCCGGCGCTCGGCTGCAGCCTGTGCGAGCCTGGAAGACGTGCAAAAGGAGCTGGAGCTGCCACGCCATCGGCTGATCCTTGACGTTCCGACTCGCTGGAACTCCACCCTGGCGATGTTGGAGCGTCTGGTTGAACAGAAGCACGCTGTCAACCAGTACCTTGCCCTGGCCACTGTTTCCGCCGCTCGGAGAAGGGACAAGACCAGCAACATCCCGTCCATCGTCCCCGATGATGACTGGAGGCACATGCAGCAGGTGTGCTTAGTGCTGGCTCCCTTTCTGCAGGCCACTAACATGGTGAGCAGGGACCATGCTATGGTCTGCGAGTGGGTGCCCCTGGTTTGTCTGCTGAACAGGGCCCTCGATGCTTTGCTGGAACAGGGAGCTGCAGCCTTGGACCAGCAGGAGCGGCAAGCAGCTGCACAGTCCACCTCTGAGGGGGAGGAGGAGGAGGACTTGGTGGAGGTCCCTGACCTTGCTGCTGATGAGGGGGATCAGCACAGCGCAGCTGAGTTGGTGCGGGGGTGGAGAGAGGATGAGGCGGCAGAGGAGGAGGATGAGGAGGACAGCACTGCCGTCGATGTGCCAGCACACGTGGCCCGCCTCTTCCCAATGGCAGCGCACATGCTGGCGTGCCTGCGCAAGGACCCCAGGGTGATCCAGATGAAGCAGAGGGAGGACATCTGGATCAGCATGATGTTGGACCCACGCCTCAAGGGGAAGTTGAGCCAGTTCCTGCCGCCTGCAGGAGGAGACCCAGCGCAACAAATAAGGAGCTTGCAGCAGGCCCTTGTTGAGCGCTTGGAGGAAGCCTTCCCCCAGCCTTCCACCCCCACTGTCCAGCAGCAAGCGCCCCACAGACCTGCTGTCTCTCAGCCACGAGCTCTACAGGACTGTAGAGGCTCCGGCAGCAGTGACTAGAGAGGAGGTGCATGATGCAGCAGCATCCTCCTCCGGTCACAGCCAGCGCCTGACCCGCATGGTGGCTGACTACATGGGGTCCTACAGCGGGCTTGACAGCGATGCCCCTGTTGATCCCATGGAGTATTGGGTCAAGCGCCTGGAGATCTGGAGCGAGCTGGCGCAGTACGCCCTGGAAGTGCTGTCCTGCCCCCTTCCAGCGTGCTGTCCGAGCGCTGCTTCAGTGCAGCTGGTGGCGTGGTCACCGAGAAACGCTCACGTCTGTCTCACAAGTCTGTGGACAGACTGACGTTTCTCAAGATGAACCAGGCGTGGGTGGAAGGCGAGTTCCTGGCCCCTGTTGTCGGCGAGAGGGGGACATGAACTGGCTAAGAACCATCGTTAATGTGCCTTACCACCCTTTACCACCTCCTGGCTCCTGCTCACTAAGCCAGCCTGGTTCAGTTTGACTATTACGTCGCCTGCAGCCACACATTTTACACCTACAGTGGGCTGCTGTGTACTGCCCTTCTGCTGTCTGTCTGTCTGTGTTTCCCACTGCCAGGGTACACAGAATTACATTCTGCTGCCACTCTGCCAACAGCTATTACGTCAA
Organism: Hyperolius riggenbachi; assembly: GCF_040937935.1. Lineage (NCBI taxonomy): Eukaryota > Metazoa > Chordata > Amphibia > Anura > Hyperoliidae > Hyperolius > Hyperolius riggenbachi. The sequence goes on from NC_090646.1 coordinate 373,680,184, forward strand.
ACAATAGCTATATATCTGTGTAATTGGTTGTACAAACAAAACCAACAAACCATTAAAAAAAAAAAAAAAGGTTTAATTTTTCTGAGGTGCCCGGGTTGAAAACTGTGTTGTCCCAGTTGTGTATTGGACACGATGTGGGCTGCACGACCGCTGTCTGGGACCTCCTGTTGTGTTTATTTACAGCCCTGGTATCACCGCTAGGTACCAGGGCTATTATGTCACGCTGCCTGCCTGCTGCCACACTCACACTACTCCTCCATTCCTCCTGCTGCTGCTGCTGTCTGTCTGTGTTTCCCACTGCCAGGGTACACAGAATTACCTTCTGCTGCCACACTGCCACCAGCTATTACGTCAAACAATAGCTGCTCACATTACTCCTCCATTCCTCCTGCTGCTGCTGCTGTCGGTCTGTGTTTCCCACTGCCAGGGTACACAGAATTACATTCTGCTGCCACTCTGCCACCAGCTATTACATCAAACAATAGCTATATATCTGTGTAATTGGTTGTACAAACAAAACCAAAAAACCATTAAAAAAAAAAATGGTTTAATTTTTCTGAGGTGCCCGGGTTGAAAACTGTGTTGTCCCAGTTGTGTATTGGACACGATGTGGGCTGCACGACCGCTGTCTGGGACCTCCTGTTGTGTTTACTTACAGCCCTGGTATCACCGCTAGGTACCAGGCCTATTATGTCACGCTGCCTGCCTGCTGCCACACTCACACTACTCCTCCATTCCTCCTGCTGCTGCTGTCTGTCTGTGTTTCCCACTGCCAGGGTACACAGAATTACCTTCTGCTGCCACACTGCCACCAGCTATTACGTCAAACAATAGCTGCTCACATTACTCCTCCATTCTTCCTGCTGCTGTCGGTCTGTGTTTCCCACTGCCAGGGTACACAGAATTACATTCTGCTGCCACTCTGCCACCAGCTATTACGTCAAACAATAGCTATATATCTGTGTAATTGGTTGTACAAACAAAACCAAAAAACCATTAAAAAAAAAAAATGGTTTAATTTTTCTGAGGTGCCCGGGTTGAAAACTGTGTTGTCCCAGTTGTGTATTGGACACGATGTGGGCTGCACGACCGCTGTCTGGGACCTCCTGTTGTGTTTATTTACAGCCCTGGTATCACCGCTAGGTACCAGGGCTATTATGTCACGCTGCCTGCCTGCTGCCACACTCACACTACTCCTCCATTCCTCCTGCTGCTGCTGCTGTCGGTCTGTGTTTCCCACTGCCAGGGTACACAGAATTACATTCTGCTGCCACTCTGCCACCAGCTATTATGTCAAACAATAGCTATATATCTGTGTAATTGGTTGTACAAACAAAACCAAAAAACCATAAAAAAAAAAAAAAGGTTTAATTTTTCTGAGGTGCCCGGGTTGAAAACTGTGTTGTCCCAGTTGTGTATTGGACACGATGTGGGCTGCACGACCGCTGTCTGGGACCTCCTGTTGTGTTTATTTACAGCCCTGGTATCACCGCTAGGTACCAGGGCTATTATGTCACGCTGCCTGCCTCATTGACTGCCTGCTGCCACACACTCATCCTCCTCCTCCTGCTGCTGAATTTACCTCCTGCTGTCTGTGTGTTTCCACTGCCAGGAAGCACATACAATGGCGCTTCCAACATGCGTGCGCCACCAGCTATTTGTTACGCTCAAAAATAGCTGCATTTCTGTAAAAAAAAAATTGAAAAGAGAAATAAGTGAAGAAGAAGACGATATAGAAGAAGAAGAAGGAGAAGAAGGAGAAGAAGAAGGAGAAGAAGGAGAAGAAGAAGAAGATGAAGAAGAAGAAGAAGATGAAGAAGAAGAAGAAGAAGATGAAGAAGAAGAAGATGAAGAAGATGAAGAAGATGCAGAAGATGCAGAAGAAGATGAAGAAGAAGAAGATGAAGAAGAAGAAGATGAAGAAGAAGAAGATGAAGAAGAAGAAGATGAAGAAGATGAAGAAGAAGAAGATGATGAAGAAGAAGAAGAAGAAGATGATGAAGAAGAAGATGATGAAGAAGAAGATGATGATGAAGAAGATGAAGAAGATGATGATGAAGAAGATGAAGAAGAAGAAGATGAAGAAGAAGAAGAAGACAATATAGAAGAAGAAGAAGATATAGAAGAAGATATAGAAGAAGAAGATATAGAAGAAGAAGATATAGAAGAAGAAGAAGAAGAAGATAGAAGATAAAGAAGAAGAAGAAGAAGAAGAAGAAGTATATACAGTACTGAACAAAATTCTGGACACAACTTCTCTTTTCACCTTTTTTTTTTTTAAAGGAACATCCCCACATAATCACTTGCTGTTGTTACTTGGAAAAAAAGATGTTTCTTGCATCATTCACCCTCAAAACAAGTGTTGGAAGCTATTTAAGGCCAATTCGAATAGTCAGCTCGAATAATGAGCTCGAATACCGACTCGAATAGTGAGCTCGAAGTCCGAGGTCGAATCGAATAGTAAAAATTATTCGACTCGAATATTCGACTGACCTTGAATAATTTACTATTCGAATTCGACCAAACTCAAATTTTAAAAAGGGGTATTTGAGCACCACTGCCCCTCAATAATGCAGTTGGGCATTTTATTTTATTCTTGTACGAAATACAAAAACATTAAAATTGAAGTGTGGGCGGACAAGATTCAATATTTTTAATTTTACTTATTACAATATTACTTTTGATAACATTAAATGCCATTTTGTGAGTTGCTGCATTATGGATAGCCATGTAGAGGTGGTGCTTCAGTGTAGTTAGCGAGCTGTATATGCTCCAGTATAGATAGTGGGGTACAGGTGGTGCTTCAGTGTAGTTAGCGAGCTGTATATGATCCAGTATAGATAGTGGGGTACAGGTGGTGCTTCAGTATAATTAGTGAACTCTATATGTTCCAGTACAGCTAGTGAGGTACAGGTGGTGCTTCAGTACAGTTAATGAGCTGTATATGCTCCGGTATAGATAGTGGGGTATAGGTGGTGCTTCAGAATAGTTAGTGAGCTCTATATGTTCCGGTACAGCTAGTGGGGTACAGGTGGAGATTCATTGTAGGTAACGAGCTGTATATGCTCCGGTATAGATAGTGAGGTAAAGGTGGTGCTTCAGTACAGTTAATGAGCTGTGTATGCTTTGGTATAGATAGTGGGGTACAGATGGTGTTTCAGTATATTTAGCGAGTCGAATATGCTCCAATGTAGATAGTGGGGTACAGGTGGTGCTTCAATATACTTAGCGAGGTGTAGGTGCTCCAGTATAAATAATTCACATCATGTGCGCTTCCATGCGTGTCTGACTAACGCAGTTGTGCAGAGTTGTATCCGCTTTTCAGCAACATTTCAATTTACCAGATGCTGAAAAGCAGACACAACTGCACACAACTGTGGTAATGGGCTCAGGCCCTAAAGGCCTTGTTCACATCTTTTTAGTGCAGATGGCCGTGCGCTCAGAACGCAACGCATACAATCGGATGCCATCTGCGTTGCTGCCTACTGCGCTGCTGATACCATCCATTGACAGTGATGGGATCAGCTCTGCGTTTGCGGGAAAAATGCAAGCAGCAGTACGCAAACGCTTTATAGTACATCGTACTGCTGAACAGCGCCTGTATATGTGAACTGTAGAAGGGCTGTCTATGTCCTTCTGCCGTTCCTGCGTTTCAGCACATCATAAGTGCTTCCAAATGCCAACGAAAGTGCGTATGATGTGAACAAGGCCAAGAACAGCAGAAGGACATAGACAGCTCTTCTGCGATTCACATCTACTGAACTGCGCAGCTGTGCGATGCGCTATGATGCGTTGGCGTAGTGTTGCCTGCTCTTTGAACGCAAGCGCAGAGCTGAAACATCAATGTTAATCCAGGGGAACAGCAGTGCAGCGGTCAGCGGAGCAGATGGTGTGCGATCGTATGCATTGCGTTATGATCGCATGGACATCTGCACTGAGGAGATGATTGAGAATAAGGCTTAGTAGGCTTAAAGAGACACTGAAGCGAAAAAAAAAAAATATGATATAGTGAATTGGTTGTGTACTATGAATAATTACTAGAAGATTAGCAGCAAAGAAAATATTCTCATACTTTTATTTTCAGGTATATAGTGTTTTTTTCTAACATTGCATCATTCTATAATATGTGCAGATTACACAACACTCAGCATTCAAAATGAGTCTTTCAGAGCAGTCTGTGAAGTAATGACCTCTCCTCTAGCAGAGGAAAAGTAAACAGTTCAATTACAGTTGAGATAATAAAAGTCAGATAACAGCCCTCTCCACGACTAAAGGGGCCCATACACTGAGCCGATTTTCTGGCCGACCGATCGATCCAGATCGATTGATCAATTGAAAATCGGTTGGCCAATCGACCGATCGATGGCCGATTTCGATCGATTTCGATGAATTTCTGTCGAACTGGCAGGATGGAAAATTTAGGTCGATCTGATGAGATTGCTTATCATTTTGCATTGGCCTTAATGGAAATCTGATGGCAAAAAAATGCCATCAAATCGAATTTCAATAGATTTCAAACTGAAATCTATTGGAATTCTATTCTGGTAAAAAATGTTCTAAAAACGCATCAGATAGATCATCAGATGCATTTCTTATCTATCTGCTGCCAATCTGACGAGTGTATGGGCACCTTAACTTAGTCGGAGAGCTTAATGGCTTGTTTGCATAGAGATAACAACTGGAGTTTCTCAACTCTTCCTGTACTGGAAACAATTACACTGATGTATCTGATCTTAATGTTTTATTTCTTAGCTGTGCTACACATACAAATCATAATATCATCATTTTTTTCGCTTCAGTGTCTCTTTAAGTAATTAGCAATGTACAGTATGGAAAAATGTACATAATAAATTCTGCTTTTTGGAATAAAATATAATTATACATTTATGCCCTGAAAATACAGTATATGCAGGTAGCAAAAGACAGGACATAAAGGCTTACTATGCAAATACTGATAAAAGTAAACAAAGCTTCCCTCCCCCCACCCTGTTCATAGAAATATATATACAGCATACTTATGTACAATTAATAATTACTATGTTAATACCTATATATACACTGTATTTGTGTTTTTGGCCACTTTAAATTTTTTCATGCGCTCCTATACGGCTTTCTCGCTCGTTCTCTCCCTCTGCACTGAGAGAGGGAACGAGATGGACAGGCAGAAGAGCGCGCCTAGAGCAGGCGGACAGCTGCATTGCTTCCAGCTTGCTCGCTCTCTCCCAGCACTGAGAGCGGGGATGAGCTTCTGATTTTCCATGAGTGTGCACGGAGGGACGGGCGGAGGAGCTGGAGGGGGCGTGCCTGCCTTGAGACGCAGGACTGAGACCAGGAACATCACTTCTTCTTCTTCCTGGGTTGAAATCTGAGAATTTAAAGTCGGAGATTTCAGAGCAGCATACCGAGGCAACCGGGAGTGCCATCACATGGACTAACTGGCGAAAAGGTATGTCTCAAGACAGCAAATATACCCCAGTAGTCCATATTGATTGAAAAAACAGGCTTACAGTATCCCTTTAAAAAGGGCGCTATAATTATACTTAGAAAGCTAAACACTAAAAAAGGATTGTGCAATGGCACCCGTCTCATCGTCAAATACTGTAACAACCTCATCATTGCTGAAGTAATAACAGGTTCAGCAGAAGGACACATAGGGCTCTATTCATAAAACTTCTGAGTCGAAAAAAATCCTGGAGGTAAAATACCGCAGCGGTATTTTACACTTCTGGGTGGTCATTCAAAAAAATCTTGAAAGCTGCGATGCAAGAGCGGAGATCTCCCGCTGAAAGCTGGCGGTAAGCTGTCGGAAGGCATGCGGAAACACTTCAGCCGGCAGAGTCCCTCCGTGCACTGCTCTCTCTGGGAGGTCTGTCCGATTCACTTGTATGTAATCCGCAAAATCAGAGGAAGCGGTATTTCCCGTCCACATACCGCTTCCTCTAAACTTCATGAATGGCCATTTTGTTACTTTTTTCTAGATAAATCTAGAAAAACACTGGAGAGGGCGGAAATTTCTCGCTCTGCTGGGGGATCATAGATTTTCATGCGGGAACAGCTTTTATGAATGCCCACTTTGCTAAATGGACGGGAAAATCCGCTGTTTTGAGCGGAAAACTTGCGGTAAGGTTTTATGAATAGAGCCCACAATGGGCTCTATTCTCAATGAGTTCCGCATGAGTTAAATTACGTAGTGATAAACACCGACCAAAATATCTTCATTTCGAAATTCACAATTTTTTTCTCCCTAAATTACCTCATGAGGTAAAAGTGAGGTAAAAGTGTGGTAATTACCTCAAAATTCATCTCCAATTTGAGATTCTCAATTGAAAAGTTGGTGTTAATTAAGGATTTTTTTTATCACCTACAAATGGTAGGTGATAATGATCACTTCTCTGCTGTTGGACTTTATAGATGGAGCCTTTTGAGCATTGTTTGCTTGAGTTCATGTAAATTTTACATAGAAGGCAGAGAAGACCAGTGTGTCTAATCTGAAGGCGCACTTTCACACCTCGTACAGTCTTTTAGATGATTTAATAGATGCCGAGGAGGAAATTCCTCTCTGCTCTAAAAGATAAGCAACAGCATAAACCCTTTAAAGAAAAACATTCTTTGTTACAGCTGATACAAATCTAACAAAAAATCTGCAGTGTATGTACTTCCTGCTTTCATGGAAGCAGACATAGGGTTAACATCCTGTGTTTACACATTAGCTGCTCTGCTGAGGCAGCCAGCTGGCACAGCTGAGAGCTCAAATTACAGTTGTGATTATTCACAGATGAGGGGGAATTACACAGGCTAAATTATATACATACGGGGTGCATTTATATATGTTTTCCTTCTGACCTGTGCAAGAGTTGAGGTCCCACTTTAAATGTGACAGGCTTTCCTGGGTCGTCTCTGTGTAATGGGTGACAAGTATATGGGCTGCCCTACAGTGGTCAAAAAGCTTTATTTCCGTACATATTACTGACAGTTTTATCACCTGTTTTACCGCACTTTTATCAAACATTTATCACACTTGGTAAAATTTTAGTGAATACTCACTATTTTCACTATTTTTAGTGAATTATAACTGGAGGTAATTTTTCACCCAAAAAAGAGTTACCACACATGGTTTTGTGAATAGAGCCCATAGTCTTTATTCCCCGTATGGATTTGACTCCTTCATCCACTGATTTATCCTTTATCTTAAACAAACACGAAAATTTCCAGTAACATTAGCCTTTGCCATGACAATTAATAAAGCTCAGGGGCAAACCTTGGAAAAAGCTGGCATTTATTTGCCAGAACCGGTATTCAGCCATGGCTAGTAATATGTAGCATTAACGAGTTAGGAGTTTTTCTGATGTTGTGGTGAAGGTTGTAGAAGGCCCTGACCAAGGCAAACTATTGGCAGACTCTAAGGTCTGGTGCACACCAAAAACCGCGTGCAGACCCGCAAAATGCTAGCGGTTTTTGAAATGCTTTTTCCTATTCTGAAGCTTTTTAGCTAGCGTTTTGCGGTTTTGGGTAGTGTTTTGTGTAGCAGATTTCATATATTGTTACAGTAAAGCTGTTACTGAACAGCTTCTGTAATAAAGACGCCTGCAAAACCGCTCTAAACTGGCGTTTTTCAGAGCGGTTTGCGGTTTTCCTATACTTTACATTGGAGGCAGAAACGCCTCCGAAATCCCAAAAATGCTGCAGCCCGGGAGTATGCGTTTCTGCAAAACGCCTCCCACTCTGGTGTGCACCAGCCCATTGAAATACATTACCCGTGCGTTTCCACAGCCGCAATCGGCTGTAAAAACGCAACAAAGTCCGCTCGGTGTGCACCAGCCCTGACAGTATATTCACAAGGAATGTTGTCTATAAAGAAATGTTATAGAAATTTGAAGTAAACTAAAACAAGAACAGTTATTTCAAAAACTTGTCATTTTCTATATTTATGATTGTTACAAAGGTTTGCACTTAAGCAACATTATTTACTTTAACTATATTATTTTGTTTACTATATCATTAAACTCTTGAGGACTAGAGGTGTATAACCCCCTAGTGATCAGGCAATTTTCTACAATGCGGCCCTTCACAACTTTAACAGTTTATTGCTCAGTCATACAACTTAGCACCCAAATTAATTTTACCCCCTTTTCTTCTCACTAATAGAGCTTTCTTTTGGTGATATTTGATTGCTGCTGTGATTTTTATTTTTTTCTATCAATTAAAAATGACCATTTTTCAACCTCCCCCCCCCCCCCACCCTATTTCTTTTATTCCCCCCTAAATTAGCCCTAGACTACGTTACATACACTATGCATTACATACATAGGCATATGCCTATGATAGGGATCATATTGTGGGCCACTCTGAGGGACAGTTAAGTGACAAGGCAGTTTTTTGTACAGTGCTGTGCTAGATCGCTGTGCTGTACACTTTTTTTTTACCATTTTAAGTGTAAATAACAGCCTGCCAGCTCCAATCGTCAGCTGGCAAGCTGATCTCTGTGCTCCGCTGTGTTGACTGCAGGGAACATGTGCTCAAGCGAGTGCTTGTTCCCTGCAAATCTCGCCTCTCGAGATGACGCCATAAGGTGTCCAGGAGGAACAACAGAGCGATTCTGCGGTCACCACTCTGCGTTAGGCAGTCGCAGAGTGGTTAAAAAAAACATTATTTGAAAAGTGATTTTTTTTTAAATTAAACTTCTTTAATATATCTAAAGAATAAAATAAAAAAGGTAGGAAAGAAGCATAGGGATGTCCATTACCCTTGCATTGAAAAAAGTCCCCATTGATGTAACGGGCTTAATGTCTAGTTAATTTAATAAAATTCCAGACATAAGCACATCTGCTGTACTTCTTTTGAAGTCACTACGTGAGATGTTTTATTCACATTCAATACTTTTTCCACATGAAACAAAGTGACACCTCAGACTTCATAAGTAATGGACACAGATGTCAAAATGAAAGAGTAAATAGTAGAAATTACATATTCGTAGCTGTTTTGCCATGTTTACTCTGCTATTGTTATGTGTATTTCAGATCATGCCTTTCACAGATTCTTGTGAAAATGATTTCTGTTGTATCAGGGTGATATAATTGAAATAAAGAATTTCCACCATATATGAAAAAATACAAATTATTTTCGCGAACATTTTCTCAAAATTGAAAATGCCATTTTTGATGTGACATGGTCCACATGGTTTACTGTTTAACCTTGTTGCATTGTGGGAAGTAACAGCTGTTTCCAACTGCCAAGCAACCAGTATCTCCATCTGCAGAATGTTCAAGTATAATAAAATAGGTGCCACCACTCATCTGGTATATTGTGAAAAATATCTTTATTGGTACAAAAGTGCTAGAGTAAATAATGCTAAAACCATACAGCAGGACTTCACTAAAGAGGGTGGTAAGAATCCTGAATAGGTAAATCCTGCTGTGTCAGGGAAAGATTGCCATTGGTTTCTGCTGCCTGAAGCTTTGTTTGATGCGGACTGGACCCTTGATTAGGATATAGCCTAATAGGACATACCAAGAACACTGCAATTTATTCATTCTACCCACTTACACCCACAAGAGTTGCAAGGAGACTCCTGGTACCGGTACCTGGTATGAGTGGTGAGGAGGGAATGAGAGGCGCAGTGTGATTGGTGGTGTGGGAGCACTCCATTTTTAAGTGGTTTTAGCATTATTTACTCCAGCACTTTTGTACCAATAAAGATATTTTTCACAATATACCAGATGAGTGGTGGCACCTATTTGATTATACTTGGTTATCCTACACAAGTGACGCCACTCCTGCTATCAGCAGTTTTCTGGTCACACAACGTGGTTGAGGTTGTGCAAAACCTAAATTGACCTCTGCAGAATGTTCATTCTGAGGGGGAGATTTATCAACGCATTGCCAACAGTTTTTTCTTCTTAATCTGTTCTAGGGAGAACAGTTCTGCATCATAATAAGAACCTTCTTAAATCCTAGGTAGTAGTGGCAATTAATCATCAATTTCTAGAGCTGCACTACAGTTAAGAAACGTGCAAACTCATCCCTAAACTGGTGCAGATAAAGAAGTCATTGATAGCAGTTCTACAGATGTAGAACTGCTGGCTAGACATGATTGCAGAATGCAGACTTGACATGATTTGTGATGTGCTCCTCCCCCTGCTGAATTCCTGTTCGAGAGTAGAGATGGCGTGAACCTCCGACTTTCGGTTCGCGAACTCCGTTCGCGAACCTTTGCGGAAGGTTCGGTTCGCGTAAAAGTTTGCGAACCACAATAGACTTCAATGGGGAGGCGAACTTTGAAAAATAGAAAAAATTATGCTGGCCACAAAAGTGATGGAAAAGATGTTTCAAGGGGTTTAACACCTGGAGGGGGGCATGGCGGAGTGGGATACATGCCCAAAGTCCCGGGGAAAAATCTGGATTTGACGCAAAGCAGCGTTTTAAGGGCAGAAATCACATTGAATGCTAAATTGCAGGCCTAAAGTGCTTTTTGCGTAGTGACGGCCGTGCTGGACTGGTGCGCACCGTGGCCAGAGTGTAGGCCGTGGCGTTTTTCAAGCCCATATGGTCACCGGGCTGTGGTAGCTCAATGATAGAACAACAGTGACTGTCCAGCTGATCAAATTTGGTCTGACCACAATGAAGCAACGACCTTATAATCTTTTGTGTGCCACCCCCACCCGAGACACTCAAATAACCGGCGGTCATTGTTTCATTGTGATACCCAAGCCCCTTCACCGCGGCAAGGTAATGATCACGAAGGGGGATGGGCACATGTACATGCCTTTTGTTTTTTGTTGCAGCCGCCCGCAGTGCAGCCAGAAAAATTAGCCAGGCATGTACACGCACCAGAAAGATTAGTGTAGCTGCTAGCAGCGGCCTTAAAAATTCAGGAATCCGCCTAGAGTCCTGGACCCTGTTGGTGGTGGCGGAGAAAGCAAGCGGCCTGCAGGCAGAGATGCTGTGTGTGGGGACTGACTTAGTCTTCGGTCGTGCAGTAGCGCTCCGTGATCCATCCCTCATTCATTTTGATAAAGGTCAGGTACTGAACACTGTCGTGACTTAGGCGACTTCTCTTCTCAGTAACTATGCCTCCAGCTGCACTGAAGGTCCTTTCTGACAGGACGCTTGCAGCAGGGCAAGAGAGAAGTTGTATGGCAAATTGGGACAGCTCTGGCCACAGGTCAAGCCTGCGCAACCAGTAGTCCAAGGGTTCATCATCGCAGTGTCTACATCTACACTCAAGGCCAAGTAGTCGGCTACCTGCCGGTCCAGGCGTTGGTGGAGGGTGGATCCGGAAGGACTATGGCGAGGAGTTGGACTAAAGAACGTCCGCATGTCCGACATCACCCTGAGATCGCTGGAGCGTCCTGTCCTTGCCTGCGTAGACTTGGGAGGAGGAGGGTTACTGCCAGTGGTACCTTGATTGCGTTGTGCAGCCACATCACCCTTAAACGCATTGTAAAGCATCATCGACAGCTTGTTCTGCAAGTGCTGCATCTTTCCGCCTTGTGTTGAGTTGGTAACAGGTCCGCCACTTTGTGCCTGTACCGAGGGTCTAGTAGCGTGGCCACCCAGTACAGGTCATTCGCCTTGAGTTTTTTGATACGGGGTACCCTCAACAGGCTGGACAACATGAAAGAGGACATCTGCACAAAGCTGGATGCAGACGTACTCTCCATCTCCTCTTGCTCTTCCTCAGTGACGGGATGCAACTCCTCTTCCTCCCCCAGCCACGAACAATACCACGGGAACGTGGAGCAGCAGAAGCCCCCTGTGATGGCTGCCACGGTTGTTCTTCTTCCGCCGCCTCTTCCTCCTCCACAGAAACACCTTCCTCATCATCACCATCATCAGAGTCTGACTCCTCTCCTTCCCCACACGACTCCTCTTCTCCCTCCTCCTCCTCCCCCCTCTGTGCTGCCGCAGGTGTTGTGGAAACATCGGGTTCGGGTGTAAATGGCTCCCACGACTCCTGCTGCCATAACTCTTCTTGTTCACACTCCTCCACAGCTGTATCCACCACTCTACGCACGGCACGCTCCAGGAAGTAGGCGTAGGGGATCAAGTCGCTGATGGTGCCCTCATCGCGACTCACCAGTTTGGTCACCTCCTCAAAGGGCTCCATGACCCTGCATGCATTTCGCATCAGTGTCCAGTTGTTGGGCCACAACATCCCCATCCTCCCAGATTGTGTCCTTGTACTGTAATGATACAGGTACTGGGTGACGGCTTTCTCCTGGTCTAGCAGGCGAGAGAACATCAGCAGGGTGGAATTCCAGCGAGTCGGGCTATCGCAAATCAAGCGTCTCACCGGCAAGTTGTTTCTACGCTGAATGTCCGCAAAGCGTGCCATAGCCTTGTAAGAGCACCTGAAATGCCCACACAACTTCCTGGCCTGCTTCAGGACGTCCCCTAAGCCTGGGTACTTAGGCACAAATCTTTGCACGACCAGGTTCAGCACATGTGCCATGCAGGGTATGTGTGTCAGCTTTCCCAAATTCAATGCAGCAATGAGATTGCTGCCGTTGTCACACACCACGTTGCCGATCTCAAGCTTGTGCGGGGTCAGCCATTGCTCCACCTGTTTGTTAAGAGCAGCCAGGAGAGCTGCTCCAGTGTGACTCTCCGCTTTCAGGCAAGACATGTCTAACACTGCGTGACACCGTCGTACCTGGCTTGCAGCATAGGCCATTGGGTGCTGGGGCTGTGTAGCTGGAGAGGAGATCGCGGCACCAGCCAAGGAGGAGGAGGAGGATGACGACAGCGAAGCGGTGGTAGCAGGTGGAGAGGAGGTGGCGGGAGGCCTGCCTGCAAGCCGTAGAGGTGTGACAAGTCGGTCTGCTGCGCAGCCACGTACTCCCTGTTTGCTGCCATCGGTCACCAGGTTGACCCAATGGGCTGTGTATGTAATGTAGTGGCCCTGCCCGTGCGTGGCAGACCAGGCATCCGTGGTCAGGTGGACCCTTGACCCAACGCTGTGTGCCAGAGATGACACCACTTGCCTTTCAACTGCACGGTACAGTTTGGGTATGGCCTTTTGTGAAAAATAATTGCGGCCTGGTATCTTCCACTGCGGTGTACCAATGGCCACAAACTTACAGAAAGCCTCCGACTCCACCAGCTTGTATGGTAATAGCTGGCGAGCTATTAGTCCTGCCACGCCAGCTGTCAGACGCCGGGCAAGAGGGTGACTGGCAGACATTTGCTTCTTACGCTCAAATACTTCCTTCACGGACAGCTGGGTACTGCTGTGGGCAGAGGAGAAGAAACCGCTGAAGGGAAGAGGCGGTGTGGAGGAGGGTGGCTGTGAAGGTGCAAGGTAGAAAGTGGATGAAGACGATGCACCTGAAGGAGGAAGAGGAGAAGGAGGGTGGCTTGTCTTTTGAGGGGTGCTGCTTTTTCTCAGGTGTTCTTGCCCTAGCTGTTTGTGCCTTCTCTCCAGGTGCCTTCGTAAGGCACTTGTCCCTACGTGAGAGTTGGCCTTTCCACGGCTCAATTTTTGCTGGCAGAGACAACAGATGGCTTTGCTCCGATCTGAGACACACACGTGAAAAAAATTCCAAACCGTGGAGCCCCCCTGGGGTGATGGCGCTACGGTGGCATCAGCAGCTGACATTGAAGGGCATGTTGGCTGGCTAGCCATAGCTGGTGATACATGGCGCCGGACACTGCCCCCAGCTGTTTCTGAGGATGAGCTCCCTCTGCTTCTATCATGGAGTCGTCTCCTCCTACGCCTCTCTGACTCTTCCTCTAAACTGTCCCCCTGGTCATCTCCTCTACCCGGAACATATGTGATATCCGTATAATCGTCATCATAATCCTCCTGGCCAGCTTTGCTTTCCTCAGACACCTCCTCAACTGCACCAACTTCAGGTGGTTCATCATCCCCCTCCTCACACATTACATCCATACTATCGCCACCTAACTCAGACGTATGAGGTGGTGTACCTGTGCCTTCTTCTTGTTGTTGCAGTAGTGGGTGTGAATCAGTGATTTCACCACCACCACCAAATAACTCCTGCGAAGTGTCAACTGCAGCGGATGTAGTGCTGGTGGCTGCGGGAGATGAGGTGTTCTGTGTTAAATAGTCAAGCACGTCCTGATCGAGGGAAGTGATGGCACATGCCTTCTTCTGAGCACTGTATTTTGGGCCAGGTCCGCACGAAATCACAGCAACACCACCTCGCACAGACCTGCCGGTGCCTGTTGGCCTTCCTCTGGGTCTGCCTCTACCTCTTCCTCTACCTGGTTTGTCCATTTTGTCCATCTCGGGGGGATGCTAGGTATATGCAGTGAGGTGGGTTCACTCAACACAACAGGTAGTTAGATGCAGTGAGGTGGGTTCACTGAACAGTAAAGGTACTTAGATGCAGTGAGGTGGGTTCACTGAGCACAACAGGTAGTAAGATGCAGTGAGCTGGGTTCACTGAACAGTAAAGGTACTTAGATGCAGTGAGGTGGGTTCACTCAACGCAACAGGTAGTTGGATGCAGTGAGCTGGGTTCACTGAACAATAAAGGTACTTAGATGCAGTGAGGTGGGTTCACTCAACACAAAAGGTAGTTGGATGCAGTGAGCTGAGTTCACTGAACAATAAAGGTACTTAGATGCAGTGAGCTTGGTTCACTGAATACAACAGGTAGTAAGATGCAGTGAGCTGGGTTCACTGAACAGTAAAGGTACTTGGATGCAGTGAGGTGGGTTCCCTAAACACAACAGGTAGTTAGATGCAGTGAGCTGGGTTCACTGAACACAAAGCTAGGTATATGCAGTGATGAGGTGGGTTAAGTAAACACAACAGGTACTGGGTATATGCAGTACTGGGCAGTACAATGTGCAGCTCCCTGTCACACACACAGGTAGTCACTAAATGTGCTGGGCTGCTGGCAGTGGCACACACACTATCAATTAGCAAGGCTGTGCATGCAACAAAAGTGTCAGTTTGACACACAGAAAAAGAAAAAAGTACAGGATGAGCTCTGAAAAGAGCTATTGAGGGGTGCTATAAAAGCAATAACAATCAGCCAGGAGCAAGCTAAGCAGCCAAGAACCTAACTAATCTGTCCCTAGAAGAACAAGTCTGCAGCAGCTGTCCCTAGTCTGCCTCTACTCTCTAGCAGGCACACGAGTGAGGCTAATGGCCGCCGCAGCCTGCCTTATATAAGGGGGGGGGGGGGGGGGGCTCCAGGGCTTAGTGTAGCCTGAATGGCCACAAAGTGCCTGCTGACTGTGATGCAGAGGGTCAAAGTTAACCCTCATAGTGCATTATGGGGCGAATCGAACTTCCGCAAAAAACCCCAAAGTTCGCCTGGAACCGTTCGCAGGCGAACCGTTCGTGACATCTCTATTCGAGAGCCTGCTGCTGTCAATACAGCAGGTGGGTTGGTTACCTCAGCAACAGCAATTCCCCTCACACACTGCACTGAGACCTTCCTAGCTCCTCCTATTATACAACAGTTTTAGAAGGAATCTGCACTGTCTAATGATTTCTTAAGATGCCTGAGAAAGTTCTGGATGGATTTCTAAAAACCTACTAATATTTTGTCTCACACTCTTGATAAATCTGGCCCTGTGAGTTCTATGCACAGGGATGCATCTGCCAGTACTAAAGATGTTGCCATCTGTTATACATTTAAGAATGTAAATTGGGGTGAGGAAAGATTTGGGCAATGGGCAAACATTGACTAAATACTTTATAAATGAATATTGTAAAAAAAAAATACAATTTACATTATTTTCACTATAGTTCCTCTTTAAGGTAGACCCTGTGTGTTTTTATAGAGAACAGCCTGTAACATTTTCCATTATCTTCAATTAATGAGCCAGTGTAATTTGAGCTGTCAGCTCTCTGCTGACTGCTGAATTCTGAGCTAATATGTAAACACAGGAGGTTAACCCTTTCTGTGTTCCAAGCAAACCAGGAAGTAACCACACTGCAGCACCTCTGTGGAAGTTCTGTAAATTGTAATGAAGACATGTTTTTCTTTAAAGGTTATTATGTTGATGCTTATCTTTTAGAGCAGAGAGGAAGTTCTGAGTTCAGGTCCGCTTTAAAGGGGAACTTCAGCCTAAACAAACATACTGTCATCAAGTTACATTAGTTATGTTAATTAGAATAGATAGGTAATATAATCTCTTACCCTCCCTGTTTTAAAAGAACAGGCAAATGTTTGTGATTAATGGGGGCTGCCATCTTTGTCATGGGGGCAGCCATCTTTTTGGTTGAAAGGAGGTGACAAGGAGCAGGAGAGACAGTTTCAACTATCCTGTGTCCTGATTACCCCTCCCAGCTGCACACGCTAGGCTTCAAATGTCAAATTCAAAATGTAAAAAAAAAAATTGCACCAAAACAGCAGAACGAGAACAACAAAATCAGAAATCCCATCATGCTTTGCACAGCATCAAGGGAAAAAAGCCCGGGCAGTTTTCTTCTGTGCAGCTAAAAATGAGGCTTGTATAATAGAAACAAAGTTCTGATGCTGTGAAACTGTTAAAGAAACACAATGCCTTTTCAGTGCTGCTGAGTCGATTTTTAGTCCAGAGGTTCACTTTAAGGACTAGAGTGATAATGTAACACTCTCAGGGCCCATTCACATTAGAAGCGCTTTTCTGAGCATTTTGCGATTGATTAGCGTTTTTAAAATCGCTCCCATTTACATTCATTTAAATTGTGGTAAAAATCGCGGAAAAATCATGACAATTTTTCTGTGATTTTTTTTACCACGATTTTAATGAAAGTGAATGGGAGCGATTTTAAAAATGCTAATCAATCACAAAACGCTCAGAAAAATGCTTTTAGTGTGAATGGGCCCTCACTGGCTTCGACACAAGTGGCATAGGCGTTAAAAAACAGGCGTTAGAACACAGGCACAAAGAGAGAAGGGAGAGGAAACAGGTAAGGACTAAAAAAAAAAAAAAAAAACCTTCAACCAATATTGCGGTTTTTTTGCATTGGTTAGAATGTGCTAACACGTTGTGGTGTAGTCTTTAAGTTTTGAGGACTCCACCCCAGCTTCACTCACTCCCCCTCCCCTCCTCCCCCTCCTCCCCCCCACCCCAACTTTACTCACTCCCCCTCCTCCACCCCAACTTACTCACTCCCCCTCCTCCACCCCTCCCCCTCTTCCACCCCAGCTACACTTACTCCCGAACGTCACTCACTCTCCCGTTTCATCTTTTACCACCATAGTTTACTTTAAATAAATTTTCCCCACACAATAGTCATCATGTTGGACAATGCAGTACAGTGTACATCCTGCAGCATGTATGCATGCCTTGATCAGCGGATTGAGGGTGTTTACTGTTGCCCTGGATGTGTGCGTGTTGCTCGGTTAGAGGCGGAAGTCGCAGAGCTAAATAAGCATCTCGCAACACTGAGACGCATACACAACATGGAGATGAGCTTGGATCTCACGATCCAGACACTTGATGGAACCCTTGAAGATGAGGTGGGTGGAGTAAAGCCGGAGCAAGAAGCAGAGGTAGCCGCTAGTTGGGTCACAGTTAGAAGGGGTAGGGGAAAAAGTGGCAGGGAGGCTAGTCCCGAGTTGTCCCTCACTAATAAGTATGCTTGTTTGCGTAATATTGGTGAGGACGACTCTGGAGTAGCAATGCTGCAGCAGGATGTGCTCCTTAGCAACCAAAGGGCAGACTGCTGTAACGAGAAAGGGAATAGGAGTGCAGCTAAGGCTAGACAGGTACTGGTGGTAGGGGATTCAATTATTAGGCGCACAGACAGGGTAATCTGTCGAAGAAACCGTGAATGCCGTACAGTCTGTTGCCTCCCGGGTGCTCGGGTTCGGCATATAGCGGAAAGAATTGACAGATTATTGGGTGGGGCTGGGGAAGACCCGGCTGTCATGGTACACATTGGCACCAATGACAAAGTTAGTGGGAGATGGAAGGTCCTCAAAAATGATTTTCAGGTACTTGGAGATAAACTTAAAGCAAGGACCTCCAAGGTGGTGTTCTCTGAAATACTGCCAGTGCCACGTGCTACATCTGAGAGACAGAGGGAGCTTAGGGAGTTAAATAAGTGGCTGAGAAATTGGTGTAGGAAGGAAGGGTTTGGGTTCCTGGAGAACTGGGCAGACTTTGCAGTCGGCTACAGGTTCTACAGCAGGGACGGGCTGCACCTTAATGGGGAGGGTGCAGCTGCATTGGGGGAGAAGATGGCTAAACGGTTGGAGGAGATTTTAAACTAGGATCTGGGGGGAGGCGGGAGGATAAAGTCTCAACATATAGACAAGATAAGGTAAAAAGACAGTGGGAGCCTAACATTATGGGGGGTGGAGAGGGGGGTGGGGACAGTGTAAAGATTAAGGAGGTTGGTAAAACTTCAAGTAGCCCATTTCAGGTAAACAAAATTGGTAAATGTGGTGGTAAAAATATAAAGTGCATGATAACCAATGCTCGGAGCCTTGCAAATAAAATAGATGAACTAGAGTTCATTCTGAATGACAAAGGCTATGACATTGTGGGAATAACCGAGACATGGATGGATGAAAGTCATGACTGGATAGCCAATTTAAAAGGATACAATGTGTTCAGGAGGGATAGAACAGGGAAAAAAGGTGGAGGGGTTTGTCTCTTTGTTAAGAATTCTTTTACAGCTGTCCTCAACGATGAGATGGAGGAAGATTGCGAAGATGTGGAGTCCGTTTGGGTAAATATTCATGGTGGAAATAAAAGTTGCCAATTGCTTATTGGGGTATGCTACAGACCACCTCATATTAATGAAGCTGCAGAACTGCAATTACTACAGCAAATTGAAAAAGCGGCAAGTAAAAATGAGGTCATAGTTATGGGCGACTTCAACTTTCCAGACATTGACTGGGGTATTGAGGCTACCCATTCTGGTAAAAGCAGCAGATTTCTGGCAGCACTACAGGACAATTACTTGACTCAAATGGTAACGGAACCAACTAGGGGGAATGCGTTACTGGATCTGATCATTTCGAATAGACCAGATAATGTATCAAATGTGCAGGTTCAAGAACATTTGGGAAATAGTGATCACAACATGATAACGTTTGATCTGGTGACTGATAGGCCACGGGGCAGCGGGACCACTAAAACTATGAATTTTAGAAAAGCAAAGTTCAATCAAATCAGGCAGGCACTAAGTTTGGTGAACTGGGATAATGTACTACAAGGGGAGGACACTGAAGGGAAATGGCAAGCTTTTAAACGTATTCTCAATCAATATTGTAGTATGTATATCCCATATGGAAACAAAATGTCTAGGAATAAAAAAAGGCCTCTATGGATGAATAGAAAGGTTAAAGATAAAATGAAGAGGAAAAAGAATGCCTATAAGGTCCTAAAACAGGAGGGGACCGAGACTGCACTAAGCAATTATAAGGAGTGCAATAAAAATTGTAAAAAAGAAATTAGGCTGGCAAAGATCGAAGCTGAAAATCAAATCGCTAGGGATATCAAATCTAACCCAAAAAAGTTTTACAAGTACATCAACTCTAAAAAAAGAAAGGTTGACTGTATAGGACTCCTAAAGGATGAGGGTGGGAACTCAATGGTGGATGACCAAGGTAAGGCAGAGTTATTAAATGCTTTCTTTGCTTCTGTCTTTACAAAGGAAACAGCACTGTTGCAAATTACAGAGGCGGAAGAGTCTCAATCTTCTAACTGTAATATTAAATACTTAACGCAGGAAGAAGTAAAGGCAAGACTAAATAAATTAAAAATAGACAAGGCACCTGGCCCGGATGGCATGCATCCTCGGGTCCTAAGGGAATTAAGTTCAGTTATAGATAAACCCCTTTATCTTATCTTTTGTGACTCTCTTGCAACTGGCAGAGTCCCAGTGGATTGGCGTACAGCCCACGTTTTCCCATTATTTAAGAAGGGCAAAAAATCAGATCCAGGAAATTATAGACCTGTAAGCTTAACATCAGTTGTATGCAAACTATTTGAGGGGTTACTAAGAGATACTATACATGACTTCATAGTAGAAAATAATCTTATTTCTCAGCATCAACATGGGTTTACTAAAGACAGGTCCTGTTTGACTAACATGCTCAGCTTTTATGAGGTAGTGAATGCTAATATGGATATTGGGAATGCTGTAGATGTGATATACTTAGACTTTGCTAAGGCATTCGACACTGTTCCCCACAAAAGTCTGGTGCAAAAGATGAGGATGCAAGGACTGGGGAAGAGTCTGTGTGCTTGGATAGGGAACTGGCTAATGGACAGAAAACAAAGAGTTGTGGTCAATGGATCATACTCAAAATGGGAGACTGTTAGCAGTGGGGTCCCACAGGGGTCTGTACTGGGTCCAGTGCTCTTCAATTTATTTATTAATGACCTAGTGGATACAGTAGTGAGCAATGTTGCTATTTTTGCAGATGATACAAAATTGTGCAGAATCATCAACTCTGAGGAAGATAGTGTTATATTGCAACAGGATCTGGATAGGATGGCTATATGGGCACATACATGGCAGATGAAATTCAATGTTGACAAATGTAAAGTCATGCATTTTGGTCGTACCAATGGTCTAACACCATACAAAATAAATGGGATACAGTTGGGGACATCAAACTTGGAGAAGGACTTAGGAGTACTCATCGACAACAAGTTAAATAATCGTACTCAATGCCAAGCCGCTGCAGCTAAAGCTAACAAAATTTTGGGATGCATTAAAAGGGAAATAAAAACTCGAGATGCTAGCATAATATTGCCCCTGTTTAACTCTCTAGTAAGGCCACATCTGGAATATGGAATTCAGTTCTGGGCACCACATTACAAAAAAGATATTGCAGTTTTAGAGCAGGTGCAGAGACGAGCAACAAAATTGATACGTGGGATGGAAGGTCTCACTTACCAAGAAAGGTTAGATAAACTGGGTTTATTTAGTCTAGAGAAAAGACGCCTTAGAGGAGATCTAATTAACATGTATAAATACATCAGAGGGCAATATAATAGCTTGGCGGATGAGCTTTTTGTCCCTAGGCCTTCTCAAAGGACTAGAGGACATGATCTGCGCATGGAGGAAAAACGTTTTAGCCATTTATTTAGGAAAGGGTTCTTTACAGTAAGAGTGATTAAGATGTGGAATGCATTGCCACAGGAAGTCGTTATGGCAAACTCTATACCTGCATTTAAAGGGGGCTTAGATGCTTTCCTTGCGTTGAATGACATCCATGGCTACAATTACTAGGTAATGCCAATGATGTTAATCCAGGGATTTTATCTGATTGCCATCTGGAGTCGGGAAGGAATTTTTACCTCGTAAGGGTTTTTTCGCCTTCCTCTGGATCAACAGGGATATGTGAGGGAGCAGGCTGGAGTTGTACTTTGTACTGGTTGAACTCGATGGACGTATGTCTTTTTTCAACCAAAGTAACTATGTAACTATGTAACTGAAAATGTATCACAAAACCTTACTAAGGACAGTGTTACATTTCATGTTATGTCATCTCCTGCCTGCTGGTGGTGGTATTGAGTTGGACTGCCTTGGACTTCCACTATCCACCAGCAGGTGGCTTATCATTGCATACAAGGACTTGCAGTTCTTTGTCTGGCCTGCAGAGGCCTCTAAAAGAATTCTGATCACTTACCACCAGCTGCTTCCTGTTACATGGACTATATAAGACTGTCTCTTCCTCCAAACAATTGCCAGAACTTCCTTCCCTGTAGGTCCGAGTTCCTGGTCATACCTGTTACCTGATTCCTGATCTTTGTACCCTGTTTACCTGATCTGACAACTTGTCGCTGAACCTTGCTTGTCCTGACTTTGCTTATGTTTACTCCTCTGTACCTCGTATGTATCTGATTACCCGTTGCTGACCCTAATACTCTGTCTTGTTTTGCCTTTGCTTATTCCCTGTGATACCGTACAGATTTGTATATATTGTATATATATTCACCTTTATTTACACTAGTTAGACTGGTTTGCATGTTCTCATTGATTGCTGATCACCTGTATATAGTTGCGGTGTATGGGGGTTGCATATGTTTGCATCATATTTGCATTATTGTATATACTTGTCACTGCATGCCCCTGGCTGTTTGTACATAGCTTGCTGTGCATGTGGTTGCATCTTATTTGCATGCACCATACAGTTTACAATAAACACCTTTGTACACTACTGGTACAGTCTCAGTGTTTCTGCAAACTGTGGTCATTCCTTGCAATACCTGTTTGTTTCCTAACACACAGGTTCTTTAGTCAGTTCACACTTACAATGCAGAATGATGTTTTGTGATAAGTTTTCACTTACTTTCTTATCACTGCCATGTTAGTGAAATGTGGCCATTACTTCTTTGTGGAGTGCATGCTGGTCCTAATGTTGATCTTTATATATATATATATGTAGCAACATCCCTTTCCCTGTTGACGGCACCAAATCTAGGCATTAGCCATACGATATGCAGAATTCTAAAACCCATTGAAATGTACTTCTCTACACCTTTACATCATCAATTTGAATAGAGAGCAGCCTTGCAAACATACATAATACATTGCATTACATGAACAATAAATGGAATAGATTTCTCTATGAAAAGTTGTTAATGATCCTAGCTAATGTCTATAACAGGGCAATAATTGCATCAATTTTCAGAACACGGGCAGTGCAAGTTTTCGGTAGTGTGCATAAATATTGTGTTTACCATTTTCCTGAATATCAATTTAGTAAGGGATACAGAAGAACACTTCTGGCACTCTCCCGTTTGGTGATTTATAGCATCATTTGTATGTGTGGATTTTAACAGTGTACCTGGGGAATTGAGAGTGAGGAGATGTCATTTTATTATGCCTGAAGTGTTATGAACTGGAGTAATGCCTTTCAAAGCAGAGCTGAAAAATCCAAACTCTTGTCTATTCCATTTTGCAGAGAACGCATACACCTTCATGTTTAATGAACTTTCCGTTGACTCAAAATTTGTTTCAATTCTCAGAGCTCATTTTCCATGGCAGATCACGAGAACTGAGTTCTTCATAAGAGGTAGATGAGAAGAGCTAAAAACAAAGAATGAACTGCAGGCATAGTGATGCGGTGGCATAATAGGTTATTGACTGCCCTGTAAAGTATAGAAACCTATTTATGTCTGTCAGCCCCTAAATCTGCTGAATCCAATTTGCAGAACAATCCAAACCACTTCCCTAGTGTATCGGGAGACCGCTGAGATGAAAGAATTCATGGGATCGTCATAGAGCTGCAGCTGCTATTCATAGAACTATATGTTGTTGGCATTCCTTAAAGCGGACCTGAACTCAGAACGTCCTCTCTGCTCTAAAAGATAAGCAACAATATAACAACATTAAAAAATTCGGTACTTACGTATTATCCCATTTAGCAGAATGGCTCGGCAACTAGACAGGCTGAAAAAGTCTGCATTCTGTTACTTGATCAGCTGATTCACCACGGATCAGCCGTTGCTCCGTTCCCCACAGCTTTTGGTCTGTCCTCTGGCTGGACAGCCCAGCATTTCTCCACTATGTCACTGACGGCTCTGCTGAAGTCCCCAATCTTGCACAAGTTCCTCAGGGCCAGCAGTACATTAGTCGGCATCAGGTCCTGGTACAGGAAGCACAGCCCGGCCACGACGTAAGTATATTATTACTCGGGCCAGCAACAGGACTTCTCGTGCATTTCTCTATGGAATCCATCCTGACCAGTCTGTGCAGCTGTATATAGAATCCACAGTGGCGACCCGGAGCCGTAGCTGAGTCAGTATGCAGCTACTCCATGATGATGGTGCCAGGGTTTCCGGGGCACAAGGTGCTAGCGGCCATCACACGAACCACGTGCGGGTGACACAGGCGGGTGCAGTTCAGCTTGGCCGGGATGTCAGGCAGTTCTTGCTGCAGCGCTACGTATTAGCCAATCTAGCAGAATGGCTCGGCAGTGACTTCGGGACACGCCACAACACCGCGCCGTGAGGAAAGCTGTGGGGAACATAGTAACAGAGTGCAGACTTTTTCAGCCTGTCTAACTGCCGAGCCGTTCTGCTAGACGGGATAATACGCAAGTACCAAAAATTCTTTGTTACAGCTGATACAAATCCTGTAATAAATCTGCAGCGTGTCTACTTCATACTTTCACGGAAGCAGACAAAGGGTTAACATCCTTTCTGTGCTGACACAGCCGTGAGATCAAATTACACTTGTGATTACTTACAGATGAGTGCAAATTAGACAGACTGTTCTCTCTAAAAAGACAGTGCATTTCTCTCAGTTTTCCTTGTGTCCCGTGCAAGTGTTCAGGTCCACTTTAAAGTAAACCTGTGTGAAATTCTGTCATTTACACATGCATGTTTGCATCATAATGTACCAATATGAAATTTTTTTTTTTACTTATTTCGGTTCACAAACAGCGATAATATCTTGCAATATCCTGCTCAACAAGGACTTTTATTGTGAGGAGATAGTTTGCAATTCACTTTTTCTCCTGAGTTTTTCCTGGTGATATTTTTACCCGTCAATAAAATGGCTTTTTAAAACACCAGAATGCAAGAAAATACTCAAAACTATTATGATAGTACCTTTTCACCTACTTTTAGGTGCTTTTCAATTGCAAAGGGTTGAAAAATGATGAAAAATTATCTCCTAGGAGAAAAAAGAGAATTGAATAAGGGCCCCAGATGTGATTTTTTTTTCCTCTATGGCAGCCTACAGGGGAATTCTGAATTGTAAATACCTGTTTGTGTAGTTCAGAGAGGTAGTTGATACCAAAATGTTCAAAATTGTGAAGCCTCTGGGAAACCTGCCTAACCTGTATATAGGGCAAAATGTTTACAATTTCTTACCACAGTTAGTGGGAAGTGCAAAGATGGGATAGTAGGAATATGAAGTGAGACGATAGGGCCAAAAGCTGGTCTGATATACATGATACATAAATATGGTGCTAAACAGCTTGCAATCTATTGAGAAATATTTCAAAGGAAATTCTGTAGTCCCAACGTCTTGCAGTCTCTAAATGCACATGCACTGTCAGGAATGGGATAGTGTGGGATGGAAAGAGCAGTACCACAGAGAGAATAAAGACAAAGCACCAATTAATTCCTTTTTTGTTTTTTAAATCACACTATGGGCCCTTATTCAATTTACTTTTTCTCCAACATTTTCTCATAGGAGATAACCTTTAATCTTCTGCTTAAAGTAACTTTTCAGCACTCTGCAATTGAAAAAGTACCAAATGCTAGGAGCAAAAGTACTATCAAAATTGTTCTGAATACTTTCTTGCTTGCCGGTGGCTTAAAAGGCAATTGATTGCTAAGGTCTGAAAATATCCCTAGGGAAAAACTTGAATTGAAAAAGGGCCTATATGAGAAACCCAGAAGGTTTTTCTTGGGCCTAGAATCCCCTTCATCTTTCCCAGGGACAGACAAAATAAAAATAGTTTAAAAAAATAGGAATTCTGGAATGTTCTTTCTGTGCTTGGAACAGCACAATTCCAAACATACAGATTAATCGGTGTGTATTGCAGATCTGTAGTTTAGAGTCCATTCGCTTTCTGAAGGCAAATCTGTCAACAGCCCTTAGCAATAAAAAGACACAAGGGTGCCCTTTTAATTAATTTTTTGAGTATACCTGTAGTTACAAAAAAAAAAGTGCTCGTGGGGGTACCTACCTCAGTAGGGGGAAGCCTCTGGATCCAAAAGCTAAAGAGGCTTCTCCCTTCATTCTAAGTAGAGGTGATCCAGTTCTAACTCCCCCCAAAATCCCTTTTTTGACGCTTGTTGGGAGCCTTGCACATGTTCAGTATCAGCTTCCCCTCAAGCACCAGCGTAAAGAGCTAAGCCCGATTGGGTCCAGTAGAGATACTGTGCAGGCGTGAGCTGGAGCCGGAGCGGAGAGCTTCTAGTGTGCCTGCACAAGAAAGGTGATGTAAATATGAATGTAGCTCTGTGCTCAGCGCTAGATCAGGCTGGCCGAGGGAGATGGGGGAAGCCTCATTAGGATCTAGAGGCTTACCCCTCCAGAGGTAAGTACCCCCCGTGGGAACTTTCTCTCTACACAGGTTTACTTAAAGAGAACCTGTACTGAGTAAAAATATTTAAAATAAACACATGAGGTAACTTCAAATGAACATTACATAGTTACCTTGCCATCAGTTCCTCTCAGAAGCTCACCATTTTCTTCTTACAGTGATCCCTTCCAGTTCTGACAACATTTTGTCAGAACTGAAATATATCAGTTGCTGTCAGTAAAATATCAGTTGCTGTCAGTTATAGCTGAGAGGAAAACTGATGTACCAGGTAATGTCCATGTTTCCCTATGGCTCAAGTGGGCGATGTTACAGTTTAACTGTGTGCTGACCAGAAAGCTGTTATGGGTAATGGCCATTTTCAAAATGGAGGACGGAAAATCCCCTTGATCACAGACAGTGAACAAACAGGACACGGGACAGGAGAAAGACACTGAGGAGTAGACTACATGGAAGGTAAGTATGACTTGTTTATGTTTATTTTGACTTTTAATTTTCAGTTCAGGTTTTCTTTAAAGTCTTTTCCTAGAAGATGATATTTTCATAGCTTATCAATAAAACACATCTTCAGCCACTGGCAAAAAAAATTCTTAAAATAAGTTTGATATTACTTTATTTTTTATTATTTTATTTGTACTTCATCAATTGCAAAGTGCTAAAAAGTTACTTTGTAGAGAAAAATTATCTCCTGGAGAAAAATAACTTACAAGAAAAGTTAATTGCATAAGGGCCAAGGAGAGCTGCAACTTACACAGGGTTTTGTACCTGCATTGGCATATTGCAAACACTATACTGCAGAGTGGCGATCAGAGAGGTAACTGACCATTCGGCACTTCAGCAATGCGATCTACCTCTAAGTTTCACTCAGTGTAACGAACCCTGCAGTCCATTTTCCTCAAACAAATTGGCGC
Source organism: Hyperolius riggenbachi (assembly GCF_040937935.1). Classification (NCBI taxonomy): domain Eukaryota; kingdom Metazoa; phylum Chordata; class Amphibia; order Anura; family Hyperoliidae; genus Hyperolius; species Hyperolius riggenbachi. The sequence goes on from NC_090646.1 coordinate 373,707,032, forward strand.
CCTTTGGGACATTATCCAATGAAGGATTGAAATTACAGCTGCCCACAGGGATAAAACCATTACAATATGCTGGTATGTTGTAGGTATAATTTTACCATCTTTAATCTAAACTCAACAAATATTTTTTTGCTTGGTTTTATTTGTTTGCGAATTTTAAATTCCATTCCTCAATATTTAATGACGTCAAACAATGCTATAAATAGTCATCTGTATGATTTTCTTTTAATGACGAAATAACTAACTCTTCCCACCACTTCATGAAAAGGTTGCTATAGTAGGGATCAATGTGACAGCCTTTGCTGCTGTTATGTTTTCCAGCAAGTTTAGTTTGAATATTTTTTTACCTGTATTTGAAAGTTATAGCACCTGCAGAAATGTTATTTACAATAAATTTAAAACACATTTGTGTAGCACTAATTTAAGTGTTATCAAGTTTTTTACACAGTGGAGACATGGGGTAAAGTATTTTGTTGGAAGGCTATCCGCATCATTTTCTTCACCTCCCCTTAATTGCACTGGCTATTCTGACTATTATCATAATGTGATTTTTTTCAGGTACATACAGTTATATCTTCCTGATCCTTGTGTGAATTCTGACTAAACGAGATTTAGAAGATTTATTTCTGCCTGAAACGTTTTATAGAACCGTTCAAGGGTTAGTAAAATGAGAAAGAATTCACCTTGGAGGTTTCATGCTTCGATACAAAATTCAGTATCTCAGAAAGTTATACATCAGTTATATATCAGGTAAGCTCACATCAGGAAAAAGAGCAGGCGAGTATTCACAGATGTGGAATAATGGATTTTACTCACTGACATTTCCTCTCTTCCTTTTAACTTTTTCTTCCTTAATATTTTTTTTTTTTAATTTAGTTAGTCGATCTGAACTCAGAACTTCCTCTTTGCTCTAAAAGATTTGGCATACTAACCTTAAAATTTGGGTCTAATGCATGGCACCGTGATAAGTGCTTCACAGAAGTAAGCAAAAGCTACACTACATACAGAAAAGAAAACTTCTGATGAAGATAACATATGAATGTAAAAGACAACCAGTACCTATATTCCAAATAATAAGTTTATTGAAGCCATCTACACAAACATTAAAAACACTAAAAACAATTTCCTAGAAAACGAAACTCCAAAAAAACCACAAGAACAGAGGAGGAATGAACCAAGTAGAAATCCAACTGAATACACATCCGATTCAAGGGACATTACGGAGTCCGAATTGGACAGTGTGAGCCGTTCCATTGATCGAAGACTAGCTGAATTAAAATCCTTACAAACACATAATAAGAAATTTGGCAAGAGACAAACCTCATATGAAGATGATGAAGAGGTACTTCATCTACGTCCTTATTTACAAACACCTATAAACACATATAAATATTTGGTTCTGCTGTCTATTTTTAGAAAACTGAGTATGTATAGCACCATCTTGTGGCCAAAAAGTAAAACTACTTCCAAATACACCATTATTCATTTACCATAGGAACATTAAGCACATTTTCATTATTTTTGAAACTCCTTCACCCCACACCCAAAATAAAATATTATCGCCATACTTTGTACTAGGGACACAAGTTAAACATTGTAAAAACCGGGACAAATTGGCAAATAAAATGTGTCTATTTTATCTACAATAGCACAATTTATTTTTAAACTACAATGGCTGAAAGCTGAGAAATGGTGATTTTTTTCATTTTTTTCTTCTTCTTCCCTGTCAAATCAGTATAAAATAATATAATTCTTAGCATAAAGTACTGCCCAAAGAAAGCCTAGTTTTTCCCGTAAAAAATAATGTATAGATCATTTCAGTGTTATAATTAGTGATAAAGTTATTACCGAATGAATGGGAAGAGCTTTTGAAGGGGAAAAAACCTGTGGTAGAGAAGTGGTTAAAGTGATTAATTTATCTGACACTGCACTTTCTAGCAGTGAAATCAGTATATTGAGTAGAGGTCTTTTTCGTTTTCACCCTCACACCAAATAGACATATTTGATACAATTAAGGATGTTTATCTCTTTTGTAGGAGACTCATGCTGAAAAAAATATACGGACCCAGACGCGTGCAACAACAGGAATTGGCAGAAATAGGCCTGGAAATTCAGGATCGACAAACTTTTGAGGATCTGATGTGTTTGCTACAGGAAAGTGAAGATGGTATGACTAAGGGTGAGATACCAGTCTTTAAGCCTGCATCTAAATACTTACCGACATTTAGTCCAGAGATCAGATTTCTTTAATCCAATGTGTAAGGAATTACAGAATATGAGGGATAAACACAAGATCAGGAGCTCCAATTTGAATATGGATGAGAGAAAAGCCTTACAAGAATTAAGATCTAGATCTGATGTTATCATCCGGGAAGCAGATAAAGGTGGGAATGTAGTGGTATGGCCCATAAATATGTATCTAGAAGAGGCCAATACACAACTCAGTAGGAATGAATTCTATTGTAGATTATCTCAGGATCCCACTGCCAGATTTCAGCAGGAACTTAAAACACTGCTGGATGATGCTAAAGAAAATGGGGCTATCAATGAGAAAGAGAAGAAATTTCTCTGGACAGAAAAACCTATGACTGCTACTTTCTACATGCTCCCCAAGATACACAAACGGGCTGATAGGCCCCCAGGGAGGCCGATTATATCTGGCATTGGCAGCTTGACAGAGAAATGTGGGCAGTTTATAGATTAATTCCTGCAGCCACATGTGGAAACTCTTGACTCTTACATTAGGGATACAGGCGATTTACTGAACCATGTGAACGGTTTATCTCTTTCAAATGACAAGCTTTTGGTAACATGTGACATGGAGAGCCTATACACAAATATTAATCATGAAGAAGGCTTAAAAGCAGTGGGCTATTTCCTGGAGATGGGCAATTTACAATCCAACAGACGTGACTTCATTTTACAATTATTGAGGTTCGTACTCATGAGGAATTATTTTGTATTTGACATGCAGTTCTACTTGCAGGTGAGGGGAGTTGCGATGGGGGCACGTTGTGCCCCATCAGTAGCTAACCTCTTTTTAGGATGGTGGGAGCGAGAGGTATGTGGGCCCCACAGTTTGAAAGGTACCATCCACATATTGCAGGTTGCTTCCGTTTTATTGATGATCTATTTATAATCTGGCAAGGAACTGAAGGACTCTGCAGGAAGTTTCTAGAACAGCTCAACTGTAATTCTCACAACATTTTTTTGACATACAAGATATCAAGCAGGGAAGTTGACTTTCTTGATTTGAAGATCTCTGTAGGACCATTGGGTGAATTGTCCACCACGAACTTTAGGAAGCCCACAGCTGTGAACAGTGTTCTGCAATATGAATCACATCACACTACTAAGACCAAGAGGAACATACCTTTTGGACAGTTCATCAGGTTGAGGAGGAACTGTTCAACTATTGATGACTTTGAGAAGGAAGCACTAGTACTCAGTCAGAGATTACAACAGAGAGGATATCGACGCAAATGTATAGAGTCGGCCAAAAGGAGGGCTAGAGCCACACCACGTTCGCAATTACTCACCCCCAAGAAACGAGTCAGACAAAATTATATACGGCTTACCACACCGTATAACACGAATTGGCAGGATCTCTATGAGATTGTACAAAAACATTGGGGAATACTCAGAAGTGACCAGGACTTATGTCCATATTTGACAGAAAAACCCAGCTTAACAGCCAAAAGGGCACCTTCTCTGAGGAATTTGCTATCGAGAAGTCATTTTCAGAGACCGGGAAGAGTATTGAGTACCAAAGGCAGTTTTCCATGTGGTAGCTGTTCGATTTGTGAGTACATGATACCCACGAAAGAGATCACTAGTACTATGACCCAAAAAACATACAAGATTTTTGATTTCATTCATTGTAAATCCACTGCTATAATATATCTTTTGCAGTGTCCGTGTCAAAGACAATATGTGGGACAGACTAAGAATCAGCTAAAACTCCGACTACAAAAACATGTGTCGACAATCAAGTTAGCACAAAAAGATTATGAAAATGGAAAAAAACTAACTCCTGTAGCAGCACATGCTCTACACAGTCACAACGCGTCGTTGAAAGGCTGGCGTTTTACAGGTATACAACAAATTAAACAGGGCATTAGGGGAGGTGACATAGTCACCAGGCTCCTCAAAAGTGAGCTCAGGTGGATTCATGACCTGCGAACCTTGAGTCCGCATGGGCTCATTGAGGAGTTCTCTTTCGGTTGCTTTCTCCCACAGTAGAGATCTGAATTCTCTAGGGTTGTCATCTTGCTTTCTCTTTATCTTTCTGTACAGTATTTGTCTTCCTTGATAATAGGGGTTATCTGTGTCTTTTGTACCTGAATTTACCACAACGGGAAGATAATCCCATTCTCTCAATTACATAATCAATGTGTGGTTTTTATTTCGGTGGGACAGGTGTATTATTACAATCAGTTAACAGGAACATTTTTTGCTTATGTTTTGTGAGATATAGGTTTTCTGATCACAAACCCATTGAATTTGTTTGGAATATAAGCCCACATGAAGGCTCATTTTATGAGAATATATAGTGTAAGGCCCCGTTCACACTTGCGGTTTTGTAAAAACCGGAACGGATGTCCGGACCGCACCGGATCCGGACCGGACCTGATCCGTACGGTTCCTATCCGGATCCGGTCCGTTTGCATCCGTTTTCCGTGCGGTATGAACACGGTTGCGGTCCGGATCCAGTTTCTTAAAGAGATAACAACCTGTATAAATACCTGGGGTCTGGGAGGTCAGCAGAAGCTCTGGGGTCATTGTTGGAGACAGGTGGACGTGTGGAGACCATCCGTGGATACAGAGACTGCAGTTGGGACCATGGATCCAGTCATTTTTTACTCGTATTACCTGGGAATTCTCTCCTTCCTGTTGTTCACCTACTACTATGTGGGGAGAAGGCGTGCTCCTCGCAGGAGATGGTGGGTGCACCCTCTACTAGCCAGGAGGCAGAGGAAGGGAGAGTTCCAGGCCCTCTACCGAGACCATAGAAAAAGCATAGGAAGTGGGGTAGAACGTCCGGTTTTTATAGCCAGTGTGTTGTGCGCTCTCCATTTCTCATTGGTTTGTATTGGCCGGATGCAACAGTCAGGCTCCGCTCCGGATACGTCTGCCGGAGGAGCCGGACCAAAAAATAGCGCATGTTGGATCTTATGCCGGAGTCCGGATCCGGACGAAACGGACGCATGTGAACGGACGCATAGACTTTCATTGCTATGCCGTGCGTCCGTTCCGTCCATTCCGCATGCGGTCCGGCTCCGGCACGGCGATTCCGGACGGCGACCACTAATGTGAACCGGGCCTAAGTATGGTTCACGCCTTGAGTAAATTAATATATACATATATACATATAATGTCTTGGTTTTTTAATTTGGCATGTTTTGCACTACTATTTTGTGTGTTGGTTTGGCCTTGGTGAGTGGCCTATGTGAATTTGCATTTTGCACATATGGCAGATGTTAGGGGTCTTAGTAAGTATGACCCCCACATCTGTATTGGCACTTGGATTTTTTCTGCTACATAATTTAACTTTTAACACGGGATGTTGTTTTGCACTAGCACTTTATAATGAGTTCTGCCCTGATTTTTACAGTTTTAGGCAGTCATGTTGTATTAATTAGTCATTAATTTGTTTATTATAGACTCGTTCACTTTTTGCACTTGGCACTTTATATTTTTCGCTTCCTGGAGTGATTTTGGAGCCTTCATACACTGAGGATCAAGAACACGAAGAATTGCTTTCACACACTTCACCTTATTGAAGAAGAGAGAGATATTATCTTGTATTTGATGAACAGTATATATTTTATATATATGTCCTCTTCTTCTCTTCACTAGCTCTTTGCAAGTTCATGTTGTCACGAACAGACTTTTATTGTATGTTTCACAGAGATTTAAATGTATATAGTTATATCTCTTACACTTTTCACAATCTAGACATTATAAAATGTGTGCTTATATATATTTTTTACCATGATATATTTGTATCAGTGTTTGCTTCATGCTTTGGACCTTATCAATTTTGACCACTAGATGGCAGCATTGTTATGCTGCAGGATTTTCTGTGAGCATTCCAGTCTATGTTTACATCATATTGAATGAAATAGTATTTATCTTTGTATTTAAAGAGAATCTGTATTGTTAAAATCGCACAAAAGTAAACATACCAGTGCGTTAGGGGACATCTCCTATTACCCTCTGTCACAATTTCGCCGCTCCTCGCCGCATTAAAAGTGGTTAAAAACAGTTTTAAAAAGTTTGTTTATAAACAAACAAAATGGCCACCAAAACAGGAAGTAGGTTGATGTACAGTATGTCCACACATAGAAAATACATTCATACACAAGCAGGCTGTATACACCCTTCCTTTTGAATCTCAAGAGATAATTTGTGTGTTTCTTTCCCCCTGCAGCTATCTTCCACTGAAGTGTCAGGCTGTTTCTTCCTGCAGAGTGCAGACAGCTCTGCCTGTATGTAATTCCTCAGTATGTGAAAGCCCAGCCAGCTCAGAGGAGGATTTATCCAGCTTGTAAAAGATAAGAGAGAAGAGAGAAGCTTCCCTAATCTAAATAATACACAGGCAGTGTGCAGAGAGGGGCCTGGAGGGGGGAGATGCATCACAGAACCACAACACTGAAGAACTTGGCAGCCTTCCAGACACAGGCTGACAAGTCTGACAAGAGAGAGATAAGTTGATTTATTACAGAGATGGTGATGGTAGAACGTGCTGCAGTAAGCCAGAACACATTAGAATAGCTTTTGGAACTTGTAGGATGATAAAAAACAGGATGCAATTTTTGTTACGGAGTCTCTTTAAGATTTCTCTGACGGTTATAAATATGAATTCCTAGGTTTTGTATTATATCATATTATGTTATCATTATTGTTCTATTTGTATCTTCTTATTTTAGTAATAATTTACAACCAGCGCTTTGTCTATATTCCGCGCCGCCGTTCACTTTTACTAACGTCACGGGATGGGGCAGGCAGCTCAGAATGAGCGGTCCGCGTCATCGCGTTTATGCGTGGCCACGCATGACGTCATTCGGCTCCGTATGCTCGGATTACGGCGTTGCGGCGTGCACCTTATCTTTTCTATTTAATGGGGCACATCTCACTGGTTGGTCACCTCTTGATAAAGCGGTACTTCCGCGATACGCGTGGAATGTAAGAGCACAGGGGGCCACCTCACTTCTATCACCAGACGGCAGGTAATAGGACTTTATTCTCTTTACTATTTTTCTCCATCCTCTGGCAGTGTCAGCCATTTCTACAGCCTCCATTTTTCCACACCTATGTAATTCATATATTATTGAGGTCTCCAATATTGTGTGCATTTGGGCTGTATAAATGTAGACTTATGATTGCATGGCTCATTCACAGCATATGTATTTGTAGAAACTTTGTTTGTTGATATTGGCTGACAGTGTATGTACAGAGTGTTATTTCATTCCGTATTCATGCCATACTGGGATGCTTATTGTTATCATTTTTGTGGACTGCTGAGTCCATTATCGTATTGTATTGCATTCTATTTATCATATTTTTGTGGCCCTCTCATGCCACGCCATTGTTTTTAGTGTTTTTAATGTTTGTGTAGATGGCTTCAATAAACTTATTATTTGGAATATAGGTACTGGTTGTCTTTTACATTCATATGTTATCTTCATCAGAAGTTTTCTTTTCTGTATGTAGTCTAAAAGATTTGGCACACAATGATAACCATTTGGGGAAGAAATTATTCATTACAATTTGCAAAATCCTAAACAACCCTGAAGATTTAACTGGATGAACATTCAGGGAGCGCAGAAAGGGTTAAAGCATCTCTCTTATCGTGTACAGGCAGAGTCATGGCCTACGAATCACACCTACTGATAAGGCACTCCTACAAATAATTACACTGGTGTAGCTAAACACAGAAAGACAGCTCAGTACAGTTGATTTCTACAGCATTTATATGGGGAATTACAATTTTTCATTGTGTGCTATGCAGCTTTGTGAAGTTGGATTGCTATTTTAGCGCAAGTTTCTTCACACATTTTCCCCCCTTACAATCAGCACAAATAAAAATTCCATTATGTGTGGTTAGTGCTACGTTGGGCACCATTTTTACTGCAAAAATTAAGATTTGTGCTGCTTTTGTCTTGAAGAAAATAGCATTTATTTTTCCAGAGACAATAACATCACCCAGCCCCCGTACAACAGCCTACAGGCATGAGACTGGTATGGCTGGGTAATGCTGTGTTTGTGCTCATTTGTGCTGCAAAAATCATCATACCATCATATTTAGGAAGCTTATTTTATATTTCAGCATATAAGCATGGTAATGTGTAAAGGCTTGGGGCAATGATTGCCCCCTTTCTAAAGTTCTAGAAAATATACTTTCAACCACTGTTAGGTTTGTTCTATTACCTAATTCCTTTCAAGGATATAAAAATACTAATTACAGTTTTAGCTCATTTCCTGTCCCAGTCACACCCACACCATTATATGAATGTCCTGTTTCCTCTGTCTGTATTTTTCACCCAATCTTAAATCTAGTAGGGAGACAATTATGGAAACAAAGTGAAATTCCCACAGAGGGTCTCAAACATCAAAAACATACCTGATTTACATCAGCGTGGATCAAACCTTAAAGGGACTCTGCAGTGAGAGGAATATAACGGCTGGGATGACACAAGGGGGGCAGAGGAAGACGCAGGGGGACAAAGGAGGACACAAGCGGGGCAGAGGTGGACATGGGGAAAAAGCAGAACAGGGGGGACACGGGATGACACAAGGGGGCAGAGGAGGAAACATTGGGAGAGAGGAGGATAAAGGGGGACAGAGGTAAACATGGGGACAAAGAAGGACACAAGGAGGACAGAGGTGGACATGGGGACAGAGCAGGACACATGATGACACAAGGAAGACAAAGGAGGACACAAGGGGGATAATTAAGGAAATAGTTGCACACAGGATGAATAACAATAAGGTAGAAAGAGGTCTCCTTCTACCTTCTTGTTTCTCACAGTGTCACGGTAGGAGTGGCGTACCTACCTGGAGTATTGGCACCGGCACTAGCTCTCCTAACTAGGATTGAGCTTTTCCCTAGACCAAGAGTTCATCTGAATTGTACACACAGGATGTAACAGGGGGACAAAGGAGGACAGAGGATAACACAAGGGGGACAAAGGCACAAAATGATACAAGGTGTACAGAGGACACCGGTGGACAGAGAAGGGAGGAAGAGGAGGATACAAGGGGGGAGGGGCAGAGGAGGACGCAAGGGGGGGCCGAGGAGAACACAAGGAAGACATGGGGACATAAAAATTGGGGTGGGGGAAAGATGCCCCTGCGCCATGGACACACCAGGTCTAGTACATGTTATTCTGCCTGTTTTTTTGTCCTCTAAACCATCGTGCAGCTTATGGTCAGGAGTAGCTTATGGTCCAAAAAATACAGTACTTTAATCTCTGTCAAAACAAAAAAAATCACAGAGAATTAAAAAATGCAGCTCAAGAAAAATGCACATAACCACTAACTCTATGCTGCAATAAAACTAAGCAAAATAGTGACCGTTCCCATGTAAATATAATAACTTTCTGCCATGGCTGATTATGCTGTGCTGCTTAATGGCTCCAGAGCTTTTCTTCATTGTCCTTACAACTTCCTTGTAAGCATTGAAATAAGAGGACAGACCAACTTGTCTTTTATAACACTTTCCTATCAGCTCCTCTCACTGAGTTTTTCTGAGGCAAACAAGTTAAGGCCCGTTTCCACTATCTGTCGCACACGGCTGCCAGATGCGTGGCGGCACTTCCTGGTCTGCGAGTATGCAGACGAATCCCAGAGGCGATTCGCTGCTGCCTACACGGAAAAATGCTACAATGTCGGCCGAATCGCTAAGGCAAGCGATTCGGACGGGATTTGCTTAGGGAAACTCTGCGGATTCGGCCTGATTTCCGCAGCAGTGGAAACAGGCCCTTAGTCAAGAAGACAGGAGGGACAAAATATTTCCTAGGAAAGACATCAGGGCCCATATGCAATTCACTTCTTCACCTGAGTTTTCTCCTAGGAGATCATTTTTCATCTTTAAATTAAAATAACTTTCCAGCACTTTTTAACTACAAAAGCACCAAAATGTAAAAGAAAAAGTACTATCAAAATTATTTTGAGGGTTTTCTTGCTTTCTGATGGCTTAAAATGCATTTTATGAACGAATTTAAAAATATCACCCAGGAGAAAACTCAAGAGAAAAAGTGAATTGCTTATGGGCCATTTCATGTTACATCATCCATTCTGCAGAACACATGGCTTGTGCTTGGCAGCATCTTTAAAATTTCAACAATTCATATCATAAAAGCAGACATTTTCAAAACTGAGGACATTCCTCATTTATTTTGCTTTTAGAAACGTATATAGTGTGAATGCTGAAGACACACCACACCTGTTTTAAAAACTAGGTTTAGTAAACAAAAGAAATGTTCAAAAACTATACAGTAAGCAACACAATGGCAAAGCCAAACAATTGCTAGCCCAACTGAAAACAATACAAGCAATACCTTTCCAATACTTCTTTGAAAATGGCTCTTTAACATATTGCAATTCATGTCCTTTCACCTCTTCTGCTCAGTTGAAAAGAGAAATCCTTTCTGTGGGGTGGTCTTTTATTATTTTAAGTTGCTGCCACAGGAACTTCACTACAAAAAAAAAATTACAAAATGAAATCACATGGCAATTACATTGTTTAAAAGCCTTGTGCTCACCTTTAGCTGTTGCACACAGAGGCCATACAAACTACAAACATGTTATTTAACACAATATACCTCAAGTCTGGCCTTTGCCACACCCACTGTGGGCTGGTGGCGGAGCAGGTGAGATAATGAATATAATTCACTTACCGGTATGTTCTCCAGAGTACAGAACATTGTTGAACCTAAGCAGTCATGCAAACTTGGTTCTTATTTATAAATAACAGTCTACTATTTGGTGGCAACATTTTACTGTCATCACTAATAGTGAGGTATATTTATATTCTATTCTATATTCTATTTGGACTTTAGAATCAGAATCAGAATCAGAATCATCTTTATTGTCGCCAAGTACACCGATTGGTGTGCCCGGAATTGCTTGTGGTTCACATGGCAAATGGCAGTTCGGGAACATATAACATATAACAACGCAAGGCAAACATACAAAGCAAACATTTAAAGCAACAGCAAACATATAAATGTTTGCTTTGTATGTTTGCCTTGCGTTGTTATATGTTATATGTTCCCGAACTGCCATTTGCCATGTGAACCACAAGCAATTCCGGGCACACCAATCGGTGTACTTGGCGACAATAAAGATGATTCTGATTCTGATTCTGATTCTAAAGTCCAAACAGAATATAGAATAGAATATAAATATACCTCACTATTAGTGATGACAGTAAAATGTTGCCACTTTAGTTTTAGATGTAGAGGGAAAAAAGTTGGATGTGAGGATTATGTTGATTTTAGGGAGATTTTCTATCATTTCCTGATCTTTGTGACGCATATGAGGGCACAATTAACCCAGTAACAGTACAGCTCTTAATAAAATTCCCAGTCTAGAAAACAAAAAGTTTCTATATTGCGGTCTATGTTGTGGAGATGTCCCTTCACTCATCTTTGTGACATCCATAGAAGCAGCAGGAAGTGGATAAAATGTTACTCAGTGTGAACCCATACAACAGTAAAGATTTATAATAGGTCTTGTTGCTTTATCCAAAAGCTAAAAAAAAAAAAGTTTTGGATAGAGTTACACTTTAACACTTTCAGCAGCATTAGCACCAAAAAAACATTTCATATTCTGGTATAACTTATTACAAGCAAGATGCAAGGTCATTACTGGAGCCAGTCACTCAACATATATGGATAAGCCCTGGATGGGAACTCATAAACTCAGGTCTTACTGATTTTTATAGATGGTTCCAGGAATAGTAGACTGAGGGCTTGTTTCCACTGTTGCGACGCGATTTCGCCGGCATTCCGACGCTTGTAAAAACGCATGCGGATGCGTTTCCGCATGCGTTTTTACCCGCGCGCGTGCGATTTCGCATGGCAGGGTGCCATGCGAAATTAACCATGACACTGCCAGGGCAAAATAAAATTGAAAAAGGTGCGAAATCGCATGCGAAATCGCGGGTAAAAACGCATGTAACAAACGCATGCGTTTTTACTATTAAATATATTAGCGGCGATTCGCATGCATTCCACTCGCAGGCGAATTCGTTGGCTCTTTTGTGCATTTTTTTACCGCTGAAAAAAACGCACCTCAACAACGCTACAGTGGAAACAGGCCCATCCACTTGCATTACATGTGCGAATCTGCATGCGTTGGACGCATGCAGATTCGCGATAGTGGAAACAAGCCCTGAGACTTCCAAATATTTGAACATAAAACAGTACACCTTTTTTAATACTCATGCTATAAAAATATTATAGATGGGACGAAGCCCAATTTTCCTCGAATCAGAATCAAAAAGCATTCCCGAATCTTTCAAATCTCTTGAATCTAACAAATCCTGTACGTAAGAATTGTGTGATGCGTGTAAGAATAGTAGTTAGACTTGGGATATACTATTCTATCTACTATTCTTACATGGATCACACAATTCTTACATACATGATTCTGTAGATTCTAGAGATTCTAAAGACTTGAGAATCTTTTTTTGGATTTGGATTCAACGAAATTTGAGATTTGTCCCATCTCTAAAAAATATCAGGATAAGATATCTTCTACAAGCAGTAAAATGCTCATGAAATATTTTCTACTACATTGCTACTATGGAGAGACTTTCTGTTTTTAACTTTCACCCACATAGTGAGATTTATGAGTTAGATTAGGAATAATTTTAGATTAGGAATAATTTTTGCTTGACTATTTATTCTGACTTCTACAGAACTTTTGCATAATTTCAGTTCATTTTGCCCTCATGACTTTGAGCAGTTCATTTTGTTCATGTAAATACTTTACTGTAAATGGTCTAAGTGAAAATGCTAATTGCTAAGTTAATTAAATGCATCTGTTGTACTGCAATGTATTTGTGTAATTTGAAAATATGGCCTAGGGTTATATTTCATGATGAACTAAATTAATTAGTGTTAGCCATATGCCCAAATTATTGAAAGTGATGTTTCTAGTGTGCGGGAAATTAATAATTGAAAGCGCACTGTTATCGTGAGCCAAAGTGCATGAAGCAATAAAAGCAGGTGCAACAGCGGTCCAAAAAAATGATAACACTGGATTGGAGGTCGGTTCCTACTACACAGGAAAGAATGATGTCTTTAAGATATTACCATATAGTATTTAAAGAGTAACTCCACTGAAAATAATGTAATGAAAAAAGTGCTTCATTTTTACACTAATACTTTATTAATGATTTAGTCAATGTTTGCCCATTGTAAAATCTTTTCTATCCCTGATTTATATTCATCACATGGTGACATCTTTACTGCTGGCAGGTGATGTCTGTGGAAAGAGTTGATGCATTTTTGGCAGTTGAAAACAGCTGTTATTTCCCACAATGCAACAAGTCTCCCACAGTGTGATGTCAGTACCCTGATTGGGAGGGGTTTCACCACAATATCAGCCATACAGAGCCCCCTGATGATCCGTTTGAGAAAAGGAAAAGATTTCTCATGGGAAAGGGGGTTTCAGCTACTGATAAGTAGGTTATTAAAATCTTGTTTTCATAAAAAAAAATATGATGGACAGAAAAAAACTGTCCAATTAATGTGTTTTGAATGTATTTTTACACTAATAGTTTAGCATGTTGTTTGCTTGCCATATACAAAGCATTCTCAAACATTTAGATAAAACATGCAATGGACAACCATTGCTTTAAACAATAAACAACTGCAATTCATATGTTTCTATAGGTTCTTAAGTTGCCAGCTGTAGAGAAATAACCTAGTCAACCAGTGGGAAAGCCTGAAGGGCATGTCAGGGATGTTTTTTGTGAATGGTTATTTTTTTACCCATTTTGCTGCTATACTGAAGTGGAAGTGAGCAAAATTAAAAGTAACTTTGAATCTTTACCCTATCGTGCCTCTTTTATGTTTTCTTCTCATATTAGAACCAATACTGTGGTCACCATCATTGTATCATCTTAAACTGCTCTTAGCAGCACATCCCCTATTATTTGCATATAGTGCCCCAATAGCACTGTCCTATTATAGTAGTGCCCATAATAGCAATTCTCCATTACAGTGCCTCCTATTGGTGTCCCTAAACAGTCACCTCATAATATCACCTACAGTGCAGCTCCCACAATAGTGCCTCCTTGTGGTGGCTCCTAATACTGTGGCCCCTATATAGGCTCCTCCATCTCCCCTATGTATTATTATAGTCACCTTCCCAAGATCCAGCACTGCTAATTGCCATGCCAGCTTCCTTTCATCTTCACTATTATGATGCCAGATAGTCATGTGATGTGACAAGTCATGTGCTTCCATTACGTAAACATTAGGATGGGACTGCAGCAAGATGGAAAGGGGTCAGAGCATGATTATTGTAGTGGTGGTTCCTAATAAGGTTACTATGATAAATGTACATACGAGACAGCATGGCATACATTTTCACCAGGGGATGGGTGAGAGGCAGGTGGAAGTAGGTGATTAAGCACCGGGGAGTGCAATCCTTATAAGCCTCCTTGGGGCTACCAGTAGAGAAGGCTCACAGACAACTGCAGACTTATATGTCACCGAGCTTTAAGTGAAGTCTCAGCTGACCTGTATTTAGTAAAGTAGAGCCCCTAAGTCGTTAAATATACCATAAAAATCCAGTATAACATTTTTTGAAGCATCATCTCAAAATGGCAACAGGTCCAAACTTCAAGGACAACTGAAGTGAGAGGTATATGGAGGCTGCCATATGTATTTCCTTCTAAACAACAGGGCAGTTTCTTGGGCAGTGCGGGCAGGGCGACCGCACTGGGCGCAGACCAGAAAGTAGATGAGGGGGGGCGCAGGCAGAAGGACATTACCGCTAGGGAGCTGGTGACGAGCAGTGCAGCCAAATGGAAGAAGAAAGAAGATTACCAGCGTGATCACCTTCCTGGACTCCTCCTGGGCTGCCTGCGTCCGACATCAAGTCATCATCACGTCACCTCCGCGTGATGACACTTGATGTCCTGTAGCGGTACTGCAGGCTGTCAGTACACGGTGCCCATGGAGGAGTCGGCTTTCCGGGCTCTCCTCGCCTGGGTGTTTTCTTGCTTCCTCGTGGATGAGCGGCTGGTCACTAGAAAGTAGACAGATCTACTTGTGACCTGTGGCTGTGTTTCTGTTCCTAAAGAGTAAGGGTTCCCGAGTCCACAGGGGTGGGGGGGGGCGCAATTTTTACACCCTCGCCCTGGGTGCAATTTAGCCTAGAAACTGCCCTGCTAAACAATACCAGCTGCCTGGCAGTCCTACTGATCTATTTGGCTGCAGTAGTAACACCAGAAACAAGCATGCAGCTAATCCTGTCAGATCTGACAATAATGTCAGAAACACCTGATCTGCTGCATGCTTGTTCTGGGTCTATGGCTAAAAGTATTAGAGGCAGATACTCAGCAGGAGGATAGCCAGGAAACTGGTACTGGTTAAAAGGGAAAAAACATGGCAGCCTCCATATCCCTCTCATTACAGTTGTCCCAAATTACCAGTGCTGTAGCTGGGCTAAAGTACTGTTGTTTGATGCATATTTTCTTTTGCTAAATTAAATTAAGTCATTGGAGGAAAATACTGCATATGCTGCGTGGAGCATATCAACCTGTGAAAGCATATTTATTTTTGTCTGTTTGAGAAAACACCATCTGCTGGTGGAGTTTAGGGGATAGAAATATTAAAGGGACTCCGCGGTCTTACAGTGTACTTCAATGTATTCTAAGCCATAGAAGTCATAAAAAAGACAACAGTATTCTTTGACTATACAGTGCACAGTCTGCTAGAATCCCCTGAAACAAAGAAAAAAAAATCATTAAAACATGAGCAAAACTTGAAAGTAGTTTAATCTTCCATTATTTTTTCTTCACAGCTGACAGCAAACAGCAATATCTGCCTAACTAATCAGAGAACAGCAAAACTCAGTGTGCAATAATGACTCCTCTGTGTTAGCCTTAAGTTGTTAAACTAAGAAAAAGCACAAAAACTGATGATAGAAGAATGTATGTGCATATATAAAGAGCAAGGCACCCCAAAAACTACACAGCACTTACACGTATATATATAGGGAAAAATATATAAGTCAAGGATCTCAGAAACAGAGAGGTACCAGTAAGTAATAAAGTTTATCCAAGGAACGTATCCCAAACTCAATAAAAACAATTAAAAACATGCGGAGGATAACTGCTCAAACTATGCATCAACATGACCAAATAATGTTGAAGATGCAAACTACACAGAACCAGAGCCCACGCCCACCTCTAGCATAGTTAAGCATATAAATGAGCGAAGCTCAGTCAGTAGCTAGTAGAAGGTGGGTGTTTTTAATTTCCTTTCTCCCATTTAGTTGACCATTGGGCTTTTGGCATGGTTCCCACTAGAACGCTGATAAAAAAACTAGCATTTTTGCCTGGTTAGAGTGAGACTCACCAGATTGGGGACACTTTGGCGCAGTTGGTGAGTTTAAACGCGTTAAAGCGTAACCAAGAGCCCGTCACTGCTTTCCTGTTGTGTGCCGCAGCCCCTCTGTATTTATATATTTCTTATGGAGACTGGGGATCTCCACGCTGCGTGCATGCTTTGCATAGTATTGCATATAATTTGGTTTGTGCTGCTCATCCCTTGGTGTGTGTGTGTGTGTATATGTGTGTGTATATATATATATATATTTCATATATCAAAAATTACTATTAGACATGCATACATCAAATAAAAAATACAAACACAAGTATGAAAGAGGCTTAGAACTGACACATTAAAACAGAGGACTGCCATCTTATGTCCTGTGCAGAAGGTCATCTGCAGATCTGAGTTTGTGGTTGGGTTAACATCTTGAATTGAGCTAGGATATGTATCGGAGAGAGAGATTACATAGGTTAGGATTAAGAGTTTAATTGGCAGCCAATGAAGAGCATGGGAGAGAGGAGCAGCAGAAGAAGAGTGAGAAGAAAGCTGAGTGAGACAAGCAGCCGAGTTCAATACAGATTGGAGCGGTGCAAGTCTGTTAGATGTTAGTCCACAAAGCAGTATGTTACAATACTCCAAACAAATACTAATTACAATGCTTACCATTATACTTACTCTATTAATAGAGTTGCCACCATTATAGTGACCAGAACGGACTCTAGTTCCAAAGTTTTGAGTTAAAATCAAAGATTTCAGCAGCACCTCATCGGTGAATTAAAGGGGAACTGAAGAGAGAGCTATATGGAGGCTGTCATGTTTATTTCCTTTTAATCAATACCAGTTGCCTGGCAGCCCTGCTGGTCTATTTCTCTGCAGTAGTATCTGAATAAAACCAGAAACAAGCATGCAGCTAGTCTTGTCAGATCTGACTTTAAAGTCTGAACCACTGAAACACCTGATCTGCTGCATGCTTGTTCAGGGGCTATGGCTAATAGTATGAGGCAGAGGATCAGCAGGGCTGCCAGGCAACTGGTATTGCTTAAAAGGAAATAAACATGACAGCCTCCATATACCTCTCTCTTCAGTTCCCCTTTAAAGCTCATTTATGAGTGAAAAACAGAGAGGTTGCAATCTGAGGTTGCAATCTGCAGCGACAGACCGCTGTTTTGAAAGACTATTCCTTCATCAAGCTGCATAGGCTATCTTTACATGATAAAACACAGAATCCATTTATATAACCTTTACAAAAGGTTGCATCAACCAATCAAATGAGGTCTATTGAGGACAACCATTCAAACTGCAAACACTGGACCTGATGGTAGACTGAGCATTGCAGATCCCACATATGCAAAGTGTCAGTGTTGCAGCATAGGCGGACCGGATGGGAAACTGCCTCTGAAGCCTGGGGGGGGGGGGGGGGGTCACCTCTAAAGTGTATCCAAATCCCTCTCACTTCTGGTTTCTTTGATTTGAGTGAGATGCCCACAATGATATTCTTGGCAGCTGGAATGAATGTTAATGCGCTCTATCACTCATTATAGTTGGAAGTGGAGAATGGTGGGCAATAAAGAATTATAAAATAAGAGAACAAGTATATGGCTACAGTTTCTATGCATCTGTGTGTAGCATAAGTCAATATTACTGGCAGAGGTTTCACTTTCTTGTATCCCTGCCCAGCACTTATTGTATAAGATTATATTTGAACAGGAAATGAAAATTGTGTGGGTAGAATGATTTGTTGTATATATCCTGCATTTAAGGCTGAAGCCAAGAGAAATGTGTGTCTGATCAAACAATGGCCTGAGGATTTGATGTAATTTAACTTTGAAGAAATAAAACGGCTAACCCTTGTAATTTTACTTCTCAAATACCGAATGCTCATGTGTTATTTAATTTTTATGAATTGCCTATCCTCTATCTGTCATGTGCAGAAAGAGCAGGTGTGATATTTTTGTCTCAGTAGTCACCTCAAATATAAGTTAAATGAATAAGCAGACGCCAAGAAAGTGTATGCACGTAAAATTCATTTCCTGACTGCTATAGGGTAAAAAGCATTATTAAAAAACTGATAATCTACAGAAATTTGGTGATATTTTAAACGCAGTCCAGAACTAACAGTTATGCTTACTGCAGTATATTATCACAACTTGTACTTCTTTCTCATCGGTTCTTGTGGGTGGGTTTCTACTCAATGTTTTATTGCCTGCATGGAAGTCAGTTCTCTACACAAATATAGCTTGTCAGTCAGATCCTGAATACTGCTGTAAACGTTATTCCTGGTACACACCATGCAATTTCCTGTCACATAGACAGGTCAGTGGATAATTTCCGACA
Organism: Hyperolius riggenbachi; assembly: GCF_040937935.1. Lineage (NCBI taxonomy): Eukaryota > Metazoa > Chordata > Amphibia > Anura > Hyperoliidae > Hyperolius > Hyperolius riggenbachi. The sequence goes on from NC_090646.1 coordinate 373,725,946, forward strand.
GGTCCAATCTGATTTCTGATCATTTTTCTGATCATTTTTCTGATCGATTTTCCAATTACTTCTATACAAAATCGATAAAAAAAAGTGTTCGGAAATCAGATCGGACCTGTCAGAAATGATCTATTCGACCCATCTGTCTGATGGGAAATTGCATGGTGTGTACCAGGCATAACTTTTACAGCTATCACAGGCAAGTGGTCTTCCCACTGTCTAGTGAAAGGTGGACTTAATTTACTTTTTCTTTTCTGTTTTTATCCTACATGCTTGCTATTCTCTCTCTCCTTCTTTATATGTAGATTTGCACCTGTACTATTCTGCAAGATAGTGGGACTAAACTCAGAACTGCCTCTCTGCTCTAAAAGCATGGTAGGCTTTATGGGAAAAAAATCTTCATTGCAAGTTATGGAAATCCTTAAAAATCGGGAGCACAGAAAAGGTTAAGCCCCAGCCCAGTGTTTATTCACGAGCAGACAGCTAACACAGCTCCTGGCAGAGCTCCTATAGTCAATTCTCAGCTACTGATAAGAATTTTGTCTGGCTAAACAAACACAGAACAAAGAGCAGTGATTTTTTTTCCACAACTATATGTGGAATAAAACCTTTTTGCTGAGGAAACTGTGATTGCAACTTTTTGTCTTCATACTTCCTGCCTCCTTTCAAAAAGTTTTCTTTTAGCATTCACCTGCCTAGGAGGTATTAAATTATGCTCCTTCGGGTGCCTCTTGTCATTTAAATGCAAAACAAGAGAACACTGCAGCTTGTGCTCTGCAGAGATTTCTTGAGACCATAGTTGCTTATAATAGAACCTACATTCATTTACTTTCAGAAGTCTTTAGCTTGCTTTACACTGCCTCCCTCTCAATCAGTCTGAGGCCATGAGAGACTCAGCCAGTAAAGAGGACAAGACACATGGCTTTCACTGTCAGAGCAAGAAGATGCTGCATGCTTCTGGCGGGTGAAATAAGATAATTGCCAAGGCCACTCTCTACACCAGGCTTTCTCAACTAGGGTTCCCTGGAACCCCAGGGTTCCTTGAGGACTCTGCAGGGGTTCTTTGGCATTTTACCCCATGGTTGGGGAAGTATAATAGAGCACACTATAATAGGTGGTACTGTAACAAGAAGCACTAAATTGGGGGGTCAGGAGACAGTATAATGAGTGGCAGTGTAATAGGAGATAGTGAAATTAGCAGCCTAACCTACTTAAAGACCATGCCTCCTGCAAAAAATAAATGTAGGGGTTCCTCGAGACCAAAAAATTGTTTGCAGGGGTTCCTTGAGATCCAAAAGTTATTTACAGGGTTCCTCCAAGGTAAAAGGCTGATAAAGGCTGCTCTACATTATACTAGTCCTATCTAAGATAAATCACCTGGCTGAAAAGTTTTTTGTAAAGTAGACCTTGCATCTTTTGCATATCAGGGTTGTGGGAGGGGCATAGCTGGATGTGTGGTTCCGGCATGTCTTAACCACTTCAGGATCACAGGTTTTTTTGCCTTCAGGACCAGGGCAATTTCATTCGCCAATAACTTTATTGCTACTTATCACACTGACATGATCTGTATATTATTTTTTGCAGGACAAACTAGGCTTTTTCTGGGCAGTACTTTTTGCTAATCATTATTTTATTTATATGTATTTTGCAAGGAAGAAGTAGAAAATAATGAAAACAAAATCACCATTCTCAGCTTTCAGACATTGTAGTTTAAAGATAAAATGTGCTATTGATGATGAAACAGACACATTTTTTTTGCTAATTTGTCCCGGTTATTACAACATTTAAATTGTGTCCCTAGCACAATATATGGCAATAATATTTTATTTGGAAATAAAGGTGTCTATTTTTCCATTTAGTGTTTTTTATATTATAATAATTATTCCAAGACTTTAATTTCAAAATCCACAGTAATGACATACATATTAACAAATTCCCTAAGGTAGCAATTTATATATATTTTTTTTAATGGTATATTTTTTTTATTTTTATTTTTTACAAGTGTTTTATTTTGGAAACTATGGGGTGGGGAGGAAGGGGTTAAAAATATATTTTAAAAAACTATTTAATTATCCTATGGGTTAGTATATTAGACTGTTTTTGGATGTATTTTTACTTTTTGGCCACAAGATGGTGCTATGGAGTTCTGTGTTGAATAAATTTTACACGCAACGAAATGTTTACATTTCGTTTCTGCCGGGATTTTCTTCAATCAACACTGGAGGAGGCTGTGAGTCATCACAGCCTCAGTGATCGGGTATCCCGATCACAGATGGGGACGGGATAGCGGCGATTGCGGATGGGGAAGTGCGACGATTGTGGTGGCGACGGTAAACAAACGTACTGCAAATGTTTTTCTACTGCAGGGGCGTAGAAAAGCGTTTGCAGAATCCAGAAGTGGTTAAAGTTGTCTTTCTTATCTCAAAAAGTTGAAAGGTTGGCTGTGTGTGATAGCTACAGCCAGCATACCCAGACAGTGTTACGTAAAACAAAGGAAATACATTATCCTAATTTAGTAACTAACTCCACTGGAAAAAAACAATGTTTTTAAAGCGGATCCGAGATGAAAAACTAACACAAGTAATTTGTCTATATATCTTATCTAAAGTTTAGATATATAGCATAGCATATAAAGCAAATCTAGCTGCAAACAGCTTCAACAGTTTATGATGATTTATTCCTGTGATATGAGGGCAGCCATATTCTGCTTGTCATCATTACATTGGTAATCTGCAACTGCATCTCCACCCCTCAGCCTGTGAAAAGTTCACTCCCCCCTCCCCTCTGCTTCTGAAATCTCTGGCTAGTAACCTCCTTCTCCTGCCCAGACTGAGCTCCCATAAGCCCTTGCTACATGGGTCTGAGTGCCTTGGCGTTTTGGAGAAGCTGTGGGCGGGGCTTGTTTAGTTTATAGGGAATTAGAGTATTAAAACAAAAAATAAAAGTATTTGGCTTGAGGAATGCCTTATAAACTATATGTAAGAAACACAATTATGCAATGAATAAAAGTTCATATAGGATCCACGTATTTGTTTCATTGCAGCTTGTAGGAATGGCTAATGAAATGTAGGATTATGCAAAAGGGAAGGCAAACAAGCAGACCCCCCCAAACCTTCTCACTGGTGGTAACTGGCAAACCCTCCACAGGGCAACACAAGTAGATTCAGCAAAGAAGCATGCAGCACACTATGGTGAAGTCAAATCCAGGAACTTTTATTTAGCACATCCAACAGACAGAAAGGCAGCTGACGCATTTCAGACACACAGGTACTTAGTCATAGCTTGCCTTGTACAGACAGGAAATCACATATATATATATATACAAAAGACTCCCCCCATTTAAGACTGGGCCACACACCTGACAGGTAACAAGATAAGCCCACACCTAAAGGATCTATAGGAACAACGGACCGGAGTACCGCAGGCTTTTTTGCTGAATTTAGGTATATGCAAATTGTGTATACAAATGTATGCTGCTTGAAAAGTGACCTATCCAGTTCCACCTCGGCAGCATTTGATTGTCCCACTTTCAAGCTGCATAATTGTGCACACAAAATGTGCATAGTCCTGCTTCAGCACCAGAATCATCTGCATCTCATTGATTATCCCTTCAAACTACAATGAAACCAATAAGTCTTAAAAATGTGTTTTTGCCAATAGACTCCGTTTACAAATAAATAGTATTTCAGGTCAATAAAGGAAATGCAGAAGCTGTTTTACATGATGGGTCAGTCAAGTTTATTCTATAAGCTTCTCCCTCTGAAAAATCTCCTATTAATTAATAACAACATAAACAGAATTAGGCTAGAACAGACATTATGAAATGACATAACGAATCAGCGAGCTATTGAATCACTGAACAAGAGCTGGATATTTGCTTCTTTCCATAATAGGTTTTGGCAAATGAATCACCCTATGGGCTGTGTTATGGGAATAGGAAGAGACTAGTTGAAACCTCGGGCAATCTGGCTATGCGCGCTACATGAGACATCATTTCACTTCATTTGTTGTTACCAAATCAGTGACAAACGTTACGTCCTTGAAGATTAGCTGCATAGGGGCTTCTCTAACTAATAGCTTCCATCAAAGTGATTCATGTGTGGCACTGTTCGCTTTTACTCGATCTGGTAGCCGTTTTGTAATATGAGATAATGAGAGGATGGATGGAGATAAAACAGGCCAATCTGATATTCCTAATGTAAGTACATTAGCTCTATCACTGAAACCCGTTCAATTGCTCAATTCATGCAAAAAGCATGTATTACATGCATCATATCTGACCTATTTTACTATCATCTTTATACCAGCACTCTGTGGGAGTTCTTTAAAGGGGGATTCATTTATTTTATTAGACTTAGTGGGAAATACATGTATCTGCTACAGTGAAAGATATTTTTGCTCTACCACGTTGTATCTTATTTTCAGTGCATTCTAGCAGTAGATTGAGACAGTGACAGCCATCTGAACTGTACCATGTGTAATTTATGATTTGATAGCATTTTCTGTGAAGCATATTCAGGGGTAGGTTCTCTAAAACCAAGCAAACAATCGCTGATCTTTAATGCTTGCCATACACTAAACAGTTTGTGTTAATCAATAACTTGCTGATGTTGATTGTTTACCTGGTTTACCACTCCACACCATTAATTATCAGAACAGATTTCAGCAGAAATCTTGTCTAATATCAGTGGTGCCACCACTACTAGCTTAGTACTACCCGATGCCATGGCAGCTTTGATCACGTACTGTTGCTTGACATTGTAATGAAGCGAAGATATGGATTTACAGCCTTTACTGTAACTCAATGGACCACTATTACAAAAAGTTGTACATTTTAAATGTACATTTCTTTTAGAGTAAAAGCAAGAAGTTTTGAATCGGGATGATACCATTTTCTGGCTAGCTTAAAAAAAATTTGAGTTAGTTTTACGTTAGCCAATAAATGGTATCAAAAATTCTTGCATTTACTGGCTCACGTGGTGCAATACTCTACTGCTTCCAGAGTCAAATGCACTGTAAACTACTTTTTTTCTGTGTTACCGTCACATTAGGATGTAGAAATCTGAAAGATTTGAAAGATTTAGGGCTATTCCATCTCCTTAATGGGGGATTCCAAATATTACCCTCCTTCTTTGCAAAAAGCAATCTTCAGAAAGGATCTATGCAAAGATGCTAGCCAGCCTCCCTACTCATTTACACACTATTTTGGCAGATGGCCTGAACAACTGATATTCAATAAGTGCTTTTGTAAATAGAGTTTAACTATGTAACCATAAGCGACAGTGACAAAGAAAAAAGTAATTTATAATGCATAAATTACATTTTATATGTACTATACATAATTTACATTTTCAAAATGTTTGTGAATCTTGTGTGAATCTCCTTCTATACGGTGAGCGGTAGAACTGTAGAACCTGCACTATTATCAGCACAAGTTAATGAAAGCATGCTACAAGATATTACTTACAGACCACCAACTAACATAACTTTTTCCTACTTGAACTGGAATATGTTAAGCTTGGTGGTGTATTCTCCACAGTCAGCATGCAACGCATGAGCTGACATGGAGGCGGTACACACACTAGCACAAGGAAACAGGCTATCCCTAGTATAGTGGAGGGGAGGACTGACTCCAACAGGAGATTGTGGCGCACAGAGCCGGTGCAGATCTGACAGCCACAAACAATGCTTTCGCTATAACGTCTCAGCGCAAAGTAGCGCTGAGCGCACAAACCAGAACTGAGGAGATCAGGACAGGTAAACAGAATGAACACTTGCTAAACTAGCCACTACTTAGTGACAGCAAGCGTCCACAATAACACAGACCGGAATGAGGCAGCCAATGCATTGCGGCGATGGCGTGCCTCACAAAGACAGGACAGGATAGTCAGGAAATAGCAGGATCAAGATAGATGAACGTAACACAGACAAATATACAATAAGTATGTTTTCCTAGCGTATTACAATTACAGCTATCAATGAAACTATTTGTAACGTCTGACTAACATATGTATATATCGGCAATGAACCGATATATGACATAAGCAGGAACGCTGACTAGGACTGGAGTAATACAGGGAACAGGACTCAGAAGGATTCGCTATCTCTTCGCAGAGATGAACGCAATCCACAAACGGTAACAGAACAGGATTCAGAAGGATTCGTTATCTCTTCGCAGAGATGAACGCAATCCACAAACAGTAACAGAACAGGATTCAGAAGGATTCGTTATCTCTTCGCAGAGATGAACACAATCCACAAACGGTAACAGGACAGGATTCAGAAGGATTCGTTATCTCCTCGCAGAGATGAACACAATCCACAAACGGTAACAGAACAGGATTCAGAAGGATTCGTTATCTCTTCGCAGAGATGAACGCAATCCACAAACAGAACCAGGAGCAGGGTAACTACCTCAGCACGGGTGGTCAAGGTACGCGCAACCTACCAAAACGTGCTGGAAAGCTGACTAACTGCACACAGGATATAAACAGTTCGTGTACGTATACATCAGCGACACTGATGTATCAACGTAACACAAATACAAGGAAAATAATAAACGTGCTGGTATGCATATATATTGGCAATGAACCAATATATGATGCAAAGACCAGCAAAGTATCTTTAGAACAAGAAACACGATCGAGGGCTGAAGCGACAGCAAGACAGGCTTAAACTGAAGCTATGAAAACCCAAGGTAACCCTGCAGGAAGCAGATCTTTATACTGAGGTCATCCAATGGGAGCAGACATGCAGATTCCCACACAGGTGAATGATAATCAGTCACACGCTGACAGCAGGGAAAGACAGACAAAGCTATGCAGCTTGCATGGAAAGACATCAGAACTGCCTGAGCTGCAGCACTACTACTTCCAGCAACACCTGCTGCAGCAGCGATCATTACAGTACCCCTGCCCTTAAAAGCGGATTCCAGACGCTTTTCAAAACTGAAATTCCCAACAAAACAGTCTGACTGATAATTCATGATGACCGGGACAGCCCGGCAAGACCGAATTCCAGAATCAGTCCCCACAAGACTGGACCCATCAGAACCAGAACCTACAGAACCATGCCCATCAGTACTACAAGCCCCAGTGTGACACCCATCAGAACCATGATTTCCAGAAGAAAGCCCTCCGAAACTCCCTGAGCGATACCCACCGCCTTCCAGGAACCGTTCAGAAACGCCAAAGCCTTTGCAATGCCCACCGGGACTGTCTTTACCAACACAAAACCCACTGTTGAACCAGTCCAAGGCACCAGGACAAGTTTTCTCAGAGACCTCCCAGAACACCTTGAAGCTCCAAAGAGATCCCCATAGGTCAGAACGCCCCTTAGGCTCACATGGAGAACTATCAAGAACCCCTATGGAACCTAGGGCAATTCCCGAGTCAGGGCCACAAGGACAAACATCAAGATCAGGGCTTTCAGGGACCAGAACCATCTCTGGGCATGCAGGCAGACTGGCAACATCAGAACATGTTCCCACTAAGGAAGCATCAGAGCACGCTAACACCTTAGACACACTTGGGCATTCTGGCACACAAAGAACATCTGGGCACACTGGCACAAGAGAAACCTCTGGGCATGTCAAGGAACTGTGAGCCTCAGGGTCAGCCAAGACAGGACCAAAACCAGGACTGGCCAAAAAAAAATCATCATGACTAGACTTCGCAACTACTGGACTTTTACACGAGAATGCAGGATCAGACTTAGATGTCGCTGATTCCAGCAAAGTCAGTAACAAATCAGATTCAGGGGCACTAACAAGACAGGACAAATCTTCTGATGTATGCACTGAACCAGATAGGGACTCCACAACTACCTCTGGACTGGACAGAGACCCATCTAATACACTGGATTGGAGCTCATGAGGCGCTGCAGAACAAGTCAGTATTGCAGCAGCCCCCACTGGACTAGGCAAAACTGAGGAATTCCCTGGACAGGAAGGGGACTCTGGAACCTCTGCCACAGCGGCCAGAGAACCAGAATCTTTCAGGATACAGGGCTGGGTTTCAGGAACACTCATCAGACCGGACTGAAATTCTGAGATTTCTATTATTTTGACCAGAGAATCAGAATTATCCATGTTACAGGGCAAGACTTCTGAAACATTCAGAGGACAGGGCTGGAGTTCCTCGGCTGTTACAACACTGGAGAGGGACTCAACAACATTGGTTAAATCAGACTGTATACAGGGCAAGGTATCTAACACACTTGCTGACGAGGACAGTATTTCAATGGCTTCTGCTTTGCTGGGCAGAAATTCATCAAGTTTTATTAGAGCAGACTGTAATTCCAAAACAACTGCTAGACAAGTGAATATTACTGCAACACCAACTGAGGTAAGCAGTGCCTCAGACTCCTTTGCTAGAGGGTTTGAAGTATCCAAAGTACTGGGTGAAGCATAAGACTCTGCGACCACAGCTTCACTGGACAGGATCACTGAACAGTCCATATTGCAGGGCAAAACCATGGAAGCACCTGCTGGACAGCATAATGATTCTGTGACCTGAGTTTCATTTGAGAGATCTACTGCACAATTCATGGTACAGGGCAAATTTACTGGAAGATTTTCTGAACAAGGTAATAATTCTGCGATTTCAGGTTCACATAGCAGATGCTCTGAGCTATTCACGAAACTAGAGCGAGGTGTAGAAACAGGAAGATCAAGACACAATGTTTGCGCATCTGAATCACCATTCATTTGTAAAATTGGAAAATTCAGATGCTGGGGTTCTGAGGTTTCTAGACAGGATTGCTGGGACTCGGAAACTGATGTAGTGCATCTATTGGCATCTGCTGGATCAGACAGGAGTTGAACTTTATTAACACAGGTAATTTCTGCAGAAGTGTTTGCAGAGGCAGGCAAGATTTTTCTGGTGTCTGTTTCACTGAACAAAGAGTCATGAGTACTGGCTAGGCTGGACTCGGAAGTCAGCAGGACCTCTGGATTCTCTGCTGAGAAATTTGCGCAGGGCAAGGTTAAGAATGTATCAGTGGCTTCTGTTTTACTGGTAAGTAACACTGAGTTATCCATGGTACAGGGTGGAATTGCAGGCACTTCAATTTCACACAAAAAGAGCTCCGAATCACCTGCTGAATCAGCCAAAGGTGCTGAAGCAGGCGGGTCAGAACGCCAAATTTGCGAATTCGGAGTCACATAAAAATCATCCAAAATCAGTTCCCACACATCAATCAATGGAGCCACAAAGTCATACCCACACACACCAGTTTTTATTAGGTTATAGGCAGACTTAATGCATGCATTCAATACTAATTCACTTTTTGCACTGTAAAATTGACAAAATGAACTTGAATCATTCTTCCATTCATTGACCAGAGCTTCCATCTCTCCTTTCTCAAATGGAGGATTCCAAGCATACTTAACAGGCAGATCATGGTTTGCAGATATGATTGTAGCAGGGACATATATTGGGTTAATTAGCAGGTGATTGGCAGATTCCTTATTCTTAAGAATCTCCAATACCTGTAGCAAGTGCTGAACTGTAGTGTATGCAAACTTTCCTTGCTTCACAAATAAGTTGATTTGTTCAATACTCTGTAATATCTCCTCATAATCATACTCAGATAATTCTTTTAAACAAAAATCTTTATTTTCCCTAGCCAGGGAGGAAAGTTCATTAGTAGTTTCATAAGTCCATTTAACTCCCCTGAAAGACAATTGCATTTCATTATCTGTTAATGGCAGAATCTCATTATAGGTCTCAGTCGCTAAGGATAACGACTCTGCAGATCGGACACGTTTCTTAGAACGTTTGCGTTTGGCCTTAGACCCTGCTGTTTTTGGTGATTTATTCAAGGCTGCAGGAAAATTATCAGTAACACTTTCTGCTTGCTGAACATTTTTGCAAGCAATTGAAGGAGTAGCTGATTGGCCTGCTGCCAGGAGTTCATTAAGAGGAAAAGGCAATGGATCTATGCGCAACCAGTTATGGATCACAAACGCTAGAAATTCCAGCGGTCTCTCTTTCAAATCGGAATGATTGAGAACATCAAATGCCCACTGGAATAATTCCCCTTTAAACAAAATATAACTTGGTTGGAGTGCCCAGGTTGAAACAGGAGTCGCTTGGAGATCAGGATTGGTCAGGAACCTGGCACATTCTGAGAAAAACTCATTTTCTGTTTCAGAGCTAAGTTCTTCAAATTTCTTAAAGGAACAGGAACCATAATTAACAGTGTCATACTTTCTGGGAATCCCCCCCACAATGGGGATTGGTAATGGGGTTTTCATAATGTTAAGCTTGGTGGTGTATTCTCCACAGTCAGCATGCAACGCATGAGCTGACGTGGAGGAGGTACACACACTAGCACAAGGAAACAGGCTATCCCTAGTATAGTGGAGGGGAGGACTGACTCCAACAGGAGATTGTGGCGCACAGAGCCGGTGCAGATCTGACAGCCACAAACAATGCTTTCGCTATAACGTCTCAGCGCAAAGTAGCGCTGAGCGCACAAACCAGAACTGAGGAGATCAGGACAGGTAAACAGAATGAACGCTTGCTAAACTAGCCACTACTTAGTGACAGCAAGCGTCCACAATAACACAGACCGGAATGAGGCAGCCAATGCGTTGCGGCGATGGCGTGCCTCACAAAGACAGGACAGGATAGTCAGGAAATAGCAGGATCAAGATAGATGAACGTAACACAGACAAATATACAATAAGTATGTTTTCCTAGCGTATTACAATTACAGCTATCAATGAAACTATTTGTAACGTCTGACTAACATATGTATATATCGGCAATGAACCGATATATGACATAAGCAGGAACGCTGACTAGGACTGGAGTAATACAGGGAACAGGACTCAGAAGGATTTGCTATCTCTTCGCAGAGATGAACGCAATCCACAAACGGTAACAGAACAGGATTCAGAAGGATTCGTTATCTCTTCGCAGAGATGAACGCAATCCACAAACAGTAACAGAACAGGATTCAGAAGGATTCGTTATCTCTTCGCAGAGATGAACGCAATCCACAAACGGTAACAGGACAGGATTCAGAAGGATTCGTTATCTCCTCGCAGAGATGAACACAATCCACAAACGGTAACAGAACAGGATTCAGAAGGATTCGTTATCTCTTCGCAGAGATGAACGCAATCCACAAACAGAACCAGGAGCAGGGTAACTACCTCAGCACGGGTGGTCACGGTATGCGCAACCTACCAAAACGTGCTGGAAAGCTGACTAACTGCACACAGGATATAAACAGTTCGTGTACGTATACATCAGCGACACTGATGTATCAACGTAACACAAATACAAGGAAAATAATAAACGTGCTGGTATGCATATATATTGGCAATGAACCAATATATGATGCAAAGACCAGCAAAGTATCTTTAGAACAAGAAACACGATCGAGGGCTGAAGCGACAGCAAGACAGGCTTAAACTGAAGCTATGAAAACCCAAGGAAACCCTGCAGGAAGCAGATCTTTATACTGAGGTCATCCAATGGGAGCAGACATGCAGATTCCCACACAGGTGAATGATAATCAGTCACAAGCTGACAGCAGGGAAAGACAGACAAAGCTATGCAGCTTGCATGGAAAGACATCAGAACTGCCTGAGCTGCAGCACTACTACTTCCAGCAACACCTGCTGCAGCAGCGATCATTACAGAATAATAAAAAAATACAAACATGTTATAGCAAAGGTTAGTGTCATTCAATATGGAACAAATAAGTTTATCCTCACATTATCTCTAGGCCTTTAAGTATAGTCTACTTTTCACACCATAATTTCCACGTAGCATAAAATCTACAAATGCAATAATCAAACAAAATAAATATATGCCAACATGCTCTTATCCCTGACTGAAAGCACCCTTTAAGCTGATTATATCTCATTAGAAACAGCATAGTTGCCTCTTGGGTCCATAAGCTTTTTTATATCGATACAGATCCACATCATTGCTTAAAGGGACACTTAAGTCAAACAAAAAAAATGAGTTTTACTCACCTAGGGCTTCCAATAGCCCACTGCAGCTGTCCGGTGCCCTCGCCGTCTCCCTCCAATCCTCCTGGCCCCGCCGGCAGCCACTTCCTGTTTCGGTGACAGGAGCTCACAGGCTGGGGACGCGAGTGATTCTTCGCGTTACTGGCCACAATAGCGCCATCTAAGCTGCTATAGCATATATCATATACCATATAGCAGCATAGAGGGTGCTAATGTGTCTGGGAACGCGAAGAATCACTCGCGTCCCCAGCCTGTCAGCTCCTGTCACCGAAACAGGAAGTGGCTGCTGGCGGGGCCAGGAGGATCGGAGGGAGACGGCGAGGGTACCGGACAGCTGCAGGGGGCTATTGGAAGCCCCAGGTGAGTAAAACTCATTTTTTTTGTTTGACTTAAGTGTCCCTTTAAAGAGACTCTGAAACGCGGAAATCCCCGGGAGATTGACGTGAATGGAGGCAGAGCTGCAGCTGAAAGCTCTGCCTCCAACAGGAAGGAGCCCCGCAATTTGCCCCGGGCTTGTGGGGGTGATTAAAGCCTTGTTTTGCCACGGGATAGCAGCGGGTCAGCTAATACATTAATGCTTAACAAGGCTGGCTAAAAGAAGTGTCATTTTCGGAGGCTACAGAGTGTCTTTAAAAAAAAAAAAAGACAGAGGTGCTCACTTCTGCATCTAGACCCATTGAGTTATACTCCTGTTTGCCTGATGAAGCAGGACCACACCTGCGAAACACGTTGCACTAAGTGGAGTTCAATAAAATATTTTGTATTGATATATTGTGACTCAATTGAGTTTTATATTTTTGAGGGAGATAAGTCCACCTGAACATCCCCCTCTTTTAGACGGTTTTTAAACGTTTTTATTCTACTCTGGCACCTCTGTACACCAAGCCTTGCTGAAATCTTGAGTCCACCCTCGGTGGAGGGGTGCTACCCCGTTTCCTATCTACAGAGAGCGACATCTTAAAAACCTGAGTGGGGTCAGGTTCTAATACTCCCCACCTGCACTTGAAGTGGTTGCCTATGGGTAACCCATGTTTGTGAGTATATCTAAATATTTTGCTTTTAACCACAACCAACTTAGCAATACTACACCATATCGGGCTCTCGATTTCTCTTTGTTCTTCCAAGCACGTCTTTAAAAAAAGCATCACTGTATGTATGTTTTAAGACAATTTTTCATTGATACAGAATATGCAGTCCAATGACTTTTTTTAGCTAGTACCCTCTAAAAGCAAATAATCTGGCTGTTTAGCATTCAAATGACTACAGAAATATTTAGCTTTTTTTTTTTTTTTACAAAAATGATGCATTCACTGGCACAGCAGAAAAATGAGTCCAGCAACTAACAGTAACCAATGACTACTAGTTAGGATTCACATACAAGGCTATGGTCAATAGTAAGGCACGTGTGACAATTGCTGTAAGGCCAAGGACACTCTCTATTAATCAAGTGCTTTCCTAGAATAGCAGTAAACAAAAACAGATAAATCAAATCAATATTTGGTATGGCAGCAATACAATATTTCTTATAATAAAACTGCACTTTTAGCTACTGCCTTACTGATAAACAATACTCCTAATACGACTAACTATTAATATTGTTGATTAAATATGCAAGGCTGCAGGAAGCTCCTACATCATTAGCAAAACACTGATGAGTTTACAGATAATAATGCATACCCAGAGGGATTGCAATTATTGATCTCTTTCATTAATCTGTGTGGTGTCAGTACAGTGTTTCTCATCACCACTGGCTGATCTGGTCAGGGCCACCTGGAGTCTGTAGCTATAATTACCCTGAATCCAAAAAGCAGGGAAGTGCCAGATATAGAGTCCAGTTACACCTGTAATGTCACAACACATGAGCAAACCAACAATATCTCTGAGGTACAGCTTGTACTGCTTACCTGCACTTGTAATTCTGTGCTTCTTGGAAGCTCCTGGTGCATACTATATGGACTAAAATAAAATGGTTCTTCCATAGATCTCTCTTCCTGGTGTCCTAGTCTGACCTCTCCTTAAAGGACACCTGAAGTAAGTGGGATATGGAGGCTGCCATGTTAATTTCTTTTTAAACAATACAATTACAATTGCCTGTCTGGGCCTTGACTCAGAGGCTGCGCCCCTCATGGGGCTGCTTGGCCCCTCCACCCCTTCATCCTTTCTATTTTTTCTTTATTTACAGTTTTATTATTTAATAAAATATCAGTTCATTGATAATGGTTAGTTTCATATTATTATACATATATACATCTGTCTGTCAGACACGTCTGCTGGCTGTGCTATTTTCTCTTCCAGGTGAGTTACAAGCTGTTGCTGGGAAGATGGACCCAATTGATACATTGTTTGCTTACCTGAGGTGGACGGTACTTGATTGGATCCTGTGTTTGGGCACCAGCTTGTTCTGTCCAATTACAGGCCTCTTGGGGATATATATTGAGTGTTTGGTGTGCTTCAGCCAGTTTTTCCTCAGCATAAACTTGGCTGGATCTGTGCAAGGCGCAGGGTTTGCTGACAGCATCGATACCTTGTTTGCTCAGCTGCTCTCCAGGGCCCAATCAGAAGGTGGTGTGGAATGGCTGCAAGCCTGTTTACAGGCTCCGTCAGGGGAATTGCCTCCTCCTTTCTCTTCGGCCACCGCATCCCTCCAGCTGTTTCATCTGCGCTTAAGAGCGGGGGGGCTGATGTCCGCCCATCTGCCCGGAGCTCGAGAGGGAAGAGGAAGAAAAACAGCAAGGCGTCCTCCCAGCGAGAGCGGTATGACCGCTCTGATCGCTGCCTCACCGATGACTCCAGTGATACGTCCCAGCGGGCAGGAAGTGACGCGACCGCTGACCCAGTAATCACCGGTAAGCAGTTGCGTAATAGGAAGTGCCCGTACAGCCCCTCACCAGCATCACCGGAGGTGCAGGTTCCCCTGACCTCCAGCGTTTCCAAAAAAGAGTGCTCTGGCCGAGCAGGTGGAGACGAAGAAGCAGGTCCTTCTGCGGGCATCCAGCCGCCTCTTCCCCTTCACGTTTCCAGCAATCTCAGCATTGGCAGGGCCTCCAGAGACCCATCCCGCCCCCTGCAGCAGGACAGCTCTGATGAGGACCTGGAATCTGTTCCAGAAGAGATCTCAGCGCAGCCAGATGGTGAGTCACAGGTCTCCACCTTATCTATTATCCTGCACTCATTGCTGGAAGTAATGAATAGGTTCCTTGTGCCTTGATCCTCCCCCTCCCCCATCTGTTGTTTGGTCTCAAAATGTTTTGTCTTCTGTGAATGCACCAGGTAACAATTTGAGGGATGTTGTTGGGACAGTGATTCAGAGGGCATTTCCTATTTCTGCTCCAGTTAGTATTAGGAGAGATGTAGAAGGGACAGGGATTCAGGGAGCATTTACTAATTTATCTGTCACCAGTACAGTAGATAGTTTACCATCTGGCAAAGTAACAACAAACCTTTTGGTTCCACCTAGCTCCACAGTTAATTGCTCACTGCCTGTTAATGCACCTCAGACCGCAAGCTTGCTAGTTCAACTCAGTTTATATCCTGTCAGTTTGCAGCAACCAGTTATCAGGCTTGAGGTATCTGAATTGTCTTATAAAGAAGCATTATGTTGAGAGGTTTCACCATTGGGATATTACCTTTCCGCTGCAATTAATGAAAACATTTGGAAAAGGGAATTTGTGGATATTTTAACTCTGTTACTGTTTGCTAAAGACTTTCCAAAGGATAAAACAGAGGGTGAGGATGATAGTAAGCGACCATTTTCAAAGTCATTCCATAACTGGCTGCAAGCTTTCAATATTTTCACCAATATTTTCACCAGTGTAATATTTTCACCAGTATATGTTCAGAGTTTCAGTACTTAGATATAGTGTTTGAAGCTGTGTTTTTTGAGGTTTGCGTGGTTTCGTTACGACGAGGCCTTTAGGCAAAAGTTGTAAGTGTACCCTAACTTAAAATGGGATTTTAAAGATGTGGGCCTATGGTTGAATCTTATGGCCCCCCGGCGGTCCCAGTCTTTGAGGCTTAGTGTTCCTGCAGCCATGGTTGTCTCCTCTCACCGCAAAGGATTCTGTTTCGCATATAACAATTCCCAATGCAAATTCTTAGCAAACTGTAAATATTGGCATAAGTGCTCACATTGTGGTGGCTCTCATTCTTTTTTTCGATGTTTTAAACGGCAAAACTGTCGAGCCAGTCAACCAAGGATGGTTTTACAAAGAGCTCAGACCCCTGAGGTGGGAAAAGGTCAGACCGTGGCTCAAGCACTACCCAAATCCGGAGATTCATCTTCTTTTAAATAATGGTTTCACAGAAGGTTTTTATATTCAAGAGTTCCAAGGGGTTGAGTTATTTTGGGCTGATAACCTTCGATCAGTGGTCAACATGCCCAATATAATCTTTCAAAAGATTTGGAAAGAAATCAAGGAAGGGAGGGTGGAAGGTCCTTTTGACAAACCCCCTTTCAAAAATGTCAGGCTTTCTCCATTAGGCTTTGTTCCCAAAAAAAAACCTAATGAATTTCGGTTAATACACCATCTTTCATTCCCTAAAGGTGACTCTTTAAACAACAGCATTGATGATGAAATTACATCTGTGTCCTATTTAACATTTGAGGCTCTGTCAGTTATTAGGGAATTTGGTGTTGGTGCTTTTTTGGCCAAGCCAGGTATAAAGTCTGCCTTTGCCTCCTCCCAGTCTCCCCCACGGGTTTGAACTGGCTAGACTTCCAATTTCAAGGCCAATTCTTCTTCGATAAAGCGCTTCCAATGGGTTTTTTGTTATCGTGCCTATATTTTGAGGACTTTGCGTCTTTTTTGCAATGGGTGGTGTCTACTTGTTTGGTAAAGTTTTTACATTATTTGGATGACTTTATCTTCATAGGTCCTCCAAATTTGAATGTTTGCTTAAAGTTGCTACAACATTTTTGTGCTCAAATGGAGGAGTTCCTCTAGCCATTGAGAAGACAGCTCTTCCATGTACTGAATTAATTTTTCTAGGCATTATGGTTGATACTGTAGCCATGTAATTCCGTCTCCCACTGGAAAAGTTACAGGTGTTGCAGAAGGCAATTTTACTTGTGTTAAGCCGCCAAAAAGCTACGGTGATGCCCATAGGCAGAATTTTTTCAAAGCATTTGGCACGAATTATATCCGGCTTAAAACAATTGAATTTGTATGTGAGATTAACATCAGAGGTAAAAGAAGATTTAAAGATTTGGATGGACTTCTTAGTCCAGTATCATGGAAGAACTCCATGGCAACAGGAATTTGTGTCCAGTAATGAGTTGGAATGCTATACTGATGCCGCAGAGTCTATTGGTTATGGGATTTTATGGCAGACATGTTGGAGCGCAGGCAGATGGCCTGATAGGTATCATCTGGTTTTACTAATAGCGTTGTTTTTTTTGCGAGTTGTTCCCGGTCATCATCGCACTCGTCTGCTGGCGGGAATCATTCCAGAACAAACGGATATTATTCCACACTGATAACAAGGGCGTTGTTTGCGCCACAAATTGTTTGGCGTCAAAGTCAACCGTTGTCATTAAATTAATGCTTTTTTTTGGTACTTCACTGACTGCGCTTCTATATTTGGGTTAGGGTACAGTATTTGCCTGGTAGAATAAATATATTAGCAGTTGCTCTCTCGCCAGCAGATGATTCTTTTCAGGGGTTTGTTGCCAGAGGTGGATCCAGAGGGATCACCATGCCCGGAAGCATTATGGGATCTGGTCTAACAGTAGCAGAGTCCTTCATTCAGAAGTCATTGGCGCCTAAGACCTGGACATCTTATTGCGAAGCTTGGCATTCATGGTGGTCTTTTACGGAAGGGCTCCTGTCCTCCCCACTTGCTGAATTACCGAAAGTGATACTTTTATTTACTTGTCATTTATTGTAGAAGGGTTACAATTAATCTGTAAGTTGCTAGCTGAAATTTCATTCTTCCGGAAAATTCATGGGGCACCCCCTTGTCTGTCTTATTTTTTAATAAAACAGTTTTTGAAAGGGTTAAAGAAAGGCAGCCCATCAGTTGATAATATTATCAATTGATAATAGAAGGCCGATTTCATTCCATATGTTACAGGATATTTTGTCCATTTTAGGTGGTATCTGCTCTGATACTTTTGAGTGCTTACCTTTTAGTTTAGCTTTTAGCCTGGCCTTCTTTGGGGCCTTTCAGGTATCCAAGTTGGTTTTTAGTTCTACTGCTGTCCACTTGGGCTTGTTATTTTCCAATGTACATTTTGATGGAGAAAAATTAATGATTTACCTTCCCTATTCTAAAACTGCTCTGTAACGATCGGTGTAACACAGAGAGGGTCTGATTACTGGTGAACTGCAGTATCACCGAGAATACATAATATACCTGATTATTGGTGATCTGCAGTATCACCGATAATCAGATATATCTACTAACCTCTGGACACCAGATAGAACAAGTGAATGTAATAACTGAGTGTTAGATGCAACAGTATACTTTGAGTACTTCTACAGAAGTATGTTCCTTCCTCTGGCCTAGACTCTCCAGGAGGGAGAAGCTAGGCTGAGGGGAGGAAGGACAGAGCGTGAGTGGCACCCGAGATATAGGGTGTCACTAACAGGTCTGGGAACTGCCTCTAACAGTAAGGCCAGTTCTCGAGGTCGGCAAGCCAGGTCGTTAACACACAGACAGATAAGGTACAGATTCAGGAGGCAGATACGGAATCCAATAAATAGGCAGAGTTTGGCAACGGAGTATCAGATAAGCACAGTACAGAATCAGGAGGCAAATACAGAGTCCAGGAACGAGCAGAGTTTGGCAACAGGATATCAGAAATAGCAAGGTACAAGATTGAGAGTTCAGAGGAATAGTCAGGCAGGCAGAAGGTCATAACAAATAATGCAATTCAAAGTTCCTAATGCTAAGGTGTGAACGCCTTGATGTCAACACCTTTGTAAACTATGCTAGAACACAGATACAGACAAGGTCTGAGTGCTACCACGTAGTGATCGCAACGGCAGACAACCAGAGAATGACCAGCACCCAGTATAAATAGTAAAGCGCTCACCAGCGCCTCCCCTAAGTGCTGGACCAATGGCAGGTGGTGAAATTGTCAGCTGACCCGCCTGGTCAGCTGACCCTTTTCTGGCTGTCATATAAGCTCTGCCTCTCAGCGCGCACGCGCGTCCTTCTGAACCTGTGTGGACTAGCAGTCCCAGCCACACCAGGCATGTCTTGTAATGCAACCACTGATTCAGGCGCGGGGACCGCCGCCCTGCTCTCCAAGTGAGCGGCGGTTTCCCCGCGTCCAGTCACAATGTCAGCTGCTTTGTCATGCGTGCAATCCGCCGACTCCAACGTGGATTCCACCGCTCTGCCCATGCGGCATGCGGCGGTTTCTTCACGTTGTGCCACCATGTTAGACGTGGAAACAGCTGCCTCACTCTTTTCCGCCTTTCCTCACATGCTCACTACCAGTTCAGGCAATTTCCTACCTCTATCTGGCCAGCAGGCGCCAGTCAGCCAATCAGGTGTACGGTCATACACCCTTTGCCTGCCATACCGATCTAGCAGGATCTGCATAAATTAGCATTCAGGTGGGAGGCTTGGTTGGACGTAATAGTTGATTACATCTTTTACAGGGACCGCCGCGTGTAGGCATCTCCCACACAGTCCCCTCCCTAACCATTCACCTGTCAACCGCATCCGGGAAGCTGCAAAACAAAAATTTAAAATCACAAACACTGGTTCGCATGACAGCCGGGGGCCCCAGCCTCTCTCACTTGCTGGGGCTCCCAAACCACCATGCGATACCCAGAGGAAAATGTGGGCGAGCCCTGGCTCTCTCACCTCCAGGGACTTCACCCCCATCACCTCTAAACTGAATGCAAACTGTAACACACACAATTGCTCACTACCAGTTCAGGCAATTTCCTACCTCTATCTGGCCAGTAGGCGCCAGTCAGCCAATCAGGTGTACAGTCATACACCCTTTGCCTGCCATACCGATCTAGCAGGATCTGCATAAATTAGCATTCAGGTGGGAGGCTTGGTTGGACGTAATCGTTGATTACATCTTTTACAGGGACCGCCGCATGTAGGCATCTCCCACACAGTCCCCTCCCTAACCACTCACCTGTCAACCGCATCCTGGAAGCTGCAAAACAAAAATTTAAAATCACAAACACTGGTTAGCACGACAGCCGGGGGCCCCAGCCTCTCTCACTTGCTGGGCCCCCCAAACCACCATGCGATACCCAGAGGGAAATGTGGGCGAGCCCTGGCTCTCTCACCTCCAGGAACTTCACCCCCATCACCTCTAAACTGAATGCAAACTGCAACACACACATTTGCTCACTACCAGTTCAGGCAATTTCCTACCTCTATCTGGCCAGCAGGCGCCAGTCAGCCAATAAGCTAATTTATGCAGATCCTGCTAGATCGGTATGGCAGGCAAAGGGTGTATGACTGTACACCTGATTGGCTGACTGGCACCTGCTGGCCAGATAGAGGTAGGAAATTGCCTGAACTGGTAGTGAGCAATTGTGTGTGTTGTAGTTTGCATTCAGTTTAGAGGTGATGGAGGTGAAGTCCCTGGAGGTGAGAGAGCCAGGGCTCGCCCACATTTCCCTCTGGGTATCGCATGGTGGTTTGGGGGCCCCAGCAAGTGAGAGAGGCTGGGGCCCTCGGCTGTCGTGCGAACCAGTGTTTGTGCTAATCTAAAACTGACCAGAAGGGCAGAGGATTCTGGGTCACTTTGTCAGCCTTACCGGGTTTAATTGCCCAATAGTTGCCCAATAGCTTCAATGTCACTTTTTTGGCAATCCACCCCCTCTTAACTTTCCCTTTTATGTCACGCTGACTTATAACCTCTGTCTAGTTTTCAGTTCCGTGTGGTCCTAAAAAAAGGTAGTCACAGCTTTAGGCCTCAATCAATTTAAATTATCGTCCCATTCTTTCCATAATAGAGGAAGGATGGGATCGCTAAACATAACCCAAGGGAGCAGGGCTCATGGGTCTCGGTACAGGCAGGCAAAGCAAGGATGTCCCGCTACACCATAGGTTGGGTATAAAAGATTCTTCAATTTTATTAGTACATCAGTAGATACACAACAGGCTCACGCGTATCGGAGCTCGAAATGGCTCCTTAATCATAGCCAACATACACAAACTCATCACAGATTTAAGTAGTCAAGTACCGGCCCACAATGGGCATGGCTACTCCTCTTAAAGTGACATATACAACAATACATGTAAAATGGCATAGCCAATATACAAAAATAGAAAGATTAAAAAACCAATGATGTTATGGTCCAGCATCAAGATATATAAACAAATAAGAAACAGACATGACATTTCTCAGATGAAGCAATGTTCAAAGAAAGCTAATACGTTATTACTATAAAAAAAAATGGAAATAGTACAGCAGGAGGAAATGGAGGGAAGAAAAAGCAGATGGAAACAGCAACATCACCTGCACAAGAGTTAGCTTTTTATATCATAGGTTAGACTGATATCCAGTCTTGAATTCAGACCTGTAGGTGTACGTGTTCCCAACTTCCATATCCATGAAGTCTCTCGCTTTAATAAACATCTAAACAAGTCACCCCCTCTAGGTGAGAACACTATCCTATCGATGCCCTGGAAAGTTCTCCTACTGTTCTTAAGATTTTAAATGGTTGGTTGTGTATAAGTCACAACAATGCAGTGCTGCCGCCTAGTTCCAGGAGTATTGTCGGCTAGAATCACTTAGGTTCAGGCATCCGTAGGTACATATAAACATAGCATAGTTAGTTGTATGAATCTCACCCTCCGTGTCCTTACTGTCCACTGTCTCCTTCCGTGATGGTATAAGTAATACCTCACAGGCTTCTCTCTAATCCAGTGGCTCTCTCCAGGTAACACACCGGTAAGGACGCTAGTGTGGGCACTGTAGGATACCCGAACACGGCTCTGTTTGCTATGCCGCTCTATTCCTAGTCCTCCGATCCTGAGAAGTGACGTCACTTCCTGTGGTGCGTCTCATTCGCTCTGCTGATGGCGCTTCCCTGCGTTCCACTTCGCCTAATTGTATCCCGCTTGTCATAACAGTGGTGTCCTGAGTAGAGGGAGTTTCTGGCAAACTTGTAGGAATCACGGGGCGCCCCTCTAACTCCACGTTCAGCATAAGATTGACATGTTTCAATGAACATCAGACGTCTTCATCAGAATCAATTTTCTTTGAACATTGCTTCATCTGAGAAATGTCATGTCTGTTTCTTATTTGTATATATATCTTGATGCTGGACCATAACATCATTGTTTTTTTAATTTTTCTATTTTTGTATATTGGCTATGCCATTTTACATGTATTGTTGCATGTGTCACTTTAAGAGGAGTAGCCATGCCCATTGTGGGCTGGCACTTGACTACTTAAACCTGTGATGAGTTTGTGTATGTTGGCTATGATTAAGGAGCCATTTTGAGCTGCGATACGCGTGAGCCTGTTCTGTATCTACTGATGTGCTAATAAAATTGAAGAATCTTTTATACCCAACCTATGGTGTAGCGGGACATCCTTGCTTTGCCTGCCATTCTTTCCATATTGGGTCAGCTACTGAGGCGGCAAGAGTTGGTCTAGACACTGAAACCATTAAACATATAGGCAGTTGGGAATCTTCCCGTTTCCAGCTCTATGTCCGTTCCTCCTTGTCCATTTATTAATAGTTTCCTTTTTTTCTTTCTATTTGTTCTGTTCTGTTTAGGTTCCCCTTTTATTACATAGATTATAGGCCACTATATTTATATTTTGGGTGCATCAGAGAGCTCAAGAAGTAATTTATGGGGAGAATTTGGGCCTTCCAAGGGACAACCATCATGTTTACTGGAATGGGGTAAGGGGTTTGAGATGGGAAGGCGTCTTTCCTTTGGTCCTCTCCCTTAGTTCTTCCCAACCTCGCCCAGACTGTATTATTTTTCATGTGGTTGGCAACGATATGGGTAACCAGAACACAATAAATTTAATTCATTGTATGCAGTATGATTTTTTGAGGATTCGGTCCATCTGTGATATTGGTTTTATCGGAGGTGATTCCGCGTTTGGTTTGGAGGTTGGCAAGTAGGGGTCACATGTTTAAGATCCACAAAAGGATTAATAGGGCTGTAGCCAAATTCCTACCCACAACTGGGGGCTTTGTGTTTCGGCATCGTGAGTTGGAGGGTATGGAAAGAGGGTTATGTAGACACGATTGGGTACACCTTTCGGAGATAGGTCTTGCTATCTTCAATATGAACCTGCAAATGATCATTGAACAGGCCGCGGTGGTGGGGGGTCCAGGCTGGTAGGGCCTGGAGGTGGGTAATGGCATCCACTGGGTCGGGTGGGTATCTGGAGCTTTATCTGCCTGAGTCTACCGACCTGGCATATTTATTGGGTTATACTGATGTTTTGTTCATTTTATCATATATGGTTATTTATTGCTTTTTAACTTAATAAAGTTGAGTTTAGCCTACTAATTGAAACCCCAATACAAGGCTGCAGCCTATTCCTTCCAACGTTTGGTGTCTGGGTCTTTCTTAATATTTTTTTATATTACTTAGCTATATGGGTATATTTATGTGGCATATATGTATGGGGGGGGGGGGGTTGTGGCCATTTTCAGTCCCATGGTGTCTGAATCACACACCTGAAACAAGCATGTTGCTAATCCTGTCAGCCTTCAGTCAGAGAACCTATTCTGCATATTTGTTTAGTATCTGGCTAAACATATAAATGTGTCCATACATCTAGCGATGATGGGCAGATTTAACTAAAAGACAGGGCAGTTTCTAGGCTAAATTGCACCCAGGGCGAGGGTGTAAAAATTGCGCCCCTTCACCCCTGTGGACTTGGGAACCCTTACTCTTTAGGAACAGAAACACAGCCACAGGTCACAAGTAGATCTGTCTACTTTCTAGTGACCAGCCGCTCATCCAGGAGGAAGCAAGAAAACCCAGGCGAGGAGAGCACGGAAAACCGACTCCTCCATAGGCACCGTGTACTGACAGCCTGCAGTACCGCTACAGGACATCAGGTGTCATCACGGGGTGGTGACGTGAAGTCTGACGCAGGCAGCCTAGGAGGAGTCAAGGAGCGTGATCATGCTGGTAATCTTCTTTCTTCTTCCATTTGGCTGCACTGCTCGTCACCAGCTCCCTAGCGATAATGTCCTTCTGCCTGCGCCCCCCTTCATCTACTTTCTGGTCTGCACCCAGTGCGGTCGCCCTGCCCGCACTGCCCAAGAAACTGCCCTGCTAAAAGACAAATGTCTCTCTTAATCGAATCTGATTAGAGAGAGATCTGTCAGCTGCCCATACACAGCAGGCTGATTCCCGATCGATTTCATGCATGGTTAGTGAACCATGGATGGATTGTGCAAAAAAGGGGGGTGAGCATCCCTCTCCCCTTCAAAGCATGCATCTTTGTCAAATTTTGAGGACAAGAGTCCTTATCCTTACCTTATGATCAGGCAAGTGGAGGTTAGAGCCCTCACACATGTGGTGGTAGGCCCTGGGGGGGGGGGGGGGGACTTGTAGTAGAATCTGGGGCCTTCTTTAAAAATAAGGGCTTTCCAGACCTTCACAGGTAAACGGGCAGAAGGACAGAACAGCTGAATGAAGAATAGAAGAACAAAGGAGAGGAAATAATAGATTTTATTTATACTTTTTTTCTCTTGAAAAATATTTAATGGTGTATTTATTTTGCAAAATGTTTTACGGCTACCTTTTGTTTATAAGAGATAGACAGAGGATCAAAATGACCCATAATACCTATTTACCTGGGAAAGGACACAATGCATTAGCACGTTTTGCTGCAGTTGCATTATTTTATTACATTTACTATTGTGCATGAAAACATTAGAAGCATATACTGTAGATGGTATTTGATTATGTATTGAATACTTGATGCCAGTTTTTGGATGCTTTACTTCATAACAGTAGATATTTTTTGGGTTATCTAACCCAATTGTTTCAAATGGTTGCATATAAGAGTGAGATTTTATATTTTTTTAGTTTGCCATTTTTTTTTACTGTAACTAGGAGTCCATAAGTCGCCCCACTGTTATGTTTTGATATAAACTTCTTCAAACTTTTTTTTTTTTTTTTTTGCACAGCAAATTTCCATCACACTTTCCTTATAGTAGATTTCAAGCTGTAAAAAGTTTTAGAAATGCCAACTTGTATAATAGAGATTCTAAGTCACGCTGAATAAATATAGAGAGTTCTGTTTAAATCTTAAATACAGAAAGCTATTATGGAACTAGAGGTACATATGATGGATTATCCTTAGCTTAATGTAAGAAAATATAATTATGCAATAGCACAAAGGAAGCAAAGGAGACTACTATTCATTTCCAAGACCAGCTTTTTATGAATTATAATTAAATTACAGCAAAACCATTTTTCAGCAGTGAGCAATCGCTATTGTAATTGAATTCAGAAGTTCTGGTTAAGAATAGAAACCAACCTGACAAATAATGCATGTATTTAAATGAAGTCATAAAAGCTTTATGAATATCTTCAATTAATTTTAAACACATATAAATTGTTATAAAGTAAAACAATTGATATGGATTTTCACCTAATGTGATACACGTGGAAGGATTAGTTATATTAACAATATTGTAGCACAATAACAAACAAGCAAATTCTGATCTCAATACCATGTTATAAAGGAATCATCAGCCAAATTTTCTACTCACCTGGGGCTCTCTCCAGCCCCATGAAGCCGACCGCTTCGCTCTACGCGGCCATCCTGGTCTCCGCGCACGGTGCAGAGGCCAACCCCAAGGTCGTCCTTACTGCACCTGCGTGAACCGCCGCTGTCAAGCCCACGTTGTACGCGGCTTTCTGCACAGGTGCAGTAGTTCTGTGCCTGTACAGTAAGCCACGTAGAACGTGGGCTTGATTCACAGAGGCGGTACTGCGCAGGCGCAGTAAGGAAGACCTCAGGGTCGGCCTCTGCACCGAGCGCAGAGACCAGGATGGCGGCGGAGAGTGGAGCGGTTGGCATGGGACAGTCGGCTGCAAGGGGCTGGAGAAAGCCCCAGGTGAGTAAAGCTTTTTTTTTTCTAATTTGGCTGATAACTTCCTTAACCACCCTGGCGTTCTATTAAGATCGCCAGGGCGGCTGCGGGAGGGTTTTTTTTAAATAAAAAAAAAAAACTATTTCATGCAGCCAACTGAAAGTTGGCTGCATGAAAGCCCACTAGATGGCGCTCCGGAGGCGTTCTTCCGCCTCCGGCGGCCAAAAGTAACACGCTATGGCGACGAGCGGAGTGACGTCATGGACGTCAGCCGACGTCCTGACGTCAGCTGCCTCCGATCCAGCCCTTAGCGCTAGCCGGAACTATTTGTTCCGGCTGCGCAGGGCTCAGGTGGCTGGGGGGACCCTCTTTCGCCGCTGCTCGCGGCGGATCGCCGCAGAGCGGCGGCGATCAGGCAGCACACGTGGCTGGCAAAGTGCCGGCTGCGTGTGCTGCACTTTATTTCATGAAAATCGGCCCAGCAGGGCCTGAGCGGCACCCTCTGGCGGTAATGGATGAGCTGAGCTCGTCCATACCGCTAAGGTGGTTAAGGAAACTAAATGTGTGTGTGTGTGTGTGTGTACAGGGACACCATCAGGGCAGTACAAGCATTGTTGTAAGGGACCTGTAGAAAGTCTGGGGCCTGAACAGTGGCCATGGGGAGGGGTGGAGTAGATGGTCTATTGCTAGGACATTTTTCAGTTGGCTGCAAACATTTTGTATTTATACCAGTATCCTAGGAGTTCCAGCATATACACATCATCCTGGAGACTTTGGACCATGAAGTTGGTTCTTCTATGATGACCAGTCCTTCAGGTAGAAGATGGCAGTTCACCCTAGTTTAAAGTGAGACTTGTAGGATGTAAGCTTAAGCATGAATGTTCATTCTGAGCTGGGCTTAATTGTCTTAAAAATGTTTAAAGAAGGCATCCGAGTCATAGTATGGCTATTTGGCAAAATATTCCTTTCTTAAAGGGGCCAGGTCCAGTTCAGCTGGAAAGGCTACAACCATGGTTAGAGAGATTCCCAAATCAGGGCATAGTTGAATTTCTGTTTTGGGGTTTTCAGCATAGTTTTTTTTAATAATCTTATTTACTAGTATTTGTTGCGACTGAGTTGAAACTGTAAAATTGGTAAAACAGTCTCCTGTGGTTGTATGTGAAAAGTTGTAGAAAGAATTGTAGGCAGATAAAATTGTCCTCTCAGGGAGCCTCCTTTTGTGCATTTACAGCTGTCTCGTTTGGGTGTTGTCCCAAAGGAGTCAGAAGAGTATTGCATTACACATAATTTTTCTTTTCCTAATGCTGGGAATACATGGGTTCGTTTCTGCCGTGCGTTTCTCCTCTCGATCGTTTTTGCCGCTCGATTCTGCAGTAGATTCTCTTATCTTCTTGCTCGTTTTTCTCATCTTTTTCCATTCACTTCTATCAGAAATTGTGCGGCGAAGGAAACGAAAGGGGGATCGGACATGTCAGAAATTATCTATTGCACCATCTAATCACCTAAAAAATGAACCGTGTATTCCCAGCATAAGCGCAGCATTCTGGGAATAATAAGAAAAAAACTGTAAAAAAATTCATTATTTCTCAGGTTTCGGCCATTATAGTTTCAAAATAAAACATGCTACTGTAATTAAAACCCACACATTTTATTTGCCCATTTGTCTTGGTTATTGCAACGTTTAACATATTTCCCTAGTACAATGTATGGCGCCAATATTTTATTTGGAAATAAAGGTGCATTTTTTCAGTTTTGCGTCTATCCCTAATTACAAGCCCATAATTTATAAAGTAATTGTAGTATACCGTTTTTATATACATATTTAAAAAGTTCAGTCCGTAAGGTAACTATTTATGTATTTTTTTTATTTGTAATTTTTTTAAATAATAAAAAATAAATAAATGGTAAATTTAGGGTAGTGTGGGAGGTCAGGGGTTAATTTAAAAAGAAGAAAAAGGTAACTAGGGATCATTAAAGCGGATCCGAGATGAAAAACTAACTATAACAAGTAACTTGTCTATATATCTTATCTAAAGTTTAGATATTTTACACAGCAAATCTAGCTGAAAACAGCTTTAATAGAAAATTATTATTTCTTCCTGTGATACAATGACAGCAGCCATGTTGTATGTAAACATTACACAGAGGTAAGCTTATCTGCCACTTCACCACTCAGCCTAATCCCCTCTCCTCCTCCCTCCTCCCCTCTGACTCTGAAATCAATGGCTAGTAACACCTCCTCCTCCTCTTGCCCAGACTGAGCTCCCATGAGCCCTTGCTACTGCCTTGGCTCTCTGAAAACCTGTGGGCATGGATTATTTAGTTTATAGGGAATTAGAGTATTAAAACAAAAAAGTATTTGGCTTGAGGAATGCCCTATAAACAATAGGAAAGGAACACAATTATGCAATGAGTAAAACTTCACCTCGGATCCACTTTAACTAAAAAAAAAGGGGATGTAATATTACAATTTGACCACAAGATGTCCTCAGTGGTGACTTCAGCTTACCGTACTATTAGTACGGAAACGGAAGCACTGCACGGATGGGATTTATGAATGGCAGAGCCATCTCAATTGACGGTTGCGGCTATTCACAGGGGGACTTACGGTAGATCCATGAATGGGATTTTTTTTCCCATTTATTGATCTAGCGGGTAATGAGTGGTGGTACCGAGCACAGGGGGCGCGGCAGGGGGGACGCAGTAGCTATGCCCCTGCACAGAGTTGTGGCATTTTGCAGGGGCGTAGTTACTCGTCTCGGCAGAGGGGAAGTGGTTAATGAGGCAGTTGCTTTGGCTAAGTCCTTTGGTCATGGGGTCCTTGTGACTAAAACAGACATCAAATTGGTGTTTCATTTATTGTTCCGGAAGGTTTTTCGTCCTTAGGTTTTCAATTTGATGGGGCTTATTATTTTGTTTGTTGTCTTCCAATGGGGTGTTCCTTATTATGTCTCTATTTTTGAGTAGTTTTCTTCCTTTTTAGAGTTTTGAGTTATTCATTATGAGCATGAGGGTAAAGGGGGATTACGGAATCGATTGATTGTGTATGGACTGGATTATAATTGGAGGCTTGATGGACCTCCTACGATGATCTGTGACTCCCCGAGATTAACAGAGTGATTCCTGAGGTCTGTGGACAACTCCCGTTGTGTTTGGTAAAGGGGGATTCCCATTAACTTGATAATTTTTTGCTTGCTGGAGAAAAACATAGTCAGGCCTGTTCATGCTTATTGATCGCCTTTTCTAGTATCATTGTATATTTTGGTGTTTCTTTAGCATGAGAAAATTGTCTTTCTTTGCACTATTTTGTTTCTTGGGATATGCATTGATTTTATTTGGTGACAACATTTCTGATCTGAAGGGAAAGTTTCACTTATTGTTGTTCAAAATAAAAGTCACAGTGAAGGACGCACAATTGGTTCTGGAGTTGTTAGCTTTTACAATAAGGGTCATTCCCATGGGATGTGCTTTTTGAACGGTTTACTGTTCTGGTTGACTTAGTTATCTGGGGTGAGCATTTTGAGAACAAGGGCATACTGTTGCATACAGATAGCAGAATGGTAATGTATGCTGTAAATAGTTTAAAGTAAAATAAAACTCTGACATAACATTAGTTTTCAAAGTTCGCACCCCCATTGAAGTCTATTGCGGTTCACGAAAGTTCACACGAACCGAACCTTTTGCGGAAGTTCGCGAACCCGGTAAATCTGAGGTTCGGGCCATCTCTACACTCCATTAACAGCACACAATGCAGGGCCTTAGCAGCTAGAACAGCTATTGTGGAGCCCAGAGGTTGGGAAGAGTGGAAGGCTGTTTGTTGCTAATCTGTTCATTGCCTTTTCCATTTTCTTGTGTTCATTCACCAAAGAATGTTAGAATGGGCCAGGAAGGATCAGTTTTGTGCATGAAGATTATACAATATTTGATGCCGTGATGATGTTCTTGTTGAGGCCAGAGCAGAAGAAGGTAAAGATTCTGGTAATCTCAGGCAATTGCTGCAGATGATTTGACTTTGCCTGCGACACACCACTGCTGTTAAAAGTACAACTGCTGTGTCCCTGGCCTTAATTGTCCAAAATCAAATGTGGATTAACGGTAAACTGATCCACCTGATACAAAGATTTGCAAGATTTGGGTTGTTAGAGCTGGCGTTAAGAAGAAATGAATGTTAGGGTAGGTTAAGGTTATGGAGTTTAGGAAGGGGTTGTGTTGGGAGAGGGACTTAGAATAAAACATCCAGAGAAATTAACATTAGTGTGGGGTTACAATAGAGGGTATTAGAAGGGCCTCATTTAGGGATAGGCTGACCCTAGACTGTGGAAGATATACTAGATTGCAAGCCTCCTTGAGGTAAAGTAAGTGATGTAATTGGTTCAGTGTTCTCCATAAAGTGCTGAGGAAACTAAATTTATAAATGTGCAATTAAAGGAAATCAGTAATAAAAAAAAACCTACCCCCGTGAGGTGTTTACCTCAGAAGGGGAAAGCCTCTGGATCCTAATGAGGCTTCCACTGTCCTCTTCACCCTCCAGGATCCAGCGCTGGCAGCCCCAGAACGCCATGTGCGGCAATATTTACAATCTTCACTCCTGCGCAGCCGCAGTATCAGCTTTCCAATCGGGCTCAGGTAGAAGTAGTCGAGCCTGGTCGTGTCTGCTCTACTGCGCAGACACTCGGGCTCAGCCGATCAGAAAGCTGATACTGTGCCTGCGCAGATTGTAAATATTGCCGCGCTCTACTACGCCTGCGCACAGCTTGTCAGGGGAGCAAATGCTGGATCCTCGAGGCTACAGAGGACGGGGAAGCCTCATTAGGATCCTGAGGCTTTCCTCCGGCCAAACATAAGTACCCAATAGGGGCACTTTTCCCTTAAAGATTCACATATAGAATTCTGTATGTTTCATTGTACTCATTACAACTTTAGATACCAGTAAAACATACACATTTCTTCTGCTTTGGGAAAAATTTAAACGGGATTAAACACTGCTGTAAACTGATAAATCAGAGCAAAGCAGAGTAATTATTTAATAAACTAAACATGCTAAGTGGTCGTTAATAAACAAAAGTGCTTTCTGGTACATTACAATGATATTAGGCTGAAAGGCTGCTGTATTGTGTTTACATTTGTGTAAATCATATGAAGAGCATTTAGTATAGCCTTTTATTTTACGCTTCCTGGTGAGCTGCTTGCTTGAGGTTATTTGCAGTCTGAACAGTACTTCTGGCCTATTTCTGCACTCCATTAACGTTAAATAATTTTCCAGCCTAGCCTCTCAATATATATTAATTTTACTTACACAACATTGGCTATCATATCCTGCTGAGATAGCTCAGCTTCTGGATTAAACATAAATCTCATCCACATCTATAATATAAATGGAATTTTTGGAACATTAACAGTGTAATTCATGATGCTCATCTTTGAGAATCACCACAGCACATTAAGAGTACAGCAGTGACATCTAGTGTGTGCCACAGGCATAACATGGCATACATGTGTTACGTTTACTGTAAAGAGAAGACTATATAACTGATGTTCCCATAAAAGGAACCCCAGGTGTGAAACCTATGGAAGCTGCAATATTTATTTCCTTTTAAACAATACCAGTTGCCTGGCAGACCTGCTGATCTTTCTGGTCAGGGGGGTCTAAATCAAACACCAGAAACAAGCATGCATTTAATCTTATCAGATCTGATTATAATGTCAGAAACACTTGATCTGCATATGCTTGTTCAGGGTCTATGGCTGAAAGTATTAGAGACACAGGATCAGCAGGACAGCCCAACTAAACTTTGGCAGTAGGAGTGATGCATCGCCAGGGTCTTACTAAATCAAATCATGCTATAAATTACACCAACATATATTCTGTGGTGCTGTACAGACTTAGAAACAACCACAGAGTGCATACAAATCCTGAAAATGGTATACACAAAATATAGAGATTGGTGCATAACACAGAATTTGTAGACATAGTAACTGCAGACAAATGTAACATGATGAACAAAATGTATAATTACTTCCAAGATACAAAGCCATGGTTTTGTGAACTTACAATCTAAAGGAATAGGATGAAAACAAAAGGTGGGGTAATATAAAATTTGTGTACCTAGAGCCAGTGTGTTTTTATGTTATATTTAGTAAGGAGTACAACTTGACCAGAGGTTGAAGGGGAATGGTCTAAGTTAGAATGTATGCTTGTCTAAAAAAAAGTGAGTTTTGAGAAAGCACTTAAAGGAGTTATCATGGCCACATGGCCATGATTGACAGTGGCGCTTTGGGCAGCCGCAGTAAGGCCGATCTCGCGGCCGGCCTGGATACCGAGCACTGAGACTGGGACAGCGGTGCGGAGAGGTCGGCGTGGGACAGTCGGCTGCAAGGGGCTGGAGAAAGCCCCAGGTGAGTAAAGCTCATCTTAGCGATTTTCCCTGATAACTCCTTTACAGATATAATTGGAGTCAGACTGTTTAAAAGAGTAGGCAGCCCTTAGGCATCTCTTTTGTGTGTTATAGCACAGTGTTACTCTCCATCTATGTGGACTTTTATTGGTGGCTCTCGGAAAGAGATGGCAATTCAAGCTCTGGTCCTCTTCACAAGGGGATGAGGATTCAGATAAAGCATATTGCAAAAAATCAAGGTCAGACAAGAGAGAACAGGAAATCTGTACAGCACCTTGTCGACACTAACATCACGGTTTTAAGGAAATAATAAGATGTAATTAACAGTTAATAAACTATGGAAACATTTTATCTATTCTTTTTTAGACACGCTTTATCTTCTAATTATTCTTCCACATAATGCTTTATTTAACTATTTATTATATATTTTTTTACATGGTTTTCACTTTGTTGTAGTAGCATCACATGACTCACCTATGGCTTGGAAGAATGGAGGGGGGGGGCTTCATGTTAATGCTTCTGAACAAAAAGTTGCTGGCATTCTGCAGTCATGAGAAAAGCAGTGCAGGGAGGAGAGAGGTTAATCTGACAGAAGCAGGTTAATTACGCTGAAAAAATATCTGGCAGATAAAATAAATCAGGCTTTACTTTCTGGATGACTCTTGTATATATCTAGGACCAAGATTGCTTATGTTCCCCTTTTCTTGTTTTTGGTTTAATTAAAGGTTTTTTTTTTCATAAAGACAGCAGTAATAGTAGCATCAGCACGCCTACTTATATCCCCTAGAGAGTGTGTGCTCTCAGTTTTGTAAATATAAATCCATCATAGAGAGAGCAACAAAGCAGTATTCCTTAGCTAGTCAGTGGCATCTGCTAGTATATGGAAAGCATTTCTGATCTAAAGCTGGTTTATTTAAAAAAAAAAAAAGGCCCAGCTGTCCATACTCCCTGGTAAGTGGATGTGTGCCAGTCACTACCTCCTACTTGAGCTCAGTTGAACAACCTGGATGGGATTTCTTCTGTGGCATGACAGCATTCACACATGCGGAGAGGGCCTGGATTGCTTCAGGTTAGACAAGAGATCATGAGGGTAGTTAGGCTGTCTGCAACATGGATAAGTCTGCACGTGTGCCCCTATGTTCACACTTGAAAGGTGGGGCAGTGAGATATATATATATATATATATATATATATATATATATATATATATATATATATATATATATATATATATATATATATATATATATACATTAAGCTTCCTGTCATAGGGCCACTGCAACCTCCTTTTGATGAGTCAATAACTTTGGAGAATTGCCACTGTTTATAGGTCCAGATTGACCACGTGGTACCTGCTTGAGAGGTGACATATGACCGTCATTTCTTATTTGGAACAGGTACTTCAGGGTCCAGAACTGCCACTGTGTTGAGGATTGTGCAAATTCCAAATGTATGTAAATATGGGGGTGTCTTTTGCATTAGCTGTGGGATGCAGATTTTTTTTTATGGATTTAGCAATTTATTTTAAAGATTTGAGTGAGTATATTAAAAAAGTATATTTTGCGTTCCCCTTACATTACATGTGTTTTTGACAATAGCATATGTGTGTGCACAGGGGTCAATTCCTGTTGTTCCATATGCATGAATTGTCATGACACAAGATCAATGAAAAATCCTAGATGTAAAGAAAGGTCAATCATAAGGTCTCTGCCAATCAAAATCTCTAGGGAAGTCTCAGAATACAGGAATTGATGACAATACTTGAGGGGGGCCAAATTTACTGTAATAAGCTGCATGAAACAAGCTTTGTGAACTGCATTAGTAATTCCTGTTACGTGCACAAAGTCTGCAAATGCATCATCAATATGAAAAGGCAATTCAATAATTATTATCTCATTGCACATGACCATTGCCTGACAATAAAAATATGCTTCTTTTGGGATGGGGTCATAGGGTGCTACATATAACTCTGAAACCACTGAATACCATCCTGTTGTGGTATAAAGAGGCAATCCCATGTCAGGTGACCAGGGTTGCCACAGACATAACATGGGAAGGTTTTTATGTATGGTCTGTGTAGGATAAGCGCAGCCACCTTGTTTGTCCAAATGTCTCTGGTTGGCCAGGCTTGAAACTGTAGTTCTACCTTCCATGTCCCACTGCAAGCTCATGCAGTGGTGTGACAAAGAGTTTGATGCTCCTTGAATGACTTGTTGAATGCATATATGTGTGTGTTCCCTTTATTTAAAAGTAAAGAACCCTAGTTGCCCCCAGTTTAACCTCCTTGGCGGTATGGATGGGCTCAGCTCCCTGGCTGACCAAAGCTACTAAACAGCTAAAGAAGTGCTCTAGGGTAGCCGAACGGCGTTGGAGAAAAAGCAATACTAATGAGGGTTTCACCTCTTACAAAAAAGCATTGAACAAGTTTAAAATCGCTCTCTCCGCTGCAAATCAATCATACTTTTCCTCCCTCATATCCTCCCACTCACACAATCCAAAGCGCCTGTTCAGCACTTTCAACTCCCTTCTCCATTCACCCCCTCCTCCTCCTTCTTCATGCTTATCAGCTGAAGAATTTGCAACATACTTTACAGATAAAATTGCCACAATCCGTAGTGTGTTTTTCATGCAGACATCAAACTCCATCTCCACTCCTCTTGTTGACTGCTCTCTCTCCAGTTTCTCTCCACTCTCAGAACATTCCCTCTACTCTCTTATCTCCAAATCCCATCTAACCACCTGCTCTCTGGATCCTATCCCATCACATCTCATTCCACAACTATCCACATCCCTCATCCCTGCCCTAACATTGCTGTTTAACTTATCCCTCTCCACTGGAATTTTTCCATCCTCACTCAAGAAGGCTGTTGTAACACTACTACTTAAAAAAAACATCTCTAGACCCCACTGAACTTGCTAACTACCGCCCAGTGTCACTTCTCCCATTTGCATCTAAATTACTTGAACACCACATTCATGCTGAACTAAGTCAGTATTTATCTACAAATTCCCTACTTGATCAGTTCCAGTCTGGCTTCCGAGCAAACCACTCCACAGAAACAGCCCTCACCAAAGTAGCCAACGATCTCCTCACAGCTAAATCCAAAGGCTATTATTCCATACTCATCCTTCTAGATCTGTCATCATCATTTGACACTGTCGACCACACTCTACTCCTACAAATCCTTTCTTCTATAGGAATAAAGGACCTCGCTCTCTTCTGGATATCTTCCTACCTCTCTGGAAGGTCTTTCACTGTCTCTTATTCAGATCAGGTCTCCGCTTCACATCCTCTATCTGTAGGGGTACCTCAAGGCTCTGTCCTCAGTTCCCCTTCTCTTTTCCATCTACATGCACGGTCTTGGTAACTTGATCAACTCATTTGGCTTTCAATACCACCTATATGCTGATGATACACAACTGTACCTCTCGGGCCCAGACCTTAACTCCCTCCTCACACAGGTTCCCGACTGCCTGTCCGCCATATCCTCTTTCATGTCCTCTCGCTTCTTAAAACTTAATATGAATAAAACTGAACTAATAGTCTTTCCACCCTCCCTGTCCACCTCTTTGCCTGATATTACAATAAATGTTAACAACATGTCTATAACATCAGTTCCCAAAGCACAGTGCTTGGAGGTAATATTTGATTCTTCTCTCTCATTTATTCCTCACATCAACTCCCTAACCAGCTCCTGTCATCTCCAACTCAAAAACATAGCATGCATCCGACCTTTTCTCTCTCTCATGACACAACCAAAATGTTAGTACAAGCTCTTATTATATCTCAAGTGGACTATTGCAATATACTGTTTGGTGGACTTCCAACTAAACGACTAGCACCGCTTAATTCTGTACTGAACTCTGCTTCTCATTCATCTCTCCTCTCGCTCTTCCTCTGCTGACCCTCTCTGTCAAGCTCTTCACTGGCTACCAATTAACCAGAGGATTCAGATTAAACTCTTAACCCTAACCTACAAAGCTCTCCACAATCGCTCTCCCCTGTACACCTCCTCACTAGTCTCCAGATATCAACCCAACTGCAATCTCAGATCTGCACACGAGCTTCTTTTATCCTCTTCTACAATTACTTCCTCACATTCACGTGTACAAGACTTCTCACGTGCCTCACCCCTCCTATGGAATGCCCTTCCACAGCACATCCTCCACTCTCCCACCTTTGAAATCTTTAAACGCTCCCTCAAAACCCACCTTTTCCGACAAGCATACTCTCTAGCTTAGGCCATGCAACCACTAAATAACCTAATTACGCACTGCCTGTACATATACTGTATACTTCCCCCATCTCTTGTTTCCACCCCATTCCTTTAGATTGTAAGCTCGCAAGGGCAGGGCTCTCGCCCTTTTGTGTCATGGAATGTTATGAATTTAATGCATGCACTCTCTTAGACATTTATACATTTTAGTCATCATGGCAAATTTGCTATTGTAATCAACAGTTCTGTATTTTGTATCAGTGTGCATATCTGATGTATATCATTGTCTGTATCATTATGTATCCCTTGTTTGTTTTCTTACATTGTACAGCGCCACGGAATATGTTGGCGCTTTATAAATAAATAATAATAAATAATAATAATAATGCCTGCTGGTATGAATGGACCAGTCCTAAGGAGGGAACCTTGACAAGGTCCACCTGTTGTGCTATTGGGCAATAAACATCCAAATGTACAGCATCCAACTCCTAGATTTATCCAGCATGTCATGGCTATAGCCGCTTGGCCTCCAGATGGAAGTCCTCCGCCTTGTCCACTGATATGGTTTTTAACAGCCTAAACCTAACAATGTTGTCTGAACTGTGAATAGTTTGGCAGGATAATGCTGGACTATATTATGTCCTTCACTCATTTTAGGTTCATCTGGCCCCAAAATAACTACTTACTTTCAAATAGTATTGTTGGACGCCTGGAGATATGATAACCTATCTTTGTTATAGATCTTACTTATTCTGGGCATTACGCATGTACCTAGAAAGCTTGCTTAAAAGTGCAAATTACTTCTTTGAACCTCCCACCTATACTCCCTTCACCCCCCCCCCTCCTTCCATTTCCACTGGTTGGTTCCACTGATAGAGATGTCGCGAACCTCCGATTTTCGGTTCACGAACACCGTTCGCGAACTTTCGCGAACCGCAATAGACTTCAATGGGGAGGCAAAATTAATCATTTTGAAAAATTTCTGCTGACTGGAAAAATGATAGAAAAGATGTTTCAAGGGGTCTAATACCTGGAGGAAGAGATGGTTGAGTGAAATACACATCAAAAGTCCCAGGAGAAATTCTGCATTTCATACAAAGCAGTGTTTTAAGGTCAGAAATCTCATTGAATGTTCAATTGCAGGCCCACACTGCTTTATTACATCAGGAATATCTCTCTCTCTCTCTCTCTCTCTCTCTCTCTCCTCCCGGAGGGAGAAGGGTCTCGTCTTCCAGGGAATCGTAGTATTTCAAAAGCCAGGTTACATACCGTGGCTGGGAATTGAACCTAGGCTGGGCTGGGAATTGAACCCAGGTCTCAGTGTGTGGTAGGTAAATCACTTAACCACTATACCACCAACAACACTACATGCTGAAGCCAGCCTAGCATGTACCATTATGATCAATCCAAGAGAAAAATTAGCTTGCTTAAGGATTTGGAGCATGTCAAAAGCCAACTCACATTGGCTGGGAAACTAACCCAGGCCTACCACTCTGTAGGCTGCTATCCTAACCATTATACCACCAACACAACACACTACAATGCTACATGCTGAAACCAGCCTAGCATGTACC
Organism: Hyperolius riggenbachi; assembly: GCF_040937935.1. Classification (NCBI taxonomy): domain Eukaryota; kingdom Metazoa; phylum Chordata; class Amphibia; order Anura; family Hyperoliidae; genus Hyperolius; species Hyperolius riggenbachi. Next base: position 373,764,127 of record NC_090646.1, read on the forward strand.
ATTGTGATATACCCAAGAGAAAAATGAGCTCTCCCTCTCTCTCTCTAGGACTTTATGCCATTGAAGTGAATTTTCAGCTTAAAACCATCAACGGATACCGGCAGAATTTCACCTACAATTTCGGAATTCCGCCAAATTGAAAAAGCAATTCCGTTCCGACCAAACGGAACGGAATGACCAATTTCCGCCTAAAATTGCGGTAAATACAATTCCGCAATTAGTTAAGTGACCATCCCTACAAGAGAGAAAGAGAGATGAATCTACCTGGCTATCTGGGGTTCTCTTTGGACAACTGTTGAACACAAAAGGCCAGGCCATGCCTGGGTGGGCTTGAACCACCAACCTTGCGGTTAATAGCCAAACACACTAACCAATTGTGCCACACAGACTGTGTACCACAAAGACTGTGCATGCAGTTGCTGTTGAATGATTTTATGGGGATGTATGTCTCTTGGAGGGAGAAAGTAAGTCTGCTCCAAGAAGTTTCAGCATGTAGTGTTGGTGGTATAATGGTTAGGATAGCAGCCTACAGAGCGGTAGGCCTGGGTTCTATTCCCAGCCAATGTGAGTTGGCTTTTGACATGCTACAAATCCTTAAGCAAGCTCATTTTTCTCTTGGATTGATCATAATGGTACATGCTAGGCTGGCTTCAGCATGTAGTGTTGTTGGTGGTATAGTGGTTAAGTGAGTTACCTACCACACACTGAGACCTGGGTTCAATTCCCAGCCCAGCCTGGGTTCAATTCTCAGCCATGGTATGTAAGCTGGCTTTTGAAATACTACAATTCCCTGGAAGATGAGACCTCCGGGAGGAGGGAGAGAGTAATATAAGGAATAACAATCAGCTAGGAACAAGGCTACAAGAGCCTAACTAAACTCTCCCTAGCAGAGTCTGTCAGCAGCTGTCCCTTAACTAATTACTGTAGGCAGACGAGTGAGTAAAACGACAGGAGAACCTTGCCTTTTATAAGGGTGGGTGGGGCTCCAAGAGTGAGTGTAGTCTGATTGGTGACAATGTGCCTGCTGACTGTGATGTAGAGGGTCAAAGTTCTGCTCAATGGAGCATTATGGGGCGAATTCAACTTCCGCAAAAGTTCACCTTCGCCGGCGAACGCTAACCACCTAAAGTTCGCCTGGAACCGTTCGGGACATCTCTATCCATTGGCATGATGTGGATAACACTCGTGGACCATCCATTATCCACTTACTCCTTTCCTAGGCCTTAACAGCCTCCTCGTTTTCCCCCACTCACCAATTATGTTCTAAAATTAACAGGTTTCATTTTTTGACCAAGGATATTTAATGTTGTTTGTGTTGCTATAACATTTGCACCCTCCTGCGTGGGGATCTTGATTTTGATGATTGACCTGTGTCATTATTTGCTGTAATCTTTAAATAAACACCCTGGAAACGTAAAAAAGGAAGTGTATCACATTGCAAAATCTTATTTTCACATTTTCTTTTTCTCTTTTTCAGCTATGTCACAGCCTCCAAAATGCTTCCTCTCTGCAAGGATCTACAGCGGGTAACAGACCACCACCAGCGGAGTGTAACAGTGGATAAAGCAAAGGAGCTTGCCACCGTTCTTTCCTTATCCATGGACAGAACATTTCTGAGGATGTAGTACAACATTGTGCTTTCAGAAACCACTGCTCTGGATCCTCGGTTTAAAAAGGTAGCATTTAATGACAACAGAGCTGGGGATGAGGCATTTCGAAGAAATAAGTGCAGTAGCAGCAGGATACAACCCCAGCAGCCTGTCTGCTCCTCCATCAGAGGGCCAAGAGTTAGAAATTGTAGCAGGGGCGTGTTCACAGGAACTACAAGCTTCTGCTGTGTGGAGGCTCTTTGACAAAAGAGCCACAGCCAGAGACACTGTAAGGAGAAATCCTACCGCTGATGCTATGCTGGAGTTTGAGACCCTATCTTGAGGAGCCCCTCATCCAAAGAGCTGAAGACTCACTGAACTGGTGGGAGGCAAAAGCTGCAGTCTACCCACGCCTGGTTAAAGTAAGACTTTGCATCGGTCCCCTCAGAAAGAGTCTTCTCAAAAACAGGAAAATTAATCACTGAGATGAGAAAGCACATCAGCCCATCTAAGCTGAGACATCTGTCATTTCTGAATGCGAACCTGGCCTTAAAACTGTCCTGCCACCAAAAAGTGTGATTCCAAATTATACACACAGAACTACCACACATTCTCAAACAAATTATGGGGAACATTCTGAACCCAAAAACAAATTTGATATAGATCTGACTTCTCAAAGCAATATTGCCAGTAGCTCTATGCCATGTCCTGATCAGGCCACTTCTCAGGTCTACAAGGAAAGTATGGCTGCAACTGACAACAGTGTGGCCAAGGCTAAATTTGCAATATCCATTGCTATTGCTGATGAGGACCCAGGTGACTTAATGCGTCTGGATTGCAATGACAATGTCACCTATAATGATTTAACGAAGGCAACAAACAAATCAAAATACAGAATTAAAACTGAACTTGCTGTCAATTTCCTTGGCTATAGTGATGACAGAGAGTAGAAATATAAAGATTTATAATAGTACATGGCCATATGTATTTTTGTCTGGTTATAAACAAGAAGTTTTGAATGGTTTGAAAGATTTGAATAAAAAGAAGTTTTGTTTGAAGTTTTTCTTTAAAAAAAAAATACAGTGTTTAAAAAAAAAAGAGTCTGTCTCTTTAATCTATACAAATGTGTAAGTGATATGTCAGTGTGCTACAGGTGATATACAATAAAAAAAAAATAGGTAATACTTGGGAAAACACACATACCGGTGTAATAATGGATGAATACTACAACACACTTTTATGTTACCACATGTAACACTTGAAACTGTAAGGATTCTCGGGTCTGCCTGTCATTGCAGCGATAAGTTAGCAATGAATTTCATCCCTTTTGCATATGCATGTGTCAGGGCTCTCTGCGGCTGCAGACATCAGCTAGCAGCAGGGCTGATCCTATTTGCATATGCATGGGAGTGTTCCATCACCTGCAGGGTAACTGCTCAATTAGTGAAAGCATTTAGCATCCTGAGTTCCCAGCAGGCTTTGCTGGTGCATTGCATTGTCTAAGCCTAGCTCAGTGCAGTTAGACTTCAGATTTCCCTGATAGCTGATTCATGTATCTAGTGTCATGTCATGAGTTCCTGTATCCTTGTTCCTGTTCCGAGTGCTCGTATTCCAAGCCTGTGTTCCTGTTCATGTCCTGAGTACCTGGATTTCATGCCTGTATGCCTGCTCTTGCTCTGAGTATCTGGACTTCAATTCCTGCATACCTGTTCCTGTCCTGAGTACCTGGATTCCTTGCCTGAATGCGTGGTCCTGGTTAACCTGTATACCTGCTCCTGGATTACCTGCATGCTTGTTCCTGGTGCAACCTGCATATCTGTTCCTGGTGCAACCTGCATATCTGTTCCTGGACTTGTATCTGTTTGCCAGTCTCTGGGTAATATTCCTGCATACTGTTCTTGAACTTGTGTTGCAAAACCTGTTTCTGCATTACGTCTCGGAAACCCTGCTTTGAACATTGCATGTACCTTTCACTGTAAATAAACATCACTTGCATCAAATCCGTCAAACGTCTGCACCACCGGTAATAGTTATCAGAAACCTGCAACTTGTTGCAGTTCTAAGAGCCGCATGTTCAGTGATTACAGATACTGTATTTGGCAAGTGTGGCAGCACATGTTACCGGCTAGGCTGTGAGAGCCTTATACCACTGCTATTGAACTGCCTTGCTTGTGCCATGCTTGTAAAGTCAGACCAGTGATTTGCAATTGAGGCATTTTAGCTGACAGGATGATCTGCTAACCCATTAACTGACCTTACTTATCTGCCTACTAAATTTTGAAAAATCTGTGACTATAATTGATGCTACTAAACTGAATTGCATTGCTGCTTATGCCCATTTTATGGGGGGTATTGCGTACTATGAAACTGCTTGAATAAGTGCACTTGCGCTATCCTATCAGAAATCCTAACCAGCTGCAGCTGTGGTTATGAATGTTATGGCCACTGTGGTGTGATAAGTGGTAAATGAGAGGGTATGCTAAGAGGTCAGCCCCTACCTACTGCTCTATGTTTTTAAATTGAGTGTGCGCGGGATGGCAGGACTTTTTAATTGGTTTTGTACCACAAATGTTTTTTCACTTTTGTACCTACTGTGGCTCACCTTTTTTCTTTTCTATTTCTCTAATATGATCAATTAAGTCAAAATGGAAGCTTCAGCATATCGTGCTATTTCAAACATGTAGAATTATCACACATAAAATGACAACTGCTTGTACTACTTTGTTTCACCAGTTAAAAAATGGAGATCAGAGAGTGTCAGCATAGCTGATATCAGTCACGCTTCACGTGTGCTCTGGATAATGCAAAGACACTGGGGGAGGAGGATAACCCTCCACAATGCTTACTGAAGAAAGATGAGTAGTGAGCTATAAATAAGAAGCGACAGAAGCGCTTAGCTGCAGCAGGACTTGTATTTGGTGAGTTTTTCCTTTACTTCATATCCATTCACTCGTCCACACGTATATTCTATAGGAAATATGCAAATATGCTCAGCAGCTGAACAGTGCTGAGGACAGCTGTAGGGAATTGCCGTAATGTGCTTTTTATAGATGTGTTTTTCTGTTACATGCACACAGAATTCCATTTTGTTCAATGCTTAATTTACCATTTCATTGCACAGTCTGCGATTTTCCACATCACAAAAGGTTCTATGAAAAAAATCTGTCCATTCTGACAGCACTTCAGGCTTAATGCTAGTGATGCACAATTATATAACAGGCTACTAAGGCAAATGGTCAGACAATCCCTTATCAGACAATTGATTGGGCAGAAGTGATCAGTGGTGTAGCTAAGGAGCTGTGGGCGTAAATGCAAGTTTTACAATGGGCCCCCACATGCACTCTATACATATCAATTTTTAAGGTGCACCAAAACCTGCCAATGACAACTACAGTGTCAGAGGTGCATGGGGAACAGTTTGTTAATGATTACCACTATTCAAAGTATCTATAGAAGTGATTATTATAAGCACAGGATCAATAGAGATCAATAGGGCCCCGATGCGGTCGCTACCTCTGCAACCCCTATTGCTACGCCCCTGGAAGTGATCACTACTACCAACTTGTCCACTTGATCTTCATTACATTTCAGAAATCCAATCGGGAATCAATTAAACTGCTAATGCTGTATGCAATGCTTCCATCATTCCCCTCCCACTCCTCCCTCCTGCCACTTGATAAAGATATTCTGAAGAGACTGATCTCCCTTTCATTCAAATCTACTGGAATTTGACTGGACACATTGAGATTAAATAGAATGCCATCAGATTAAACAAAGGTGATCACATCTGCTGGAAAAATGTATACCTGTATGACTGCCTTATAAAGAGAAACCGGTAGCTACAGGTATGCTAAGTGCAAGTCGAATGTATTCATCCTAGAGGGCCAGTTTTTTTTTCTTCAATGAAGCTGGAGCCCAAATTCATTGGCCAATTTCCTGTTCATAAGGTTGTGAATCCTTTGGCTTTTAAACTTAGATTACTTAGGATCCCTCAAAATGTATCCAGTCTTTTTTGTATTTTGTTTCAAATCAGGGACGATACTTTTCCCAACAAAAAGTAATTTTCATCCTCTTCCTGTCACTGTGGACAATGGGAAAAATTGCAAATTGAAATAATCTTGGATTCTTGATGGTCACCAGGGCACTTTCTGTATCGCATCAAGTGGAAAGGATATGAGACAGAGTAAAAGTCATAGGAACCAGCTACGAACATCATTGTGAACAGGCTAATACAAGACTTTCATGGAGCTCATCCAGGCTAACCGGGTCCTGAAGGAATTAGCACAGTGCCTCTAAGGGAAAGAGGGTACTGGTACTGTTGCTCACCCTTGGTCCAGCAATGTGGCCTGTTTGAGCATGGCATCTCAAGCACCTGTGACCCTAACTTTATGACCATGGTAGAGGCATGTAGTGGGCTGCAGTTTTTCATACATATAAGTCATCGCGCTTGTTCTGGCATACATTTCCATGCATGAGTGGATGTAACCTACCTGGAGTGTCCAAGAATACAAGGTGTTCAGTGCCCAGAGAGGTGGGGTACAGGTATGTGCTAGAATAATCAGTGGTGCAGGAAAAAGTGTGCATCTTTTAAGATGATTTTTATGCAGGGCAATGCTCCATCATATGCATTGAAGCACTCTACTGTTTGGCTAGCCAGTAAAGCACTTAAAGCGGTTTAAAACTCTGACAAAATTTTCAACAAAAATGTGTTTTCCTAATTTTTATAACCCATACAATTATCAACAGTAGCGTGGATCGGGGGGTTGGCCTTAGAGCTGCGCAGCCGCACTCGCGGCTATGCGGACTGCGCAGCCGCGGCCAGCTCCGCCGGCCATCTTGGTACAGGCTGGGGAGCCCGACCCGGGCCGCGCGGTCGGGGACCGTTCGGGGGGCTGTGCAGCGGCGGGGACTAGGCGGAACGGCACGGAGGGCGCGGACGGCGTCCTCCGTGCCTTACAAGCTGAGCAAGGTAGCTAACTTTTTTTAATTTTTTTTGATGGACTTGGCCTCGTAAGTCCTTTAATAACGTTTCTAGAGTTGTTACCATGGTGATAAGGCATGTAGTATTCAGGAAACATTTTACCTCAGGCAAACCTACAGTTAACTCTTCTGTCTTTAAGTTAACTCTCCAATCCTTAAAATAACTCCAGAGTTAAAGACAGGCTGTTAACCTCCTTGCCGGTCTAATTACCTCTGGCAAGGAGGCAGCGCAGCATATTTTTTTTTTCCCCTTCAAATCATGTAGCGAGACCAGGGCTGGATTTCCTGCAGGGCTTCCCCGGTCGCCATGGCGACGGGGCGGGATGACATCACTAACGTCATAAACGTCGGGACGTCATAGGGAATCCCGATCCACCCATCAGCGCTGCTTGGCACTGATTGGCCAGGCTGCGCAGGGGTCTGGGGCGGGGGGGCGGCGCGGCGGGTAGCGGCGAATCGGCGGGTAGCGGCGGCGATAGCATACTACACGCAGCTAGCAAAGTGCTAGCTGCGCGTAGGGAAAAAAATTATGCAAATCGGCTCAGCGGGGCCTGAGAAATCCTCCTGCGCAGGTTACCCCGAGCTGAGCTCGGGATAACCAGCAAGGAGGTTAATTAACTGCGTGTGAAAAGAACTACAGAGGAGGTAAATTAACTACAGAGGAGGTAACGTAAGGAATGAAGAGATAAGATAACTCTCTCACTGTGTGGAGGTAATTTTTCTCTTGCCTTATTATCTCCAGCATGATCTTAGTGAATTGAGGCCAATGTTTACATAAATGTATCAAGTAAAGAATGTGTACACAAGATAAGCTTAACAGCCGTTCGGATGCGAGTTCTCCCTGCAGAAGAAAGAGTCAGCCCTGTGATGTAACCCTTTGAATGCTGTTTTACTAAAAAAAACAAAAAAAAAACATTGTGTTAGTATTTTATATGCTGTAAATAATCTTTTAGAGCAAAGAAGAAATTTTGGGTTATATTCCGCTTTAAGGATGAAAAACTAATGGCATGGCACCCTCCCTCATATGACCTATTGAAAACGAGTGGGCCCTTCTTAACCACTTGAGGACTGCAGGGCTAAACCCCCCTAGTGACCAGGCCATTTTTAGCAAAATTGGCCACTGCAGCTTTAAGGCCAAGCTGCAGGACCGCACAACTCAGCACACAAGTGATTCCCCCCCCCCCCTTTCTCCCCACCAACAGAGCTCTCTGTTGGTGGGGTCTGATCGCTCCCCCCATGTTTATTTTTTTTTTTATAAATATTTGTGTTTTGTCACTTTTTTTAAAGAAAACCCTCTTTCTTTAAATCCCTTCCCTCCCTCGCTCCCTCCCTCCCCACAGCCGGCCAATTACGGCGATCGGCTGTCATAGGCTTCTGCCTATGAGAGCCGATCGCTCTCTTGTCCCCCATGGGGACAGCCGTGTCACACGGCTGTCCCCAGTGCAGCGCTGCTGCTCATCGCAGCGCTGCACGTAGTAAACAGACGGCGTGATCGCCGTCTAACAGTCTCCTGAGCGGCAATAGCCGCTCGGAGACTGAAGGCGGAGCGGAGCTCCGCCCTCCGAGCATGAGATGCGCGCGCACCATGCGCGCGATCTCATGCAAAACAGAGCCCCAGGACTTTACGCCAATTGGCGTTAGGAGGTCCTGGGGCTGCCGCCGCGGCCACGCCTACTGGCGTGACGCGGGCGGCAGAAGGTTAATTGGGATATTTATGGGGAAGGAAAACAGTACACCTCTCTGAACAGTGTCTGAGGGTCTGTGGTTGCTGCTGCACAAAAAGTTATAAAGAAACTAATAAACCCAATGAATGAATGGCTAATGACTGTAAAGGTAGCAACACATTCATATATTGCCAAAGGATAGATCCCTCCTGATCTGAATCTTCATGAAATCTATTGAAAATCTACAGAACTGCAGCATTATGGGCTCTTGTTCTACCACTGCATCCATTCCACCTCCAATTCATGGAAATCTTCTGTTCAGTCAGATTGATCATTTTTGATTGATTTTCTCTATAAATGCGTGGCCACCTTTATTGAAAAAAAAGTAATGAGTAGTGGCGATATTCGTACTCCCTGACCTTTTTATGTTAGGAATGTTTATTTGTAAATTTTTAGTGGTTTCTTTATAAGTCTCACTTTAACAGATGAAAACAAACAATTTAGATGGGCTCATTTTTAATTTTTCATTTAGTTGCGTAACAATTCTGCAGACTAATGGTTTCCTAATAATTGTAAACGCATATGCATTCCACTGAGTGTGCAAAATATTCAGGTTTAAGGACCTATTCACATTAGAGCGTTTTGCCGGTGATTTCGGCAAAACGCTCAAGCGCTAGTGCAATAACACCCTATGGGCCCGTTCTCACTTGGGCGATTTGTGTTAATCGCCAGCGTTTAATGCAAATTGCCAAATGCAAATGTGTAGCCTGCACCATTTTCAGAAGATTTCCCAGCGATCGCATTTAGTGCTATAGAAGCGCCAATCGCGTTAGCGGAAAAATCGCTGCAGTGTCCAGTGATTTTTCTGCGTTAAATCGCGGAAAAATCACTCCCGCAAAACGCCGGCGGTAATCGCTGGCGTTTTACGCTTTTAATTGTGAATGGGGCCTAAGGTTGGTTAACTGGAACTGCAGGGAACCTTCCATGTTATCTCTCTCCACTGAACACTAGTACTTGCAACTCTACTGAGCTGAATGTGCGGGATAAATTGTCATTGACCAAGCAACAGTTAAAATGAGAAATAATGATCTGGGTGGTCAGTACAGTAGTGTAAAGGTGTCCATACATTAGAATGAGTATGGGCAGATGACCAAGAGACAAATGTATCTCTAATCAAATCTGATTAGAGATACATTTGTCTTTAATCGAATCTGCCCATACACCACAGGCCGATTCCCATCCAATTTCGGCATGAAATCATCAGGGAATTGGCTGAGCCACGGACGTGTATGTTGTGTAGTGCATTTATACATTAGCTGTCCTGTAGCAGCTCGCCGGGTCCATCCGTCCATTTTGCCGGGTAAGCCGTATACATGCTAGCGGCGCATAACGGCTGAAGTCAGCCGCTATGCGCCTTCGTGATGTCAGAGCGCCGCCAGTGTGTATGCGGAACCCGGAGATGGACAGAAACCGCGTGGAGGCTGACACCGGACAGGTAATGTTTAAATGCACTACACACTGCATACATTTATACATTGCGGCGCCAGCGGTGGGGGTTTCGTCATCTCGTCGCTCATTCGCAAATCGGCCGCCGTAAGGCTGCACACCCGACCAACCAACCTCGGCTCGAAATTTTCCAACATGCGCAATTGACTGTGCGGCCAATTTATGTCCCGAAATTGGGTCGCTTTGTCGGTCGGGCATGCACTTGGCAGCACTAATAATAATTTGAATTGGATGGTTGGTTGGTCGCCTAGTGTATGGCCCCTTAATAGCCATAGACTTCTAAAGTATTAAAATCAGAGGATCACCATACGAGCCAATTATTTTTTGTTTTTGTTTTTTAGACCAGCAATGCCCATGACATCTTAGCATAGGTTTATTTAAAAAAAAAAAAATCACATAGGCAAAAGCTGAGATTTACCAGTGCTTATGTTCTATAAGGTTTATTTCACAACACAACACAGTGAGATTAGATTAGTGTGAGATTTCCCATTTTGTGAATTCTGCGGAGAACGCGTCTAATGCAGGGTTGTATCGAGCAAATTTTCTGCTAAAAAAAAACCTGTCTGGCATGTACGTTTCTTTTCACAACAGATGTAATTCGCATACAATTCTTAATGTGAAAATTCTAGTGTGAATTTGAAGTTAATTATATACAATTTCCTGTAAAATAACTATTGGTAGGCAGGAAAAAAATCCCATTTTAAAAATGTGCATAAAAATACAAAGTAGTAAAAACTGAAAAGAACTGAAAAATTGCAAAACGCAGAACCGCAAATTTGTAAATATGAAGTTAATTATAGACAATTTCATGATCAAAATGACCAACATTGGTATGCATGAAAAAACCCACACTCCAAAAATGTACATACAAATACACACAAACAAAAGAAGATTTGGAACTGAAAAATCACAAAATGCTAAATCTCAAAAATGAAAAATGTGCAAAAATGCAGCTACAAATCACAGGGATAAGTGTGAAGGCTGCCTCACTCAAATGTAGATATGCATATGAACATTTGGGTGAGTTATCTTTTATTTTTACAATGCCAGCATACTGTCAGTCAAACTTTTTGGTGCACTACAAGATCAAAGTAATGCTGCCTAGTTTTACATGTATTCAATTCATAAGGAACAGTACCTATCATTTCCAGTAGATGTGCAACTTCACTGTTTAGAATTACAAAGGCCTGTGATGTTGTCTGTCTTTGTCTTTTGAAGAATACATTCACCTGTGCTCAGTCTATTTATTTGTGTCCATAGTGAGCCTGGTACAAGGAGACAATTAACAGGCATACGTATGAAATCGCCGCCGGGAGACCTGGGCCCAGGATACAGCCGATATATGGCTTATCCTGCTGCTGCACAAGTCCCGGCAGCGTTAATTAGTATTCCCCCTCCAGGTCCACGTGGATGGTAGGGAATGATGTAATTCGGCTTGCAGCTATTGCTGGAAGCCAAAATAGGCCCAGTGCACACCAAAAACCTCTAGCAGATCTGCAAAACGCTAGAGGTTTTTGAAGCAGATTTCAGAGCGATTCTAGGCATGTTTTCTAAACATCATAGAACACACAAGGCAGTCCGTGCACAGCTTCCTGAAATCACGTTTATTTTGCCATATTCTTTCGCCAGCAGGCAGAAACAATGTCATATTGCATAAGACATGTAAAAACAGTGGATCGATCTGACCTGAGTGAAGGACGGGTGCGGGAGGGTGACCAGGGGATGAGAGGACGGCGCAACAGCCGTTTCGCGCCGGTGTGGCGCTTGTTCACGTGCGTTTGTCCCAGGCCCTGGGACAAACGCACGTGAACAAGCGCCACACCGGCGCGAAACGGCTGTTGCGCCGTCCTCTCATCCCCTGGTCACCCTCCCGCACCCGTCCTTCACTCAGGTCAGATCGATCCACTGTTTTTACATGTCTTATGCAATGTGACATTGTTTCTGCCTGCTGGCGAAAGAATATGGCAAAATAAACGTGATTTCAGGAAGCTGTGCACGGACTGCCTTGTGTGTTCTATGATATTGTTATGTTCCCATTTTGTCTGGAAGCACGCTCCCTCATGTATAGCCCACAGTGGAGTGAATAGGACGGAGCTGGTACCTACTGGTGCAAAAGACTTTTCCCTTCACTTGAAACCCCCCACTGCTGAGTGCCAGGCATACCAGCTTCTTTTGTGCAATGTTTTCTAAACATGCCTAGCGTTTTTTGGAGCGTTTTTGTGTAGCAGATTACAAATATTGATTCAGTAAAGCTTTTACTGAACAGCTGTTGTAACAAAAACGCCTGGAAAACCGCTCTGATCTAGCGTTTTTCAGGGCGGTTTTCCACTTTCCTATACTTTAACATTGAGGCAAAAACACCTCAGAAATCTAACAAATGCTGCAGGACAGGAGTTTCCGTTTGTGGAAAAAACGACCCGCTCTGGTGTGCCCCATCCGATTCACTTTTATTAGCCAAGCGGTTTTCCCCCTGCAAGTGTTTTAAAAAACGCTCCAGAACCGCTCTGGTGTGCACCAGCCCTTACAGTGTAGGCGCCGAAGTTACTCACTCCCTATAGCTGTAATTCCTATTACTGTCTGTGGTGGTGCTGGCTGCGCCCAAATCTTCTGTGCTGTTATTAAAGTGCTCGATCAACAGAGTTTGTTTGTCCCCAAGAACAGCACTGTGACTGTTTGGGGCTCAAACCAACTAGCAGCATTTTTTTGCCAGAATTTTAAAAAGCTTCCCCCATTCACTTGAATGAGAATTGCTGCAAAATTGCAGTGATTTTTCAAAATCTCAGAAAAACATGATGCAATCCATTTTACAGCGATATTGGAAAATCATGGCATTTTGCTGCGATTCTCATTCAAGTGAATGGGAAAACATTTTCTGGCAAACAAATAAAAACACTGCAAGTGGGTTTAAGCCTTCAGTTTGCTTAAGCCAAGATCGGTTTGCAGTTTGATCCTCTGACAGCACATGGCTCATATTAAATATGTTTATCTAATATTCCATATTTACTTGAGTAAAATATTTGATTTAAATGTTAAAATGAGTTTTTTCGCACTGACTATATAACGTTCTTGAAAGCCTAAATCTTTAAAGGGACTCCGAGCAGTGCAGAAACTATGGAAAGATGCAGATCATTTTAAAGCTCTCTTTCTCCTCTTTCCAATGATATATAAACCGCCACCCTACGCCTTTTAGTTTTAGCTATTTTCGCGATTGAAATTGCCGCGGCCGCGATTTCGATCGCGAAAATAGAGAAAACTAAAAGGCGTAGGGCAATGATTTAGGTGTCGTCAGAAAGAGGAGAAAGAGAGCTTTAAAATGATATCCATCTTTCCATAGTTATATTGTATTACACAGGGCGACTTTTTGTCAAAGTCAGCAGCTGCATTCAGCATAATGGAGCTGCTGACACTGGGGAAAGTGTCGTCCTGTGTAATACAATATAACTATGGCTTGATGGATATCATTTTAAAGCTCTCTTTCTCCTCTTTCTGACGACACCGAAATCGTTGCCCTACACCTTTTAGTTTTCTCTATTTTCGCGATCGAATCGCAGCCGCGGCAATTTCAATCGCGAAAATAGCGAAAACTAAAAGACGTAGGGTGGTGGTTTATATATCATTGGAAACAGGAGAAAGAGAGCTTTAAAATGATATGCATCTTTCCATAGTTTCTGCACTGCTCGGAGTCCCTTTAATTCATTGACAGCTGAGAACTAGTAAATTAGAGTGGGAAGTACACGCCCTGCAACAAAAACCTTACAATTAGGACACCTGTCACTCTGATAGATAGGGTTGACAGTTGCAGTACTTGTTTGCTTTATATTCAGGAAAATCCTGACATTAGGGATGAGCAAGTGAAAGCCGAAAGTTCACCATGTGGCTTTCAGCAATTACTTAGAAGTAAGTTACCACTGCCTAGGGGACACTCTGAAAATGTGGGAGGAATAGCATTGGAATGTGCATGTCCTTAGTGAATCACTGCACCAGCAGCACATTACCACAGATCCCACCACCTTTATAAAAAGGGGTAGAGAAAGGTTTTAGTTAGTGAGCATTTTAGTTGGATGCAAGATATGTTTTTGAGTTGAAGGTGACAGGAGGTGGTTAGAGAGTGAACATGTGGGATAAATGAGGAAAATAAATCAAATAATTACCCCTAAGGAATGAGCTTGGGGAACTGTAGTTACATGGGTTTTATTGACATTTCAACAGATGTCCAAACAACCTGATCTATTGGAGGGGAGAAGGGAGACTTCATTTTAGTGGAAACTGTGGAGAGAGTAGTAGAAGATGTATATAGAGAAAAATTAGAGGAGGGGGTGTATTATGTAAACGTGTGTCGGGGGAAAAGAGATTAGATAGGTACCGTATTTTTTGGAATATAAGATGCTCCGGACTGTAAGACGCTCCTAGGTTTAAAGGATAAATCCAGGGAAAATTAAATATACTGAACCTTGTGCATCCATGGGCGTCTTGTAGATGTTCTCCAATTATCGTGAACCCCTTGTGTCACCCTGTGTCCTCTTCTATCCCCTCATGGCTTCCTGTGTCCCTGTGTGTACTTTTGTCTCCCTTGTGTCTACCTCGGTCCCCCTTGTGTACTCCTCCGTGCCCCTGTATCCTTCTGTGTCCTCTGTTGTTCCCCTTCTGTCCACCTCTATGCCCCTCTATTGTCCCCCTTGTGTCCTCCTCCATGCCCCTTTTCGTCCCCCTGTATCCTAGTTTGTTCCCGTGTCCTAGTTTGTCCCCATGTCCTCCTTAGTACCCCTGTGTCCTTGATTGTACCCCGTGTCATAATTTTTGTCCCCGTGTCATAATTGTTGTCCGTGTCCTCCTTTTCTGTCCCTGTGTCCTTTTTGTCCCCGTGTCCTTGTTTGCTCCCATGTGTTACTGTTTTTACCCCCCCCCCCCCCCCCTTGTACCTTGTTTTTTTTTCTCTGTCCTTTGTGCCCTGTTTGTCCTCCTCTATCCCCTTTGGGCCCGGTTCGTTCTCCCCGTGCATCCTCCTTTGTGTACCCTTCCGCTCCCCCATGCACAATTAAAAAAAGCAGTGGCAGTGCCTCTCACTTGATCAATCAGCTGTCGCGGCAAAGCTGTATGAGTGACTAGCACATCTGGGTACTATTACATGTTTGCCAAGACTGCTGCTTTAGTCTTTGCAACTGTGAGAAGGGTTGGTGGATAGAATTTCTACAAATAAATCAAAACATCTCTCCTTACCTTCCTATAGTTGCTATTATCAGAAGAGGCAGGATGCATTGATAGTGTTTGAAGATGAGTCAGTGTCTTCACCTTCACTCCCTTTCCCAGCTTTGCTCAACCAGAAATTTGCATGGGTTAATCAGATTTGTGAATCACTGAACAATTATACAGCAGCTCACATTTAATTGATCAGGGATTGTTCTACCAATGCAAATTCCAGTTCAAGGCTCATGAATGTTTAGTGCATTACTGTCTTAGCATATATTTGTCAGCCAATACATTATTAAAACTGTATCTAGTAATGTTGTTGTTTTTTTTGTTTTTTTTTCTTTTTGCAGTGAAGTCATGTTCTCTAAGCAGGCTTACCATGGCATCTCCACATTTCGTCAAATGGCAGCTTCATACTCCATAACAAAAGCACAGAAGCCTTTAAAAGATGTACGGTTCACTAAATTATTCATAAACCATGAATGGCAGAATGCTGTCAGTGGGAAGACATTTCCAACAGTGGACCCTTCCACTGGAGAAGTCATTGCTCATGTGGCTGAAGCAGACAAGGCTGATGTCAACTTAGCAGTAGAAGCTGCAAGAAAAGCCTTTAGACTGGGATCTCCATGGCGTCGTACAGATGCCTCAGAGAGGGGCAGACTTTTGAATCATCTTGCAGACCTTATGGAAAGGGACAGGGTCTACCTGGCATCCTTGGAATCGCTGGATAATGGTAAACCATTTTCAGTCTCTTATCATTTAGACGTTGCTGAAGCTATCAAGATTTACAGATATTTTGCAGGATTTGCTGACAAAAATCATGGAAAAACCATCCCCATGGATGGAAACCATTTCTCCTACACCAGACACGAACCTGTTGGCGTTTGTGGTCAGATTATTCCTTGGAATTTTCCATTGTTAATGCAGTGCTGGAAACTAGCACCAGCACTAGCTACTGGAAACACCGTTGTTATGAAAGTTGCTGAGCAAACGCCACTCTCTGCTTTATATGTGGCATCCTTGATCAAAGAAGCAGGCTTTCCAGCAGGTGTGGTAAACATGTTGACAGGGTTTGGACCCACTGCAGGCGCAGCCATTGCAAGACACATGGATATCGATAAAGTTGCATTCACTGGTTCTACAAGTGTTGGCCGACTAATACAGCAAGCTGCTGGTGAATCAAACCTTAAAAGAGTCACGCTTGAACTTGGTGGAAAAAGCCCTTGTGTTGTCTTGGCGGATGCAGACCTGGAACATGCAGTAGAACAATGTCATCAAGCTGTGTTTTTCAACATGGGTCAATGCTGCACTGCTGGTTCTAGAACCTATGTGGAAGAATCAATTTATAGTGAATTTCTTGAGAGATCTATAGTGAGAGCAGAAGCAAGGAAGATTGGAGATCCCTTTGAACCAAATACAGAGCATGGACCTCAAATAGATAAAGAACAGTTCAATAAAATCCTGGACTATATTAAAATTGGACAAAAAGAAGGTGCCAAACTTTTATGCGGTGGAGAACGCTATGGTGATCATGGCTTTTTTATCAAGCCCACTGTTTTCGCTGATGTAAATGATGGTATGAGAATTGCAAAAGAAGAAATATTTGGTCCAGTACAGTCAATACTTAAGTTTAAGAAACTTGATGAAGCTATTGAAAGTGCCAATAACACAAAGTATGGACTAGCTGCAGGTATCTTTACAAAAGACCTAGAGAAAGCAATGTACCTATCCCAAGCATTGCAAGCTGGTACAGTTTGGATCAATACCTATAACATTGTAGCCTCTCAGACTCCATTTGGGGGCTACAAAGAATCTGGAAATGGAAGAGAATTAGGGGAAGATGGACTAAAAGCTTACACTGAAGTGAAAACAGTCACAATAAAAATTCCTGAAAAGAACTCTTGATCTCACTGAAAACAGACTTGGAATTGTGAATAGATAACATAGACCTTTGTTGGATGTGATAGGGAGTCCTGCCGACAGCGGCATGCCCTGATATAATAAGTAAGAATCACTAGTGTATATAGACTGTAGCAGTTATTGGATGCTAAGTAATTACCACAAGGGATGCTCTGCTACTTTCAAAGGATTCAAAACCAACAATGTGAAGGAAATTATGTAAAAAATTTTAAATGGTATAGTGGGCAATATAAATATGATAGTCATTGAGTGCGAAAGATACATAGGGCCATATACAATCTACTTTTTCTCCTGAGTTTTCGTCTAGGTGATATTTTCCCACCAGCAAGCAAGAAAATACTTAAAATAATTTTGATGGTACTTTTTCACCAACTTTTTGGTACTTTTTTTAATTGTAAAATGATGAAAATGTATTTTAAGGATAAGATGAAAATTATCTCCTAGGAGATAACTCAGGAGAAAAAGTGAATTGCATATGGCCCATAAGCCTTGATTCCAGTGACTGCTTTTTCTTAACCCTCCTGGCGGTATGAAAAATTCCTGAATACGTATAATTGGGTATCATCCTTTATAAGTGAAGGATCAAAAACACAAAGTCCTCTTAAGGGCAATCCACCTTGCCCATAAGACCTCAATAATTTTATAGAAAAGGACTTGGGTTCAAAAAACGAGGAAATACAGTGCAATTTTAGCAAAATCTTATAGAAAAACTTTATTGGTACAAAATATCAAAAAATTGTTTAAAAGGCTTCTTCAATTCCATATGATATGTCTTCATATAATCAATAATCAACCATAGGACATGGATAATTGAAGCTGATTAGTAGGTATTATATTCTGGCTTGATGCAACTTTGAATAAATATTGTATTTTACAGGCGGCCGCCTGTAAAATACAATATTTATTCAAAGTTGCATCAAGCCAGAATATAATACCTACTAATCAGCTTCAATTATCCATGTCCTATGGTTGATTATTGATTATATGAAGACAAATCATGTGGAATTGAAGAAGCCTTTTAAACAATTTTTTGATATTTTGTACCAATAAAGTTTTTCTATAAGATTTTGCTAAAATTGCACTGTATTTCCTCGTTTTTTGAACCCAAGTCCTTTTCTATAAAATTATTGAGGTATGAAAAATTCCGCCAGGAGGCAGCGCTGCAGTTTTTTTTTTTTTTTAAATCATGTAGGGCTCGCTACATGATAGCCGCTGCTCAGCGGCATCCCCCCGCCCGCTTCGATCGGCTCCGGCGATCTCCGATCAGGAAATCCCGTTTAAAGAACGGGATTTCCTGGAGGGCTTCCCCCGTCGCCATGGCGACGGGGCGGGATGACGTCACCGACATCAGCGACGTCGTGACGTCATTGGGAGTCCCGATCCACCCCTCGGTGCTGCCTGGCACTGATTGGCCAGGCAGCGCACGGGGTCTGGGGGGGCCCCGCGCGCCGCAACGTATAGCGGTGATCGGGCGCGGGGCGGCGGCGATCAGTGTGCTGGCGCAGCTAGCAAAGTGCTAGCTGCGTCCAGCAAAAAAAAAAAAATAAGAAAATCGGCCCAGCAGGGCCGGAGAAAACCTCCTGCGCGGCTTACCCCGAACCCCGAACTACGTTCCGGGTTACCGCCAGGAAGGTTAATTGTTCTCAAGGGAGATGTTTTCACACATGGGGCCATATGCAATTCCCTTTTTCCCCTAGGAGTTTTCTCCTAGGTGTTATTTTCACACAGTTATCAATAGAATGCCTTTTAAGCAACCAGCAAACAAGAAAACACTCTGAATAATTTTAATAGTAGGTGGTGCTAAAAAATAACTTTAAACAGAAGATGAAAAATAATCTCCTAGGCGAAAACTTAAAGAAGATAAAGGGACTTGAATAATTTTTCTAGCACCAGCATGCAAAAAAAGTATTCAAAATAAGTCTCAAAATAATTTAATGCTGATATTACTTTTCTTAACTACGTTTTAATACTTTTTCCCTTGGGATACTGAAAATGTATTCTGTGGATAGGATAAGAAAACAATTTTGGTGAGAAAACCTAGAAGTAAAGTTAAAGTACACCTGAAACAAGGAAAACAAAATGATTTGTACTTACCCCAGGTTTTTTTTTTCAGCCCCCTGTAGTCTCATTGTACATGGGGGTTCTCTCTGTTGTGTTGCTATCACCCTAATTAAAGTGTCCAACTTAGCTTGGTTGCGCGCTATAGACCTCCTTAATCATGCTTTTGTAGATGGGAGTGTTGTGTGCAGCCAGGCAACCCTTAATAAAGGACCATGGCCACAGTCTTTAACCACTTTGTCCTCCACTACAGTATATCTACGTCAGCTGTGGCACCCTCCAAGCCACAGTGACGTAGATATACTGACCTCCTTGCAGCCCTGCTGTGCACGGTCGGGTGCGCTTCAGAGCGCACCCTCCGGCACTGTCAGCTGCAATACTAATTGGTGGAAGGGAACATGTTCCCTTTTGGCCAATTAGTCCACCCTCCTCCCATGAATGATCGCTGCAGTAGTGAACTGCAGCGATCCTTCATCTGTCCCCCTCGGCGCACAAACAGTTAAAAAAAATGAACAAGCAAGCAGCCACACTCACCTACCTCGGTCCTGTGACTGACGTGAAGTCTGATCCTCCGATCACCGCTCTGAAGTCAGCCGCATATTGCCGGAAACCCGGGTCCCGGCTTGATGATGTCATCAAGCCGGCTCCGGGTTACCGGCAATATGCGGCTGACTGCAGAGCGGTGATCGGAGGATCAGGCTTCAGGACAGTCGCAGGACCGAGGTAAGGTGAGTGAGACTGCCTGCTTGAGCATTTTTTTAAAACTATTTCTACATAGAGGGGGCTGCCTAATGTGGGGTGCGTCTGGCTATATATTATTGGGGGGAGGGGGGATATGTAAAGGGGGGGGCGCATATACACGGGGGACATCTGAGTAACCAAGGGGAGGGGGGGTTTACAAATGTTGCACATCTGGGCACCTGGGGGGGCCCATAACTTAATACTGGGGGCACATTTGGCTATAATGGGGGGCAGCACTAATCTTGGGGGTACATCTGGCTATAATGGGGTAATCCTGATCCCGGGGACACATCTGGCTATAAAGAGGGGCACTATTCTTGGGGGTGCATCTGTCAATCGATTCTGGGGGTGGCAAACACAGGGGACACATCTGGCTATGCTGGGGGGGGCTGATATTGGGGACACATCTGGCTATACTGGGGGGGGGGGGTGATACTGGGGACACATCTGGATATCTATACTGGGGCGACTTTAACTGGTTGCACAGTTTTTACGTCAATCGCACTTTTTATTTTTAAACAGAAGTTGGTCAAAATTAAGAAATAATGCATTTTTTTTATTTTTTCCCCCTTTTTCCTATTAAAATGCATAGAGAGGAACATTTTATTTGGGACCAAATACCCCCCAATGAAAGCTTAGTTTGTCTTTAAAAAAGCGATATATAGATCATTTAAGTAGCACGAGTACAGATGAAGTTATTGGTGATTAAACAGGGACACCGCTAAAGCGTCAAAACTGCTCTGGTCAATAAGGGGAAAACAAGGTCTGGATGCGAAGTGGTTAACTTGTCAATTTTGGTGTATGTGTTATCTCATGCACTGACTCCCATATACCATCCGACGACACCAAGTTTCAAGCACACAAGATGTTAAAGCAGCGGTTACAGAGGCAGAATTTGATTATTTTTCCATACTTTAGGGTACAGAAAAATTACTAAAATAATTTTTAGATCATTTATTAAAAGTGAAAATAAAAGAGTAAGTATTAAAACTAAAATAAAAAAAACTAGCAAAGGAACACAACTGATCACAATATACAGATAAAATGAGTGAATAATGAAAATAACACTTTATTACTCCAGCAGTAACTGTTTACAAGATGGCATATTGGGAAGCACTTTCTGTTATTTGTCTTGCACTGTGAAGGAATCAGTAACATGGGGAGGTTCTCAGTTCCACAGCCAGTCAAAGAAAAGTCTGGGCTGAGCCTTCTGAATTACCGCTGCCTACCAAACTCCCTTCAGCAATTTTCTTCCATAAAACAGCTATGAGAATATGGAAATCAGAACCACATCTGCAAAATTAAGGCTCAAGGAAATTTGTGCACCCGAATATAGGAGATAGTAGAATAATCGGTAACATTTACACATGTTCTACTATTTCACAGTGGTAATTCCATCTGCTAATTGTAGCCGCAGTTTGCATAGTGAGCAGCTCCGACACCCAAATATCCCACATTTGCTGGTAATTGTATGAGCGTCAATGGGGGTACTCAAACTTCAACATTTTCTGCGCCTCACAACCTGCTGTCCTGGGATTTGCAGTTTACTAGAACTCAGCTTTAAAACATTGCTGAATTATGGGTTGTTCTTGTTTTTTGCCGTACTAGTAACTGTGAGACAGAATGTCTCATTTTACCAGATTAATTGGGAAGACCACAGTTTGATTGTTGTTGAAAAATCTTGGAAAACCTTGTCTGGTCACTTTTGGTTAGACAGCACTGGTTTGTAATGTGGTAACAGAAATGAGCCAATCCGGTTATTCCTATGTGGAGCATCACCAGCAGTTCATGAGATCTGAGGACAACTGGAGAGTTGCAGCTCTGTAGTACGTTATTTCTTTATTATTATTATTATTGTTTATAGTTTTATTACATAGCCAGAAACAAAACCTGCATGTTAATAAAGACGGTAACATTGGAGCTGAAGATTACCTAGCAGTCAGAACTGCACATAAAAGTGTGCTGTAAGGTTGCTGGTACCCAAAAATAATGCCGTAGCAGGTTGATCCTGGGATTTTGTCTCATGGGCAGTTGCACAACATAAGCTTGGGGACGACTCATGCTGCTCCACGTAGGATGGGCACCAGGAATCTAGACAATGAGCTCTTGCATGCAGGCAAGGACAAACCTCCAGAAATGGATGTTAGTAAGATTGTGCATCAGTGTACCAATCAGTATTAGTTCAAAGCAATACTTTCAGCAGCTGGAATCTCTGCTTTTATCCCATCAGCATCTACTGTTTTGGACCCTCTTAGGTTCTTTAAGCCTAATTAATATAGATGAATGCTTAAATCCACAAAATCAAAATGTTGACAGTAGTACCAGTGTTGTATCTATGCAACTTTATTCAGTTTGTTCTTTCAACTGCTTTATTATTGTACAAAAGACGTGGTATAAAATTACTTTCTACATGTTTTATACATAATTAAAAATCCAAAGCGTTGTAAGTCGAGCCTCTTCTCCAAACCTGTTAAAAGGCAAAGAAATGAATTTAAAACAATCCCAATTGCCATAGACTTATGCATTTTCCCCATTGATTCCCGGCAGATTCACAGTGATCAAATCTTCCAGAACTCAATGGCTCAACATATCAGATCAACCATATTTTCAATCTATTTTCAGAAAAACAAAATACAAATTCTGAAAAAAAAAAATGTTGAAATTTATATGGTGTATTTAAAATCTATCTGCAGTGTGTGGAAGGAATAGATCACTCTCTGATCAGATTCATATCGAGCCTCTTCTCCAAACCTGTTAAAAGGCAAAGAAATGAATTTAAAACAATCCCAATTGCCATAGACTTATGCATTTTCCCCATTGATTCCCGTCAGATTCACAGTGATCAAATCTTCCAGAACTCAATGGCTCAACATATCAGATCAACCATATTTTCAATCTATTTTCAGAAAAACAAAATACAAATTCTGAAAAAAAAAATGTTGAAATTTATATGGTGTATTTAAAATCTATCTGCAGTGTGTGGAAGGAATAGATCACTCTCTGATCAGATTCATATCAGAGAAGGAGCTATCTTTTTGCCACATCAAGTGGCAATCTATAAATGCATGGCAATCTTTAAAAAGTGAACCTCTTATGCCTAGGATACACCACACAATTTTCTGTCAAATAGACGGGTCAATTTGATTATTTTTGACAGGTTTAATCTGACTTCTGATCTGTTTTTCTGATCAATTTTGTACAGAAGCGATTGGAAAATCTATCAGAAAAATGATCGAAAATCAGATTGGACCTGTTGGAAATAATCTATTTGACCCTCATATCTGACATGAAATTGCATGGTGGGTACCAGGCAGCATACATATGAAATCGCCACCGGGAGACTTGGGCGCAGCATATAACCACTATATGGATTACCCTGCTCCTGCACAAGTATGGCAGGCTCCATAATACTCTCACCTCAGGTTCAGCCAAAGCAATGGATATGACAACAGCAATAAGTTAATTATTTCGTGAACAAAACAAGACAGATCCAAGTCTGAAGCTAGGGCTCTGTTAATTAAGTGAAGACCTAAGATTTATGGAGGCTCCTTAACACCAGTAGATACTGCAGATGCTGCTTACTTGTAATGTAGTTACCGATATTATACTATCTGGCACTGCAACCTCCCCTAAACCCATGCCTACCCCAATCATTAAATTTAAAGCAAATCTGAAAGATATGTAGACTCGTAGAGGGAAGACTCTGGATTCCATTGGGCCTTCTCGGTCCTCTCTACATGCCCTCATTCCACCGCTGACCCTCATTTAAATTCTATGTCTTCAATCTGGACTCCTTGGAAGGTTTTGGAAGCACTCACGTTCCTGAGTGCTATGGGATCCAGAACCTTCTCTCTACATAGGTGAGTATCTCTAATTTTTATTTTCAGTTTTGATTCAGTATTGCTTTAGACTTTTTATTTACCTTATTTTCTTATCCAGTCCTTTTCAGCATTAAATTCTAAGCTAATTCGCACATCCCCGTGGCAGAACAAGTTATTATGGCCCAGAAATAGCTCTGCAAAGTTCCACGACTTTAAAGGTCGTAGATTTTGCTTCCCAGGGAGGCAGAGCTGTGCGCAGTAGCTCTGCCTCCTATCCAGTCAATCTCCGCCTCTCTCTGCCCCTCTCAGTGAAAGAAGACTGAGAGAGGCGTGGAGAGGTGGAGATCGGCGGAGATTGACTGAAGAGTTGGCAGAGCTACTGCGCACAGTTCTGCCTCTACCAGGAAGAAAAATCTGCAAGTCCTGGAACTTTGCAGGGCTATTTCTGGGCCATAAATCATTCTGCCACGGAGATGCGGAGAATCAGCTTAGAATTTAATGCTGAAGAGGACTGGATAAGAAAATAAGGTAAAAAAATAGACTTCAGTGTCTCTTTAAATCAAGATTTCCAATCTCCTTCAGACCATATACAGCCGACAAATACAGTGAGGACAGTGTGATTCATGGTTTCTTTTGGATGCTTCATAGAGATTTACTTTATGAAAAACCATATGACAGCACACTTGACTTGGTGGTATATGTTTCTTACATACTGCCATATCAAAATTTACTAATAGCCTTCTTTTTAGGCCAACTGCAAATCTTCCAAACACATCCACAACTTATACAGCATAAATTCATAGGGGGTATCTGGGGGTGGGGGAGGGGCGTGACAGCGGAGCAGAAGGCACACAGAGGCATGCCCTTATAGGACCATGTCTTTGTGTCCCTTTTTTATATTTAAAACCGCCTCGTGTACACTTTCAGAACGTGTAACATTAATCACCCCCCTCAGAACAAAAGATATCAGGCGCCCTTATAGTTTTGATGCCTGTATTTACACTAGTGTGTACCGAGGTTTTGCTACAAAACAGTGACAATGTTTCACTTGTATTTACTTCAAGAAACCTCATTATTAGTCAATTACCTGATTATACAGAAACCTTGGAATTAGTGATGATTGTTTTTCTTTCTGCGGGGATGATGTTCCAAAACCTTGATGGCTCCTTCCGCAAAGGTTTGTCCTACCATATTAGTAGCAAGGCATTGGTAAGTACCATCGTCTTCATTGGTCAAAGGTTTTATCTGAAAGCAAGCATGGACTATTTGCAAGTGGCACAATGAATCAGTTTATAGCAATTAGCTAACGAACACGTTTTTTGTAATCATTTGGTTATAGCTGCCTATTAATAACTAAATACTTACATATTAATAAGTACATACTAGAAACCTTATTGAAAATGTTGGACAAGTTTACAGCATGTGCATTGGAAGGATTAGTAAAGTGCTTAATGCATTATAGGACCAAAATCGTAAGATTACCAAAACATTTCTGACTACTGTCCCCCGGCAGAAATGTAGACACACTCCCTTGGGCCACAGTTTGTGACCGAGGCTGTGCAGACATGTCCCTAACCTACAGGCTAGCTATGTGTTCTGTCACTGTGTAGAGTGGCTGACGGAGGATATGTAGCAAATGAAGGGACAGAGCACAGGTGAGAATAATGGAGTCAGGCTGCATTTGGGCGAGATGATCCAGAATGCTACATTTCTCGCCAACATATTGTGGCCACTGTAAACACACACACTAGATTCTCACGTGAGGTGGACTTAAGTGGCTGCCTCTGACAAGTTTAATTAAAGGTGTGGACAGACCTTTTTTGCATTGCTGTTAAGAGATCTCCTCTTTGAACAATAGCAAGGAACTTTGGTATGTATGCACTAAACTGTGGATAATGAGCATAAAGTCTTACGCACGTTATATTGCTCATTGCATTTTAGTGCATGCCCCCCTTTGACATAGGCAATAATGTTCTTTTAAATACTCTAACACAGAATACCTACAATATGTCTTGATTTCAATACAAACTCACCATTAACCAGCTGGAGCTTTGATGACGGGAAGGTCCACCCCGGACTTGGACAGCAACATTCATTCTGTCACCTGGTAGCTCCTCAAACAGCTGTACTCCTTTAGGTGACTCAGTAACCTTAATGGAAAGTAATTTGAAAATAGTTAAGGTTACCCACGTGTATACTGTAATTTGACATTACCTAGCTGTGGTTTATATCGGAGCATCCTGACTCTGTCTATACATTTCATACATCATTAGTATCATGTCTATCTTTACTTGGGGTGAGGTTATCGGTTACCACAGTGATAAGTGGTGCTAGCATTTGGGTCTGCCTGTCTTCAGGAATAGAGGTAGTCAATAAGATACTAATAATTCTATCTTGCATGGAAATCGTATGCAATTTGTATGCAGTTTAGGACTAGGCCAGTTAAACCCACTTCCTGTTGACTCTACAAGTTCCAAGCACTATACAATTAGCACAACATTTGCATTTAATTAAAATTGCAAATATCGCCATGAGTGCTCTCACTGTGGAGGCACTCACCCACTTTTTCAGTGCTTTAAGAGACAACAGCAACCAAGCCAATCGGCAAACGATGGGGTTTCTTAAAGGCTCGGACGCCAGTGAGGTGGGAAGGGGTCAAGCCGTGGCTCGATCAATATCCAAACCAGGAGATGCACCTTCTGCTAAGTAGGGGTTTCATGGAGGGTTTTTACATACCGGAGTTCCAGGGAAGTGGGGTATGTTGGGCGGATAACCTGCATTCAATAGTGAATATGTCAGATGTAGCATTTCAACAAATTATGAAGGAAACTGAAGTGAGCAGGGTGGAAGGGCCGTTTGACTTATTGCAAAAATGTTGTGCTCAGATGGAGGACTCTTCCATCTACTAGCTTGGTCTTTTTAGGTATTACAATTGATACTATAGCAATGGAGTTTTGGCTTCCCCCTGAAAAAAAAAATTTGCATTTGAAAAGCACAATTATGTTTTTGTTACGCTGCCTGAAAATGACAATGGTCCGGAAAATCCAGTCTTTATTAGGCTTGCTGGCCTTCGTGTCCCAGGTGATGCCGATAGGCAGAATTTTTTTGAGGCGTTTGGCTCAAACCTTATCTGGTTATAAACAGCCTCATTTTCACATTAGGTTAACATCTAAGCGAGGGAAGACTTGAAAATACGGCAAGAATTCATAGCCCACTACAATGGCAGGAGCCTATGGCAGCAAGAATTGTCACCAGCAAGGAAATGGAACTTAATACTGATGTTGCAGGGTCAATAGCTTATGGGGTTAGTTGGAAAACACGTTCGTTGTCGTGGTCCCGCGGGTGGAGGGGAAAGGCGTTAGTCACCTGTCTTCTGGGCAATGCCTCCCATGGACGTGGGTAGGCGGAGTAGTGGTGGACTCGTCAACGTTTTAAATAAAGTTCAAGTGGTGATGGTGTGTGAAATTATTTTCATCAGGACAGAGGCTGGGATCTGTGCTCTTACCCTACCTCCCTGGACTGCATTTGGACTTTGTCACGGCACCAAATCTTATTGGGTGGGGCAGTGCCTCCCACAGTCGTGGGCGGGCAATAGATGTTGGAGTAGTGGTGGACTTGTCAACGATTTAAATAAAGTTCAAGTGGTGTTGGTGATCTTATGTGAATAAACTGGGTTTGGTTGGTTTCAAATTTTAAAATAAAAGAAATTTGTATTTATTTAAAGTTATTTATTTAATAAAATGAAAGACGTTTGGTTAACTTAACTTATTAAATGATTTATAACCCCCAATAAATTTACGGGCCACGGCCTTTTCACAGCATTTCTTGCGTGGTGTCTTTTATTTATCCTGTTATGTCTTATGTGTTTTATTATTTGTTTGCTTATGCATATATCATGTGTAGGTAAACACTCATACTACATGAAGGTGGTAAAATTGGTTAGTTATTGGCCAATCAAAGTTGAAGGTGTGTAGGCTTAAGACCACTAATGATAAGCAGGTACAACTCACAAAGTCTTTGCATATACTGAAGCTAGATTTTCATATGCCAACTTGTGTTTGATACAAAACAAAAAAAAAAGTTCCCATAGGGCTTTTGCTCACACTGCAGGCGTTTTTGTTATTTTTTTAAGCACAGGCAATTTTTCAAAATCACCCTGAAAGCGCTTACACATTGATTCTGTATGAAATAGCTCACATATGAGCGGCTCATTTGTGTTCCGCTTTTTAATGCGGTGCTTAAACCATTTTTTGGAATGGAAGGTATAGAAAAAACACAAAACGCTCACAAAGCCACTTTGTGGAGTGATTGTGTTTGCGTTTTTAAAAATAAATACATTGTATGTATTCTTTCCGGATCAAAGAGTTCACTTTCTGACTTGCGTCAGGGAGTGAGTTACCAAAACGCTCGGGAAAAACGCATCAGACAGCGCTAACCACAAAAACGAATCGCTGACCCAAGCGCCAGGAATTGGAAAAAAAAGCCTCAGAAAAAGCCCACCGCGGATGGACACACGAGCGGAACCCAATGTGAACAAGACCTCAGAGAATGTGAGTTTATATTATTACTGAGAACACAGAAAGAGCCTTCCCAGGTGGCTGTACAAACTACCACAAAGAAGCCATCAGTAGCTACTAATCAGAAATAAGTTACAGCACTAGTGTTTCAGCATTTTAGAATCAAACCAGGCCACTGCCTCCACCCCCCTCCCCCAGTTCATGTGCATCTCCTCCTTGAGGCTAAGAACACACTAAGCAGAAACGCAAGCATTGCAGAAAATGCTAGCTATAAAAATCTATGGGCCCATCGTGAAAAAAGGCATATCTGTGCATTTTTGAAAACACACAACTTGCAAAAATGCACGTAAGGCCTGGTTCACACTGCAAGAGCTTTTTTTTTGCGCTAATGATTTGCTAATGCAATGCTATGGGTAATTTTTATGGGTAAGAGATAACTTGCCAACACACAGTATGCATAAATGTTTGTTAGAACATCAGCACTCCCACATGCAATAGGCCTGCAATAGTACAGGGCAATGAAGTAGACAAGTCAAGGAGAGAAAGAACCTGTACATAGACACTGCACCACCAATACAATGTACAAAATAACAACTTTTATTGAACAGTAGAAAAATCCATCATAAAAACATCTAAAGAAAAAAAAACCTAAATAGACACATGATAATGTCATAAGTAAAACCTCACCTCTGTTTTTTATCAGATACCTGCACTGCAAAATGGGCCCAAACTGAGGTTCAAAATTTGAACCCCAATAATGGGCAAACGACCCGGGTCAGACTAATATAAAGTTGCCTGTGGTTACCAGTGTTTGGTGCTAAAGAAAGTGAATTAGGAACCCAATAAAGGAGTAGAGTGATATGCTCTGAGAACAAATCATATATGATATTAGGGTGATGGGTATTTAATGGTGGACAGGCACACAGTAAGTGATAACCGGTAAGGGGTAAATAATTGATATACTATACCAGCCCGGGTCACCAAGGTAAAGGCAGCGATAGTCACAGGCAGAGGGAGGCAAAGAAACGATCCACGCGTGGCGGGGTCTTTCCTAATCACTTCGTCAGGAGCTAAGGATTGTGGGTATTATATATATATATATATATATATATATATATATATATATATATATATATATCCACCTATAGGATTAGCCAGTAAGTATCACCTGTGTATAGTCCGCATTGCCACACATAATCCCACCTATTTCCTGTTGATGGCTAACAAATAACCAGCGCCCGGTTGGGCAAATGCTCCCAGATAGGAAGTGCGTCACAGCCAATCAGGCTAGTGCACCTTTCGGGTACATCACGGAGGCCCGCACGGACTCATGACCTGCGCACTTACCAGCGTGCATAACCACGCTGGAGCGCACTAGGTAGATACGGCGGCTCAAGAGGAACAAAAAGAGCGCACTTGCCAGCATGCGTAACCACGCTGGAGCGCACTAGGCAAGTACGGCGGCTCAAGAGGGTCAAAGGGAGGGATGCGTGAACCCAGCATGTATAATCATGCTGGGACGCAGTGGTACGGTGGCCGGGAAGAGACAAATATTTCCACAGTTCAAATTAAAGCTATAATCATTCAATTAAGTTTAAAACGCAATTTGGGGTAAACATTAATGGATAAGTAATATATCCAAAGGAACAAAAATGGGAGGCGCCCATTGGGAGGAGCACAACATAGATGTCAGTGCTGGCAAATAAGATTTAATACTATCTAGACCGAAAACATAGATAGATAGCAATACACATATAGAGATTGAATTAGCTACATTTATATTCACATTTATATTTATATTTATATTTGGACAGAAATGCTAGGAGGGCACATGACGGGCAGATAGATCCATAATTATTCCAGCAAATATTCAGTGTTTTCTAGGGGATTTTTACCTCTTTTTAGATGTTTTCATGATGGATTTTTCTACTGTAAGGCTGCTTCCACACAGGGACGTTACAGGCGCATGTTAGTGCAGCCTGTAACGCTCCCCAGCTCACAGCAATACAAAGTCAATGGGGCTGTTCACACTGCCCACGTTGCGTTACATGTAACGCTGCATGTTCTTCAGAACGTGCAGCATACTATAGCGTTCCAGCGGCTTAAGCCGCGTTAGACTGTTTGCACATGCTCAGTGTTGGGGCGGGGAGAGGCCGCTACGTAGCCACGCACATGGCTACTCAATATGCACTGCACTGGTAGCCGCTGATTGGCTGGCGGTACCACGTGATGAGGAGTGTTTCACTACGCATCACGTGGTCCCGCCGGCCAATCAGCGCCACTCTCACTGCCCTAATGCGGAAAGAGCCGCTTAACGCGGCTCACTCAACGTCCTCTACCAACACCGGCAGGCGTTGCGTTAGGGGACGTTATGCGACCATAACATCCACTATAACGCAACGTCTCGGTGTGTAACTAGCCTAAAAGTTGTTTTTTTGTACATTGTATTGGTGGTGCAGTGTCTATGTACAGGTTCTTTCTCTCCTTGACTTGCCACCACACAATGGCCTCAATTCACTAAGCTTATCTCCTGTCTTTAATAACTCTTCTAGAGTTGTTACCATGGTGATAAGGCATGTAGTATTCAGGAAACATTTTACCTGAAGCAAACCTAAAGTTAACTCTTTAAGTTAACTCTTTAATCCTTAAAATAACTCCAGAGTTAAAGACAGGCTGTTCATTAACTGCATGTGAAAATAACTACAGAGGAGGTAACTTAACTACAGAGGAGGTAAATTAACTACAGAAGAGGTAATGTAAGGAATGAAGAGATAAGATAACTCTCTTACTAGTGG
The DNA here is from genome assembly GCF_040937935.1 of Hyperolius riggenbachi. NCBI lineage: Eukaryota > Metazoa > Chordata > Amphibia > Anura > Hyperoliidae > Hyperolius > Hyperolius riggenbachi. Next base: position 373,794,905 of record NC_090646.1, read on the forward strand.
AGGTAAGTTTTCTCTTGCCTTATCTCCAGCATGATCTTAGTGAATTGAGGCCAATGAGAGAGTTATCTTCTCTCTCCATTCCTTAAGTTACCTCCCCTGTAGTTAAGTTACCTCCTCTGTAGATATTTTCACATGCAGTTAATTAACAGCCTGTCTTTAACTTTAGAATTCTGGAGTTGTTTTAAGGATTGAAGAGTTAATTTAAAGACAGAAGAGTTAACTTTAGGTTTGCCTGAGGTAAAATGTTTCCTGAATACGACATGCCTCATCACCATGGTGATCACTCTAGAAACGATCTTGAAGGCCTGGTGCACACCAAAAACCGCTAGCAGTTTTGCAAAATGCCAGCAGATTTTGAAACACTTTTTCTTATTTTTCTGTAGCGTTTCAGCTAGCATTTTGCGGTTTTGTGAAGCGTTTTTGGTGTAGTAGATTTCAGATATTGTTACAGTAAAGCTGTTACTGAACAGCTTCTGTAACAAAAATGCCTGCAAAACCACTCTGAACTGCCGTTTTTCAGAGCGGTTTGCGTTTTTCCTATACTTAACATTGAGGCAGAAACACATCCACAATCCAAAAAATGCCTCACCCCGGGAGTATGCGTTTCTGCAAAACACCTCCCGCTCTGGTGTGACATATCCCATTGAGATACATTGACCAAGCGTATCCGCAAGCAGCTGCAGAAACGCTGAAAAAGCCGCTCGGTGTGCACCAGCCCAAAGACAGGAGATAAGATTAGATTAGTGAATTAGTGAGGCCAATGTATTTCAATGGACATGCAGAGGAATGAACATTTTTTTAATATGTTACTGTATTTTACTCTGTTGATTAGGTAAAATGATAAAAAACACAAATGCAAAACGCACAAAAAAGCATGAAAAACACAAATGTGAAATGCAATCGCAAACAAAAAATGCAGCAAAATAAAAAAAACTGGGAGATGACTATGCTCCCTCCTTGGACTGTAGTAGGATTTCATTTCTAAGCGCCGATAAGGAACAGTTAGTGATATAAATTGGTGCATTCTGTAAGGAAATATGTAATAATACCTTTCTCCAGGATATTGTGGCTGTTGGAAATGCTTTTACTTCACATGATAAGTAAACTTGTGCACCTGTGACATTGTGAATTTTTTTGGGAGCTATCGAAATCACAGGACCTGTGGGGAGAAAAGAAATGTTAAATATTTAATCAACAGTTACCACTTTACTCTCTTCCATGCTATAAATGTACAGTATTCTCACCAATTGATGCGAAATATATGTGCTGTGCAATACATTGTGTAAATCTACCTTATCTTATACACATGCACACCAAGCACTGTTCGTGAACGAGCGCAGCAGTACTGCACCTGCACAAATACGGCCTTGGAGCCGCTTTTGGATGTGCGGCTTTGGCTTACTTTGGAGTCACGGCTGTATGCGCGCAGAGACAGGGGGGTCGCACTCATACACAGCAGGGAGTGCTGCCAAAATAAAATATTCGGCAAGCTCTTTTTGGATATGTTCAGACGGCCCATGTGTGACAATGGTGGGCGTGAGGAGGATACAGAAAGCCTTTGGACTATCCGGAGGCTTCTCTCTACCTAGCTAAGTATCTTTTTTCCTTATATGTCTCCACTTCAAAACATTTCCCCCTTCTGCACTGCAGGCCAACTTAAAGAGACACTAAAGTGAAAAAAAAATTATGATATAATGATTTGTATGTGTAGTACAGCTAAGAAATAAAACATTAGACATAAGTATAATATTGTTTCCAGTACAGAGAGTGTTAAGAAACTCCAGTTGTTATCTATGCTAAAGAGTCAATGAGCTCCGCGACTTTCAAAATCATAGAGAGCTCTGTCTTCTGAACCTTGTTATCTCAACTGTCAGTCTTTGTATTGTTGTTTTTCTTCTGCAGATAACAGGTCAAAAGTTCACTAGCCTGCTCTGTAAAATCATTTAGAATGCTGAGTAGTGTGTAAACTGCAAATATTAGAGAATGATGCAATGTTAAAAAATGAAAATAAAAATATGAGAATATTTTCTTTGCTTCTAATTGTTTTAGTAATTATCCGTACTACACAACAAATTCATATCATCATTTTTTTCTGCTTCGGTGTCTCTTTAAGGACACATTCAACAGTAAGATATCTTTCAAATGGGATACAGGCGACTGCAAATTCATGCCCTGTCATCTGCTCTCCAGCACTGGTCAGGCAATTAATACCAAGGCTGGACAGGCAGCATCCCCATGGAGTCCCAAAAGGTCAAAAGCAACTTGGCACAAAAGAGGAAGTATGAGTAGACCATAAATGGCCACATCCAAATAGCTGGAGGAGCCAAATGATTAAAGAGACTCCGTAACAAAAATTGCATCCTGTTTTTTATCATCCTACAAGTTCCAAAAGCTATTCTAATGTGTTCTGGCTTACTGCAGCTCGTTCTACTATCACCATCTCTGTAATAAATCAACTTATCTCTCTCTTGTCAGACTTGTCAGCCTGTGTCTGGAAGGCTGTCAAGTTCTTCAGTGTTGTGGTTCTGTGATGCATCTCCCCCCTTCAGGCCCCTCTCTGCACACTGCCTGTGTATAATTTAGATTAGGGCAGCTTCTCTCCTCTCTCTTCTCTTTTACAAGCTGGATAAATCCTCCTCTGAGCTGGCTGGGCTTTCACATACTGAGGAATTACATACAGGCAGAGCTGTCTGCACTCTGCAGGAAGAAACAGCCTGACACTTCAGTGGAAGATAGCTGCAGGGGGAAAGAAACACACAAATGATCTCTTGAGATTCAAAAGGAAGGGTGTATACAGCCTGCTTGTGTATGAATGTATTTTCTATGTGTGGACATACTGTACATCAACCTACTTCCTGTTTTGGTGGCCATTTTGTTTGTTTATAAACAAACTTTTTAAAACTGTTTTTAACCACTTTTAATGCGGCGAGGAGCGGCTAAATTGTGACAGAGGGTAATAGGAGATGTCCCCTAACGCACTGGTATGTTTACTTTTGTGCGATTTTAACAATACAGATTCTCTTTAACATACAGAACATAAGTATGTGATCCTAGGTCACATGGTGTACAGACTGCATTAGTACCACAATTGTTTTACACATACAATATGCATAATTTCTCTTCAAGGAACACTGTCATACAGACTTTTAAGGAAAAAGATGTAGAGTTTAAATAGTTAAAACACCAAAAATATTAAAGTCGGACATGCAAAGTCCAATGAACATGCAAGTATTACCATCAATATGTTTCTAATCACACACAGGCGGCAAAGTCCAATGAACAATTAGGAAGCATGCCTCCCAAATCAAAAAATTAAGCAACATGTCCAATGAAGCAGGCATGTCCTCCAAGCAATAGCAAAACCAATTAGGAATGGAAAGAAGAGCGTGGATGGTACACAACAAAAATGCACAAAGATTCTGCCGCTGTTTCTGGTTCAAAAGTGGCTTGACCTGGGGAATGTGGCACCTGTAGCCCATTTCCTGCACACGCCTGTACACGGTGGTTCAGGATGTTTCTACTCCAGACTCAGTCCACTACTTCCGCAGGCAGGGGCGCCTCTAGCCATTTTGTCGCTCCAGGCGAGAAAACCTGTGGCGCCTCCAACCCTCCCCCGTGCCGCCCCCCCTCCCATGAAAATAATCGGAGTTTTAACCCCAAAAAATTGAAATACTGCAACGTTTCACCAGAAAATAATTGTAATGTGGCAGCATTTTACCAGTAAATACACGGATTGCGGCAATGTATAACCAGAAATTGCTTATTGCGGCAGCATTTCACCAGAAAATACACAATGCGGGCAGCATTTCACCAGAAAATACACATAGGCAGGGCTCCACTTTCATGAGGCACAAAGGGGGACAGAAGGAAGCACAAAGGGAAACAGAAGGAGGAACAGGGGGGCTGAATAAGGGCAGAAGGAGGCATAAGGGTCAGAAGAAGTCACAAAGGAGGACAGAAGGAGGCACAAAGGAACAGAAAGGGGGACACAAGGAGGCACAAGAGGACAGAAGGAGGTACACAGAGGGGCAGTGGGCGGTACAGTGGGACAGAAGAAGGCATAAGGCCAGAAGGAGGCACAAAAAAGGACAAAAGGAGGCACACAGGGGGACTGAAGGAGGCACAATTGGGTACAGAAAAAAGCACAAAGGGGGCAGAAGAAAGCACAGGAGAAAGAGGGGGCACAAAGGGGAACAGAAGGATCCACAAAGGGGACAGAATGAGGCACACAAGGGTGACAGAAGAAAGCAAAGGGGGATGTAAGGAGGCACATGGAGACAGGAGGAGGCAGAGGGGGACAGACGGAGCCACAGGGAGACAGAAGAAGGCACAAAGGGGCACAGAAGGAGGCACATGGGGACAGAGAAAGGTGCAGGGGACAGGGGTGGCACATGAGGACTGATGAGGCACAAAGAGAGACAGGAGGCACATGAGGACAGAAGGAGGCAGAGTGGGACTGAAGGAGGAACAGGGGGCAAAGGTAGCAAAGGGGGACAGAGAAAGGCACAAGGGGACATAAGTCGGCAGAGGAGACAAAGGGAGACAGAAGGACAAACAGGGTCAAACATGGCACAAGGGACTGAAGGAGGCACAATGAGACAGGAGGCACAAAAGGGACAGAAGGAGGTACAAATGGGGGGAAAACAGTGGCAGCTGCCTGCAACTTGCAGTAAGCAGATGCAGCAGAAGCAAGTAATAAAACATCCATGGGGGTGTGGCTTATTCAGGGGGCATGGCTTAATCCAGGGGGCGTGGCTTAATCAAACAACATGGCGCCCCCAGGACCAATGGCACTCCAGGCAATGGCCTGTACTGCCTATGCCTAGAGGCTCCCCTGTCCGCAGGTCCCCCAAGGTCTGGAATTGGTCCTTTTCCACAATCTTCCTCAGGGTCCGGTCACCTCTTCTCGTTGTGCAGCATTTTCTGCCACACTTTTTCCTTCCCACAGACTTCCCACTAAGGTGCCTTGATACAGCACTCTGGGAACAGCCTATTCGTTCAGAAATTTCTTTCTGTGTCTTACCCTCTTGCTTGAGGGTGTCAATGATGGCCTTCTGGACAGCAGTCAGGTTGACAGTCTTACCCATGATTGCGGTTTTGAGTAATGAACCAGGCTGGGAGTTTTAAAAGCCTCAGAAATCTTTTGCAGGTGTTTAGAGTTAATTAGTTGATTCAGATGATTAGGTTAATAGCTCGTTTAGAGAACCTTTTCGTGATATGCTAATTTTTTGAGATAGGAATTTTGGGTTTTCATGAGATGTATGCCAAAATCATCAATATTAAAACAATAAAAGGCTTTGAACTACTTCAGTTGTGTGTAATGAATCTAAAATATATGAAAGTCTAATGTTTATCAGTACATTACAGAAAATAATGAACTTTATCACAATATGCTAATTTTTTTAGAAGATCCTGTATATCACACCAAACATGCGCAGCCGATGGAACAAGTGCACTTGTTGGGCATATCAGAGCCACAGAGATCCAACAAAGTTCAATGGCCTAAGATCATGATATAGTGTAATCCACTTGTCAGCAGTTCCTTACATCAGGCAATGACAGTCTCTACGTATCAGAGAAAGCAACAACACTGCAGCAAGCTTCAAGCAGCAAAGTCCATGCAGAGTCCATGCAAGGCAAGCAGATCAATTCTTCAGGTGCAGTATAAGCAGGCCCGTTTCCAGGGCCAGTGCTCCAACGTTTGACCTACGCGTCGATTTTGCCTACTTTACCTTCTGCGCGTGCACTGCTCAGTACTTTCCACGCCCACTCTACACATGCGCATTTAGGTTTCCTCATTTCCCCTCATCGGTTAACCCTACGGGTGTGCGGAGTAATAGCCTGTGGTTGGAGGGAGTGCAGCGCCAAGTGTGTCCTAATGAGCAGGCCCCTTTCTAGGGGCCGTGCAGCCGCCCTGAGCACAGATGAATCATCTATATCTGCTACATTTTCATACTTATTTCCATTATTACTTTATTAGCAATAACATACAGTGAGACACATATACAATTACCATAATTCCATAGTAGGTTATTTCAATTTGTAGGTCACCTCGATGGAGTTCTCCATCATTCTGTCATTAGCGTAGGACATTTCGACAATGTAGGACAAAACGTTGGAGCACCGCGCGGCCCGTGCGGGCGCTGAAGGACTGTGGGCGCAGTAACAGAGGGGGGAGCCGCAGCCGCGGGGAGGGCAGCCCGACCTCTCCGTCCCTCTCCTCTCCGGGCGCCCTCCGTGCTCCCCCCTCCGAGTCTGACTGCACAGGAAGCGCTGTGTACAGAGCGCATTAGCACAACTCACCTCCCTCCCTGGTTCCAATCGCCGCCGGTCTCCTCTTCTCTTCATAGCCGCTCATACACACGCTGCTTCCTGTTTACCCGGAAGCAGCGTGTCAGCGGCTATGAGGAGAAGACAGAAGAGGAGACCGGCGGCGATTAGAACCAGGGAGAGAGGTGAGTTGCGCTAATGTGCTCTGTACACAGCGCTTCCTGTGCAGTCAGACTCTGAGGGGGGAGCACGGAGGGCGCCTGGAGAGGGAGGGAGAGGTCAGGCTGCCCTCCCCGCGGCTGCGGCTCCCCCCTCCATTATGGGGGAACAGCTTCCTATCTAACCTATACTGGGGGGCACCTACCTAATCTAACCTATACTGGGGGGGCACCTACCTAATCTAACCTATACTGGGGGGCAGCTACCTAATCTAACCTATACTGGGGGGAACCTACCTAATCTAACCTATACTGGGGGGCACCTACCTAATCTAACCTATACTGGGGGGCAGCTACCTAATCTAACCTATACTGGGGGGCACCTACCTAATCTAACCTATACTGGGGGGCACCTACCTAATCTAACCTATACTGGGGGGCAGCTACCTATCTAACTTATACTGGGGGGGCACCTACCTAATCTAACTGCACTGGGGGGGGGGGGGGGCACCTACCTAATCTAACTACACTGGGGGGGGCACCTACCTAATCTAACCTATACTGGGGGGCACCTACCTAATCTAACCACACTGGGAGGGCACCTACCTAATCTAACCTATACTGGGGGGCACCTACCTCATCTAACCACACTGGGAGGGCACCTACCTAATCTAACCTATACTGGGGGTCACCTACCTAATCTAACCTATACTGGGGGGCACCTACCCAATCTAACCACACTGGGGGGCACCTACCTAATCTAACCACACTGGGGGGCACCTACCTAATCTAACCTATACTGGAGGGCCCCTACCTATCTAACCTGTATTGGGGGCACCTACCTACCTAGCTTATACTGGTGGCAACTATACTGGCTACCTATATTGGAGGCCCCTACCTAACTAACCTATACTGGGGGCACCTACCTATCTAACCTAGGATGGGGGCAACTAGGGCACCTACCTATCTAACCTATACCGGGGGCACCTGCCTATCTAACCTATACCGGGGGCACCTGCCTATCTAACCTATACTGGGGGCAACTATACCGGCTACCTATACTGGAGGCACCTACCTGGCTAACCTATACTGGGGCACCTATGCCTGGCTACCTATACTATGCCTAGCTACCTATACTGGGGGGACCTATAGCTGGCTACCTATACTGAGTGCAACTAGACCTGGCTAACCTACACTGCGGACATGTATACCTGGCTTCGCGGGGGGGGGGGGGGGAGGTGCAATTTTAACCCTCGCCCTGGGTGTATTTTAGCCTAGAAACTGCCCTGAGTATAAGCATACTAAAGAGGCATATATGGAGCAGAAGCGTTCTTACACAGCAGCATAAAGCAGGAGATGCAAGAGCCAACAGGGTCCATGGAGTAACTGGTAACTTAGTCCTTTCAATCTGATACAAGTAGCATACAAACAGATCGTGGAGAGTGGTTGAGTACATCGAGTACAGGCAACGCTGCCTTCAACCAATGTCTCGCAGTAGGTATAAGCTGTGGTATTTCACCAGTCTGTGTTATCTCGCCAGTCTAGTTGTCGTATCAGACATCCATGATTCAACCCTCGTGCTTGATGGCCCCTATAGCGCTGTGTTCAGTGCTGCTAATCAAAGAGGTTGTGCGGGCAAGGTGAAAGCCTTGGTGGGGCAGAGCTGACAGAAGGCTGGACAAACATGCGGAGACGCCAGCAATAGCCCCGACATATTTCACGAGCTACCTTGCTCATTTCCTCAGGGGGCGTGGCTCTCCAAGCACCATAAGTGTGCAGGTATAACCCCAAATAACAAAAATCGGATTGCATGTTGTCCCCATATATCATAAATAGGCATTCATGTACACCAAACAACATACAGAAAATTGCTGAGTGCAAAAGTTATTTTAAATACAAGATAAAAAATTACTGTATCTCTGAGAAGTAAACTTAGTAGAAAAATTTTATTTGATTGGGCCCAAAGTGTGAATGTACCATAACAACATAAAGAGAGGAGCAGTTAAAAAGAGTGCAAAATTCGTCTTGCTTAAAAAGGGTTAAACAAGATGTGGGGGGTTAAGGTTAGGTGCGGGGAAGAGGGGTTTAAGTTAGTCAACCACTGGGGGGTGGGGGGATTAACCTCCCTGGCGGTAAGCCCGTGCTGAGCACGGGCTATGCCGCCGGGAGGCACTGCTCAGGCCCCGCTGGGCCGATTTGCATAATTTTTTTTTTGCTGCACGCAGCTAGCACTTTGCTAGCTGCGTGCAGTGTCCGATCGCCGCCGCTACCCGCCGATCCGCCGCTATACGCGTCGCCGCAGCTGCCCCCCCTCCCAGACCCCGTGCGCTGCCTGGCCAATCAGTGCCAGGCAGCGCCGTGGGGTGGATCGGAGTCCCCTTTGACGTCACGACGTCGATGACGACGGGGGAAGCCCTCCAAGAGATCCCGTTCTTTGAACGGGATCTCTTGATCTCCGATCGCCGGCGGCGATCGGAGGGGCTGGGGGGATGCCGCCGAGCAGCGGCTATCATGTAGCGAGACCTCGTCTCGCTACATGAAATTTTTTTTTTTTTTTTTTTTAAACGTATTTGCTGCCCCCTGGCGGATTTTTACAAACCGCCAGGAGGGTTAAGGTTAGTTGCCCATGGGGGGGGCGTAGGGTTAAACTACCTGAAGACCGCATCACACCAATGGGCGTGACCGCGGCGGCAGCCCCAGGACTGCCTATCGCCAATTGGTGTCAAGTCCTGGGGCCGGCTACTGCAGGAGATCGCGCGCAGGCAGGAGATCGCCGCTCGGAGACTGTTAGACGCGAAACCGCCGTCTAATTAGGGTGTACAGTGCTGCAACCTAAAGCAGCTCTCTACTGGGGACAACCGTGTGACACTCCTGAGTCTCTGCGGTGATCAGCTGTCATAGGCTGCTGATCCCACCGCCAGCTGATCACAGGGATTGGCTGGCAGGGGGGTATGTAAATATATTTAAAAAAACAGCAAAATGAATTAAAAAACAAATAATTAAGAATAAACAAACAAACAAACATTCGGGAGGCGATCTGATCTGGGGAGAAAAGGAGAGGGGAATCACTTGTGTGCTGTGCTGTGTGGCCCTGCAGCTTGGCCTTAAAGCTGCAATGGCCTATTAACAGAAAAATGGCGTGGTCTTTAGGGGGGTTTAACACTGTGGTCCTCAAGTGGTTAAGGGTTAGGGCTCGTTTCCTTATAGCTGCTTTTAGGTCTGCTTATGGAAACACAATTGCAGTGACAGCAGACAATGCAAGACTGCACTGTCTGCTGTTTCCATTCATGCGCTGCGATTCAGTTTTGAATTCACTTTTTCAAAATTGCACGTAAAGAGTGCTGCTGCTAAGGCTTCAAACAAAAGCAACAAAAAATATCACAGAGCTTAAAAAAGAAAAAAAACAACAACTTGTGCATTATGGATCTACAGTACATTTTGCCTTTTTTTTATTCTTTTTTTAAGTGAGTGGAAAGTGTATTTGCATTTTTCCTAAGAGGAAAATAATCCTTATTTATAACACTTATAAATCATCTAGGGTATTTGAAATATTTAAACAAGCTGTATCATACAGATATACCTGGTTTTCTGGTCAGCTCTGGAGCATCTGAATATGTTTTCTGTTATAGTGCCGTAGCTGCCCTGCATTGCTGTCAGTGGATGTGAACACATCCCCAGCATACCCATGGACTGGCAGGATGTTTGCTACCTCTGTAATAATTGTCTCACTGAAGGAAAACTAAAGAATGTCTAGGTGTATGGGATGCATGACATTTATACCTCCTACTTGCTTCAAGCAAAACCACTAGATGTCACCATAATACCTGCAATATGTGTAGCACAGCAAACAGAAAGGTAACAAATGCCTGAATGTTCACAGACTCAGCATTCATAAAAGCCTATACACTAATCGATTTTCCTTGGCAGAAACTGATCACTATGGTTGGTCTGTGTATGGGTATAGTTCCGAAATAAAGCTGTTGTTTATACTTTTCTACACCTATGAGCAACTTTGCTTTTTCTCTTATTTTATTTTATGTTTCACTATTTCTGCCAGAAAACAATGCCCCAACATGGCCACCCAATTATTATTTTGAGCTGAAATAAAAGTTATCGATCCGTCAGAACGGAAACAACTTGCTTGGTAGCTTGGTGGAGACCTGGGGAGGGGCCTTTGCCAAATCTGGGGCCCCAGGACATTTCACACTGAGGTACCAATGCTCCGCCTTCTTTTGAGCAAGATCTTTCCATTCAGAGCAATTGATAATTTTGACTAGAAGTCGATTGAAATTATGACCAGTCAACCATGTTGGGGCATCGACTTGTCCGGTCCACTTGCTCCCTCCTGTCTTCATCTCCCTTGATGACTCTTCTCCATTACTCAATGGCACGTGATTAAATACCTTACATGCCACTAGGTCATGGAGAAGAGGAATCGGCAAGATGAAGGGCACAGGAGGAAGCACACCAGCCGGATATTTGAGTGTAAGTGCGCCATTCTGTCCAACACCCTGACTATGTGCACAGTGTTCTGGGCATGCATACTAGAGAAATGATGCTCGTGTATGAGATGCACTTGTAAAGTAAGCATACCCATATAACTATCCTAGCCTTGAATGCTGTGCATATCTGGGCAGGAAAGAAATTACAGGGAGCACCAGTGGACAGAGAATGCCTACTTTTTCCTCCTCTGTCCAACTTCCTGCAGTCAGAGCCATAAACAGGGACAGGACAGAACAATGGAGAGAAGCCCATCCAAAACAGAGAACAGGCAAGTAGGAGAATCCCAAACTACACATGCTGGTACAGATGCAGTGTAAGCTCAGGTGTCCTTTAAAGGGAACCTAAACTGAGAAGGATATGGATTTTTTTTATTTTAAAATAATACCAGTTGCCTGACTCTCCTGCTGATCCTGTGTCTCTAATACTTTTAGCCACAGCCCCTCAACAAGCATGCGGATCAGGTGCTCTGACTGAAGTCATATTGGATTAGCTGCATGCTTGTTTCAGGTGTGTGATTCAGCCACTACTGGTATTGCTTAAAAGGAAACAACCATATCCCTCTCAGTTAAGGTTCCCTTTAAATAGTGAAAATGTAGCACTTAGAGGATTGATTTCAGACAAGGCAAGGAAAACAGGTCTTTAAAAAAAAGCCAGGAAAGACTGGAGCAGAGACTGCTGCTGCCATGAACACCCATGGCTAGGAAAAAAAAGCCAGCCAAAAATGTAGTGCAGGGTCAGATAAGAACAAATACGGGGCTCTAAAGTAGAAAAAAACGAGAGCCCAGTATGGTGTAGTATGATAAAGACAATTGGTAAGTGGTTTAGTGAGAGAATGTATACTCACAAACATGGGTTACCATTCAGGCAACCACTCAATAGGCAGGTGAGGAGATTAGACCTGTCCTCACTCAGGATTAAGAAGTCTCTCTCTGTAGTAAATAAACAAGAAAGGGGGTAGCACTCCCCTCCACCAGGAGTGAACACAGAGTATTTGTATGTAGAACAGAGACGCCAGCAGGATAAAAGTCAATCACATTTTTAAAAATTGCTTGGAGGAAGTGGTGGGCTTGCCTCCCAAAAGCAGACACGAGATCCTGTCTTCATATAAATCAATACATTTATTATACGGTACCCCCAAAACAGTGCAACGTGTTTCGTAGGCCCAACCTGCTTCATCAGGCAATAAAAGTGGGGACAAAACAGAATTTTGGCAATAGCAGGTGTAGCGCCTCAGTCAACTGGCAATAGCAGAATTTTGGCAATAGCAGGAGTAGCGCCTCAGTCAACTGACTGAGGCGCTACACCTGCTATTGCCGAAATTCTGTTTTGTCCCCACTTTTATTGCCTGATGAAGCGGGCTGGGCCTGCGAAACGCGTTGCACTGTTTTTGGGGTACCGTATAATAAATGTATTGATTTATATGAAGACAGGATCTCGTGTCTGCTTTTGGGAGGCAAGCCCACCACTTCCTCCAAGCAATTTTTAAAAATTTGATTGACTTTTATCCTGCTGGCGCCTCTGTTCTACATACAAATACAGGGCTCTGGTCATTAACATCAGTGGAGGCAGTCTGACTGCAGGAAGGGAGGGGGGAGGGAACCAGCAGAGCGGATATTCCCTGACTGTGAATGAGTGCATGAAAAGTCACAATCAATTGTTCTGTCTGCTCTCTACTGTAAACTCCTGGCTCTTCTCACAGTAGCTTTTATGTCTGGCATACAGAGGACTGGATGATCAGATGACAGCAGATGCTAACTGTCATCACACACCAGGAAGTAATGTAGTTGCAGGGAACCCTAGAATTCGGGCTGCGGACCAGGAGAGATGATTTACTTTGACATGTAACCTCTTATCTCTCTAACTTCTGCCGCCCTTCTAATTTTATGCTCAAGCCCATGGCTTTTGTAGTCTTTCCAAAAATCTAGCCCTGAGTAGCTTTAGTGTAGATCTTCACTTTGCAGATCAAATTGCTCTTCAGGCATCCTTTAAAGAGGGGCTGTCAGCCAAACTATCTCAGAAAAAAAACACATAAGTAGATAAATACTTGTTCTACTTATATAACATATGTATTGCACTGTCCACAGTTTGATTTTAGTGATTTTTCTACAGTAGAAAAAGAGATAACCCTTCTTAGCATTTCCCATTTTAGGTGTGGCTATTTTTAAGCCAATCCTGATGTAATTTCCTCCTTTACTCTCCTATGCCTGATTGTGTATGTATTGCCCGTCCTCCACTATAGCAAGTGCATTGTCTCAGCATGAGAAATACTGGCTAATTAGAAAGGAACAGAGGTGTGGGAGTGGAAAACAGGAGGGAAAGAGGCTTCAGCCAATTAGGCTGCATTAGTTAAGTCGGGGGGGGGGGGGAGAAGCAAAAAAAGGACTACCAAGGATGCCCTGCAACTTTCTTTTTGCATACCAAATTGTGTGTGTACCAAATAAGAGTCAAGTAAACTGGGTGTCAAGCTCGGCTGCTCCCCCGCCTCCTGCAGAGCTCCGGTCCCTGCCCCCCTCCCTTCCCTCTAATCAGCGGGGAGGGAAGGGAGGCAGGCGGGGACCAGAGTTCTGCAGGAGGTGGGGAGAGCAGCAGACTAACACTATAGAGAAAAACACAGCCCGCTGTGACACACTGTGTGTCGACAGAGGCTGTGATTTATGAGGGATTGCAGAGTGCAGGGGGACCTTAGGGAGGTTTGGGAGATCAACAGAGGCTGGGCTGTATCGGCAGATCCAGCCTCTGTAAGCAGATCACATTCTTCAAACACACCTCGGGTTCTCTTTAACCGCACTTTAAAGAGGATACCAGTCACTTGGCTGACCTGCTATTGTCTTCCTCTAATACTTTTAGCCACGTGCCCTGAACAAGCATGACAATGAAATGTTTTTTACAAAAATTTGACAATGTTAACTCCATGCTTGTTTCATGTGTATGATTAAGAGACTACTGAGGCTAGAATGTTTAGCAGGACTGCTGGGCAGGTTGTATTGTTTAAAAGGAAATAAATATGGAAGCCTGCATATACCTCTTATGTTGCCTTTAATATCTCCATTACTACTCCTAGTATTATATTAGCTATCCCAATACCTGATAAGAAAATGCATAGACAGTTGCTTAGTCACTTAGGTTGTCTTAGCTGCTTTGTAATCAATATACATATTCTATACTATATATTGCAGTTAACAAGTTTTGTGTTGCAATACAAACGTGTACACAGTAACTTTTCAGCACATTTTTTATGCCCAAAAATTAGGCTTATACGCGAGTATATAAGATAATAATAATAATTATGACTGTCTAAAGTGTGCCTGTTTGAGTACCGTGGAATATATAAACGATGAGGCAAGAGGAAGGAGGGTATAGGAAGAACTACAGTTAGAGAAAAATAAGTGACAGAGACAGCTAAGAGGGTATTATTCTTCATACCTTACAGTAATAATGCTTAAAAGGACCTAACATCATAAATAATGCACCCTCTTACCAGATGTAAAGTCATTTATAAATATTCTAAAAAAGAGAAAGAAAAAGACATGAGTGGTAGATGGATGGTGCTGGCTTATTATACTACACAGTGACAGTGGCACAGTATGGTGTTATGTGCTAGTCTACTGTATGCACATGGAATAATGAGCAGTCCACACAGGAGTGAGGAGGACTCCCACAGACACTTTGGCAGCTGCTGAAGGTCACATCACCTCTCCATAATAGATGGGAAAGAAAAAAGGACCATCTGTTAGAAGACATGCCTTCTGCAAATTGGCCATTGAAACAAGTATATCTGCATCAGTAAATGCTCTTATAATGTGTCTCTAAGAAAATCCCCAAATTACTCCCTTTGAGCCTCAGCATTAATACCTGCCAAGTGCCTTCTGCTCCTCATTGTTCTTTCTATGATGGTTTATTATCATGCAACCAGAACGCTGACATGCTTTCTAGAAGATTTAATAACAAAAGCAACAATGGAGCAACACTATAAATATTAAGACAGCAGAATGGGAGGATAGTAAATGATAGATATTGTTATGAATAGATGAAATTCCTCCCATATATAGGAGAGATAAGAAGCCCCAATCATATGTGAGGTGTCATATCCATATTACATTATTTATCCTCAAAATGACAGATCTCCTATGGACTAAGTAAGGGCAATTCTTGATTAAATTATTGTTATTACTTTATATAGCACTAACATATTCCGTGGCGCTGTACAAAGTAACAAACAAACATGGGGTACAAAATAATACCAGACAATGGTGTGTACAATAATATACAATAGGGAATTGATACAAAATACAGAATTGGTAATTACAGTGACAAAAGTAACATGATGAATAAAATGTATGATTAAAATCTGAAGGAATAAGAGGAAACAAAAGGTGGGGCAGTATACAATAATCATACCTAGAGGCAGCGTGTTTTTAGGATATCTAGTAGGAGTGCAAATTGGCCTTAGGACAAAGGGAGAATATTCTAAAGTAGAGTGTATGCTTGTTAGAAAAATTAGTTTTGAGAGAGTGTTTAAAGATATCAAAGGTTGGAGTCTGGAGAGTGCCAGGTGTGTTGTATACGGGAATGCAAGTAGCTAATTCAAGAGGAGGACAAAAGACGGTTGTGTGCAGGTCTGAGATTGCTGTTGGGTTGGTCTCTGGAAACAAGTGAAGAGATGTACAGGGAAGAGAGATTGTGAAGAGCTTTGTAGGTTCTTTCTCTGTATTAAAGATTTAAATACACAGACAACCAAAAAGAAGTAAAATACAAAAATATGTTATTGACAGTTTATACAGTGGTTTGCAAAAGTATGCGGCCCCCTTGAAGTTTTCCACATTTTGTCATATTACTGCCAGAAACATGAATCCATTTTATTGGTTCATATAATCTGACTAAGCTGGAGCTGTTTTGCAAAGAAGAATTCAGTCTATAGATGTGCAAAGCTGGTAGAGACATACCCTAAAAGTCTGGCAGCTGTAATTGCAGCAAAAGGTGGTTCTACAAAGTATTGACTCAGGGGGCCGAATAATTACGCACACCCCACTTTGCAGTTATTTTTTTTTTAAATGTTTGGAATCATGTATGATTTTCGTTCCACTTCTCACGTGTACACCACTTTGTATTCGTCTTTCACGCGGAATTCCAATAAAATTGATGCATGTTTGTGGCAGTAATGTGACAAAATGTGGAAAACTTCAAGGGGGCTGAATACTTTTGCAAGCCACTGTATGTTGAAAGGTTAATTTACCCAAATGCATCACAGGAGATTATGGACTTTAGTGTTTTAATATGTAAGAAAAAAGACATTTTATTTTTCCAGGATTAACTTTTTGGGGGCAGAAAATAGTTGCTCATTGTTGCTTATGAAAGATGGTTGCACGCCATGCGCATGAGCTATTTGCGACATGCAATGCAGCCACTGATTTCTAAAATGGCCATAGCTTATGATCATCTCTACTCAATATGGCAACTGTATGACTGATTATTATTCCCAAATATGGCACCCGCTAAGATGTTCTTCAAGACCAAGCTGAATGGAAACATGACCAGAGTGCCAAATAAAACTTGGCAGCTGGTGTTGGGAACATGCCATGTGGACAAGCAGATGGCAATATCTGTTGTGTAGTTAGGCGGTAGAAGACCAGCGCTGTGCAAAAAGGAGTGGCATGGAGGTAGCTGCATTGCTCTGTGCTGTGCGGAGTATAATGTTGACAGGTAAGATATAGGGCCAGTTTCAGGAACTAGTGTTATCATGAGGGGGTGACATCAGAGCAGCTGCATGCAGTTCCTTGTGCTGTGTTGAGTGTTATGGGGAAAGAGAAGGCATGAGCGCAGTGGCAGGAGCTAGTGCTGTAGTGTGGGGGTAACATGGGGGTAGGTGATCCCACTGCCTGACCACCACTGCTCTCTTACACCTCATTCTCACTGTCCACTGTAATTTCACCACTCCTGCCTTCTGCTGCTTTATCATTGTCTATAGGCCACTGTTCTCTCTTGCGGCCACATGCTTCTCTCAATGCCTACTGTTAACCTGCCACTGCTATCTCCAGGTTCTACCTCCTTCTCACAGCCTTTTTTCCATTCAGTCACACATTGTTTTTCCTCCCCAAAACCTCTCCCTGAAAATACTCTATAGCTTGCTTACATGTATTAAAAATGAGAACTGTGCATTTTAAGGTTGGGGTCACACTTAAGTCCATGGAAAACGACTGCAATTTCATGCAGTGTGCGTAAAACCTTGTTCACAATATATGCATTTCTAAACTTAGCAATGCTTATCTTTTATGGATGCCTTGCGTGCAGGTGTAAAGTCTACCAAACTTTTGTGTATACAGCCCTATGTCCACTGCTGTGCACCTTAGTGGACCATTCAGTGGACTCAAACAAGCAGGTTGAGGACTGCAATGATTTTCAATGGACTAGTTCACATTGATTCTTTTGTTGTGAGCACTTTGCAGAAAGTTATAACCTGCACTCTTGATGAATAGCATGCTTTCTCTCTCAGCAGATCCTGCAACAGACTCTGTCAGCAGTACAGTTCATCTATCAATACAGAGATGGTAACACCAGCATAGTGAGAAAACTTGGCACATATGCAATTAACTTTTCTACTTCGTTTTCTCCTAGGAGACAATTTTTCATCTTCTTTACAAATTAACTTTTTAGCACTTTGCAATTGAAAAAGAACCCCAAAACAAGTTAAAAAAAAGACATTTATTTTGACTCTTTTTCTTGCTGGCTTAGGCCTCTTTCACAGTGGGACGTTGCGTTTGATGCGACGTTAAAGTCGCACAACGTGCCCCTAACGCAGTGCATTAGGTCATGAAATTAGATGTTGTTTTGCACTGCGTTATGTGTCTCTTGGTGCACTGTTTGCATGGCATACTGATGGGACGAAAACGGCACATGCCTTACATTTGAAAAAAAAAACCTTACTGAGCATGTGCAACACACATAATGCAGCAAATGTATTGCTAAATGCACAGCATGCAGCACTTTCTAAATATTGCTACACGCTACACACAACGCAATGTGTGCACTGTGAATGTCGCACAGACTTTGTATTGCTGTGTGTTAAGGTCCGTACACACGCCGGACTGCAGGCAACGACGGGTCTGTCATCACCTCCCGCCGGGCGGGTTGTCAGCAGACAGTCCGGCGTGTGTACGGACCTTTAGTCTGCGCTATAAATTTTTATAAAGTGCCACTTTTAACGTCCCACTGTGAAAGAGGCCTTATGGCCCATACTCACGGGCAGCATTTGTGGCCTGTTGCCAGCACACTTGAGCGTGTGGGCGACAGGCCGGCTACAGCTCCTCGCCAGGTCCCTCCGCGTACACACGCGGAAGAGGGACCAGCGGCGCGACGGAAGCTGTCGCCGACGTTCCTCCTTCCCCCGCCGGAAGCTCCGTAAACTTCAATGGAGGTTGCTGTTGCTAGTCCGCGGACTCACGCGGACTAGCGACAGTTGCGGCGGAGTTGCGGCGGCGACTGTCGCCAGGCGATTGACCGCGCCAATCGCCTGGTGACATCAGCAACGGGCGACGGTTCAGGGTGCGCGCCCGTGCAACGAGGTTCAGTTCCCAGACACATTTTAATGATCCCCAATTACCTATGTCTTCAGGGTCTGCAAATTGAAATTCAGCTAGCATTTTATAAAGCTAATTTGGTTTTCATCTAATCCTCAGTCTTGCTGCCGCCTAATTACATGTAAACAGTCAGGGGTCACTTATTTTCTTGGCAGGAGACCCTCTCTCGTTTTGTTATTAGTCAAGGGAAACTAAGCTTTGCTTTTAAACAATAAATTGCTATTGAAGCATTTCTACGGATGGCATATGAAAAAGTTCTCTACTATGAAATAGCATATCATAGTCAGTAGTGATTTTAAAAAGTGTATTCAATTTGCCAGCGGTTGTATAGCGATTAGCGATTTTAATTCTGATTGGTCCTTTCAATTAATTTTAATTTTCTTACAGTGTGCAGAAACTTCAAAATGCTAGCAAAATCGCTCTGTGCAGGGTTTGATTAGCGATTATGCCAGCGTTTATATACTTTACATTGCAGAAACGCCAACGCTAAAATGCGAAAAATGCTGCATGTCCTGCGTCTTGCGATGTATTAATCACAATCGCTCCAGTGGAATTTAGCCCATCCATTAACATCAGCTGAGCATTTAGGAAAATCGCTAGCGGTTTGAATCGCTCCCTAAACGCTCAGAAAATCGTTCTAGTGGGTTAGAGCCCTAAGGCGAATTTCTTAGCAGGAACTGCGTTGCATTCCATGTTAAAACAGGAACTAAACAGAGTGGAAAAATCACATTGCATGTTATTCCACCGTTGCTTGGCTTACAGTCAATAAAAAGTATGCTTCACTGGCACTGTTAGCCTGTGTATTTTGCAGTAATGCACTACGCCGGGATACCAGAGTACATTGGATCGCATTGCACTGGATGCACTCTGAACATCACATGGACTTACCATTGCATTGCGACACTCTGCTTTAAAATGCCTCCGTTATGTCACACTGCAATGCCCCATTGTGAACTTAGCCTAAGAGTCCTTTCACACGGTGTCCATTGTGTTGTATTGCAACAGACAATATGAAAGAAAGAACATTTATATTGCACTTTTACATGGCGGACTCAAAGCCCCAGAGCTGCAGCCACTAGGGTGCGCTCTATAGGCAGTGTTAGGGAGTCATGCCCAAGGTTTCCTCAATGAATTGGTGCAGGCTTACCAAACAGGAAGAGGCGAGATTCGAACCCAGGTCTTATGGCGCTTTCACAATGCATGCGGTGGAACAAGTTCCACAAAGCATGCTGTGCATTAACTGGGTAATGTGTGTACAGTATTAAAGAGAAGGAGAAGATTGGCACTGCAGTTTGCTTTATTCCAATGAGTGAGGCATAGTTAGCAATACACACAAACAGGTAATTGTGAACACATACCAGTGCTGCGGAGTATGGTGGTGCGGTGGGTGCTGGGCAACTAGTAGCCTCGTGATGTAACGTGTGTGTGTGTGTACAGTGCCCGTTAAGCATACTTTTATTGTACTTTATGCTTCACTGTAAAGTCACACCACATGTTCTCACTGAAAGAACAGCAACAACTGATAGTGGGGGTTTACATCATTAACCTTATAAAATGTTGTTTGCAAGTAGAGAAGAAAGGGAAGCTGCTCAACAGCCTATGATGGTAATTTCAGGAAGTGCAGACTAAAGGTGTTGCTAACCCTGGGTCACTGAGCAAACACTGGAGCTCACACAATGTACAAAGTAGATTCTTGAGGCCCAGTCTGAGGCCGAAATATGTTAGTGGGCATTCCGATGTCTTGCATTAGGCCACAATAAAGTATAACTATTTTGGACATTGTGCTGCCTCCAGCATTTGTTGTTTGCAAGTGTTTGAATTACAAACGTGTTAATTCCTTTACATCTAGATTTGTCTTATTTGCTTCCAGGAGTGGAACAGTTTCTTTTGAAAGTGAAAAGTACAGTATATCTCATAGTATATCTCTTTATCAACAAGGATTTCAGCTGTCATCTGTAGCAATGCATAGCAATATCTGGAAGAAAGGTTATGAGCGAATCAGCATTACAGCCTCATTCTTACCATCTGAAGCTTCTGTCATATTTAATTCAATATCATTTTATGGATTTAATCATGTCCCCTAACTTTCTCAGATGAGAAAGAGGGACCCATTTTAGTGCGATAACATTCTGGCAAAAGACATACCCTTAGGGGCCTTTCACACTGGAGTGGTTCACCGCAATGCAAATTACCACACCTCACCGCTATGCAAATGAAAGCCTATGGGTGCTTTGATACAGCAACAGTGTGCCGAAAATCAAACGAGGTGTACTGGTAATAGGGTTACTATAAAGGAGCAACTGTAGTGTCCACATTTGTGTGTGTGTGTGTGTGTGTGTGTGTGTTCAGAATTTTTTATCCATTCATAATAAGAACATAAGTTGGGAATCCTGCTCAGGTAATTGCCATCATTTACATAAAGTCGTAGACTAAAAGAAAGGTGTCAAACTGACATCAAACAAATGACAGCGCTCATAGGCTGAAGGTTTTGATTGCAAGTTGTGTATTTTAGTCCACAATGTGGAGCTCTGCACATCTATTGCAGGTAGTCAATTCGGGTACAGCCTCTGTTTGGAAGCGCTGCCAATGTCTCCTGCTGTATAAAAGAAAGGTGTGTTTGGAAATTAAAAAGCAAAGCATCATTGTTTAACAATTGCATTTAGGGTAAGTCCCAAAACATGCTATTTTTTAGATTTAGGGTCATATTGTGAGCACATTATAAAATTACAATTTCTAAAACGTTTATTATGAAATTTTTAAGCATTAATAGTTTTCTTGTTTTATTATTACAAAGAAAGTGGCGTTTTCTACAGTATTTCCTGCCTAAGCTGCCCTGTTTTTATTATTGTTAGAGCATGCTTTTATTCAATTTACTTACTAGGAACATTTTATAGTGCTAACATTAGGAGATGCTTGGCTTATCTAACTGTAAATAAGTATCAAATAACTCCAGACCGGTATAAATATATACACATAACCTTTTGCTGAGTGATATTCAATATTTCCTCCCAGCCGCATACTTCCCAGTTCAAGATCTCAAGGTATTCAGCATGGCATCGCTCCTAAAACTTACACTGAAAACGGATCTTGTAATCAGTGGTGCTCAAATACCCCTTTTCAAAATTCGAGTTAGGTCGAATTCGAATAGTAAATTATTCGAGGTCAGTCGAATATTCGAGTCGAATAATTTTTACTATTCGATTCGACCTCGGAATTCGAGCTCACTATTCGAGTCGGTATTCGAGCTCATTATTCGAGCTGACTATTCGAGCTGACTATTCGAAATGGCCTTAAATAGCTTCCAACACTTGTTTTGAGGGTGAATGATGCAAGAAACCTCTTTTTTTCCAAGTAACAACAGCAAGTGATTATGTGGGGATGTTCCTTTAAAAAAAAAAAGTTGAAAAGAGAAGTTGTGTCCAGAAATTTGTTCAGTACTGTATATACTTCTTCTTCTTCTTCTTTATCTTCTATATCTTCTTCTTCTTCTTCTTCTATATCTTCTTCTTCTATATCTTCTTCTTCTATATCTTCTTCTATATCTTCTTCTTCTTTTATATTGTCTTCTTCTTCTTCTTCATCTTCTTCATCTTCTTCATCATCATCTTCTTCTTCTTCATCTTCTTTTTCTTCATCTTCTTCATCTTCTTCTTCATCTTCTTCATCTTCTTCTTCTTCATCTTCTTCATCTTCATCTTCTTCATCTTCTTCATCTTCTTCTTCTTCTTCATCTTCTTCTTCTTCTTCTTCATCTTCTTCATCTTCTTCATCGTCTTCATCTTCTTCATCTTCTTCTTCATCTTCTTCATCTTCTTCTTCATCTTCATCTTCTTCTTCTTCTTCATCTTCTTCTTCTTCTTCTTCATCTTCTTCTTCTTCATCTTCTTCTTCTTCATCTTCTTCATCTTCTTCATCTTCATCTTCTTCATCTTCTTCATCTTCTTCATCTTCTTCATCTTCTTCTTCTTCTTCTTCATCTTCTTCTTCTTCATCTTCTTCATCTTCTTCTATATCGTCTTCTTCTTCACTTATTTCTCTTTTCAAATTTTTTTTTGTAAAGAAATGCAGCTATTTTTGAGCGTAACAAATAGCTGGTGGCGCACGCATGTTGGAAGCGCCATTGTATGTGCTCCCTGGCAGTGGAAACACACAGACAGCAGGAGGTAAATTCAGCAGCAGGAGGAGGAGGATGAGTGTGTGGCAGCAGGCAGTCAATGAGGCAGGCAGCGTGACATAATAGCCATGGTACCTAGCGGTGATACCAGGGCTGTAAATAAACACAGAAGGCAGGAGGTCCCAGACAGCGGTCGTGCAGCCCACATTGTGTCCAATACACAACTGGGACAACACAGTTTTCAACCCGGGCACCTCAGAAAAATTAAACCTTTTTTTTTTTTTGTTTTTTTTTGTTTTGTTTTTACAACAAATTACACAGATATAGCTATTTTTTGACGTAATAGCTGGTGGCAGAGTGGCAGCAGAAGGTAAATCTGTGTACCCTGGCAGTGGGAAACACAGACAGACAGCAGCAGCAGCAGGAGGAATGGAGGAGTAATTATGTGTGCAGCTATTGTTTGACGTAATAGCTGGTGGCAGAGTGGCAGCAGAAGGTAAATCTGTGTACCCTGGCAGTGGGAAACACAGACAGACAGCAGCAGCAGCAGCAGGAGGAATGGAGGAGTAATGTGAGCAGCTATTGTTTGACGTAATAGCTGGTGGCAGAGTGGCAGCAGAAGCTAATTCTGTGTACCCTGGCAGTGGGAAACACAGACAGACAGCAGCATCAGCAGGAGGAATGGAGGAGTAGTGTGAGTGTGGCAGCAGGTAGGCAGCGTGACATAATAGCCCTGGTACCTAGCGGTGATACCAGGCCGTAAATGAACACAACAGGAGGTCCCAGACAGCGGTCGTGCAGCCCACATCGTGTCCAATACACAACTGGGACAACACAGTTTTCAACCCGGGCACCTCAGAAAAATTAAACCTTTTTTCTTTTTTAATGGTTTTTTGGTTTTGTTTGTAAAACAAATTACACAGATATATAGCTATTGTTTGACGTAATAGCTGGTGGCAGAGTGGCAGCAGAAGGTAAATCTGTGTACCCTGGCAGTGGGAAACACAGACAGACAGACAGCAGCAGCAGCAGGAGGAATGGAGGAGTAATTATGTGTGCAGCTATTGTTTGACGTAATAGCTGGTGGCAGACTGGCAGCAGAAGGTAATTCTGTGTACCCTGGCAGTGGGAAACACAGACAGACAGACAGCAGCAGCAGGAGGAATGGAGGAGTAGTGTGAGTGTGGCAGCAGGCAGGCAGCGTGACATAATAGCCCTGGTACCTAGCGGTGATACCAGGCCGTAAATGAACACAACAGGAGGTCCCAGACAGCGGTCGTGCAGCCCACATCGTGTCCAATACACAACTGGGACAACACAGTTTTCAACCCGGGCACCTCAGAAAAATTAAACCTTTTTTTTTTTTTAACGGTTTTTTGGTTTTGTTTGTAAAACAAATTACACAGATATATAGCTATTGTTTGACGTAATAGCTGGTGGCAGAGTGGCAGCAGAAGGTAAATCTGTGTACCCTGGCAGTGGGAAACACAGACAGACAGCAGAAGGGCAGTACACAGCAGCCCACTGTAGGTGTAAAATGTGTGGCTGCAGGCGACGTAATAGTCAAAGTGAACCAGGCTGGCTTAGTGAGCAGGAGCCAGGAGGTGGTAAAGGGTGGTAAGGCACATTAACGATGGTTCTTAGCCAGTTCATGTCCCCCTCTCGCCGACAACAGGGGCCAGGAACTCGCCTTCCACCCACGCCTGGTTCATCTTGAGAAACGTCAGTCTGTCCACAGACTTGTGAGACAGACGTGAGCGTTTCTCGGTGACCACACCACCAGCTGCACTGAAGCAGCGCTCGGACAGCACGCTGGAAGGGGGGCAGGACAGCACTTCCAGGGCGTACTGCGCCAGCTCGCTCCAGATCTCCAGGCGCTTGACCCAATACTCCATGGGATCAACAGGGGCATCGCTGTCAAGCCCGCTGTAGGACCCCATGTAGTCAGCCACCATGCGGGTCAGGCGCTGGCTGTGACCGGTGGAGGATGCTGCTGCATGCACCTCCTCTCTAGTCACTGCTGCCGGAGCCTCTACAGTCCTGTAGAGCTCATGGCTGAGAGACAGCAGGTCTGTGGGGCGCTTGCTGCTGGATGCAGGCACCTGCTGCTGCCTCTGTGCTGGCTGCTGGACAGTGGGGGTGGAAGGCTGGGGGAAGGCTTCCTCCAAGCGCTCAACAAGGGCCTGCTGCAAGCTCCTTATTTGTTGCGCTGGGTCTCCTCCTGCAGGCGGCAGGAACTGGCTCAACTTCCCCTTGAGGCGTGGGTCCAACATCATGCTGATCCAGATGTCCTCCCTTTGCTTCATCTGGATCACCCTGGGGTCTCTGCGCAGGCACGTCAGCATGTGCGCTGCCATTGGGAAGAGGCGGGCCACGTCTGCTGGCACATCGACGTCAGTGCTGTCCTCATCCTCCTCCTCTGCCTCGTCAGCCTCATCCTCTCTCCACCCCCGCACCAACTCAGCTGCACTGTGCTGCTCCCCCTCATCACCAGCAAGGTCAGGGACCTCCACCAAGTCCTCCTCCTCCTCCCCCTCAGAGGTGGACTGTGCAGCTGCTTGCCGCTCCTGCTGGTCCAAGGCTGCCGCTCCCTGTTCCAGCAAAGCATCGAGGGCCCTGTTCAGCAGACAAACCAGGGGCACCCACTCGCAGACCATAGCATGGTCCCTGCTCACCATGTTAGTGGCCTGCAGAAAGGGAGCCAGCACTAAGCACACCTGCTCGCATGTGCCTCCAGTCATCATCGGGGACGATGGACGGGATGTTGCTGGTCTTGTCCCTTCTCTGAGCGGCGGAAACAGTGGCCAGGGCAAGGTACTGGTTGACAGCGTGCTTCTGTTCAACCAGACGCTCCAACATCGCCAGGGTGGAGTTCCAGCGAGTCGGAACGTCAAGGATCAGCCGATGGCGTGGCAGATCCAGCTCCTTTTGCACGTCTTCCAGGCTCGCACAGGCTGCAGCCGAGCGCGGAAGTGACGCACAACGTTCCTTGCCGTTTCCAGCAGTTCGTCCATCCCCTGGTAGGTGCGCAAGAACTTCTGCACCACCAGGTTCAGCACGTGGGCAAGACAGGGGATGTGGGTCAGGTTTCCCCTGTCTATTGCGGCAACCAGATTGGCCCCATTGTCGGCCACCACCTCTCCGACTCTGAGGCCTCTGGGGGTCAGCCAAATCCTCTCCTGCTCCTGGAGTTTGGCCAACACATGGGTTGCCGTCAGCTTGGTCTTCCCAAGGCTGACCAACTGCAGCAGCGCTTGGCAGTGGCGGGCCTTCACGCTGCTGCTGAGGCGGGGGGTTTGGCCAGGTGTGCCGGAGGATGGCAGAGGATCGGAGGAACCTGCTGCAGTTCCCCTGACCCTGCGGGGTGGCACCACCCACTGTGTTGCTGCTGCTGCTGTGCCCGCTGCTGCTCTCCCATCCTCACCCCCTTCCACCAAGCTGACCCAGTGGACAGTGAAGGACAGGTAGCGGCCTGTCCCGAAGCGGCTGCTC
Organism: Hyperolius riggenbachi; assembly: GCF_040937935.1. Taxonomy (NCBI): domain Eukaryota; kingdom Metazoa; phylum Chordata; class Amphibia; order Anura; family Hyperoliidae; genus Hyperolius; species Hyperolius riggenbachi. Next base: position 373,821,016 of record NC_090646.1, read on the forward strand.
CAGGAGTCCATGGTGACGTGGACCCTTTTACCAACCGCGTGCTCCAGCCCTCGCTCCACATTGGCCATCACAAAGCGGTGCAGTGCAGGAATGGCCTTGCGGGAGAAAAAGTGTCTGCTGGGGAGCTGCCAGTCTGGGGCTGCGCAAGCAAGCAGCGCACGAATGTCGCTCCCCTCCTGCACGAGCGTGTACGGCAGGAGTTGGGAGCACATGGCCCGTGCCAGCAAGCCGTTCAGCTGCCGCACGCGACGGCTGCTGGGAGGCAGAGCCCTAACCACCCCCTGGAAGGACTCGCTCAAAAGGCTCTGGCGTGGCTTTTTGCTGGCACGGGAATCAGCAGACACAGCGGAGGAGGCCACTGAGGACTGGCTGCCAGAACAGGCCTCAGTGTCGGGGGCAGGAGTTGCAGAGGGGGGAGGAGCAGTGCGTTTCCGCACTCCTGCTGGTGCTGCTGGAGGAGCAGGAGGGCGGGTGGCTGCTGTTGCTGCTGCTGCTGAAGGCTGTGCAGTGATGGGTGTGGTGCCACTGCCAGCACCAGATGCCTTCAGCCTCTGGAACTCCTCATGCTGGTGGAAATGTTTCGCAGCAAGGTGGTTGATGAGCGAGCTGGTGCTGAACTTTAAGGGGTCTGCACCTCTGCTCAACTTCCGCTGACAGTGGTTGCAAGTGGCGTACTTGCTGTACACAGTGGGCATGGTGAAATATCGCCAGATTGGTGACAGAAACATCCCCCTACGGCATGGAAGCGCTGCTGCCTGTCTCCCTGTGGTGGTTGGGGGGGGGGGCTTGGGGGGCTTGGGTGCGGCTGGTGGTGGTACTGGCAGATGCTGCTGCTGCTGCTGCTGAGCCTGAGACACCAGCAGGCTGTGGGACCTGCCTACTGCTGCCAATGCTTGCAATGATGCGCCTCCTTGCAAGGCCCACAAGAGCATCCTCCTCCTCCTCCTCAGAGCTGCTGAGGACGACATCCCCTGGAGGTGGTGGCACCCAGTCTCTGTCTGTCACCGGGTCATCATCATCCTCCCCCTCCTGAAACATGTCCTGCTGGGATGATGACCCCCCAAACTCCTCTCCTGATGCATGGATGGGCTGCTTGACTGTCGCCACAGTCTTGCTGTCCAATCCCTCATCCCCCAAAGTGCCCATCAGCATCTCCTCCTCAAAATCGCCAACAACAGCAGACAATACCCTGATGGTGCCTGGGGTAAAAATACTGCTGAGTGACAGGTCGCCAACTTGTGACGGTGAACTGGCCTCCTCCCCAGACCCTGCTGGGCGGCTGCTGCGAACAGGGGTGGTGGTGGTGGTGGTGGTGAGGGTGGAGGCCTCGGATGCAGAGCTGATGGCGGGCTGCTCATCCTCCGTCATGAGTTGCACCACAGTGTCTGCATGCTTTTCCTCAATGGGACGTTTCCGACCCGGCTGGAGGAAAATCGGAGCAGGTGCTACACGCTGCTGCTGCTGTGTCTCTGCAGCGTGAGTTGCAGATGCTCCTGCTGGGCGGCGCCCAAGGCGTCCACGGCCAGTGGCTATGGGAGGAATGTTAGCCACTGACACTGCTGCTGCTGCTGCGGAACTGTGCATGGTGGCGCGGCCGCGGCCTGCCACAATGCTGCTCCCTCTCCTCCTGATTCCCTTGCTGCCCTTCCCCTTGCCCAAACCGCGCTGGCTGCCACTTCCAGACATCTTCGATGTTTTGGGCGTATAGACAAAAGTTTTTTAAAAGGGCGGGTGAAAAGTGGGGTACTTTAATGGAGTGGGTTGGTGGGTGAGGTGACTGAGTGAGTGTCCCTAGTACAGTAAGTAAGTAGTAACAGTCAGGAAGTACAACTAGCAGTTACAATAATCAGTAGTAATCACAAGTAAATTTAGTGTGTGTACAGTACAGACAGTGAGTGCACGCACGCGCAAACACGCGCAGGAGCTAGCCTATGAACAGTGACTGAGTGAGTGTCCCTAGTACAGTAAGTAAGTAAGTAGTAACAGTCAGTAAGTACAACTAACTAATTACAATAATCAATCAGTTATCAGAAGGAAATAGAGTGTGTGTAGTGTGTGTACATAGACAGTGAGTGCACACACGCAGGAGCTAGTAGCCTATGAACAGTGACTGAGTGTCCTAGACTCCTAGTACAGTAAGAGTAAGTAGTAACAGTAAGTACAACTAACTAATTACAATAATCAATCAGTTATCAGAAGGAAATAGAGTGTGTGTAGTGTGTACACAGACAGTGAGTGTACACACGCAGGAGCTAGTAGCCTATGAACAGTGACTTAGTGTCCTAGACTCCTAGTACAGTAAGTAGTAACAGTAAGTACAACTAACTAATTACAATAATCAATTACAATAATCAATCAGTTATCAGAAGGAAATAGAGTGTGTGTAGTGTGTACACAGAAAGTGAGTGCACACACGCAGGAGCTAGTAGCCTATGAACAGTGACTGAGTGTCCTAGACTCCTAGTACAGTAAGAGTAAGTAGTAACAGTAAGTACAAACAACTAACTAATTACAATAATCAATCAGTTATCAGAAGGAAATAGAGTGTGTGTAGTGTGTGTACACAGACAGTGAGTGCACACACGCAGGAGCTAGTAGACTATGAACAGTGACTGAGTGTCCTAGACTCCTAGTACAGTAAGAGTAAGTAGTAACAGTAAGTACAACTAACTAATTACAATAAGCAATCAGTTATCAGAAGGAAATAGAGTGTGTGTAGTGTGTGTACACAGACAGTGAGTGCACACACGCAGGAGCTAGTAGCCTATGAACAGTGACTGAGTGTCCTAGACTCCTAGTACAGTAAGAGTAAGTAGTAACAGTAAGTACAAACAACTAACTAATTACAATAATCAATCAGTTATCAGAAGGAAATAGAGTGTGTGTAGTGTGTACACAGACAGTGAGTGCACACACGCAGGAGCTAGTAGCCTATGAACAGTGACTGAGTGTGCTAGACTCCTAGTACAGTAAGAGTAAGTAGTAACAGTAAGTACAAACAACTAACTAATTACAATAATCAATAAGTTATCAGAAGGAAATAGAGTGTGTGTAGTGTGTGTACACAGACAGTGAGTGCACACACGCAGGAGCTAGTAGACTATGAACAGTGACTGAGTGTCCTAGACTCCTAGTACAGTAAGAGTAAGTAGTAACAGTAAGTACAACTAACTAATTACAATAAGCAATCAGTTATCAGAAGGAAATAGAGTGTGTGTAGTGTGTGTACACAGACAGTGAGTGCACACACGCAGGAGCTAGTAGCCTATGAACAGTGACTAAGTGTCCTAGACTCCTAGTACAGTAAGAGTAAGTAGTAACAGTAAGTACAAACAACTAACTAATTACAATAATCAATCAGTTATCAGAAGGAAATAGAGTGTGTGTAGTGTGTACACAGACAGTGAGTGCACACACGCAGGAGCTAGTAGCCTATGAACAGTGACTGAGTGTCCTAGACTCCTAGTACAGTAAGTAGTAACAGTAAGTACAACTAACTAATTACAATAATCAATCAGTTATCAGAAGGAAATAGAGTGTGTGTAGTGTGTACACAGACAGTGAGTGCACACACGCAGGAGCTAGTAGCCTATGAACAGTGACTGAGTGTCCTAGACTCCTAGTACAGTAAGAGTAAGTAGTAACAGTAAGTACAAACAACTAACTAATTACAATAATCAATCAGTTATCAGAAGGAAATAGAGTGTGTGTAGTGTGTACACAGACAGTGAGTGCACACACGCAGGAGCTAGTAGCCTATGAACAGTGACTGAGTGTCCTAGACTCCTAGTACAGTAAGTAGTAACAGTAAGTACAACTAACTAATTACAATAATCAATCAGTTATCAGAAGGAAATAGAGTGTGTGTAGTGTGTACACAGACAGTGAGTGCACACACGCAGGAGCTAGTAGCCTATGAACAGTGGCTGAGTGTCCTAGACTCCTAGTACAGTAAGTAGTAACAGTAAGTACAACTAACTAATTACAATAATCAATTACAATAATCAATCAGTTATCAGAAGGAAATAGAGTGTGTGTAGTGTGTACACAGAAAGTGAGTGCACACACGCAGGAGCAGCTAGTAGCCTATGAACAGTGACAGTGAGTGTCCTAGTACAGTTACAGTATATAACTACAATACTAATACAATCAGTAGTAAAGGACAGCAGAAATACTGGTATAGAATAGAGAGAAATAAACAGAGGACAGGAGGACAGCTGCCCACACAGGCAAGGCCCTGAGGCCTAAAGCTGTAAGCCTGCAGCAGCTGGCCTGTCTCTATGTAACACAAAAGCTACTAACAACAATGTCTAACTAACTAACAACAATATAGGTGTGTATAGGAGGTGTATGTGAGCAAAAACGCTAGGTAAATGACCACAATAGAGCTCTTGCTAAGCCAAAGCACAAAGGAGCAACTCTCTCTCTGTACAAGTCTCAGGCAAGCACGGAGAAACGGAACATGGCGGCCGCTATTTATAGGGTAGGGGCTGGCCAGGGTCCCCCTCTGTGATTGGCTGCCGTCAGAGGGCCTGGGAGCCCTCTGATTGGCTCTAAGGACATCAATCTGGGCTATGACGCTATTCGAGCTCGGTACCGAGCTCGAATAGCGCCGTTTGCTCGAATAGCTCGAATAGTGAATGGGCTATTCGAGTGTACTCGAATAGCCCATTCGAATAGCTACAGCTATTCGGAGCTCGAATACCGAGCTCGAATAGCTGGAAAAGAGCTCGAATATTCGAGCTACTCGAATATTCGAGCTCTGCTGAGCACCACTGCTTGTAATATAATCAAATACTGCATGTGTCAGAAACAAAACTCAAAGCCATTCTTCCTAATATTGAAACTATTAGATTAAAAGCCTAGTTCACTCTCTTGAATTTTAGATGGTTGTTTAAGTTAAATAGGGGACTTAGTTATGACTCACAAAAAGTAGCCCTGAAGCGATATAAAATATTAAGTTAGAGTCCTTCCTTGATAGACTATCCAGAGGCTTCCCATATCATCTTACACCCCACTGGTCCAATAAAGGCCCCCTCTAAACCTATTGGACTGGAACCAGTCAACGTGTCTTTCAGCCACACTACTAGCTGAGGAAGAGATCATCAATACTGGCCATGCACAGGTCGGTTTTGCACTAATTTTTTTGCTATGCGCACAAACACTTTGTTCTACTGGACATCCCTGGGATTGGTGGGCTACATAATATTGGACAGCACGGTGGCGTAGTGGTGCACGGTGGCCTTTTAGCGCTGGGTCCCCGGTTCGAAACCTAGCCAGCTAAACATCTGCAAGGAGTTTGTATGTTCTTCCCGTGTCTGTGTGGGTTTCCTCTGGGCACTCCGGTTTCCTCCAACATCCCAAAAACATAGTTAAGTTAATTGTTTTCCCCCTAAATTGGCTCTAGACTGTGATACATACACTACACGATACATACATAGACATATGACTATGGTAGGGACTAGATTGTGAGCCCCTCTGAGGGACAGTTAGTGACAAGACAATATACTCTGTACATCGCTGCGTAATATGTCGGTGCTATATAAAAATACTTAAAATAAAGAAAGAAATAATATTATGGAGCAATGCGTAGATAAAGGAAGTGTTTCTGTTGCTGAAATCAGGATCATTAACCTAAATGTGGGTATCCTGGATAATTTTCTATATTCTTAATACATTTCACTGCAGTGTCTCTTTAATACTGTCCTATTATGCGTGCCTAGAGAAACCACAGGCGGGTACAAGAAGTATTCCAGTATTGAGTCTGGAAATTGTAAGATGGGGCACATAAGCTTTCCAGCTCAGCCAAGCTGCCCTGTCTCTACCAATTGACAAACTGTGGTTCTGGATTCTGAAAAAGTCCAGACCGTGGATGAGTATCAATATTGGCCATGCCCAAGCAGCTTCTGCACTCATTTTTTCCTCCATGCATGAGCGATTCGTTCTACTAAGCATGTTATGATCTTACGAGATGCGCATCCCATACGTTCCATACATCCGGAAGTGCTATCAGTAGACACCTGGGGGCCCTTCACTGGAACAGGTGGGGTGTATGCAGATAAAGGAAGCCTGTGTACTATCCAAAGGATTCCCTTTACCAAGGTAAGTTTCTAACTTTATATTTTTACAGTATAAAACTTTAGGGCTTCTGTAAACACATCAAATGAGAATCTCCTTTATGTTGTGAACTGCAGCAACTCACTCATGCAGGCTTTGAATGTAATAGGTAAGTGTTAGGCTTCTTTTATTGTTTCTGTGTTCCAGAGCCTTATACAATGAATGCAATTACACATTAAATTCTATTCCAATACAGATTTGAGTATGAAGTCATATAAAAGAAACAATAGTTGATTGCACCACACTATGCTGTGTCACAATGGACATGCCCTACTTTAACAACCAGGATGCTTGGTGCTAGTAGAGGTATATATTCACAAATTAGGGTTAGCCGCTATCACAAAACCACTTGTGTTATTTCAAATAATTTTTGTACCATATATTTGTGTATACCTTCACTATTTTAAACAGTCTGTATCTAGAATCGTAACAAAGCAAGGTTAAGGACTCAGAACACAGGTGCAAAACATAACAATCACATTCACAAATTGTACAGCCTGACGGGGTCTGGCTGAATAGCATATCAAAGACACAGACACTCGCTATTCAAAAGTGGATCACTCTCTGAATAATAGATTTCCAGAGGACAGGCCAGACCAGAGCTTTCCGTAATCCCCCACAATCCCAGTCAGCTTTAGGAAGAAAATGGGTATGAAAACCCTTGGTGCGGATGGCAGGAATTAAATATTCAGCAGAAGTAATGTAATATGAAGACAAAAGCTTTGTCTATTAACACAGGATCAGTAGCATTCCACCTCCTCAAAAGGACATTTAACAAGAGGCCATATTCCATGTGTGAAGGGGCTAATCACATGACCCCTGCTGTCAAAGCTGGGGAACTAAATTAAGTAATCAAAACAAAATATATGCACCTGATGAAATATGCAGATATTTATATCATGAAGATGACTGACTAGTACTAGCACGTTAAAAATCGATACTGTATTTTAAAATTGTATTCTTATGACGCAGAGGTATAATTCTATTTGTTTCTTTTGCAATTATAATTATCTCTAATAAATTGCTTACATTCAGCCAGTTGCGATGGAGCAGTGCACTGACAAATAGAAAGTCCATTCAGGCAATTCATGCCTAGCAATCATATCGCTAGCAAGAAAGTTGTTCATGTGATCCTGGCCTAAGACCTCTATCAGCTTTAGCAACAGAAGTCATATAAGCAAAGGAGTAAAAAAAAATGCCTTGGAGATGGAGTATACTGTTTTTTTTTCTTTTTAAAAGGAATCTAAAGCGAGAGGTATATGGAGGCTGCCATATTAATTTCCTTCTAAACAATACCAGTTGCCTGGCAGTCATGCTGATTATTCTGGCCTCCGAATCACACACCTGAAAGAAACATGCAGCTAATCTTTTATCTTTGTCGGAAACATCTGATCTGCATGCTCATTCAGGGTCTTTGGCTAAATGTCTTTTAAATGCAGGACTGCCAGGCAATGTGAATTGTTTAACCTCCTGAGCAGTATGCCCGACACTGTGTCAGGCAAGAAAAACTTGCTAAAAGTGGTATGCCAGAATAAGTTAGCTAACTGTAAATGGACCAGCACATGTTAGCTAACTATGGGTGCCCCAGGATCAGTATTGCCCCTCAGCGATCCCCCCCCCCCCCCCTCTGGTGATTTCTTCCCCCATTCCTTTTGTGGCTATAGCACCTGCAATGATTTCCACCCTCCTTCTGCAGCGGCATGCCTCTCCTCCCTTCCTCTCTCCCTCCCGCCGCAACAGCAGCGATCGTGGGTGGCCGGTGTTGGTACTCACCGTGCCTCTCTCCCGCGCTGATCACAGCAACAGCTCCGATCCTGTGTGAATACAGTACCAGGGGGCGCAGTTTGATGATGTCATCAAACTGCATGTCCGGGTACTAGAGACAGGATCGGAGCTGTTGCTGTGATCAGCGCGAGGCACGGTGAGTACCAACACCGGCCACTTACGATTGCTGCTGCAGTGGGAGGGAGGAAGGAAGGGAGGGAGGGAGGAAGGAAGGGAGGGAGGGAGGAAGGAAGGGAGGGAGGGAGGGAGGAAGGAAGGGAGGGAGGGAGGGAGGAAGGAAGGGAGGGATGGAGGAAGGAAGGGAGGGAGGGAGGAAGGAAGGGAGGGAGGGAGGGAGGAGAGGCATGCCGCTGCAGGGCGGGGGGGGGGGGGGAATCATTGCAGGCGCTATAGCTATGGAGGGAGTGGGGAAATACATCACCAGTGGAGGGGAAATCACTGAGGGGCAATACTGATCCTGGGGCACCCATAGTTAGCTAACATGTGCTGGTCCATTCATGGTTAGCCAACTTACTCAGGCACTATTGCTGTGGAGGGAGGGAGGAGGGGATCCTCTACTGTGGCACCTATGGCTGCCTAACCTTTAATAGGTACCTATGGCTAACTAATCTATACTGTGGCACCTATGACTACCCTGTACTGGACACCTATAGCTAACTAATCTATACTGTGGCACCTATGACTACCCTGTACTGGGCACCTATGGCTAACTAATCTATACTGTGGCACCTATGTCTGACTACCCTGTACTGGGCACCTATGGCTAACCTATACTGAGACACCTATGGCTGCCTAACCTATACTGGGCACCAAGTACTGGCTAACCTGTACTGCAGCACCTATAGCTGGCTAACCTGTACTGCGACACCTATAGTTGGCTAACCTGTACTGCGACACCTATAGCTGGCTGACTTATACTGTGACAGCTATGGCTGGAAACCCTGTACTTGGACATCTATTGCTGGCTAAACTATACTGGGGGCATCTATACTTGGATACCTATACTGGGAGCACCTATACTCACCATTGGCGTGCCGTTAACTTCGTCGTGTACCTCTGGAAGTGACGTTCCCCAGCGATCTGTGTTGATGATGCCAGGGTCATGCAGCATCTGGCAGCAAACTTTTTTCTTTTAATTGAATCCAATACAATAACCGGCAGGGGATTCTGAAGATGGATGAGCACCGTGCAGTGGGTGACACAGGACAGGTAATGTATAAATGCACACACGGGGGTACATTTATACACTAAGAGGGCAGCAGCGAGGCGTGGACATGGCCAATTCTTGAGAGATTTTATGCTGAAATCGATCAGGAATCAGCTTGTGGTGTATGGGCAGCCGACAGATATCTTTCTAATCAGATTTGATCTGAGAGAGATTTGTCTCTTGGTCGAATCTGCCCATCACCGCTAGATGTATGGCTAGCTTTACATTCGTATTAGTACGGGTTGAGCTGCTGCAGCTCAGAATTGATTTTGAAATTTTAATTTTCATTTGATTTTGTGTTTCAAGCTTTTATTATACTTAAAATGTATACAAGACCCTAGCTTTACACATTTTGCTAAGTGACAGGAAAACGTGATGAAAATAAACGGGATCACTTTTTGCACAGAAATCCAGCAGAGACTGAATGCCAGGAAGGTTAAAAATTAAATGTTTCAGCCTCCATACCCCTCTCACTTCAGATTCCTTTTATGTCTTTCATGGTTTAGAAAGTTCAAAGTCCTTATAAAGAGGAGCTGTAGAGAAAATAACGTAATTAATAAAATTGGTTATTTTTCATATTCATTTATAAATTATTTACTTTAATATTTCCTCACCCAAATTTAAATTTGGAATATTATGACAGTTGGCCACATCTTTTGTCCTTCAAGGTGATCTCAGTGGAATGATTGTTACAAAGAGTTCTATGTACAAAGAGAGATATTGCTTGCTCGGTAGTTGGAAACAGATGTTATTTACCACAATGCAACGAGGTTCACAGACGGCAAACTGTCAGCACACTGTGGGTGTGGTTTCCCACAATATAAGCCATACAGATGTCCCTAACAATATATTTGAGAAAAGGTAAAGATTTCTCATGGGAAAGAGGATATCGGCTACTGATTGAGGTGAAATAGTTCAATCCTGGGTTAAAGTTCCTCTTTAATTTATCTTTTATGCAGAGTGGTGTTCACCAGGGAATTCAGAACTGGAGAGTGTGGAGCTCTGCCCCCCGAGCAATTCCATCCAGCATAGACAAAAGCTTAAAAACATTGGAGGTTACCTTACAACAGGGGGCTGACAAATACTCCCTCCCTTAGGAAAGCACCCTTATCCAATGTTGTGGACAACCCAGGTATCCCCACCTCTGTGTGTTCCTGAAAAGGTAGAATCTGGATGCCTTTATTGCTTTTCTACTTTCCTCTCAGACTTAACTAATGCAGCCTGACTGGCTTAAGCCTCTTTCCCTCCTGTATTCCCCTCCCACACCTCTGTTCCTTTCTGATTGGCCAATATTTCTCATGCTGAGACAATGCACTTTCTATAGTGAAGGGCAGGCAATGCATAAACAATCAGGCAGAGGAGAGTAAGGGAGGAAATTACATCAGGTTTGGCTTCAAAATAGCCACAGTTAAAATGGGAAATGCTAAGAAGGATTTTCTCTTTTTTTTTTTTTTTTTACTATAGATAAATCACTCAAATCAAAACGTGGACAGTGCAATACATTTGTTATGTAAGTAGAGAAAGTATTTATCTACTTATATATGTGGGTTTTTTTCTGAGATAGTATGGCCGGCAGCTCCACTTTAAGCATTTTTCAGGGCTTTTTTGTTGATTGCAGGCCCCTGTTATTTGTCAGCACAGCAGTCCCTGCCCAATACTGCCAGTAACTTTCTATGTAGGCGGTTATGATCAATAGACAACTCCATATATAGTAAATGATTTTACAAATATGTCTTTTGGGACACCTATATCATTATTCGTATTTGTGTATTACCAATATGTCTATGCAAAGGAAGATAATGGCAGTACTTCAATTGGTTGCTGGGCATACAAATAGGCCCAGGCTAGTCTTTTAAGCAAGTGAGACCCCAAAGGAATACTACAGCATGGGACATTAAAGAAAAAAATTTCTGTGCAGTATAAGTCTACATTAAAGTGGTATAAACCCTGACATAATATTCAATAAAAACACGTTTTCCTACTTTGTATATGTCATACGGTTATCATATTTGCATTTGCGCATAAGTATTATTATTCATTTAGAAATTACAAGTTCCCAAAAGTACAGTTTTTTTGCTTTGAGAGCTGACTTTGCATTTTATTCATATTCATTATGTATTGAAGGCAGAAATGCTTTGAGTGTCTGTCTGTGTCCAGGAGCTTTTGCACAGTCAGAGAATGTGTCACATTCCTCACTTGATACAATTAAGTAAACACAAGATAACATTATCTCCACTTCGGATGCGTCCAGATTTTTCTGCACTGAACTTTTAAGTCCTCTTTGTAACCCTTTGAATGCTGTTCTAGTAAAAAATCTAGCATATAATATGCTGTAAATAATGTTTTAGAGCAAAGAAGAAATGCTGGGTTTCATTCACCTTTAAAGGTCTTTTTTATGGGTTTCTTACAAATATATTGAAAAAAACACACATGCAAAACAGATTTTTTAATAACGGTCATTACTATTTGATTTTTACACTCACTATGTACAACTATGAAGACTTCCCATGGAATAGTGTACAGTAGTTTTTGACAGACAAGAACCATATGTAACCGTGTATAGATTTGTATAATATTTATATATACAAATACATGTAGAGGAAAAATATGTCCAAAACAGATTTATTTAATTTAAACTAAGCTGCCATTACATCCTGTTAAGCCATCTGTGCTGTTCAGCAATAACAAGCATTTTCAATCCATTAGTTGTTTCCTTCAGCCGAGTAGGACCACACAAATATATGGAAGCACTATTGGGCACCTCTGCTGAAGGAAAAATGTTTTCCTGAGGCTGAGCATTAAACTGTTAGACCACGTTTCTGTTTGATGCGAATATGCATCCATTTTCCCTCTAGCTGTGCCATGCAGAACTCTGGGTATTCACATGCGTAATGTGTAAAAATGCTGCTAACTGTCCATTTTTTTCTCTGCACGCAAATTCAAGCAGCCTAATGATTTCTTGCTATAGGGCACATGTGTCGAACTCCAGGCCTGGAGGGCCAGATCCATGCCAGTGTTTAGGATGGACTGAGAAAGAAAGGAATGTGTTCTACCTGATGAACCACACCTTTCCTGATTCAGACCCATCAGTTAATTTGAGCTGTGTCAAAAATGTGTGAGGACCTTGGCCCTCGTAGGACCGGTTTGACATCCCTGCTATGGGGGATGTCTACTAAACTGGCTAAACTTGCCAAGGTGGATGGGAGTGTTTTTCTGGCCACAACTGGGTTGGTGGAGAGTATCGATCCTAGGAAAGGAGGCCCCATGGTTTGTAGTTGCACCCGTACATAAAAGAAAGCATATAATGTTCAATGGGATATAAAAGATCATCAAGCATAAGGATCTTTTAGTAAACATAATGACCAGAAGGGTGAATTGCACAATATCTTAATGATGGATTAAGCAGAAGGTATGGTTCAAAGACCTGATGAAGAGGGCGGACCCCGAAACGCGTATTGACACGTGAGTAAGGTAGAGTGGTGGGACGCACGCAGCTACAAGCAGACGGAGCAGGTTGTGACAGTTATCTCCTGCCACTGGCCACGGCGAATGTTCCGAGGCAGTCATCCTTTAGCCCACACATGACTTCCCTTTTTATGGTAAGCTTAGTTGTATTGCAGGCGAGTTTAATAAATGTTATCATGCCATGTGGCACATATTGTCTTTTTATGGTGCAAAGTGTATGTAACAAAGTACAATATCAACCATCTAAGCAATGTAGGCTGCTCAGCAGTCATAGTCCACTGAAAGTGAAAATACTTCTTCTAGGTTGGGGACAGAATAATGTGAAATGGGGCTCTAGGCATGGGGACAAGTTTAACCGCTGCTTGTCACCTAGACTGGCATTAGCATAGGCTGATTTGTGGCTGATGAACAACATATAAGTTTCTACTGCCACATGCTCCCATGTGGGTACTTACACACAGGAATGTGCGAGTGTATCCACTAACAGGCTTCCTTTGAGAATCAGGCTCCATCTCTAGTAGAGCTGACAGTCAAAAGCACTGTTGGGAGCCAATCAGAGAGGCTCCATAGTTAATGGTTGCTGCAAAAGCCTGTTAAATCTGTCATTCAGTGAGACAATGTAAATATTAAAATAAAATGGGCCAAGCGTCGGGAGCCCACTATGCTGCAGTAAGTTAAGTGATTGATGAATTGGTATGTAGGTATATAAGATATATACTCACAAAGCAGGCTACCTCCAAGGCAGCCACTGTCAGGTGGGGAATTTATCCTGTCCCCACTCAGGTATTTAAGAAGACACTCTCTGTAGATAGGAAATTAGGTAGAAGGGCCCTTCCACCAGGATGGATACAAAAGTTTTAGCGGATGAACAGAGGCTCCAGTAAGAAAAAAAACAGTAGGTAGTATAGTAAAAAGGGGTGTGGTGGTGGACTTGCCTCCCCAAAGAAGACTCGACAGGTAAATATTAATGTAAAATTATATTTATTTCTTAAACACCAGTAAAAAAACACAGGGGAGGGAGTTACAATGCGTTTCACAGGTCAACAGCGCGCTTCATCTTTTAAATGAAAATATTTAGAATGTTTATTCTCTGCAGTCTCACAATGTGTCACCTAAAATCTCAGACATTTTGTGTTCTGAGCAGGAACATTTGTGGGCCCTTAGTAGAACTGAAGTAACTTGCTGCATTACATAATGTATCCAGACAGACAGGAAAAAATACATTTTAGCCCAAAGGTATCTGAGAGTTTAGCCCAAAGCTTATTTGAGGGGTATCTACTTGTCAGTTTCAAGCTCCTCTGCAGTCCCAGTGACTTAACTGCCTAAAATTAGCCACTAAAGACCCTTATTTACACACTGTCACTGCATACCTGTGTCACAAAGGCATCAGTAAAGTGTACTTCCATTAAAGTGAACCAGAGACAAAACACTCTCATGTATTTTACCATATAGATCAGTGGGAACATAAGAGAAAACACCTACCATGCTTTCTGTTTCATTCTGCACTGCACAGCTTGTTTCTTATCAGACCTGATAAAATCCCAGACTGAACATTCAGTCTGGCTTTGCTATAATGACTCCGCTATAATGATTCCTGAGCAGAGCCAATAGGGGGCAGGCTTGGGCTTGAAAAGACATGAGAGAACACAGACTGAGCTATAAATATTTCTTAGTAAAGCCAGACTGAATGCTCAGTCGGGGATTTTATCAGGGCTGATTAGAAGCAAGCTGTGCAGTGCAGAATGAAACAGCAAGCAAGGTAGGTGTTTTCTCTAATGTTCCCACTGATATATATGGTAAACTACATGAGGGTGCTTCATCTCTGGTTCCCTTTAACTAGCAATGACATACTGCAATGAAGTACTGAATTACTCTGTTGATAGCAACACTATGCTAGGTAAAGGAAGAGCATTTGGGTGATTCTGCACTGGTAATTCTCTGTTGGCAAACGCATCGCCTAGCGGAAAAGTGACCGTTTTACACAGGCCTTACCCAGCTAGATAATCCCTAATGAATCCTTTATTAGGAATTAATGAGAGATCTAAGTAACCCCTTCCTCCCACTTCTTTATTTTGATAGGACTCCTTTTTCGTCAATTCTTCTTCATTAAAAAAAACTAGGTTCTCTAGTTTTTGTTTCTTTATTGCATAATTGGCATCCTTCTACACTTCTAATTAACCCTTCTTACCATTTCCTCTCCCTGCAAAAAAAAAAAAGACTGGAGTATTATTTTAACAATGACAAAGGCTTCATAGTTTGGCCGCTGCTTCCTGTCAATCAGAACAGCAACTGAGGATCTGATTGGGACTTGACTAGTGCCACAACTTACATAGTTGCACCACCCCTAAAGTGACTATCACAGTAATAACAAGGGCAATAGCAAGGACGTAAGAATGGTCATTTTCAAAATATGGAGACTGCCATATGTATTTATTTCAAACAATGCCATATGCCTTGTTGTCTTGCTGTGTATGTCCTTCTAATACTTTAAAGGACTGCCGAGGTGAAAATTGTAATGTATCTTTACTTACCTTGGGCTTCTTTCAGCCCCTAGAAGTCATTTGGGTCCCTCACCGCAGCTTCGGTGCTTCCCGGTGTCCCGCTGGCCGCCAATAAGGCTCGCCAACCCATCAGCGGGTCGGCACTTCTGTGTATGTGAGTGCCACATGTGAACCCGCCCACGTCATTGGACACGTATTGTGCCTGCGGTGTGTGATTTAGACACTAATGAATCAAGAAAGATCAGCAGAACAGTCAGGCAACTGGTACTGTTAACATGAAATAAATATGGCAGCCTCTATGTCCTGCTTGGTATAGGGTCACTTATCCTGAATGAAAGATGCAGCCATATCAGCAATGGTGGGATTTGGGGATCTGTGTACTGGCATCTAAATAAATTATATACAATCATAGGGTTGCGAAGACATTTCTTTATTAATGTGCGTGTAAATGAATGCTTGTGTTGGTTTACTATAACAAGTATGAATCTATACCTTAATCTTACGGAGTCATCTAAAGTCTGGGTGCAATACGAGAAGATCATTATTTCTATGGGCACTAATAGGATGGCAGATGGCAAGTTACATAGCCCCATGTTCATTGTGCTCTGAGCACATTTCCCAATGGATGCTTGCAAGATGAGCACACTCATTGCATTAGCATATATCAACACTTTTCTTTGTGATTAATAATGCCACTTTCAAATACATGGATAGGGGGTCAGTGTTATCTTTTTGAAAGTCTATTTACTGTGTATAACAGTGGACAGTTCTTAATTACTCTGTATCATTGGTACCAAATGTTTTTTAGCTGGGGAATTATTATTGCAAACTTGTATTACTTGTAGGAAACTGTAACTTGCCATTATTATTTCAGTACCCTCAAACAATGCAACAAAGGCTTAGGCATTAATTAACATAACAGTATTAACCAGTTCCCCACCACTGTATTGTGTACCTACACCCCTGTGGCCTTCACTTCAGCACCAGGGGTGTAGATACAAGTACCGCAGTGTTTGCAGCAACGAGCTCTGGTTTTTAAAGGTAACATGAGGTGAGAAGCATATTGAGGCTGCCGTTATTATTTCCTTGTAAACCATACCAGTTGCCTGGCAGTCCTGTTGATCGTCTGGTATACGTAGTGTCAAAATTCTGAACAAGCATATGGCTAATCCAGTAAAACATCATTCAGCTGAGTCAGAGTACCTGATCTGCTGCATGCTTGTTCAGGGTCTATAGCTAAAAGTATTAGAGAGACAGGATCAGGAGGACTGCCAGGCAACTGTTTAAAAGGAAATAAATATGGTAGACTCCATATCACTCTCACCTCGGGTTCCCTTTAAGGGGAAATAACCTGCGGTGGGGAAGTGATTAAGATATGCTGATTAATAGTGTTGCAATATGTCTGCAAAACATATTTAATGCTGATTTACAGCTGTACTTTAATTTCTAGGTGCAATTTCCTACCAACAAAGATGCATAAGATGTACATCCCAAAAACATACAGATAAGTTAATCAGCGGCTTACCCCTAAATTGGCCCTAGTCTACGATACATACACTACACAATACATACATAGACATATAGTTATGGTAGGAATTACTGTAGATTGTGAGCCCCTCTGAGAGACAATTAGGTGACAAAACAATATTCCCTGTAAAGCGCTGCTCTTCTAGCCCCCTGTTGTTGTTCTGGTCTCTTGCAGTCATACCACTCTGATCCATGCAGTAGTTATGTTCCTCCAAAAGCTGCATGCACAGCTCTGCGCTCCGTGCCTCCTCCATCTTGTTCCCGAGGCTGTGAGCATTCTGCGCTAGCACAGTTCTTAAAAATTGTAACTGTGCATCCACCGAACAGTAGTTGGCAACTGGCTAAATGTGTTCATATTTTCTTTTTGGGGGGTGGGCCGCGCAGACCGTTGCCTGGTGTGTTTCTTTTGGAGAGGACAATGCTGCCAGTTTAATTGTATGGGGGGGGGGGGGGTAGAAGGCACCAGATTATGTGTATTTTGAGGGAAATGCCTCCAGATCATGGCCTCATTTCATAAAAAGCTGTGCGATAAAAAAATCTGGTTGCTAAAATACCGCATCCGGTATTGGTATTTCAGACTTTTGTTTGCTAAGTCATAAAAAAATGTTTCACAGATGCGGTAAAAAAATGTGGTAATTTACCGTCTTCAATTGACAAGATCCTATTCAGTGAAAGCAGAGCAGTGTGTCACATTCCTCACTTGTTACATTGTGTTTACTTAAATATATCTATGTAAACTTCGGATGCGTCTGCATTTCTTTCCACTGAACTTTAAAGCTCTGTGTGTAACCCTTCCAATGCTGGTCTAGTAAAAAAAAAATGATGGTTGCATATAATATGCTGTAAATAATGTTTTAGAGCAAAGTTGAAATGCTAGGTTATATTCCGCTTTAAGAAAGACTAATGGACAGATTCACAGGGAGCAGAGGGAGTATAACAAACAGTATAACAAATATGTACATTACAAAGGATGTCGGTGATGCCTCTTACCATTGTAATGCCCTCATTGCAGGAACAGCATGTAACAATACAGAGTCTCTGTATTGTTACATGCTGTTCCTGCAATGAGGGCATTACAATGGTAAGAGGCATCACCGACATCCTTTGTAATGTACATATTTGTTATACTGTTTGTTATACTCCCTCTGCTCCCTGTGAATCTGTCCATTAGTCTTTCTTAAAGCGGAATATAACCTAGCATTTCAACTTTGCTCTAAAACATTATTTACAGCATATTATATGCAACCATCATTTTTTTTTTACTAGACCAGCATTGGAAGGGTTACACACAGAGCTTTAAAGTTCAGTGGAAAGAAATGCAGACGCATCCGAAGTTTACATAGATATATTTAAGTAAACACAATGTAACAAGTGAGGAATGTGACTCACTCTCTCTCTGTGTCCGGGAGCTCCTGCACAGTCAGAGTGTGATTTAGAGCAAAGTTGAAATGCTGGGTTATATTCCGCTTTAACATTTTATTTTATTGCCACAGCTTACATGACCTGCAAGAAACATTAAACATGCCATGCTTAGGTGATTTCCCACAAGCTCCTCTGCATCTTCAAACAGGAATCTAAAGGGTTAAACGTCTGAAGGGCTTCAGGAGAACCTTCTTATGTTCTGTTCTTTCTGCTCTGCTGCCTGAGGGGTAGAAAAGCTCACTACTCCTGTCAGTCCTTCTCTGCTTCTGAGTCATGGCTTTGCACAGTCTCCACACTGTTTCCGACAGACCAGAGCTGCCGGTAATGTTTCTGGGCTTTACCGTTTGTTCTAGTCTTTAAGAATTGACATTTACTGACATGTGTTAAGGTATGTATCACACAAGTCGGTAATTTACCTCACTGCTTGGTAATTTCAGCTTTCTATGCGGTAACTGCCTTTATGAATTGACATTTTCCTACATGCTCAGTAAAGTCAGCTTTTTTCAGCATTACCGCATGCGGTGATGCTTTATGAATCGAAGCCTATGTGTATTTTGAGTATTGAGGGATGCGCTGCAACATTATGTGTATTTTGGGAGAAAACACTGCCAGATTGTGTTTCTTGTGAGAAACGTGGTCAGATTATGGTATTTTGAGGGGATACCCTATTTATTGAAATCAGACCTCCACCATGTAGTCTGAAAAACATATTTGGCCCTCCATGACCATGAAGTTAGACAGCACTGATATTGAGCATTAAAATAGGGCTTCAACATGACAACAGTGCTATTCATTCAGTTTCATGCATGCATGTTAAGGCAATCCTTGCTGATGTATTGAAAGTTGATGAGAATTTAAAGAAGGCACTGGTACTTCATTGCATAAAAGTGAACACTTTGTCTGATCTACTGTGCAACTGAATGAAAACTTAATTTTGGAAATTACAGCTAAGAAAACTAATACATACCATAGAGTACATGTGATGAAATCTTTCAATGGTATAGCCACACACATACATGTCACATTATAAGTGTGCACACCTTCCACTGATCCACTGCAAAGTACTTTATTGCCATATATAATGCTTTAAGAAATAGATATTATTTCAAAGGTCTGTGAAAATCAAGCCACAAGTAGAGATGGGCCGAACGGTTCGCCGGCGAACGGTTCCAGGCGAACTTTGGGGGTTCGCGTTCGCCTGCATCAGGCGAACTTTTGCGGAAGTT
The DNA here is from genome assembly GCF_040937935.1 of Hyperolius riggenbachi. Lineage (NCBI taxonomy): Eukaryota > Metazoa > Chordata > Amphibia > Anura > Hyperoliidae > Hyperolius > Hyperolius riggenbachi. The sequence continues at coordinate 373,840,266 of NC_090646.1, forward strand.
CGATTCGCCCCATAAAGCTGTATTGAGCAAAAAATTTTGCCTCCATTTTACTGTCAGCAGACATGTTATTGTGAAACACACTGCTTTCAGTGCTAAAGACCCCACCCACCCTCCCTTCAAGCTAGGTCCTTTTATACCATTTGACTCAGTTGTCTGCCTACACTAATTAGTTATGGGACAGCTGCTACACACTCTGCTAGGGAGATTTTAATTGGCCTCCCTCCTCCCACCTCCCCTTCTACATTTTCCCTCCTCCCGGAGGGAGAAGGGTCTCTTCTGCCAGGGAATTATACTATTTTAAAAACCAGTATACATCATACCATAGCCAGGAATTGAACCCAGATCTCACTGTGTGGTGGGCACGTCACCCTAAGCACTGTACCACTACAGTAGTAAGTGAAGCTTGCCTAAAATTTAACATTTATGCTCAACGCAACAGAACCATTAGGTTGCTTAAAGGAGAACTGTAGTGAGAGGTATATGGAGGCTGCCATATTGATTTCCTTTTAAGCTATACCAGTTGCCTGGCAGCCCTGCTGATCTATTTGGCTGCAGTAGTGTGAATCACACCAGAAACAAGCATGCAGCTAATCTTGTCAGATCTTACAAAAATGTCAAACACCAGATCATACCATAGCTGGGAATCGAACCCAGATCTCACTGTGTGGTGGGTACATCACCCTAAGCACTGTACCACTACAGAAGTAAGTGAAGCTTGCCTAAAATTTAACATTTATGCTCAATGCAATAGAACCATTAGGTTGCTTAAAGGAGAACTGTAGTGAGATGCGCTCAAGAGGCCACCCTGCAGTGTTAGGGAGTCTTGCCTTGAACTCCTTACTGAATAGGTACTTGACCTAGCCAGGATTCAAACCCTGCTCTCCCATGTCAAAGGCAGAGCCCTTAACCAGTACACTATCCAGCCACTGTAGTGTGAATCACACCAGAAACAAGCATGCAGGTAATCTTGTCAGATCTTACAAAAATGTCAAACACCAGATCTGCTGCATGCTTGTTCAGGGTCTAGGGCTAAAAGTATTGGAGGCAGAGGATCTGCAGGATAGCCAGGTAACTGGTATTGCTTAACCACTTGCCGACCGCACGCTTATACCGTGCGTCGGCAAAGTGGCAGCTGCAGGACCAGCGACGCAGTATTGCGTCGCCAGCTGCAGGCTGATTAATCAGGAAGCAGCCGCTCGTGCGAGCGGCTGCTTCCTGTCAATTCACGGCGGGGGGCTCCGTGAATAGCCTGCGGGCCGCCGATGGCGGCTCGCAGGCTAAATGTAAACACAAGCGGAAATAATCCGCTTTGTTTACATTGTACGGCGCTGCTGCGCAGCAGCGCCGTAAGGCAGATCGGCGATCCCCGGCCAATCAGCGGCCGGGGATCGCCGCCATGTGACAGGAGATAGCCTGTCACTGGCTGCACAGGACGGATAGCGTCCTGTGCAGCCCGGATCTCCAGGGGGGGCCAGGTAGGAGAGGGAGGGGGAGGATTTCGCCGCGGAGGGGGGCTTTGAGGTGCCCCCCCCGCAACACCCGGCAGGCAGGAGCGATCAGACCCCCCCAGCACATCATCCCCCTAGTGGGGAAAAAAGGGGGGCGATCTGGTCGCTCTGCCTGCACGCTGATCTGTGCTGGGGGCTGCAGAGCCCACCCAGCACAGATCAGCTAAGACAGCGCTGGTCCTTAAGGGGGGGTAAAGGGTGGGTCCTCAAGTGGTTAAAAGGAAATCAATATGGTAGCCTCCATATACCTTTCACTACAGTTCTCCTTTAAGCAACCTAATGGTTCTATTGCATTGAGCAAAAATGTTAAATTTTAGGCAAGCTTCACTTACTTCTGTAGTGGTACAGTGCTTAGGGTGATGTGCCCACCACACAGTGAGATCTGGGTTCGATTCCCAGCTATGGTATGATCTGGTGTTTGACATTTTTGTAAGATCTGACAAGATTAGCTGCATGCTTGTTTCTGGTGTGATTCACACTATTGCAGCCAAATAGATCAGCAGGGCTGCCAGGCAACTGGTATAGCTTAAAAGGAAATCAATATGGCAGCCTCCATATACCTCTCACTACAGTTCTCCTTTAAGCAACCTAATGGTTCTATTGCATTGAGCATAAATGTTAAATTTTAGGCAAGCTTCACTTACTTCTGTAGTGGTACAGTGCTTAGGGTGACGTGCCCACCACACAGTGAGATCTGGGTTTGATTCCCAGCTATGGTATGATGTATACTCATGTATGTATCCCCAGCTATGGTATGATGTATACTCATGTATGTATTCCCAGCTATGGTATGATGTATACTGGTTTTTAAAATAGTATCATTCCCTGGCAGAAGAGACCCTCCTCCCTCCGGTAGGAGGGAGGAGGGAGGAGGGAGGAATCTCCCTAGCAGAGTGTGTAGCAGCTGTCCCATAACTAATTAGTGTAGGTAGGCAAATGGTATAAAGGACCTTGCTTGGAGGAGGGAGGGAGGGTGGGTCCTCCAGCAGTGATGTGTATTTCACTCAATTAGGTGTGGCTCCAGGTATTAGAGCTTTTGAAACATGTTTTCTATCATTTTTCCAGCTGATAGAATGTTTTAAAACTTTGAAAGTTCGCCTCCCCATTGAACTCTATTGCGGTTCGCGAACTTTTTCGCGAACCGAACCTTTTGCGGAAGTTCGCGAACAGGGTTCGCGAACCTAAAATCGGAGGTTCGGCCCAACTCTAGCCACAAGAACTGTTTAGATTCTCTGCCATTCACACAGAGAGCTTACTGGCATTTGTAAAGCTTGTCAGAAAATGTTGAGTGAAAGCTAGTGAATTTAAATGAAGCATCCAGAAAAAACAGGATTGGACTCATGCTGGCCATATATTTTTCGATGCACTCATACAGCTAAATGATTAAACTAAATCTAACAAAATACTGCATTCATATCTATTTAAATGGTATAATAAGCTCAAGGGCAAGTGCTCTGGAAATCCTCCTTGCCCTTCAACTTAATATACCCACAATCTCTCTCTCCTCCTTACACCTTACCTCTGAGAATCTTCACTTCAGGGTCATGTGACCCCAGCATTTGGCTAGGCAGCCATAGAGCCACAGCCCTCCAGGTCTACTCTCATCTATGCTGTCCTGTCTTCTTCCTTCTCACAACTCCCTGCTCCTCATCCCAGAAACCCCTGCATTGTTCCCATATCAGTGCACTTCCCATAAATCACTCAACAAAAACCATGCCCGCAACAAATGAAGTATATTAAGCAGCGCCGCCGCTCTTCCCATCAGTGGTGAAAAGAGAAAATGAGTGGTTTAGGTGCCACTCTGCCTCCCAGGAGTCACCATGGGAGTCTATTTTAGATACGCCAGGTCAGTACGGTGAGTTAAATTTTGAGCTCAGTGTAACAATTGCCATTTTACAAATGCTCTGAGGCCGATATCAGGTTACATCCAGATAGTGAAAAATCTTTTTTGGAAGATCCTTTACAAAAAGGTCCCATAGAGACAACTGTCATTTGGGCAATACCTTGCTCAGCACCAGGATAGCTACTAGAGAATCTCATCTCCTAGCACAGCACCACTAACAATGGAGTGACGTGCTGCTCCATGCACAGGTTGCTGGAGACAGGGACTGGCCAAGGCAGAGGTGAGAGGGGCTCCAGCCTCAGGGCGCAGTGTAGGAAGGGACACAACTCACTCAGCTATTATTTCCCTATTGTGTATGAAGCAGAAAGAAATAAGAAAAGGGGATACATAGCAGTGACTGCAAGCCAGATAACTAGAGATTAAGGTGTTGGGGAGGTTGAGGCAAGCCAGATAACTAGAGATTAAGGTGTTGGGGAGGTTGAGGGCTCTGAGGCACCTCTTAATTTAATAGCAATCAGTGTGTGACGGCTGGGGGGGGGGGGGGGGTATTGGGGGTCGCACTTTGGTGTCTCAGCCTTGAGTGCTGGAGATCTGATTACTATGGTGGGATTGGAGTGTAGCACTATACATGAAACATTTGATTATTGAAACAATGTTTCCGGATTGTTTTGGTCAGCAGTCTCATATCTTTACAGGCATCTTCTTTTCCTACTCCTATTGATACACAAGCAACCAGCAATCAGCCACAGTTGAATCCTTAAGCTGATTGCTTAGTTATTGTGTGAGCCTCCTTCTTCTCCTCCCCCTCCACCACCAGCAGACTGTTGGCTGAACCCATTGCAAACAATTGTGCTGAAAAGCATTTTTGAGTATCAGCATGGAAGTCAACTTATGCATAATGAAAGATTTGGGGAGGAGAGAAGAAAATAATCCCGTTAAAGAGCAACTATACATGCAATATACGTTGCAATTACTGATCTTTGTTTTGATTCAGCATCCTCTCCATGATAATTGCAGTCTTGATTGAAGAGGCACGTTCCTCTGTCTTTTGTATCTCTAGAGCTCGACTGATGTTCTGCTTGCCAGCCCTGTTTTAATCTTTAGATCCAGCTATATGTTGTATAGAGATGTTTAAGTCAGTGTTTGCCACTGTACTGACAAACCCCAGCCACGTCACTGTACTCTGTCATCAGGCCAGGTCTCTAAGCATAGGTAGGCTGGATAAAAAACATCAGTTGAGCCCCATAGCTGGAAGAAGACAAATGCCGGAGGCAGTGTCTCTTCAATCAAAATCTTTAACAAGCACAGGGGACGGTGCTGCACACAAGATGACAAAATATTTTCCAGCAGGGTGAAATAAGGCTATCAATACAGAAGTGTAACTAAGTAACCAAGCAGCTTGGGGTGACCCAAAACCACAAGTAAAGTATAGGGGACAAAAAGAGACCGAAAAGTCCTCCTACTAAAAAACAATGCTTAGTGTAGTTTGCCTTCTTAAAGCGGAATATAACCCTGCATTTCAACTTTGCTCTAAAATATTATTTACAGCATATTATATGCAAAAAGCATTTTTTTTTACTAGACCAGCATTGGAAGGGTTAAACACAGAGGTTTAAAGGTCCGTGGAGAGATATGCAGAAGTTCAGATAGATACATTCTATTTAGTTACATGTATCTATTGATAAATGTTACACACTCTTTGGCTGTCCTCCAAGCTCCTTCTAGTCAGAGAGATGAGTCACATTCAACACTTAGATACATTTATGTAAACAAAATGTATCTATTTCAGCTTTGGATGCGTCTGCAGAAATCTCCAGGAACTTTAAAGCCCTGTGTAACCCTTCCAATGCTGGTCTAGTAAAAAAAGAAATGCTGGTTGCATATAATATACTGTAAATAATGTTTTAGAGCAAAGTTGAAATGCAGGGTTATATTCCGCTTTAAAATAGAAGGAATTTGTGATAATTCAGCTTAAAGTGTAACTGTCGGGGCATAAAATAAAAAATCATTTTTTTTTTATTTTTATCTAGTAAACAAGTAATAAGGATGCTAACCAGGCAATCCAAAAGTTAAAATCACTATTACTTTTCTTGTTGATAAATGATCATTCCCCAGTTTACCTGACTCTTATTTGGTAAAAACAAAATTTGGTGCACAAAAAGGAAGTTGCAGGGCATGCTGGGTTGTCCTTTTTGCTTCTCTACTTCCGCCCAGAGTTAACGAATGCAGCCTGATTGGCTGAAGCCTCTTGCCCTCCTGTTTTCCCCTCCCACACCTCTGTTCCTCTCTGATTGGCCAATATTTCTCATGCAGAGACAATGCACTTTCTATAGTGAAGGGCGGGCAAATCAGGCAGATGAGAGTAAGGGAGGAAATGCCATCAGGATTGTCTTCAAAATAGCCACAGTTAATATGGGAAATGCTACGAAGGTTTTTCTCTTTTTTTACTGTAGAAAAATCACTAAAATCAAAACGTGCACAGTGCAATACATATGTTATGTAAGTAGAGCAAATATTTATCTACTTATATATGTTTTTTTTCTGAGATAGTATGGCTGACAGCTCCTCTCTAAAGTGAACATCTGTGGTTACCCACAATGCACCACTACTGAATATGCAAATTATCTCTTTATGCCCCTGAAGCCAGACTTGCATCCAGAACTGCTGGTATATAGAAAGCCTATAGCTTTAAATTTTACAGAGCCACACCAACCCCACATGCAGACAGCCTGTTTTGGACTTTTGGTCCTCATCAGTGCATGTCAGGGATTGATGTGACTCTATGGGAAAGGGGCCTGGGCAAGTACAACATAGTAATCAAGCTGCTCGGGGTGACCCAAAACCACAAGGTAAGTATAGAGGACTAAAATTTTAAGCCATAGGCTTGCTTTATACCAGCGGTTCTGGATGTAACCCTGGCTTCAGGGGCATAAAGAGATAATTTGCATATTCAGTGCATTGTGGGTAACCACAGATGTACACTTAAAGCTGAATTATTGCAAATTCCTTCTGTTTTTAAAAAGCAAACCACACTAAGCATTGCTTTTTAATAAAGAAAAATTGTAAAACTTAAAATACATTTCTACACATACATATAAGATGAACATTTGTCCAAGAGTAAAATGCATGGTTAACAACCTTTTTCTTTTGTGGTTTCCACCAGTGCCATATTCGGCACAAATCTGCAGCGTTTCCCCACAGACGAGAGGGTCAGGTAAATGCTGCCTATCTTTTTACAGGCTTTGCCATCCAGATCGCACTGCTGTACGAATCTGTAGGGCTCGCTGCAGATTTCTGCAGCACCGGAATCACTATAGCCGTGCAAGGCAAAGCTTAGTGATTAGGGCTGTGTCACAATAGGGATGTAGACGACCCGTTCGCCAGCTAATTCCTATGGGCCGCTACTACTTCCGGGTCGCTATGACCCGGAGTAGTATGGCTGCGCTGGGCCGACGGTGCGCATCTTTGATCGCACGCCCGTTGCCAGCCACTCTCTGCGCATGAGCGTGACATCACTCATGACGTCACGCACATGCGCAGAAAGTGCCCGGCAACAGGCGCGCGATCAAGGACGCGCACCGGCGGCCCAGCGCAGCCATACTACTCGGGGTCATAGCGACCTGGAAGTAGTACAGGGTGAGGGGTTCGCCGGCGAATGGTTCCCGAACATGTTCGCCGACATCTCTATGTCACAATGGGAGCCGTGGCCAAAACAAAAATGGCAGCTGCTCCTAGTGGAAACCAGCTCTTACTGTAGGTATTTTAAATTGACGGCTCTGAACCTCTTACCCCCATAGTCTTTGAACTAGTCCAGTGATCTGCAAACTTGGCTCTTCAGCTGTTAAAGGAACTACAAGTCTTACAATGCATTGCAGGAGTCTGACAGCCACAGTCATGATTCATAAAGGCAAATGGATTGTAGGACTTGTAGTTTCTTAACAGCTGGAGAGCCAAGTTTGCAGATCACTCAGCTAGTCCATCTCCAAGTAGGGCATTTTCAAGGTTTCCTTTATTTTTCAGAAAATAATTCCTTTGGAAGGGCCAATACACAAAGATGGCAGCCAGCCTGTCTACTCACATGTCACTATTCTGGCAGTTTGACTGTTCCATGCCTGTTCCGGGAATACTTTGAAAAGAATAATAGAAACCTTAAGAATCCCCAATGAGGATATAGACTAGTCCAAAACCGGTCAATTAAAGTTTCACAACTGCCAGATTAATACCTATGGTAAAGCTTTGTACTTCAGGTAAATTAAACTCAACCGAGACAGCTGATAACGATCACCTCTGCTGAGAATCTAGCGTGTATACAGCGTCCCCCAAATGCCTCAGTCAGCCATCAACTGTATTGTATTGCGCGGTAATCCCGAGCTGAGCTCGGGGTATGCCGCCGGAGGTCGCCGCTCAGGCCCTGCTGGGCCGATTTACATTCTGTAAAAAGCAGCACACGCAGCCGGCACTTTGCCAGCCGCGTGTGCTGTCCGATCGCCGCCGCTCCGCGGCGATCCGCCGCGTGCAGCGGCGAAAGAGGGTCCCCCCAGCCGCCCGAGCCCAGCGCAGCCGGAACAAACAGTTCCGGCCGGCGCTAGGGGCTGGATCGGGCGGCTCTGACGTCAGGACGTCGACTGACGTCCATGACGTCACTCCGCTCGTCGCCATGGCGACGAGGAAAGCGAAACAAGATAGGCCGCTCATTGCGGCCTATCTTGTTACTTTCGATTGCCGGAGGCGATCGAAAGTACGCTTCCGGAGCGCCCTCTAGTGGGCTTTCATGCAGCCAACTTTCAGTTGGCTGCATGAAATATTTTTTTTTTTATTCAAAAAAAACCACATTGCAGCCTCCCTGGCAAAATAATTAAACCGCCAGGGAGGTTAAAAAAAAGTGCTTCTAGCCAAGATTAAGGATTACAAAGGAGCTTTGTCTGCTGTATCCTAATGATAACTGCATCTATCATATGGGTCATATCAGACCACAGCAACACCTGGCGAATGATGGCTGAAATTGAGGTGTCAGATCACATTGTTACAGGCATGTGCAATAGAACTTTTTTATGCTTTTAATATTTTTTGGACCATAAAGTGTGTGTGGGGGGGAGTCACTGCGTCTTATTGTCAGAATACAAAAATTCACATCACTGTCCCCCTGCATTGCGATCTTGTACCATGCGTACCTGCAGAGGTCTGCTGCCACCAGTCACTGCTACTGTGACTTGGCAGCCGACCAGGCTGAGGGTGCCATCAGGCAGGCTGTGGATTGAGCTAGAGCAGACGCACCAGGTTTAGTATATTTTTCCCCTGATTTTTGCCTCTAAATCTAGGTGCATCTTATGGTCAGGAGCAGGTTATGGTCCAAAAAGTACAGTAAATGTGACAATCAGGGTTTTTGCAAGATCATCGCTGACCACCAACATGTTTTGGCTTTAATAATTTGTGGAAATCCTAATGCAAGCTGGCAAACTGTATGTTGCTCTTCCTCAGCACAGAGAAATGGATGGGTAAACAGGCCTATAAATCAAAACACAAAAAATACTCGGTATAATAGGCATTAACTTTGACAAAGCAAATGAACTAGCATGAGATGTTATCAGAAGTAACAACAGTGTCCTGAATCAACCTATCAGAGAACCGGAAGCAATTACCATGAAAGCCATTTTTACGCTGCATGGACAATGTTGGCTAATGTTGGACAATCTGCAGCTCCTGCTCAAAGCACGCCTCCGCTGATGCCTCTGAGAATAGTAATCCAACTATCACAGTACACTGTAATACACTTCTTTAATTGTGATTGGTAGCAAAATACTAACAATACACAGCCTAAAATGTAAAGATAGTACAGGGGGGCAAACAGAATATTGGGGTTTATACACAAAGACAAGTTATACTTTAATTCATAGATTTACATGTTATTTTAGAGCACTATACATGTGTAATGATTATAGCGTGTAAAGCCACATTGCTCAAAACTTTTTGTGAAATAGACAACACATAAAATAATGTGCGAAGGAGCAGATAATGCACAAGAGAAATGTCACTCCTGTTACTGGCTTGTTGTTTGCCCATTATATGCAGTATATATTTAAGTTTTAAGTGGACTTCAAAGGCCCTTTAACACTGTGCAGGTTGTGTTGCGACCTGATCCCCATGCAATTCTGCTGAAGAGTTGCACAGCACATTAAACATATGGTATACAGTAAAGCATACCGCACAATGAATGTATGTATGCTTTACCACCACTGTAAATGCATGCGTTATCTGGTTAACAAACAGCATGCAGTGGGTTCCTGCATCAGAACCCACAGCACTATACTCTATGTGAAAGACCCATAGGAATTTCATTGCATTGCACTGGGATAATGTTGTCCGTTGCAATGCAACAGACTTAGTGTGAAAGAGCCCTGAGCATGTAAGCTGTTATGCATGTGCAGCTTGCTAATGTATCGAGTGTAAACCCAAGTGCTACAGCATAATGCTTTGTGAAGAAACCCAATTTTGTCTAAAATAATGCAATCCCCAATATACAAAAAACGTGTGTGGACAACTCTCACGTATAGGTAAACAAACAAACAGAACACTTATATCACTCTTTTCTCCTGGCGGACTCAAAGCACCAGAGCTGCAGCCACAAGGACACGCACTATAGGCAGTAGCAGTGTTAGGGAGACTTGCCCAAGGTCTCCTACTGAATAGGTGCTGGCTTACTGAACAGGCAGAGCCGAGATTCGAACCCTGGTCTCCTGTGTCAGAGGCAGAGCCCTTAACCATTACACCATCCAGGCACCACAGATAGTCCCCGATTAACGAATGAGATGGGGACTGTAGGTTAGTTCTTAACCTGAATTTGTCCATAAGTTAAAATACTGTGCAATCTCTGTTCCTTGTACCTCCTGTATGCCACCCTCTGTTCCCCCATGCCTTCAGTGTCCCCCCACTGTGTCACATCTGTAATGTAATGTTAGCAGTTTAAAAACTATTTTTTTCTTGGACCTCCAACCTATACGGAATCTGGTCTCTTCTAATAACTACTCATTATATGTCTATAAACAAACTGGAGACGATTCATGTTATCAACCCTGTCTATAAATGAAACGATTTCTCTGTATTATCCAATGCTTATCATCTGTATGCTCAAAATTTTTCAATAAACAAAAGTATAACAAAAAAAAAAAACTATTTTTTTCTTAGAATATCACCACTTTAATTTACTGTTCTGTATTAGGATAGCAATAAAAGTAGAGGAAACATTCACATGTGGGGAGGATCACCCAAACATGAAGTTGAGCTGAAGTGCACCTAAGCACTGTGTCAAGAACATTGCCCTATTAGACTCCAAAAACTTTCACCTGTAACTAGGCAATCATGTTTTGGTGGTTTCTCAAAGGATCTGCTGTCTTTCTAAATGACTACAGATGAGAAGTAGTAAAAACTGCCTTCTATTAAAGAAAATTCGATTGTACTTACCAAATTTACACTCTCCATCATGGACCTTGTGAATGGTACCTTGGCCTTGGCTTTGTGTCTTCCAGCTCTGCAGACGTAGGGCACATACGCTGGAGTGGGTCCTTCCATCAGATCCGCACACAGCACCATCTTCTTCACACAGGCAGAATCCAGTTCCTTCAGATAAAGAAGAGGACTCACTTCCAAAACTAGAACGGCTGACACAAACCATCCCAGGTGCGCAGCGAGCTCTAGTCTCATCTCGTCCACCACAACTCTCTCCTTCTATACTGAGGCAACGGTCACAGCAGTCACAGTCATCATTGGTGAGCAGCTCAGGTGCTGCACAGGTGACAGAGCTGCAGGCATCCTTATTGCATGGGCCACATAGAGATGCACCCACACCAGGTATAAGGTGGAAGCACCCAAACAGAGGCAGCAGAAGTAGGGTGGAGTGCATGTCTGTGACTCCTTACGACTTTGAGCCTAGTTATTCTTCCCCACTGACTGTCTGCCTCTCATTCCAAACAAACTGCTAGAGCTAATGCACTCTGACAGTAAAACCATGGACAGCTGCAGCCTGTGAGCCACTCCCCCATATACAAATGTGCCAGAGAAGTTTGGAAAAGGGACAGCTCTCTGCATCATTCATTCAGCTGGTGCTCCCATCAACCATCACTTTATATACAAAGACATTAGATAAAGTGATGTGCTTAAGAGGCTTGTCCCTCAGTTCCGTTATCTCTTCTGCCCTGTAACTAAGGGGGGTATAATACCACTTTCCTAGAGGCTCCTCGTGAGAAAGAATCCTTCTGAGCTGACTGGTTTCATTGAATAGCAGCGGAGACAAAACAATAGAGCTCACAAAGGATGCAGAGGCACAACACAGCTCCGCTTTGGATTCACAGTAATACACCACTATTGAGTTAAATGCTGAGTGACCACATATAAACAATACAGTCCAGGCCAAATCAATATATCTCCAGCCAAGCCATCTGAAATAATGTTACTTTTTAATACATAAAAACCATAGGGATATAAGTAACAAGAAAACATGACATTTTAGTTTCAGTGAATCTATCACATGGAAGCTGTTTTTATGTATCCCATACAAGCCTTTTTATATTTATTGTACATACGGTTTACTTTTTCAGGTTCACAAAATCCAAAATACATGTGTGTACATGATTTACCATCTATGTTTATGGCATGCCTGCTTATATTTATTTGTGCACATCTAAAATGCAGTATTACACACACACACACACACACACACAGCGATATATATATATATATATATATATATATATATATATATATATATGAAAAATAGAGAACACCTAGAGCCCAATATAGTGTAGTATATACTGGTAATGTATAATTGGAAGAGTAATAATATTGATTGAATACTCACAAACCAGGGTTACAAATTAGGCTACCACTGTCAAAGCAGGTGGGGAGATTGTCCTGACCCAACTGAGGATTAAAAAGTCGCTCTCTGTAGTAGAAAAAGGAAGGGTACAACCCTCCACCAAGGGTGGACTTGATGTAAATAATAGGCTAACAGATGCGCCAACAGGATAAAAAACACTAAAAGAACTTAAAAACCAATCTTGGTATTAGAGGAGGTAGTGGTGGACTTACCTCCTCCAAGCAGAACATACGACTGTGGATTTTCAGTCAAAACAATTTTATTGGATACTCCAAATAAAGTGCAACGAGTTTCGCGGGGTACAAATCCGCTTCATCACGCAATAACATATAGGAGTAAACAGCATCTGCCAGTGCTACAGAGGAGCTCAGCGTTGATGATACTGGCAGATGCTGTTTACTCCTGTTATTGCCTGATGAACTCCTGTTATTGCCTGATGAAGCGTTGCACTTTATTTGGAGTATCCAATAAAATTGTTTTGATTGTTATCCATATATATGTGTGTGTATGTATGTGTGTGTATGTGTATGTGTGTGTGTATGTATGTTGTTTTTTCAAAATACTATTTTTTTTTTTGTCATTATGGCTGGCCCACCATCTGCAGGCTAGCTCACAACTGCAGGCTAGCTCACAAGCACTACAGAGCAATATCAGCAAAATAGAACAATATCTCCTAAATAAGGCCTAAAGCTACGTACAAATGCTGGTCTGAACTTGCCTATGGCAGACAATAACAGCCACACCAGGGCCGAGAATCGGGATTCAGACCGGCAGCCACACATTTGCTAAAGATCCAACATGCCAGATCTTTAGTGATTACCAATGCCCGAGCACTGCTCGATCACATTGTTTACCCCGCCCGCAGGAATTCGCTTTGTTACAAGATGCTTGCTTTCCCTCCAACCCCCTGCCCAATAGCAACAGATGTATTGCTAACCAGGAGGCTGATAATACATCTGTACAGTGTCGGCAATACTCTGTCACCTGGCAGGGATCAATACATGATCCCTTGGGTGATGGAGATCTCCCGAGGATCCCCCCACCCCCTTGCAGACGGGGCTTTACAGATTTTGGAACTAAGTTTAATATTCCAGGCTTCACTTACAGGCACTGGACAACCTATTGAGAGGCTCTCCTAACTAGAGTCCACAGTTGTTTGACGAGTTATAAAAATGACATTCCCAAAATTCATTACGCTTTTTAGGAGGACACTGAACACCAAGTGGACCACTTTGAACTCCCAAGTTTATAACCCTTAGGACCCAGAGAATTGATGATAAACTCTATTTGGCTGATTTTCCAATATTTATAGTATTCTCTGAAATGCCATATGGAATCTCTTAGAAACTATTTCTGGAATTAATTTTGGGTTCCTCACCACCAGTTATCCAGAAAAATAGGGGTCATAAAATGTTTTCTTGCTTGACATACCACCATCAACTCCATATCTGAAGGAATGCTATGGGCCACTGACTACATCACAGATCTTGTGTACCAGCAGCTAAAAAGTATCAGATAACGTTCTTTTCAGACTACTGTATTTCAATAGCATCACATTTTCCATGTGATCATATTTCATTTTTCTGCGTATAAAATTTGGACCACGGGTCTGTTTTTTGCATGTGTGGTGTGTGTCGTGGTTCAATGGAACACAGAAAAATTGCAGAAAAACTGCATTTTCCATAAAAAGTATTTTGAAGTTAATTTGATACACTTTGATGTAAATTAACTTTAATTTCACTTACAAACAAAAACTCGCAAAAGAAAATTCACATACAAAAATCACAAAATACACACAAAAACACCAGAGAAATATTAAAAACAGACCGGTGTATGCAGGAAATCGCATGTAGAAAAAAAAAAAGACTATGACAAGTGAGACAGGCCCCCTATAGACAGGCATACTTACATAGTGTGTTAAATGTGTCAGCTGCAGGTGGAATGAAAAAGATGCAATATGTCATGTTACAACGGTGTACGTTTGGCATGATCATGTCATTGAAGTGTAAAGTTTTCATTTTTCTAACATGATTTCATATGAGCTGCTGACAACATGTCACAATAAAGGCTTGCAGGAGAAATAATTGTATACCCTTCTCATTAGACAGATCTTCAGCGCAGCTGCGTCACTAGTTATAACAAGTGATTTTTTCATTTGTAATGCAGCTTTCTGTATTTATGTCCAACGGGGAAAACAGGTTATTTAATGATAAACTGTATACAATAGATTGAGCACAAATAAGCAAAAAAAATGTAATAAAAATGGACAAAGCACTACTTTCTAACGTATAATGTGTCTTTCAGAGCTGGATGCCTGAGGGAGCCCCACATAGAACCTCCTGTGATCTTCACTAAGCCTCCATAATGATCTGTGGCTGCTATATCAAATCCATAAAAACAGACGACACTCTTCCAACTATTACAACAATTATAAATAATTGGTGATGCCAATTTATGCAAACTATCCAAAAATAGTACAAGGGAATAAATAACCATGCACCATATGTCCAACTGTACCTATAGGTACAAAAATATAAAAATATTAAAAGAATGGTCTGTGTCAAATACAACATAGAATCTGTAAAACTAAAAAGACAATCCTGTGTGTGGACAGCTTTGTATATGTTACGGCCAGAACCCGAAGTTTGGCCAGAACTAGAAGTGGCCGGCCACTTCGGGTTCTGGCCGGCCAATGTGCGAACTGGCCGCTGCGCTGCGGCCAATGTGAGAAATGCAACAATTCCTGTAAGGTTAATGGTATGTTGTGGCCGCAGCGCAGCGGGCAAATGTATCACATCTTACTTTATTCAATGAAATTAAGCCGCCCGGCTTTTTCTCTGCCTCTCTCTCCTCCCCCCCCCCCGCCTCTCTCTCCTCCTCCCCCCGCCTCTCTCGCTCTCCTATGGGCAGCCGGCGGGGACACGCGTGTCCCCTCCAGAGTCGTTCGTCGCGGCAGGGGAATCCTGCCGTTCTTGCAGAGCGGGTGCTGGCAGAAGCAATGTCTGCAGCCTCCCCGCTCTGCTCTCCTGCCGCGAGGAACGACTCTCGGGGACACGAGAGACACGCGTGTCCCCTCCGGCTGGCCATAAGAGAAGGAGAGAGAGGCGGGGGGAGGAGAGAGGCAGAGAAAAAGCCGGGCGGCTTAATTTCTTTGAATAAAGTAAGATGTGATACATTTGCCCGCTGCGCTGCGGCCACAACATAACATTAACCTTACAGGAATTGTTGCATTTCTCACATTGGCCGCAGCGCAGCGGCCAGTTCGCACATTGGCCGGCCAGAACCCGAAGTGGCCGGCCACTTCTAGTTCTGGCCAAACTTCGGGTTCTGGCCGTAACATATATAAAATCTGTCTGCTGTGATCGTAGCAAAAATTGCACTAGACAAATGGCCAGGGTTGTCTTCGCGGATCTATTCTTTAAATATTTTTGTACCTACAGGGCAGGTCCAGTTGGATCTATGGTGCAGGGTGATGCCAATTTTAAATATATTAACCACTTCACCACTGAGGGGTTTTACCCCTTGAACACCAGAGCAATTTTCACCTTTCAGCGCTCCAGCCATTCATTCGTCTATAACTTTATTATTACTTATCGCAATGAAATGAACTATATCTTGTTTTTTTCGCCACCAACTAGGCTTTCTTTAGGTGGGACATTATGCCAAGAATTATTTTATTCTTAATGTGTTTTAATGGGAAAATAGGAAAAATGTGGGAAAAAATATTATTTTTCAGTTTTCGGAAATTATAGTTTTTAAATAATGCATGCTACTGTAATTAAAACCCATGAAATGTATTTGCCCATTTGTTTAGTTATAAAACCGTTTAAATTATGTCCCTATCGCAATGTTTGGCGCCAATATTTTATTTGGAAATAAAGGTGCATTTTTTTCAGTTTTGCGTCCATCCCTAATTACAAGCCCGTAGTTTATAAAGTAACAGTGTTATACCCTCTTGACATAAATATTTAAAAAGTTCAGTCCCTAAGGTATCTATTTTGTTTATTTTTTTATTGTATTTATTTTTTTTTTTTTAAATAACAAAAAAAAAAATTGGGGAGTGTGGGAGGTAATGAGTTAATTTATTGTGTAATACAATGTATTTGTATGTGTAAAATACTTTAGGGTGTAGTTTACTATTTGGCCACAAGATGCCCACAGTGAGTCTGTTTACATGCGACCTGTAAGCGTCCGGAAGGACGCTTACAGGAAGCAGTAGGCGGCTGGGAGAATCTCAATGATCGCACTGTTTCTAATAGAAGCAGCGGATCATTGCGGGGGCTTAGATCAACGAACGGGAATGGATTTTCCCGTTCATTGATCTCCGGGCGAGCGGGCGGCGGCGTGCACGAGCGGCGGGTGCGCGCGCACGAGCGGTGGAAGCGCGGACAGCGGCGGTAGCGCGGAAGGTACGGATTTCTCCGTCCCTGGGGGTTAAAGGATGGAAAAAGGGACGGAGAAACTCGTACCGCCGGGGGTAAAGTGGTTAATGACTTTCAAGTTGCTTTTACATTGCATAGAGCTCAGGCTTCAATAACTAAGTGAAAGTATACTGTCTATGGAAGCCACAGTCCTGTTTCAATTTAAACTCTGAATAAACAAAAAACAAAAAAAAAGCACAAAAATTAGTTTCCACTTAAAATGCATAGATCTATGTTAAATATACAACTGTGTGGGAAAAAAATAGGACAGCCTATGAAAGCCCGTGTTTTTGTTTGTTTTTGTACTGGAAGACTTAAAAAATATAACTAAACAGTTAAAACTGCAAAAAGAAAAATCTGTAAAATGCAATTCAACAAAAATGGAATTTCTGATGGGCAATAAAAGTTTGGACACCTCATTTATCCCCACTTTAAATAGCTTATAATAAAGACAGTTGAATCACATCATGTGGAGTAAGGCCTGGCGGATCTCCCGCCTTCTTTTCAGCCCCTATGTCCCAATTTGCACTGCAGACTTAATCTTATGTGGTGGGTCTTCACTCAGCCTTGTGAGATTTTATGCATCATCCCAGCACTTGATTACACCCAGGTCTTAAAGTATACCAGAACTGAACGAGTTATTAAAAACTTGTGGAGCAGGTATGAATTGCATGCAGTCCTCATGTCCACCACTCCCTCCAACATAGACTGGGCTGCGGCAGTGATTTAGGGAAAAAGGAGGGGAACGGAGTAGAAGGGAGCAGTGGGCATGGGGACTGCATCCAATACTTGCCTGCTCCTTCCGTTTTTAATAACCCATTTAGCTCTGTTATCCTTTAAGTGTGCAAGGTATAGGGACAAAAAGCTTGAAGGCAGAAGTGCCATCAGAACCCCACTAGGCAAGATATGGGCAGGAGGAAATCTTGGAGGGAAGCGCAGTACAAATCCAGTAAAAAGAGAAGTCCAACAGGCCATGGTCATACATGGAAGGTCCGTGGTACATGGTATCCAAAAGGCTAGGCAAGAGCAGGTCAAAGTACACAATTAAAGGAAAAGAACCTTATACAAACTGTGAAGCATGGAAGTGGATATGCCATGGTTGTGGATGATTTGCTGCAGCAGGACCTGGCCCGCTCACTATCATAGAATCCACCATGAATTCTAACGTGTATCAAAGGGTGCTTGAGGAACATTTGAAACATCTGTAATAAAATTTAAGCGAACAATTTATACAACTGTACGTACTCAACCTCGTAGTAAAGCCTGCAAACTGCGAACAGGAATGACGGCACAGCTAAATCCACCACAAGTAACAATAATCAAGTCAGTGCCATCACTCAACAGGATTCAAAAATGTAACAAACTTTATTAGTAGAAAAAACACACTTCGGGTTGATGCCATAAAACCATTTAAAAACACTGGAGCGCTCCGCGCCCAGACATGCCGCAACTCACTCTCACAACACCACCCATACAGGAGTACCGGTACCAGATAGACTGGCTATCTACCCTGCAAGGGAAGGGGAACAGAGATATGGTGCAAGGCAGTCCGGAGAGTGTCAAACTACTGGCCAGGATACAAACAATATGGCTTCCGAGGTAACAGCAAAGTGTTAGTGGGACTCTTCACCCGCATTGCAGGACTCACCACTCTTCTCGCTATGTCGTCCTCTAATGGTTGCTATGCCGCACAAGGAGACCTTAACTTTTTCGCCGGACCTCAATCCTGATATGGAGAGGTCTCCGGCCGCATGAATCCGGCGACAAACAGTCCAGATGCCAGATGATGTGAGCCGGCTCAGTGGCACTTCGGGGAGCTCCAGAACTTAGTGCAGGTTAAGACCCCGCCCACCTACGCGTTGCGCCCGCCCCCTACGGGCTTCAACTGGGTGTACTAAATAATAATAATAATAAAATTTAAGCTGGAACTGGACAATGCAACATGACAGTGACCCAAAACATATCAGTAAATCCACCAAGGACTAGCTGAAAACTAAGAAATGGAGAGTGCTTAGTAGTGGATTCAGAGCCCAGAACTCAATGAGATGCTGTGGGGTAACTAAACACATCTCTCAACATTTCAAACATCTCACATCCAAAATAACTCTGCATTGAGCAGTGGGACAATCTTTTCTTAGACCAGTATTTCTCAAACCTGTCCTCGTGACTCCCCAACAGTGCATGTTTTGCAGTCAACCTTACCTATGCACAGGTGGGGTAATTAGTGCCTCAGCTAGGTGAATTCCATGTAGATGAGACACTAATTACCCCACCTGTGCATAGGTGAGGATGCAAGCAAAACATGCATTGCTGTAGAGTCACAATGACAGGTTTGTAAAACACTGCCTTAGACCAATGTCAGAGATAGGTAGATGGCTACAAGAAGCGTTTTATTGTAGTTATTTCTGCCACTAGCTTTTAGGGGTTAGGGTGTCCTAATGCTTTCCTTAGTTCAAATATGTGTCGGGTATACCGCTAAGGAGGTTAAAGGAAGGGGAAGGAAGTTAGGGCTCTGATCACAGGTGGTCAGTACCTCCCTAGCTGGCAGTGAGAGCAAACATTGTTTGTTCTGCTGTCTTAATTTGCGTGGTATTTTACTTAAGGATGGCAAAGCAGGACCTCATGGTGCTAGCGCACCATTTGCAGGACACTGCGGGGGGATGGGTGGCTGGCTGCAATCCTTATTTGCAGCCGCCTCCCAACAGAATGGAGGAGGAGAGGCGGTGGTTATCCGCCCAAAGCGTGCCAGGAGGGCAACGGACCAGCTTTCCCTGACACTGCTGCCTGCCAAACAGCGGCAAAGGCATAAGCCTCAGGCAACCAGTGGCGGATCTGGAGTGGGGCCCAGCAGCGGAGGTCGCGGCGGACAGGCGACGTCCTCGTCCAATGCGATGAGTTGGGTGGGGAAAAAGAAAAGGCGGGGAGCAGCAGGAGAAGGGCCAAAGGCGGTGGAGCAAGTGTCGGGCAGGACGGCAGGGAGAGTGATGGGGCATTGGAGGGCGGCCGCAGGCAAGATGGCGGCCATGTGGCCACAAGAGTAGCTGGTGCAGCGCGGCAGGTTCAGCTGATTTCAGTGTCAGTGCAGTGGCTACATCCGCACAACGGAGACTTGAGAGCGATCAGGGGAAGTTGGGTAGAGCAGGAGGTTCTTTCTTGACAGGGCAGCAGCAGGTGTGGGAATTGCATCAGCTGGGATGTCAGGGGTTCAGGATACTAAAATGGTTGGGTTGAGACAAGCAGTGGGGTTCAAGACGTGAACTTCACTGGGAGCCTGGTGATTATTCCGTGGGCGGCTGGGGCATATCAGAGGCTCCACTCAGGGGGTATAGTTGGTCATGCGGATGGTGTCCCGGGAGTGGCCTTGGGTGGGCACATTCGTGCTTACACAGGGGCTGGTAGGTATTTTCCTACAGCCTGTTGGGGCTCTGAGGTCGGATGGTGCGGCAATCATCCCTGGCTTTTCTGGGGTTCTGGTTTCTTTTTTCTATGCGATTGCAATTAAGCGATTCGCTTTTTTAATGTTGCGATTGCGATTTTTACTTTTTGATGCTGCGTTTGTGATTTCTGAAGGCTGGTATTTGATAGGTTGTATGATGTAATTACATATGAAATTACTTGTTCTAATTGTTACATACTGTAGTTACATAGTTATTTGGGTTAAAAAAAGACATACGTCCATCGAGTTCAATTGGATAAAAATAGTATGCATGATCCTATTGGTTAAATATATGTGTTGTGAAGCAAAACCATTGGTTGTGTCACATTTTAAGCCTTCCCTTTTTCCCTATATAAAGAGAAAGAACAGTGATGTTCTTGTGGATTTTTTGTAAGGAGATTGATTGCAGAGGTGTCTGGTGAGATTGCAAATGATTGCAGAATTTATATTCATGCTTCTGATGGCACTTGTGCTGAGGAAAAGAGAACGGCAAAGAAGATATTGGGTTCATCCTCTTTTTAAGGTCCAGCAGCAGAAAGGCCAATTCTGGATGTTGTACAGAGATCTTCGGCAGCATCCAGATAAGTTTTTCGGTTATGCCAGAATGAGTATTGAAAGGTAAGACATTCTGTTTATACCTTATAAAATATTTCTGACTTTTTACCTTGTGTAATATATACTGCTAATTTTTAGCATAGGTATATTTGCCTTACATGTTTCCCTATGGGTTATACAGTATGTGTAGTTTGTCAAAAGTGACAGCACAACATATTTTGTGAGAATCATATGAGGCAGTAATGTCCCCCAAACTGTCATTTCTGTCTGATATGTCCGACATATTTAATTTTACCTGTGTACAGTGGCGGCGCCACACTGGGGCTTACCCAGGCTTCAGCCCCAGCTGGTGGCTCATTAGCCCCCCTTAAAGCCCCCCCGCCGGCCGCCGCAAGTTCCGAGAACTTCCGACCTTACTGGCTGCACACAAGGAAGGTGCCGAGCCTGGGAGGAGGGCCTGGGCTTGCGCTAGCTGTGTCACTCACCCACCCACCAGAAATCAGTCACCGCCCCCCAGCCCGGGTGCTGGCTCAGCCACGCAGAGCGGCCCGCCCTGCAGGGTACGTTGCGTGTTGCAATATAAATGTGTGTCACGTGACGACGTCTGGCGTCACGTGACACGTGCAGCGCACTCTCCTCGCTTGCCCGCGCAGCTAGTTGCCGCCATCCGCCGACAGGAGACAGCCAGTCTCCACTCTCCAGCCAGCACTAAGTCACACCCAGTGACCCAGGCACCCGCGATGGCCAGCACTGCGCACAGCCAGGACTGGAGGCTGGAGCCGAGCCACTGCCAGTAGCCAGCCCAGAGCTCAGCACAGCAGCCAGCAGGACTCGGAACTCCGACAAGGCAGCTCAAGGTGGGTCATGGGTGGGTGTCCCGTCCTGTCCACTCCAGCCAGCCAACTGCCAAATTTTTTTTTGCACCAGGCAGCCACCCAGGCCTGAGCTGCCCTCCTGAGTCTAAGCTGAGCCCAGCACGGCACCACCCCCATCCACCACACCTGACTCTGAGCACCCATTTGGGGGGCCCCAGCCCACCCACCACCAGCCAGACCTGAGGCCTTCCCACCACCAGCCAGCCCTGAGCTGCCCTGGGGCCCCCAGCCCACCACCATCACCTGCCAGCCAGGCCTGAGCTGCCCTGAGGTGCCCCAGCCACCACCACCAGCCAGCCCTGAGCTGCCCTGGGGCCCCCAGCCCACCACCACCACCTGCCAGGCCTGAGGTGCCCCAGCCCACCACCACCAGCTAGCCCTGAGCTGCCCTGGGGCCCCCAGCGCACCAGCCAGGTCTGAGCTGCCCAGAGGTGCCCCAGCCCACCACCACCAGCCAGGCCTGAGCTGCCCTGGGGCCCCCAGCCCACCACCACCAACTGCCAGGCCTGAGGTGCCCCAGCCCACCACCACCAGCCAGCCCTGAGCTGCCCTGGGGCCCCCAGCCCACCACCACCACCTGCCAGGCCTAAGGTGCCCCAGCCCACCACCACCAGCCAGGTCTGAGCTGCCCAGAGGTGCCCCAGCCCACCACCACCAGCCAGGCCTGAGCTGCCCTGGGGCCCCCAGCCCACCACCACCAACTGCCAGGCCTGAGGTGCCCCAGCCCACCACCACCAGCCAGCCCTGAGCTGCCCTGGGGCCCCCAGCCCACCACCACCACCTGCCAGGCCTAAGGTGCCCCAGCCCACCACCACCAGCCAGGCCTGAGCTGCCCTGGGGCCCCCAGCCCACCAGCCATGTCTGAGCTGCCCAGAGGTGCCCCAGCTCACCACCACCTGCCAGGCCTGAGCTTCCCCAGCCCACCACCACCAGCCAGGCCTGAGCCTGAGGTCTCCAGCCCAACACCAGCCAGGCTTGAGCGGCCCTTGGGCCCCCAGCCTACCACCACCAGCCTGACTACATACTGGGGACATCTATACACCTGGCTACCTATACTGGGGACACTGGCTGTCTGTCATTATGTGCATTAACTGGTGAAACGCTGTCTGTCATTATGTGCATTTACTGGTGAAAGGCTGTCTGTCATTACAAGCATTTTACTGGTGAAAAGCTGTCTCTTAAGTGCATTTACTGGTGAAAGGCTGTCTCTTATGTGCATTTACGGGTGAAATGCTGTCTGTCATTATGTGCATTTACTGGTGAAAGGCTGTCTCTTATTTACTGGGGGAACGCTGTCTGTCATTATGTGCATTTACTGGGGGAACGCTGCCTGTCATTATGTGCATTTACTGGTGAAAGGCTGTCTGTCATTACAAGCATTTTACTGGTGAAAAGCTGTCTCTTATGTGCATTTACTGGTGAAAGGCTGTCTGTCATTACCTGCATTTACTGGTGAAAATCTGTCTGTCATTATGTGCGTTTACTGGTGAAAGGCTGTCTCTCATTATGTGCATTTACTGGTGAAGGGCTGTCTCTCATTACATGCAATTACTGGGGAAACGCTGTCTGTCATTATGTGGTCTGTCATTATGTGCATTTACTTCATTTTTTTTTTTTATGTAACATTACATTAGCTGGTGCAACTACATTAGTTAGCCCCTCCCACACAATGTTATGACCACGCCCATTTTTTTGCTGCGGCGCGCTGCGCGCGCCGCCAATTCCCCTCTATGAGCCCCGCCTGCCAACCCTTGTGCCCCCTTTGAGCCCCCCAAAAAATCTGAAGCTGGAGCCGCCACTGCCTGTGTACTTATACAACCATTTTAATATACATATAATAATTCAATAAAGAGTTTTTTTTCGAACTTTTTATTGTAAACTTAACTTTGTCCCATAATGAAAAAAATGTTTATTGTAAATAGTACAAAAAGAAAGCACCAAGTATGAAAATAACATAGTGCAAGGTACATCTTCTTATACTTATAGACAGTACAAATTTACAAACATTAAAGTGCCAACAATAACGTTCCAAAGTTTTTTTTTTAAACTATATTTATTATACTTAGTACTCTTTTTAATTACACTTTTGCAGTGTAAGAAAAGTGCTATTTTTACTGTAGAAGTCACAGTGCTAATTCTTAAAGTGCTAAAAAAAAAATCAACTAAAAACTTTAAAAACCAAACATTTTGCATTCACTACAATATAATTTTTGTTACAGCTTTGATCGACTTCTAGCTTTGCTGGAGGACGATTTAAAGAAGAAAGACACAAGATTGCGCAAGAGTGTGGCTCCAACTGAACGTCTGTTGATAATGTTGTAGTATTATAATTACAATATTAATTTTTTTCTTATTTTAAACATATTGGATGTGCATTGTTAACATGTCTGTGGGTTTTGGCTGCCATGGTGAAGTGGATCACTTTCCCAGTGCCAACATGTGAAACAGAAGTGTACTGCACAGGAAAACAGTGTGCATGGACAGCAGAAACACGCTCTATTCTGCATATTCTGCATTGTTTACACGTGTATTACAGTCAGGGCCGACCCGCTCATGAGGCGGGGTGAAACTTTTGCCTCAGGCGGCACTTCTAGGGGGGCGGCAACCGCCCGTCCGTGGGTGCGGGGGGGGGCGGCCGCCGAGCTGGAGGGGTAGCGGGCAGGACCCCCCCTCCCTCGCCTGGGTCCCCCAATCTGCGCTCCACCTCCAGCTTTAAATGGTTACATAGCAGCCGATCGTAAGAGGGACGGGCGGGGATCACTCACCTCTTCCGGTTCCAGCCTGCGCTCCACTGATGTCACTTCCTGCAACGCCGGCCACTGTAAGTGGATGGCGTTGCAGGAAGTGACGTCAGTGGAGTGCACGCTGGAACCGGAAGAGGTGAGTGATCCCCGCCCATCCCTCTTACTATTGGCTGCTATCATGCTATGTAACCATTTAAAGCTGGAGGTGGAGAGCAGATCGGGGGACCCAGATGAGGGATGGGGGGTCCGACCCCCCTCCTCACCACTAGGCCAAATACCCCACGTTCTGCCCGCTACCCCTCCAGCTCGGAGGTCGGCCCCCCGCACCCACAGCTGGGGGGGGGGGGGGGCGGCAATTTTTTCTAAGTTTGCCTCAGGCGGCAAAAGGTCTAGGGCCGGCCCTGATTACAGTAAAGTTTCAGCATGCTAACACCTGGATACTGTGCACAATGCATAACCAAGACCTTTACAAATCTGTCTGCCACAAAAAAACATCACAGTGTTTGAAACTACATTGTAGTAATGTTAAGTTTTTGAACAACATGTTCATGAACAATCTCTAATGATATTTAAGATTCAAAGTGTAAGGTAACAATACAGAAATGGAGTAGAAATCTATGCTGTACCAAATTATTTAGTATTTTCAGACAACATGTCAACGAAAGACAGATTTCCTGTTTCTTGTTTTTGGTCATTTAGATTTGTGCTCCCAACAATAGGTTGCAAAATTGTTTCTTCTGGTGCTATGCACTCCACTGCGCGCTCATTCATATAATACAACCTGCATGAAAACAACTTTACATAGCGTAATACTGTAAGGCCAACAGGTATATCAAGACTCCGCAGTGCGGGTGATGAAAAAGGTGCTCACACGTGATTCCCACTGCCCTAGAAGTTAAAAGGCTCACCAGATCGACTCCACCGTATCACAGGTGGCAATCTCGCATCAGAATATGTGTGTCACTCAGGACATCAGTGAACACATCCAGTTGCAGTAAAAAACAGCCGTGATGGTGAAAGTGAGTACTCTCCCTGTAGCATTGTATGAAGATAAGGTGGTTTTCCTGCGTTCCTGCGTTATCTTCATACAATGCTACAGGGAGAGTACTCACTTTCACCATCACGGCTGTTTTTTACTGCAACTGGATGTGTTCACTGATGTCCTGAGTGACACACATATTCTGATGCGAGATTGCCACCTGTGATACGGTGGAGTCGATCTGGTGAGCCTTTTAACTTCTAGGGCAGTGGGAATCACGTGTGAGCACCTTTTTCATCACCCGCACTGCGGAGTCTTGATATACCTGTTGGCCTTACAGTATTACGCTATGTAAAGTTGTTTTCATGCAGGTTGTGTTATATGAATGAGCGCGCAGTGGAGTGCATAGCACCAGAAGAAACAATATTCCCAACAGGAAGAACCACAGCGCACTTATTGGACTGGCTATGATTAGTTGATTTCTGTGTGGAATTGGTTATATATACCTTTTTAGTGGAGATAGCTTGTTAACAAGTGGGCAGCGCAGCATTTTTAAAAAGTAATAGGTTGCAAAATGTTGAACGATGTTAGGTTTGTACTTTCAGAATTTGATCGGCTTGTAGTGGGTTGAGTACTGTTAGCAAGTGACAGAGCACTGACCACTGATCTAGAGGGCATGAACTTACATCTTCCATGACCTATGTTTGGGTCAAATGGAGAATGGTAGGGAACATTACTGTCATGAATTTGATCAGTGCTAAACTCAAAGTATGGATTATGTATTTGTTGTTGTCCTGTTTGCATTTGGTTTTGTGATGGTGACATGACATGTTGAGAATATGCACCAAATCTGTCACTTGAAGTATCTGTGTGAATGAATTTCTCTATTACCTCAATAATAGCTTTTCTGCAAGATAAATGTAGACCTCCAAATATGGCTCTAAACTAATCAAAAATTGCAAATTGGCACTTTGTTTACCCCTTTCTTCCATTTACGATTTCTACAAAATTTTGAACTGAATTTAGCATTTACTTTTCATAATCTTTTTTTGGTTGGAAGTTGTTACTTTTTTGTTTGATGTTGTTACATTAGGCTTTGGTCGTACTGATTCTTGTTGTGAACGTGCTTTTATGCTCACAGATGATCCAGAGGATTGTATGTCAATAATTTCTGCACTGTCTTTTTCACAAACTTCCAACGGTGTGTCTTCTGTATTAAAACATCGTGAACTATCCTCCTCTTCTAACAAACTATCTTCCATGCTGTAAAAAGAACAGAATCATTTTTAAAACCTTGTTTACAAACATAATTAGTAGAAAAAGTATGCTGGAATACAAAGGGCTGTGGAGACGGACTCAGGGAGTCATAGGAAATTTGGATATCTGGAGTTGGAGGTTTCATAAACTGAGGAGTCATAGGAAATTTAGGTATCTGGAGTTGGAGGTTTCAAAAACGGAGGCGTCACAGTCGGATTATTTTTGTATTGACTCCAAAGCCCTGGGAGTACCCAATCATGAACTTTACACATCTAAACATTAGGTGCGCCTATCCTTCAGTGGCTCCCCCATCCACAGAACACAAAAAAAAGGGTGACACTCAAATGTGGTCCAAAAACTTGAGGTTATGTTATAACTTTGCATATTACAACATGTTCAGGGGTTTTCCTCATCCCACATGATTATTTTTTGTTAATTAAAATAATATAATCTCAAGTATATGAACACTATTTGATTGCTTCCTTTGATTTTGTCTTTTGTTTCATAAGAAATATAAGAATAAAACACAATGTAAACAGAAACTTACAGTCCGCTTTCACTAGCTGATTTTATGAATTGCAACGCTGTAGCGAATTTGTATTCACTTGTCTTCGAAGCGCCAGACCCATTTTTGGATTCCTCTTTTTGTTTTTCTAGTTCACATTTATATTTGTCCCTGACAGACTTCCATCTTCTTCTCAGATCTGAAATTGTAATAAAGAAATTTGATTAGTAAAAGTCAAATATTATGCGCTAATATTTATATATATGTTTTTTTTATTTCTAGATTCCTGGGCACTGGACAAAGTTTCACTTCAATGCACTAGGAGTTTCACATGGGGGTCACAACAATTTACAGAATTGTTCGCACAACATGCAAAATCATCTGGAACAATCTCTCTAAAGATTTCATGCCTTTCCCAGATAAGAATAAATGGGAGGAAGTGTCACAAAAGTTCTGGAAAAAGCATCTGGTTCCCATCTGTGTCGGTGCAATCGATGGTAAACACATTCGCATTGTTATGACAGCACATAGTGGAAGCAATGACTTCAATTATAAACAATACTTTTCTATCGTGCTCATGGCTGTTGTGGATGCAGACAGTAAATTTATTTATATAGATGTGGGGGCCTACAGTGGAAATAGCGATTCTTGCATATTTCAAAACAGTCGTTCTTGGGGCAAAAACTCTAAAAAAAAAGCTTTGGTGGCAATCTTCAACTTCCTGATGACAAACCCTGGCCTGATACTCCTGAACCAGCATATCCACACACTTTTGTTGGAGATGAGGCATTTGGATTGACCAAAAATTTAATGAGGCATTATCCACAGAAGACCCTGAACTATAAGTAGAGAATTTGGGGCAGGGCATTTGGCAGCACTGGGGCAGGCCATGTGGTAGCACTGGGGCAGGCCATGTGGCTGGTGGCAAGGCATGTAGTAGCACTGGGGCAGGCCATTTGGCTGGTGGCAGGCCATGTGGCAGCACTGGGGCAGGGCATGTGGCTGGTGGCAGGCCATGTGGCAGCATTTAAAAATCTCTAGCGATTTGCGCTTCAGCATAGCAATTGCCGCAAGTGGAAAAGGGCCCTCAGTGATGTGTCACTGCTGGCTTGCGTTGGTGGCTTGGCCTTAAAGCCGTATGGCACTACCTTCCCTGTGATAACAAGATGCCAAACAAAAATATTTTCTCATACATGCAATGTCATATATCCACCCACAACTTCTTTCAATTGATGGACACCATCTACCTACAAAAGAGAGGAACGACAATGGGGCGGGGTTTGTGCCCAGTTATGCCAACTTAACTATGGGCCTCCTGGAAGAATTATACCTTGGATCAACAAACCCTTTAAAAAATCATGGTATTCTACAAGAGGTATATAGATTACCTCGTTTTGATTTGGGACGGTGATCTGCCCTCCATCCAGGCGTTCAAAGACCACCTCAACGATAATAACTGGGGAATTTCATTTACACTAAATCAGAGCGAGGAATACATTGAATATCTAGATTTCATATTATACCACAAAAAACAGATGATTAAGTCTAAAAACCATTTTAAATCCGTAGACTCCAAATTATTAAATTGATTACAAGAGCAACCATTACAAACCATGGAAAACAAACATTCCATACGGCCAATTCCTGAGAATGCGTAAAAATTGTACAGACATAAAAGCTTTTGACGAACAATCAAAAATCCTGATGGGTAAATTCAAAACTAAATACTTCCCTAACGGATTAATCAAGGAAGCAAAAAAAAAAAAAAAAGAGCATGAGAAACTGACAGGGAAAAAATCCTGGAGAAAAAACCCAAAAAAGAACCATAATATGAAACCGAAGTAAACTTTATCACTAGATTCTCCGATCAATTTAAATCAATCTTAAAAAAACACTGGTCACTTCTATTAAATGACCCCTACCTAAAACCAGATATAAGTGAGAAGCCAAGGTGCATCTTCCGTAGGGCAAGAACTCTCAAAAACCAGCTGGCTCCCAGCAGGATAAATAATCTTTTGGTGACACAAAAGGAAAAAAACGTACAGGCTGCCTTTATCAGGGGAGTATATCACAGTGCCACCAATCCAGATGCCTCTGCTGCAGGAGGATACAGGAGGGCGTCAAAGAGTTTCAATCCAACACCACAGGACAGATCATTCCAATCACCAGTCATTATGGACTGCTCTTCAGACTTTATCATATACTTAATCACATGTCCTTGTGGTCTCCAATATGTAGGCCGTACGACTCAACTTGGAACCCGCTGGGGTCAACACAGAAGAAACATACAAAAAGGTTACATGAAGCATGGTCTATCGAGACACTACAGAACCCACTATAACCAAAATACACAACTAACTAAAATTTACCCTATAGAACATATCCTAGAGAAAACCTTTGACCGACATGGAAGAATGAAAACCAGGGAAATGTTTTAGATATATCAACTGAACACCTCAATATGTTTGGAACATAATTTCCAATACACCCTCAACACATAAAAGCTGTCTTCTGGATATATAACGACCTCAATATTTTATCATAACCTCCTATATTCCTCTTACACATCTAGGGGCCTCCCTGGCCCTCCCCCTCCCTTTTCCTCTCCCTCCCCCCCCCCCCGACTCCACCAAACCCATCTATCCCCACTCCCCCCCCACCCCCCGACCCTCCTTGTCTCTTCCTTCTTGTCCCCACCTACCTCTACCTGTCCGTACCTTGCCTCCACCCCCTGCCTCAAGTGACTTCAGCTCCCATAACGCAGTCGCTACAGCACCTCAAGAACCGGGGAAACCCATAGTATCCCATAGAGGTATACTGCCTTATATTGCTATATATATGCTTCGGTTTCATTTACTACTTGTCCGTAACCACAAAAACAAATACTTAGACCATATCGATTTATGTATATCTATGGTTATATTCCCCAGGAACATGTATATAGTACACATACCTGATCCATGCCTGTATACTAATAACAGACCAAGGTGGGCCTTACCCAAGTCTTACTATTTAGTACCATAATATGACTCTTGAGGCTATATGTATCTACCTTTTGGTTATTAATGTGTGAAAAAGCATAAAATTGGGTAACCAGCAATGCCACGGTATATACTTTTAACCTATGAAAGAGAATTTCATTTACATTAAGTGTTTCATTGTTGTCTTGTATTGTTATATTTTACAACTACTACGCCTGTAACTTAATGCAATTAGTATTTTGTCATTAGTGGAGTGACGTGTACAGTTATATCTACTGCTTATATTGTTATTTGTTTAGATCTGCTATGTTTGCACATCTAATGTAAATATATCCTATCCTGTTATGTGGAGGTCTTTATCTTTTGAAGCAGTAGAGTGTTGTACCGTGTTAGCCATCAGTAAAAGCAAGGAGTTTTGAATCAGGATGATACCATTTAATGGCTAACTTAGAGATGAATAGTGAACTTTTGGCTTATTAAAAACCTTTGTCAGACTGGTTCCTGACAAAAACTGAAAAACAAAGCTTTTATACACTGACATACATAGGCGAAACATTCTTTAGCAAACATAAATGTAATTAGATGCCTTAACTGTTACTCAGGAGGCTTTCCCAGGCAGTGTCGGACTGGGAAGTGGAGAAACTGGAGAAATCCACTTGCTGGCCAAGCAGCAGTAACCATGTGTTGCTGCTCACAGTGAAGACTTGCTACAGGTTTCTGTTGGGAGTGATAACACAGGGTTACTGCTGCTTGACCAGCAGGTGGATTTCCTCAGTTTTTCCACCCCCCAGTTAGTGTTGGGCGAACACCTAGATGTTCGGGTTCGGGCCGAACAGGCCGAACATGGCCGCGATGTTCGGGTGTTCGAGCCGAACTCCGAACATAATGGAAGTCAATGGGGACCCGAACTTTTGTGCTTTGTAAAGCCTCCTTACATGCTACATACCCCAAATTTACAGGGTATGTGCACCTTGGGAGTGGGTACAAGAGGGAAATTTTTTTTAGCAAAAAGAGCTTATAGTTTTTGAGAAAATCGATTTTAAAGTTTCAAAGGGAAAACTGTCTTTTAAATGCGGGAAATGTCTGTTTTCTTTGCACAGGTAACATGCTTTTTGTCGGCATGCAGTCATAAATGTAATACATATAAGAGGTTCCAGGAAAAGGGACCGGTAACGCTAACCCAGCAGCAGCACACGTGATGGAACAGGAGGAGGGTGGAGCAGGAGGAGAAGGCCACGCTTTGAGACACAACAACCCAGGCCTTGCATGAGGACAAGAAGCGTGCGGATAGCAATTTGCGTTTTGTCGTCGTGCAGTCATAAATTTAATACAGATGAGAGGTTCAATAAACAGGGACCGGAAACGCTAACCCATCACAGATGTTCATTGTTCATGTTACTTGGTTGGGGTCCGGGAGTGTTGCGTAGTCGTTTCCAATCCAGGATTGATTCATTTTAATTTGAGTCAGACGGTCTGCATTTTCTGTGGAGAGGCGGATACGCCGATCTGTGACGATGCCTCCGGCAGCACTAAAACAGCGTTCCGACATAACGCTGGCTGCCGGGCAAGCCAGCACCTCTATTGCGTACATTGCTAGTTTGTGCCAGGTGTCTAGCTTCGATACCCAATAGTTGAAGGGTGCAGATGGATTGTTCAACACAGCTATGCCATCTGACATGTAGTCCTTGACCATCTTCTCCAGGCGATCGGTGTTGGAGGTGGATCTGCACGCTTGCTGTTCTGTGTGCTGCTGCATGGGTGTCAGAAAATTTTCCCACTCCAAGGACACTGCCGATACCATTCCCTTTTGGGCACTAGCTGCGGCTTGTGTTGTTTGCTGCCCTCCTGGTCGTCCTGGGTTTGCGGAAGTCAGTCTGTCGGCGTACAACTGGCTAGAGGAGGGGGAGGATGTCAATCTCCTCTTTAAAGTCTCCACAAGGGCCTGCTGGTATTCTTCCATTTTGACCTGTCCGACTCTTTCTTCAAGCAGTTTTGGAACATTGTGTTTGTACCGTGGATCCAGAAGGGTATAAACCCAGTAATTGGTGTTGTCCAGAATGCGCACAATGCCTGGGTCGTGTTCAATGCAGTCCTAGGCCGAAGAGGTCATAGCCTAGGGTCACAAAAACCTGTTTATTTGGGCTATTTCAATGGTAGTGATGGTGACGTACATAAATCTCAGCAATGGCCGTTAGCAACGCCTGAATTTCACGAAATGTCTCATGCAGGTAGAAGACATATTGTTAGACTTGGATTCCAAAGATGGGGTCCCTACATCTCTGCAAACCAGAGTTACAGGGGTCCAAAATTGGTAAAATCCCCCATAGACTTTCATTGCCTCCCTATTTCACTTTCCAAAATCTCACATCTTTTCAAAGGGCAATGGCTCAGCAGTACCAAATTTTCTAGCATTGTAGGGACCCTTAGGGGGAACATGACTGGTGAGTTTCGGGCCCCTAGGCCAAAGAGGTCATAGCCTAGGGTCACAAAAACCTGTTTATTTGGGCTATTTCAATGGTAGTGATGGTGACGTACATAAATCTCAGCTATGGCCGTTAGCAACGTCTGAATTTCACGAAATGTCTCATGCAGGTAGAAGACATATTGTTAGACTTGGATTCCAAAGATGGGGTCCCTACATCTCTGCAAACTAGAGTTACAGGGGTCCAAAATTGGTAAAATCCCCCATAGACTTTCATTGCCTCCCTATTTCACTTTCCAAAATCTCACATCTTTTCAAAGGGCAATGGCTCAGCAGTACCAAATTTTCTAGCATTGTAGGGACCCTTAGGGGGAACATGACTGGTGAGTTTCGGGCCCCTAGGCCAAAGAGGTCATAGCCTAGGATCACAAAAACCTGTTTATTTGGGCTATTTCAATGGTAGTGATGGTGACGTACATAAATCTCAGCTATGGCCGTTAGCAACGTCTGAATTTCACGAAATGTCTCATGCAGGTAGAAGACATATTGTTAGACTTGGATTCCAAAGATGGGGTCCCTACATCTCTGCAAACCAGAGTTACAGAGGTCCAAAATTGGTAAAATCCCCCATAGACTTTCATTGCCTCCCTATTTCACTTTCCAAAATCTCACATCTTTTCAAAGGGCAATGGCTCAGCAGTACCAAATTTTCTAGCATTGTAGGGACCCCATCTTTGGAATCCAAGTCTAACAATATGTCTTCTACCTGCATGAGACATTTCGTGAAATTCAGACGTTGCTAACGGCCATAGCTGAGATTTATGTACGTCACCATCACTACCATTGAAATAGCCCAAATAAACAGGTTTTTGTGACCCTAGGCTATGACCTCTTTGGCCTAGGGGCCCGAAACTCACCAGTCATGTTCCCCCTAAGGGTCCCTACAATGCTAGAAAATTTGGTACTGCTGAGCCATTGCCCTTTGAAAAGATGTGAGATTTTGGAAAGTGAAATAGGGAGGCAATGAAAGTCTATGGGGGATTTTACCAATTTTGGACCCCTGTAACTCTGGTTTGCAGAGATGTAGGGACCCCATCTTTGGAATCCAAGTCTAACAATATGTCTTCTACCTGCATGAGACATTTCGTGAAATTCAGACGTTGCTAACGGCCATAGCTGAGATTTATGTACGTCACCATCACTACCATTGAAATAGCCCAAATAAACAGGTTTTTGTGACCCTAGGCTATGACCTCTTTGGCCTAGGGGCCCGAAACTCACCAGTCATGTTCCCCCTAAGGGTCCCTACAATGCTAGAAAATTTGGTACTGCTGAGCCATTGCCCTTTGAAAAGATGTGAGATTTTGGAAAGTGAAATAGGGAGGCAATGAAAGTCTATGGGGGATTTTACCAATTTTGGACCCCTGTAACTCTGGTTTGCAGAGATGTAGGGACCCCATCTTTGGAATCCAAGTCTAACAATATGTCTTCTACCTGCATGAGACATTTCGTGAAATTCAGACGTTGCTAACGGCCATAGCTGAGATTTATGTACGTCACCATCACTGCCATTGAAATAGCCCAAATAAACAGGTTTTTGTGACCCTAGGCTATGACCTCTTTGGCCTAGGGGCCCGAAACTCACCAGTCATGTTCCCCCTAAGGGTCCCTACAATGCTAGAAAATTTGGTACTGCTGAGCCATTGCCCTTTGAAAAGATGTGAGATTTTGGAAAGTGAAATAGGGAGGCAATGAAAGTCTATGGGGGATTTTACCAATTTTGGACCCCTGTAACTCTGGTTTGCAGAGATGTAGGGACCCCATCTTTGGAATCCAAGTCTAACAATATGTCTTCTACCTGCATGAGACATTTCGTGAAATTCAGACGTTGCTAACGGCCATAGCTGAGATTTATGTACGTCACCATCACTACCATTGAAATAGCCCAAATAAACAGGTTTTTGTGACCCTAGGCTATGACCTCTTTGGCCTAGGGGCCCGAAACTCACCAGTCATGTTCCCCCTAAGGGTCCCTACAATGCTAGAAAATTTGGTACTGCTGAGCCATTGCCCTTTGAAAAGATGTGAGATTTTGGAAAGTGAAATAGGGAGGCAATGAAAGTCTATGGGGGATTTTACCAATTTTGGACCCCTGTAACTCTGGTTTGCAGAGATGTAGGGACCCCATCTTTGGAATCCAAGTCTAACAATATGTCTTCTACCTGCATGAGACATTTCGTGAAATTCAGACGTTGCTAACGGCCATAGCTGAGATTTATGTACGTCACCATCACTACCATTGAAATAGCCCAAATAAACAGGTTTTTGTGACCCTAGGCTATGACCTCTTTGGCCTAGGGGCCCGAAACTCACCAGTCATGTTCCCCCTAAGGGTCCCTACAATGCTAGAAAATTTGGTACTGCTGAGCCATTGCCCTTTGAAAAGATGTGAGATTTTGGAAAGTGAAATAGGGAGGCAATGAAAGTCTATGGGGGATTTTACCCATTTTGGACCCCTGTAACTCTGGTTTGCAGAGATGTAGGGACCCCATCTTTGGAATCCAAGTCTAACAATATGTCTTCTACCTGCATGAGACATTTCGTGAAATTCAGACGTTGCTAACGGCCATAGCTGAGATTTATGTACGTCACCATCACTGCCATTGAAATAGCCCAAATAAACAGGTTTTTGTGACCCTAGGCTATGACCTCTTTGGCCTAGGGGCCCGAAACTCACCAGTCATGTTCCCCCTAAGGGTCCCTACAATGCTAGAAAATTTGGTACTGCTGAGCCATTGCCCTTTGAAAAGATGTGAGATTTTGGAAAGTGAAATAGGGAGGCAATGAAAGTCTATGGGGGATTTTACCAATTTTGGACCCTTGTAACTCTGGTTTGCAGAGATGTAGGGACCCCATCTTTGGAATCCAAGTCTAACAATATGTCTTCTACCTGCATGAGACATTTCGTGAAATTCAGACGTTGCTAACGGCCATAGCTGAGATTTATGTACGTCACCATCACTACCATTGAAATAGCCCAAATAAACAGGTTTTTGTGACCCTAGGCTATGACCTCTTTGGCCTAGGGGCCCGAAACTCACCAGTCATGTTCCCCCTAAGGGTCCCTACAATGCTAGAAAATTTGGTACTGCTGAGCCATTGCCCTTTGAAAAGATGTGAGATTTTGGAAAGTGAAATAGGGAGGCAATGAAAGTCTATGGGGGATTTTACCAATTTTGGACCCCTGTAACTCTGGTTTGCAGAGATGTAGGGACCCCATCTTTGGAATCCAAGTCTAACAATATGTCTTCTACCTGCATGAGACATTTCGTGAAATTCAGACGTTGCTAACGGCCATGGCTGAGATTTATGTACGTCACCATCACTACCATTGAAATAGCCCAAATAAACAGGTTTTTGTGACCCTAGGCTATGACCTCTTCGGCCTAGGACTGCATTGAACGCGACCCAGGCATTGTGCGCATTCTGGACAACACCAATTACTGGGTTTATACCCTTCTGGATCCACGGTACAAACACAATGTTCCAAAACTGCTTGAAGAAAGAGTCGGACAGGTCAAAATGGAAGAATACCAGCAGGCCCTTGTGGAGACTTTAAAGAGGAGATTGACATCCTCCCCCTCCTCTAGCCAGTTGTACGCCGACAGACTGACTTCCGCAAACCCAGGACGACCAGGAGGGCAGCAAACAACATAAGCCGCAGCTAGTGCCCAAAAGGGAATGGTATCGGCAGTGTCCTTGGAGTGGGAAAATTTTCTGACACCCATGCAGCAGCACACAGAACAGCAAGCGTGCAGATCCACCTCCAACACCGATCGCCTGGAGAATATGGTCAAGGACTACATGTCAGATGGCATAGCTGTGTTGAACAATCCATCTGCACCCTTCAACTATTGGGTATCGAAGCTAGACACCTGGCACAAACTAGCAATGTACGCAATAGAGGTGCTGGCTTGCCCGGCAGCCAGCGTTATGTCGGAACGCTGTTTTAGTGCTGCCGGAGGCATCGTCACAGATCGGCGTATCCGCCTCTCCACAGAAAATGCAGACCGTCTGACTCAAATTAAAATGAATCAATCCTGGATTGGAAACGACTACGCAACACTCCCGGACCCCAACCAAGTAACATGAACAATGAACATCTGTGATGGGTTAGCGTTTCCGGTCCCTGTTTATTGAACCTCTAATCTGTATTAAATTTATGACTGCACGGCGACAAAACGCAAATTGCTATCCGCACGCTTCTTGTCCTCATGCAAGGCCTGGGTTGTTGTGTCTCAAAGCGTGGCCTTCTCCTCCTGCGCCACCCTCCTCCTGTTCCATCACGTGTGCTGCTGCTGGGTTAGCGTTACCGGTCCCTTTTCCTGGAACCTCTTATATGTATTACATTTATGACTGCATGCCGACAAAAAGCATGTTACCTGTGCAAAGAAAACAGACATTTCCCGCATTTAAAAGACAGTTTTCCCTTTGAAACTTTAAAATCGATTTTCTCAAAAACTATAAGCTCTTTTTGCTAAATTTTTTTTCCTCTTGTACCCACTCCCAAGGTGCACATACCCTGCTAATTTGGGGTATGTAGCATGTAAGGAGGCTTTACAAACCACAAAAGTTCGGGTCCCCATTGACTTCCATTATGTTCGGAGTTCGGCTCGAACACCCGAACATCGCGGCCATGTTCGGCCCGAACCCGAACATCTAGATGTTCGCCCAACACTAGATGTTCACCGTTCGGCCAATCACAGCGCTAGCCGAACGTTCGGGTAACGTTCGGCCATGCGCTCTTAGTTCGGCCATATGGTCGAACAGTTTGGCCGAACACCATCAGGTGTTCGGCCGAACCCGAACATCACCCGAACAGGGTGATGTTCTGCAGAACCCGAACAGTGGCGAACACTGTTCGCCCAACACTACCCCCAGTCCAACACTGTTCCCAGGCATCCCGGCTAAATTGATAAGATCAACAGTTTCCTCAACATAACATAAAGTAGACTCTGGTGCTGGGGAGACATCGTAGATTCCGAGTTCAAATTGTAACTGGGCTGGTTACATGCACCATTAATTCTAAGCTAAAGAGAATTGTGGCATTTAAAACCAGTACATGAAAGCAAATAAAATGAATAGTGACAGTAAACACCATCTTACACAGCATATGGCACAAAAAATGAATGAAAAGATAGAAAAATTAAAAGAATTGTAGCATTTCAAACCCATTGTACCAGCACAAGTAGTTAGAGTCCTTGTTTAAACCATCTTCTACAGTTTTGAATGTATAAACTTTGTGTCTCATGTTTTCCGATTTGAAGCCACCCATTAACCACCCTGGCGTTCTGATTAAATCGCCAGGGTGGCTGCGGGAGGGTTTTTTTTAAATAAAAAAAAAACTATTTCATGCAGCCAACTGAAAGTTGGCTGCATGAAAGCCCACTAGAGGGCGCTCCGGAGGCGATCTTCCGATCGCCTCCGGCGCCCAGAATAAACAAGGAAGGCCGCAATGAGCGGCCTTCCTTGTTTTGCTTATATCGTCGCCATAGCGACGAGCGGAGTGACGTCATCGACGTCAGCCGACGTCCTGACGTCAGCCGCCTCCGATCCAGCCCTTAGCGCTGGCCGGAACTTTTTGTTCCGGCTACGCTGGGCTCAGGCGGCTGGGGGGACCCTCTTTCGCCGCTGCTCGCGGCGGATCGCCGCAGAGCGGCGGCGATCAGGCAGCACACGCGGCTGGCAAAGTGCCGGCTGCGTGTGCTGCTTTTTATTTGATGTAAATCGGCCCAGCAGGGCCTGAGCGGCAGCCTCCGGCGGTGTTGGACGAGCTGAGCTCGTCCAGACCGCTCAGGTGGTTAATACAGTGACGCGAAAATCGTTTAAAGCGGAACTGTAGATTGGTTTTAAATACACTATTTCACTTACCTGGGGCCTCTTCAAGCCCCCAGCAGCCGTCCTGTCCCGCGCTGGTCATCCACAAGCCTCCGTTCTCCCGCCACCGCTCCGTTCTGTACCTCGACTCGTAAGTCGAGGCCAGCGCAGCCCTGCCAAGCGTATCTTTTCATGGCGTTCCCCTCTGCAATAGCGGGGAACGCGACAAAAGGATACACGTGGCCAGAGCCGCGCAGGCGCAGTGGCCTGGCGGCGAAACCGAAAGTAGCTGGCGGCTGGCGAACGGAGGCTTGTGGAGGAACGGCGCGGGACTGGACGGCTGCTGGGGGCTTGATGAAGCCCCAGGGAAGTGAAAGAGTGTATTTAAAACCTATCTACAGTTCTGCATTAAACTGTGTCCAGGTAAACAAGTGTGTTGGTTTTGGGAGATCAGTATATTTTATAATATCCTCTAATCTGCTGTTAATAGTGAACCTGTGGTGTGTCATGCGATCACGCAGAGGTTGTCTTGTGTCTCCCACATAACTCCTTTGGGACATTTTGCACACATGATCATGTATACCATATTAGATGAGTCGCAGGAAAAGGTCCCTTGTACTTTGTATTACTGTTGTGTACCTGGTATTAGTATCCTGTCTGTGGAATGGATGTGCTTACAGGTCCCACACCTTTTCCCTCGGCAGGAGAATGTTCCATTCTGTTCTCGCCTATTTAAAGGAGTCATCAGGGAAAATCTAATAAAATAAGTGCTACTTACTGGGGGCTTCCTCTAGCCCCAAGCTCCCAGCATGTCCCTCGCCGCAGTTCTCCCCACAGCTGTTCGCCGCAGCTTGCTCCCGGTCCCCGGCGATGATGTCAGGGCGACCTCCAGGTCGGCCTGTTCTGCGCCTGTGCGAGTGGCGCTGTCAATCACCACCACGTGGGCTGGAGCGGACTGCGCAGGCGCAGTAGTTCACGTGGTGGTGATTGACAACGCTGCTCGCGCAGGCGCAGTACAGGACGACCTGGAGGTCACCCTGACGTCATCGCCGGGGACCGAGAGCGAGCTGCAGCGAACGGCTGCAGGGGTAGCTGCGGCTAGGGACATGCTGGGAGCTTGGGGCTGAAGGAAGGCCCCGATAAGTAACACTTATTTTATTAGATTTTCCCTGATGACTCCTTTAACCTCCCTGGCGGTAAGCCCGAGCTGAGCTTGGGCTATGCCGCGCAGGACGATTTTTCCGGCTCTAGTGGGGCGATTCGCCCCATTCAAAGTGCTGTGCGCGCAGCCAGCACTTTGCTAGCCGCGCGCACAGCTTGATCGCCCGCACGCAGAGGCAAAAGAGGGCCCCCCCCCCGCCAGAGCCCTGCGCTGCCCGGACCAATGAGTTCCAGGCAGCGCTATGGGCTGGATCGGGTGCGCCTGACGTCAGGACGTCGGCTGACGTCCATGACGTCATCCCGATCGTTGCCATGGCGACAGGAGAAGCCAAACAGGGGAACGCGTTATATACGCGCTCCCCTGTTTGCTATTAGTGCCGGCGACGATCGCACTAGAGCAGGAGTGTCCAAACTTTTTTCGAAGAGGGCCAGCTTGGATGAAGTGAACATGCCGGAGGGCCGAACATTTTTCCGAACATTCTTTGAACAATTACAATTAAATGCAAATGAATTATTTTGCATAAAATAAATCATTTGCATTTAATTGTAATTGTGAGCATGCCATTTGCAATAAAATTTATGCCAAGTTAATTGCAAATGGCATGCTTTTCATTTCATAACATTAAAGATCAACAGACAGCTGAGTTTTCAAAATGTATTTGAAATAAATTAAAAAAAAACAACTTACCTGCACTAATGGGAAGGGTGAAACTGAGATCTGTGCTGCAGCAAACAGTCTTGGTCCGGTACAAAGGAAGTGATTTTGATGCGCAAAATGTCACGCAGATGAGAGTCACGTAGTCTTGTCCTCACACGATTCTTGTTGAAGTTCATGGCAGAGAATGTCTTCTCACACACATATGTTGAGCCAAACAAGCTCAGCATTTTCTTAGCATGTGTTCGAATCTCCTGAAACCTGCCCTTATCCAGTTGGCGGTAAAAGTTCACAAGAGAGAGTTGTTGGTAACGACTGCGTAACTCGCTGTCACATTGCAGCTCAATGAGCTCAAGCTGCAGCTGTTCTGGAGCATCATCTGGGTCAACAGAGAATGGAGAGGAGAAAAGGCTGATCTCCTTTTCAATAGCTGAAAAATCTTGAAAGCGCCGTTTAAACTCTTCAGCCAGAGATGCGATGTCTGCTGCATACCTGCTCATTTGCACACTGATATTGTCCTGTGAAAAACTGTTCATTATTTCCTGCAATGCTGGGAAATGTATGGTATTGGCCTGTGTTTGTGACAAATGCCTTTGGAAAAGTTGCAGCTTTGTTGCAAAGGACTTCAGGTGTGAATAAAGCTGGTTCACCGCTGCATCTTTTCCCTGAAGACTCGTGTTTAGTACATTCAGATGCTTTGTTATGTCAACTAGAAACCCCAAATCAGACAGCCAAATAGGATCAGATAGTTCTTGCATCGGTTGTCCCTTTGTTTCCAAGAATTCTTTTATTTCCTTTCTGAGAGAGTAAAAACGCTGCAGCGCAGACCCTCGACTGAGCCATCTTACATCGTTGTGATATAAAACATCTTCATATTCAGCATGGATGTCCATTAGAAACTGTTTGAACTGACGGTGGTACAGAGCTTTAGCGCGAATAAAATTAATAGTCTTTACAACCGGTTTCATAACATGATCATATTTGAGATATTTAGCACAGAGAACTTGTTGATGAATGATACAATGGAGTTTAATAGCTTTACCTCCTTCTTCAATAACCTTGTTACAGATTAGGGTTGATAAGCCACTTCGTTCACCAGCCATAGCAGGTGCCCCATCAGTAATAATCCCAGAAACTTTGTTCCAGGGCAGTTTCATGTCATCTATTGCAGAAGTAACAGCAACAAATAAATCTTTTCCTCTAGTTTGGTCCTTAAGGCTCTGGAGGTCAAGTAGCTCTTCAGTCACATTTATTTCATCGTCCACCCCTCTCAAAAAAATCAGCAACTGAGCTGTGTCAGATAGGTCTGTGCTTTCATCACAGGTTATTGAAAAGAAGTCAAAAACCTCTCCTTTGGACATCAACTGTCTCTTAATATCTGATGATATGTCTTCAATTCTGCGTGCTACAGTGTTACGAGCCAGGCATATGTTGGCAAACTCTTGTTTTTTCTCAGGACAGATATTTTCAACCATTTTCATAACGCACTCTTTAATAAAATCACCCTCAGTAAAAGACTTGCTATATTTAGCAATTAACAATGCCACATCATAGCTTGCCTTTGTGGCATTTTCATTTGACTCACGGGCTCTTGCGAAAAATCGCTGTTGTGACATTAAAACTGCTTCAAGTTGCTTTAACTTTTCGCTGCGGTCACGCCCTGTTAGTTTGTCATATGTGCTGCTATGCTGTGTGTGGTAGTGTCTTTTGATATTAAATTCTTTATAAACGGCCACAGTCTTTTGACATATCAGACAAACACAGTTATTCCTTATTTCTGTGAAAAAAAAATCCACTTTCCACCTTTCCTGGAAACGGCAACTCTCACTGTCGACTTTCCTTTTCTTATTTGCAGTAGCCATTTTTTAAATGGGGGAGGGTGAAGGATGCAGAAAATAATATGATATGTTATGATTTTTGCACTCACGTCTCCAGTACTTCTCCAGTACTCCTGACCCCCTCCTTTCTCCTTTCCTTTGACTCGATCTCACTGCTGGTGTAGTGCCAGGAAGCAGCCCTGCGCGCAACTCAAGCACGCAGGGGTCACATCTAACTGACCTCCTTTCCTTTGACTCGCTGGTGTAGTTGTGCCAGGAAGCAGCCCTCCGCGCGGAATGACAAGCGCACAACTCACGCGTATGGCGCTCGCTGAGCAGGCGCATGCGCAGTAGGCCCACTGTGTCGCAGGCGCCGGCATATGACATTACACGCCTCTGCCTGTGTCTTCCCCTCGCCTGTGCCCGCTGTGCTGTTTGAGAAGGGGGGGTGTATACCCTCGCCGCCGTCACGCCCACACTTGTCTGTGCCCGCCCCTCCACTCAGCCGTGCTGAGTGTGAAGGGGGTTTGACCCGCGCCATCACACCTCCACGCCCCACACAACCTGCTGATGGATGCGGCCCATGACGGTCCGCAGCCATGATGTGCGGCCACAATTGCGGCAAAAATAGCGGCGGACTTACTGGTCGATGCGGCGGGCGGGCCGCATCACCTAGAACAGTGATGGCTGTCAAAAGGGCCACATCTAACCGCCCGTGGGGCCGCGAATGGCCCGTGGGCCGGACTTTGGACATGCCTGCACTAGAGGGACACATGCGCCCTCTAGTGGTGTTTCATGTAGCTACCACTCTGGTAGCTTTACATGAAACAAATTAAAAAAAAAAAAAAAAAGTATTTTTGCCCATTTGGCAAAAACAAATTAACCGCCAGGGAGGTTAAGGCACTTCTCACTATCATCTGCTTAAAATTGGTTGGCTGTCGGACTGCTAGGAGGGGAGGTTCAAGGAATATCTTTTTCAGTATCTGATCCTTGTGTAGAACAGGATGAAGTTCTTTTACAATCTTTCTTAAGATTTCCAGGCCCACGCTAATAAAGATAATAAATAATAATAATAAAGCTAATAAAGTTGGTTTAATGTTGTATTGTCAAGGATACAGCCTTTTATATAGTCTTTCAATACCATAGTCAAAATATATGACCTATTGACCTTTTTTTATATCAGTCCCCTGCATTTAGAAGTTGCTTAAAGGGATCCAGAGCACCTCTCATGGGTATGCCTAGAGACTCTGACCAGTACTGTCCCGTTCTACACCAAATAGTTTTCATTCGATTTCAATTTAAAAATCGCAGCTGCTATTTTGGCTATGTTATAACTTCCGGGTCACCTCTGTCTTCTCTGTTAGAGAAGTGCATCACTGAATGAAGCAGGAAGAGGAAGTGACACACATGGTCATTGCAAGAGACTCCTCCAAAGGGGTAATAGCATGACTATGTTGGGAGTCGTTTGGCTTAAAGGCACACCCATGAGAGGTGTTCGGAGTCCCTTTAATAGCAGGAAAGAGTTTTATGGCTTTAATGTGGGCTACTCTATAGTTTGACTGGGTCCCGACTGAAGAGAAACTGTCACTTACATAGGTGAATGTTTAACTTTTTAGGCAGAAAAGGGAACACAGTCCAGTCATTTGTATGCTTGGCACTGTACATAAATGTTTATCTCATCACGTCAGCTCGGGTACACTTTAATTCAATGAAGTGAAATGAAATGATGCTAGCAAACTGGCTATGTTGTTAATCATAGAACTGGCTGGACAGATATGCAAAATTTGGTTGTTAACTATTTTTGTATTAGACATTAAGAGGCAATGCTCCACTTTGTTTATACTACTATTTCTAGTTATGTGAGAAATGCTATTACTGATATATATTTAGGTTGTTCTTGCAGTATTATAAATTGTATATGTATTTCAAGGAATCTGTGTGGTCTCATTTGCCTTCTCTCCAGATGGTCCAGGACAACCATCTGTGTCTATTTTATACTGTTTTATACATCGGAAAAAATATAATACATGTGTTACAAAAATGATTATGTGGTTGATTTGGAGCCCTAGCCATTTCGATTGGGTTGTATGTATACAGGAAGTAAAAATAAGATACGGAGACTGTGTTTGTGGTTGTTGGTTTTGAGATACGATAATGGGTTGGGCAAAATAGGATGAAGTGTTGGTATTAAGTTGTCATTTTGCAAAAGCATCAGCATTAAAAAATGCTGCACCCTCTTCGATAGTCAAGAGATTATGATTACTGAACAAATGGAAGATCTAACACACTGTAACCATAAGCGTGACAAGCAATTTGGTCGCACCTGGGCCCTGTGGTCAGAGTTTGAGAATTCAGCAGTGTATAAACAACTTATAGACTCTAGTCCCTGAAATTATAAATTGCGCACTTCCTCTGGCATTGGCGGAGCTACTGGTTTTCTGCATGCGCATATGGGCTCCCCTATATATTTATTCCATTTTATTTTGGCGTTGTCTCTGGACCTTTGTTTTGTCTTGTCATGTCTTACTTTTTTCCCTCTCTATTGCTCTTTCTTCTCTCTTCCTCTCCCTTCTCTTTCCCTTCATGGTTTCTCCTAGTCTTTTCTTCTCTGGAGTTTGCTGTCTGTGGTGCCTCTTGGTCTCACATTTCTTTTTGTATGGAGTAACTGATCACCTGATCCGCTTATTGGCAATTTGTTTTGGATGGTAATAGATCCCCTTGGGCCCTGGGACCGCCTCCCACTCAGTCACGCCATTGTCATGAGAATAGCGCTAGATTCAGCTTTAAGACACATAGGGGCAGCTACCGTATGTTATACTTTGAGTAACATTAAGTAGCATGTGTTATATTTACTTTGTGTACAATACAAGCGTAGTATGACGTTT
This sequence comes from Hyperolius riggenbachi, assembly GCF_040937935.1. Taxonomy (NCBI): domain Eukaryota; kingdom Metazoa; phylum Chordata; class Amphibia; order Anura; family Hyperoliidae; genus Hyperolius; species Hyperolius riggenbachi. The sequence goes on from NC_090646.1 coordinate 373,885,056, forward strand.
TGATATATATATATATATATATATATATATATATATATATATATATATATATATATATATATATATATATATGTATATATATATATGTGTATATATATATATATATATATATATATATACACACATATATATATATATATATATATATATATACATATATATATATACTGTATACACACACACACACACACACACGTGTGATTGCTGCTTTTACATTTTCCTTGTTCTTTGATTCAGTTGCGGCCCTGGTTAGCCGCTGAAGTTTGCCTAGTATTTCCTGTTTTTATATGGAAAATTGTATCGTTTATTGTTTGATGCGGTTTCTTCCTGGAAAATTGTATACTTTAAATAAAGAATCTTTAAAAAAAAATCTGCACAGTGGCATTGTATTACACACATGCATGTTTTTGATCAGGGTTGAGTAATTTAATTTATTTGGCAACAACAGCGGCAAACAGGTTGATATCTTCTTCTGGTTCTTTCAAGAGCACTATGTGAACAGTTTTATCTATATTTGTATCAACTTTGTGGTTTCACTTTTCAGTCCTCCAGGTGTATATATAAAATAACAGGTATAAACAAAAATCATGTTAGTAACATATGCAATAAATAGTAATATTGACACAGGAAAACATGGTTGGCAATAGCCAAAGACTTTGATCATTTAAGAAATTTCCCTAACTGGGGAAGAGAGTTGGATGGGAAACACATTAGAATAACAACCAGAGGTGTTCTATTTTACTTATAAAGGGTTTTACAGCATTGTGTTAATGGAGCTAGTAATTGCCCATTAAAAGTTTTTAATGGTTGAAATAGGTACCAATGGCAAAGTTTGTGATGATGGAGTAATTGAACTGCCTTTATGCATAAATTGGAGCTTCAACAGCTGAATTTGCCTAATAATTCTCAAACTAGAAATGGAATGAACTTTGTTTTTGTTGCTGACGAGACATATGCTTTGCATGAACATCTTAAAGCCATTTCCACAATGCACTTTGATTTTTGAGAGGAAAATATGTAATTATCGGCTATCAAGAGCACGCAGGATTTTGGGACATGTCATTGGTATTTTAGCTAACAGATTTAGAGTTTTACATGCTGCTATCATTCTAAAAATGGATAAGATTGACTTTGTTGTATATGTATGCTGAATGTTGCATAATTTTCTATGTCAGAGACATGAACTATATTAAAGCAGCACACAAAAGCAAAGCCACCCTCCGCCTCCTCTTCCTCCTTCAGGTGCAGAATCTTCAGCCGCTTTCTCCCTTGCACCTTCACAGCCACCCTCCTCCACTCCGCCTCTCACCTTGAGCGGTTCCTGCTTCTCTGCCCACAGCAGCCATGTGTCCGTGAAGGATACTTTTGAGCGGAAGAAGCCAATGTCTGCCAGTCACCCCCTTGCCCGGCATCTGACAGCTGGCTTGGCAGAACTGTTAGCTCGCCAGCTGTTACCATACCAGCTGGTGTACTCTGAGGCCTTCCGAAAATTTGTGGTGATTGGGACACTGCAGTAGAAGATACCAGGCCGCAATTATTTCTCTAAAAAGGCGATACCCAAACTGTACCGTGATGTTGAAAGGCAAGTGGTGTCATCTCTGGCACACAGCATTGGGTCAAGGGCCCATCTGACCACGGATGCCTGTTCTGCAAAGCACGGTCAGGGCAGGTACATTACTTATACAGCACATTGGGTCAACCTGGTGACCGCTGGCAAGCAGGGAGTACGTGGCTGTGCAGCAGACCTAGTTGTGACACCTCCACGGCTTGCAGGCAGGCCTGCTGCCACCTTCTCTCTTTCTCCTCCTTCTATATCCTCTTCGCTGTCATCCTCCTCCTCTTCCTTGGCTGAGTGGCAGTGCTACTCTACTGGTGCTGCAATCTCCTCTCCATCTACACACCCCAAGCTCCTCAGGGCCTATGCTGCATGCCAGGTATGACGGTATCATGCCATCTTGGACATGTCTTGCCTCAAAGCCAGGAGTCACACCGGAGCAGCTCTCCTGGCTGCTCTGAACAAACAGCTGGATCAGTGGCTGACCCAGCACCAACTGGAGATCATCAACATGGTGTGTGACAACTAGTGTTGGGCGAACACCTGGATGTTCGGGTTCGGGCCGAACAGGCCGAACATGGGCCAGATGTTCGGCATGTTCGGCCCGAACGCCGAACTCAATGGGAGTCAATGGGACCCCCGAACATGCCCATTTTGGGGGCCCTATGGGGTCGCAGGCATAAGGGGGGAGCATGCCCCGGTCGCGGGGGGGGTCGGAAATTCCCCCCACCCCCTCCGCTAGCGCTCCCCCCTCTGCCCGCTTCTCCATACAAAAAGTTTGAAACAAGTTCAATAGTACCTGGGCTGGTGGCACTGGCTGGCAGTGGAGTGAGGAGGAGGAGGAGTCCGAGTAGCAGAGTGACGTTGAGGCCGGGCAGCGGGCGGTTCAGCGCTAGTACCCTTGTGGTACTTCCGCCCTTTCTCTGACCTCACGTCCTCTGCGTGATGACGCATACGAGGGTACGCGTGATGCGTACCCTCGTATGCAGAGGACGTGAGGTCAGAGAAAGGGCGGAAGTACCACAAGGGTACTAGCGCTGAACCGCCCGCTGCCCGGCCTCAACGTCACTCTGCTACTCGGACTCCTCCTCACTCCACTGCCAGCCAGTGCCACCAGCCCAGGTACTATTGAACTTGTTTCAAACTTTTTGTATGGGGAAGCGGGCAGAGGGGGGAGCGCTAGCGGAGGGGGTGGGGGGAATTTCCGACCCCCCCCGCGATCGGGGCATGCTCCCCCCTTATGCCTGCGACCCCATAGGGGGCATAGGGGGGCAGTATTCGGCCGAACAGGGCCCTGTTCGGCCGAACAGGGGCCCTGTTCGGCCATGTTCGGCCATGCATTCTGCAGTTCGGGCGAACCCCGAACAGTTTGGCCGAACACCACCAGGTGTTCGGCCGAACTCGAACATCACCCGAACAGGGTGATGTTCTGCAGAACCCGAACAGTGGCGAACACTGTTCGCCCAACACTAGTGACAACGGCAGCAATCTCATTTCAGCTTTGATTTTGGGAAAGTTGACACATGTACCCTGCATGGCACATGTGCTGAATCTAATAATTCAAAGATTTGTGTCTAAGTACCCAGGCTTACAGGAGGTCCTGAAGCAGTCCAGAAAGGTGTGTGGCAGGGATGCTCATCCAGATTCCGGATATCCAGGTAACCCGGATATCCGAACTTTTTTCAGCTATCCGACCAGATTCGGATCCCAGATAGTTGGGCCCAAATCCGGATAGCTATCTGCGGATATTTGGCCGCATAACCCGGATATCCGCGGATATCTGCGGATATTCAGATCCGAAATACTGTAACTAAGGTGATGACGTCCTGGAGCCAATCAGAGGGCTCCCAGCAGAAGCCCTAGCAACCAATCACAGAAGGGAACCCTGGCCAGCCCCACCTGACCTCATTGAGCCAATCAGAGGCCTCCCAGCCTAAGCCCTGCACCCAATCACAGAAAGGAACACTGGCCAGCCCCCCTTGTATAATAAGGAGGGCTGCCATGATGAGACAGATCGTCCTAGCTTGCTGAATGCTCACTGAGAGACATGCTCCAGTGCTGGTGGCCTAGCAGCAAGGGTTGCCTGTACACAGTTATAAACTAGCTGTTCAGTAATTAACCCCTTCACTACTATCACTTTTTTATTGTTAAATCATTAATTAGCTTGATTGATGTCTCATAGTGTGACAGTTAGAGTGTGTGCTCCAGTGCTGCTGGGCCAAGGGCTGTACACAGTGATAAGCTGTTCAGTGATTAACCCCTTCACTACTATCACTACTCTATTGTTAAATTATTAATTAGCTTGATGTCATTTGTGTGACAGTCAGTGTGTGCTGCATGCAGCTGCTATGTGTCTGTGTGTGTGCTGTGCACAGACCAGACCAGCTGCAGGTTAGGGATTAGGGGATAGGATTATTGTGTTATTGTGTAGTTAGTACTGTAGTACAGCAGTCAGTGCTAGTAGTTGTTAGAGTAGTAGTACCACTGTGTTAGCTTTCTACAGAACTGCTGTGCTGTGAGCAGTGCCAGTTAGTGTGCACTAGTGTCTTCTCCTCTGCTGTCTGACTGTCACTCGGCACGTGTCATGTGGCACGTGGCACTTTCCACGTGTCACGTGTCACTTTCCACATATCACGTGGCACCTGCCACGTGTCACTTGCCACGTGGCAAGTGGCACATGACATGTGCCAAGTGCCACGTAACACTTGGCAAGTGTCACGTGCCAAGTGCCACGTGACACTTGGCAAGTGACACGTGCCAAGTGCCACATTACACTTGGCAAGTGCCACGTGAGATGTGCTAAGTGCCAATTGCCACGTGCCATGTCCGGCATGCTCCTGGCACACGTTACACCTGCTGCTGCATTGCCCTGCTCCTGCTGCCTGTGCAGCTCCCACCGCCAGGCCAGGGTGCCACAGGCCACTGATGCCACCTATATTTAACCCAAAACACAATTGCTGTGTAATTTTTTGGAGGTGTCTTGGCTGAAAACTGTCATTTCCCAGTTATGTGGTTGGATTTTGGACACAATGTGGTCTGCACGACCGCTGTCTGGAACCTAGGCCTAATGTTAATTGACAGCCAATTTTTTTTTTATTGGGGGGGGGGGGGATTTTAAGTCCCACATCATCAATTAGTGTTCCCCTTTGAAAAATAATGATGCTACATGCCTCATTTACCCTTAAAAACTTTTTTAAAGCAATTTAAAGGGCACTTCCGTTTTTTCTATCCAGATATCCGAATCCGGCCAGATAGCCCGGATAATGCGTTCGGATATCCGCAAGAATGCGGATATCTGAACGTTCGGATTTGGATATCCGATCCGGATATCTGGGTATCCGGATCAATTCAGATTTTAAAAAGTACTATCCGAGCACCCCTGGTGTGTGGACATTTCAGGTGTTCCTACAAGGCCATGGCACGCTTGGCCGATATTCAGCAGAGAAACAACTTGCCGGTGAGGCACTTGTTTTGTGATAGCCCGAATCGCTGGAATTCAACGCTCCTCATGTTTAACTGCCTGCTACAACAGGAGAAAGCCGTATCTGTACAGCTACGGTGCTAGGTCAGGCTCTGGGAACTGGGGATTTTCTTGCCAAGGTACTGGACACTCATGCGTAATGCCTGCAGGCTTATGCGTCCGTTTGAGGAGGTGGCCAACCTGGTGAGTCGCATTGAAGGGGCCATCAGCGACTTGATCCCATATGCTTTCTTCCTGGAGCGTGCCATGCGTAGAGTGGTGGATCAAGCTGTGGATGAGTGTGAACAGGAAGAGGAGGAAGAGTAGGAACAATCATCAGCAGAACCAGATGTTTCCTCAACACCTGCGGCAGCACAGAGGAGGGGGAAGAAGGGGGGGAGGAAGAGTCGTCTGCGGAAGAGGAGTCAGATGAGGAAGGTGGGTTTTTTTTAGGAGAAGACAGAAGAACAACCGCAGCAGGTGTCACAGGGGGCTTGTGCTGCTCACCTTTCCCGTGGTATTGTTTGTGGATGGGGGGAGGAGGAGAACTTACCTGACATCACTGAGGAAGAGCAAGAGGAGATGGATAGTGGGTCGGCATCCAACTTTGTGCAGATGGAGGCTTTCATGCTGTCCAGCCTGTTGAGGGACCCCCGTATAAAAAAAATCAAGGGGAATGACCTGTACTGGGTGGCAACGCTACTAGACCCTCGGTATAAGCACAAAGTGGCGGAGATGTTACCAAATCACCAGAAGGCAGAAAGGATGCAGTACTTGCACAACAAGCTGGCAAGTATGCTTTACAGTGCGTTTAAGGGTGATGTCACAGTACAACGGAATACTGTAATTACTGCCAGTAATCTTCCTCATCATCCCATGTCCACGCAGGCAAGGACAGGATGCTCCGATCTCATGGTGATGTCGGACATGCGGACATTCCTTATTCCAACGCCTCACCTTAGCCCTCCCGGATCCACCCTCCACCAACGCCTCAACCAGTAGGTAGCTGACTACCTGGCCTTAAATGCGGATGTAGACAACAGCGATGAACCCCTAGACTACTGGGTGCGCAGGCTTGACCTGTGGCCAGAGCTGTCACAATTTGCCATCCAACTTCTGGCTTGCCCTGCCTCAAGCGTCCTGTCAGAAAGGACCTTCAGCTGGAGGCATTGTCAGTGAGAAGAGAAATCGCCTAGATCAAAAAAGTGTTCAGTACCTCACCTTTATCAATATGAATGAGGCATGGATCCCGGAGGGCTACTGCCCACCTGAAGACTAAGTCAGTCCCAACACACAGCATCTCTACCTGCACGCAGTGTGACTGCCTGCCCCAAGACTAAGTCAGTCTGACTCCCCACACAGCATCTCTGCCTGCAGGCCGCTTGACTGCCTTCTCCGCCACCACCAACAGGGTCCAGGACTCCAGGTGGATTCCTGAATTTTTAATGCCGCTAACAAAAACAATAATTTTCTCTGGTGCGTGTACATGCCTGCCTAATTTTTCTGGCTGCACTGCAGCTTCAACAACAAAACCAAAGGCATGTCAATTCCCCTTTCGTGATTGTTACCTTGTCGCGGTGAAGGGGCTTGCGTATCACAATGAAGCAATGACCGCCGGCTATATGGGTGTGTTGGGGGACACACCCAAGATAATACGGTTGTTGCTTCATTGTGGACAGACCAAATTCGATCAGCTGGACAGTCACTGTTGTTCTAACATTGAGCTACCTCAGCCCGGCGACCATATGGGCTTGAAAACCGCCATTGCCTGCACTCTCGCCATGGTGCCCACTAGTCCAGCACGGCCATCACTACACAAACAGCTGTTTGCGGTGCATTGGTCTGTCAGTGTGAAGCAGTACACTAATTGCACTACCTGATTGATGTATACACATGCAAGATATTTTAAAGCACTTTATGCCTCCAATTTAGAATTGCAATGTGATTTCTGCCCTTAAAACCCTGCTCTGCGTCAAATCCGTAATTGTCCCCGGGACTTTTGGTGTGTATCCCACTCCGCCATGCCCCCCTCCAGGTGTTAGACCCCTTGAAACATCTTTTCCATCACTTTTGTGGCCAGAATTAATGTTTGAAGTTTTGAAAGTCTATTGTTCACAAAGTTTGCGTGAACGCGAACTTTTGCGGAAGTTCGCGTTCGAGGTTTGCAAACCTAAAATCGTAGTTTTGAGCCATCACCACACATTAGATGATCCATAAATCACATGACCAAAAACATTCAAAATAAAGTGCATATAGTGTAAGCCAGGTAATGGTGGTTAGAAAACCACACAAGGCAAAAAGTGGAATGTGATACACAATCCAACAAGGAAGAAAATAATATAGAAATGTTGATAAGGTGAAGTGCAATGAGTACAGGCAAGAGTGCTGGACTTACAATAAGCAGGAGCAGAAGAGCTGAACCGGACACCCACATCCAGACCTTAGTGCACCTCGCGGGATACCGCCTGCTTCTTTGCTGGATTGTATTTTACTTTCCACTTTTTACCTCAGAAACAGGCGGTGTCCCGTGAGGTCCACTAAGGTCTGGATCTGGGCATCTGGGTTCACTTCTTCTGCTCCTGTTTATTGTAAGTCCAGCACTCTTGCCTGCTCGTGGCTAGAATGTGTAACGATAGGTGTCAGCACACAGAGACAATCTGATTCTTGGCGATCTGCAGTATCACCAAGAACGCAGATATACGCCTGATTATCGATGATCTGCAGAATCAGCGATAATACAGATGTATTGTTAACCTCTGGATACCAGAATAGTGAGAGTGTTTGGTGCAACAGGAACAACTCTGAGTGTAAGACCACCAGAGGAGCTGGCGGCCTAAGACTCCTGAGGAATTCACCCCTGACTGTGGGTGATATTCCTGTAGCCTGTGGACCCCTGGGCGAGGGACCGAGGCTGGGTTGCAGGAAGCCCTGCAGCTAATATGAAAGGTATTGCCCTGGACTGGGCTAACGTAATACAGTAATAGCACAATCCTAGTCTGGGTGTGAGGTCCGTAGTCACAACACCCTGGAACTAGTCTGGAGCACAACATAAATGATAATACAATTCCCTAGTCTTGGGTGTGAGGTCCGTGATCGTCAACACCCTGGAACTAGTCTGGAATATAACATAAATGATAATATAATTCCCTAGTCTTGGGTGTGAGGTCCGTGATCGTCAACACCCCGGAACTAGTCTGGAATAGCGTTGGACGCGAAATCAGCCGCCTTGCTTTCAGCAGACGCGGCGGCTTTTCCGCGTTTTCTCACAGTACCCCCCCCTGAGGAGTGGACTCCGGACATCTCCTTCCTGACTTTCCAGGATGTGAGTTAGAGAATTCCCTTTTTATCTCATACTCAGGCCGGTCATCAATCAATACAGGGTGGGAGGGAGTGAAATCCACCTGCACTGCTGGCTTGAGCAGGGGCACCTGAAATGATTTTTTGTCAGCTTGTCTTTTCGGTGATAGAAAGATTTTGGGCCCAAAACCCCTGTCTAAAGCGTCTGCTTTGGCGCTTTTGCTATCTGATTCATGCATGAGAGGTAACCGTGAGGTACAGGCAGGGCCGGGCCGACACATAGGCTCAAGAGGCTGAAGCCTCTGGGCGGAGCTTACTGCAGACTGGGTGGGGCGCAAGGAGCAGGTCTGTGTTGTGCCTGGCTTGCCGCCCACCACCCCCGCTGTGTTTATGCTGCGTTCAGTTACCACTGCAGTGCTGGCTGGCTGCTGGGGAAGATGAGCGGAGCAGATCAATCAGCTGGCTGCTGCTCGCTGTCCCCAGCCTCTCGTGTGTGCATAGAGAGGAGAGCGCCCCTCCCCTCCTGTCTTCTCCTCTGTGACACTGGGGGCGGGGCTGAGCACAGAGAAACCCGGGCAATTCAATAATGAAGCAGACGGAAGACAGGCAGCTATAAGGGGAAGGGGCGAGAGGCTCTGTGAGGAAGGGGGAGAAGTGTTCACAGCAGGACATGCAGGGATTCTGCTCACATTCAGAACACACTGCCTGTTCCTGAGGCTGAATGGCTCTATTCCCCTAATGCTGCTGCTGCTACGAGTGTACATGAGACACTCACAGCTGGGAGGAGCCCCCTCCCCCTCTCTCCTTCTCTGACACCTGAAGCTGCTGCATGAATATGTGGGGGCTGCTAGATCGATAACAGGAATAACTGCAGCATTATAGGCCAGAGCTGGGCTTCCTGGGTGAGAGGAGAGCACACAGGGGGGGGGTGACTATGAGCTGTGTGTCTGTGAGGATTCTGGCTTCTATGTCATCAACGTGCCTCTTTCCTTCTCTCTCCCATTCACTATCACTCTCCATTCCTCCCTTCTCATTCTATATCTCCCCTTAACCCCCCCCCCCTCTTCCTGTCTCTAAATTGTCTACCCCTCTCTACCTCTAGCCTATCTTTCCTTCCCTCAAATATCTCCCTCTCCAGATGCATCCCATCAGTGTTTGCCTTTTAAAGTGGACCTGAACTCTTGCACACGACAAAAGGAAAATATAGAGAAATGAACCCTTTATGTATTTAGAGAGCTAAGCTTGTAATTCCCCATTATCTGTGAGTAATACAAAGTTGTAATTTGATCTATTCCCTGAGCCACCTGATTGCCATGGCAGATAAGGCATATAAGCTCATTTGAAAGCACAGGATATTATCAATTATCAATATGTCTGCTTCCGTGAAAGCAGGAAGTAGAAACAGTGCATATTTATTGCAGGATTTGTATCAGATTTGTATTAGCTGCAGCAAAGAGGTTTTTCTTCAAAGGTTCTTATGCTGTTGCCTATCTTTTAGTGCAGAGAGGAAATTCAGATCTGCTTTAAAGCGGTCATTACTAATAGACTTCTCCAGACAATCAATCGTTCTGGACCACTAATGTCCTACCATATTAGTAAGTATTTATATAGCACTGACATCTCCTGCAGCACTTTACAGAGTACATAGTCATGTCACTGACTGTCCTCAAAGGAGCTCACAATCTAATCCTACCATATTCATAGTCTAATGTCCTACCATATTATTATTATGTATTTATATAGCACTGACATCTCCTGCAGCACTGTACAGAGTACATAGTCATGTCACTGACTGTCCTCAAAGGAGCTCACAATCTAATCCTACCATATTCATAGTCTAATGTCCTACCATATTATTATTATGTATTTATATAGCACTGACATCTCCTGCAGCACTGTACAGAGTACATAGTCATGTCACTGACTGTCCTCAAAGGAGCTCACAATCTAATCCTACCATATTCATAGTCTAATGTCCTACCATATTATTATTATGTATTTATATAGCACTGACATCTTCTGCAGCACATTACAGAGTACATAGTCATGTTACTGACTGTCCTCAGAGGAGCTCACAATCTAATCCTACCATAGTCATAGCCATATAATGACCTACCATATTATTATTATTATGTATTTATATAGCACTGACCTCTTCCGCAGCACTTTACAGAGTACATAGTCATGTCACTGACTGTCCCCAGAGGAGCTCACAATCTAATCCTACCACTGTCATAGTCTAATGTCCTACCATATTATTATTATGTATTTATATAGCTCTGACATCTTCTGCAGCACATTACAGAGTACATAGTCATGTCACTGACTGTCCTCAGAGGAGCTCACAATCTAATCCTATCATAGTCATAGCCATATAATGTCCTACCATATTATTATTATGTATATATATAGCACTGACATCTCCTGCAGCACATTACAGAGTACATAGTCATGTCACTGCCTGTCCTCAGAGGAGCTCACAATCTAATCCTACCATAGTCATAGCCTAATGTCCTACCATATTATTGTTATATATTTATACAGCACTGACATCTCCTGCAGCACATTACAGAGTACATAGTCATGTCACTGACTGTCCTCAGAGGAGCTCACAATCTAATCCTACCATAGTCAACCTAATGTCCTACCATATTATTGTTATATATTTATACAGCACTGACATCTCCTGCAGCACATTACAGAGTACATAGTCATGTCACTGACTGTCCTCAGGGGAACTCACAATCTAATCCTACCATAGTCATAGTCTAATGTCCTACCATATTATTATTATTATGTATTTATATAGCAGTGACATCTTCTGCAGCACATTACAGAGTACATAGTCATGCCACTGACTGTCCTCAGAGGAGCTCACACTCTAATCCTACCATAGTCATAGTGTAATGTCCTACCATATTATTATTATGTATTTATATAGCTCTGACATCTTCTGCAGCACTTTACAGAGTACATAGTCATGTCACTGACTGTCCCCAGAGGAGCTCACAATCTAATCCTACCACTGTCATAGTCTAATGTCCTACCATATTATTATTATGTATTTATATAGCACTGACATCTTCTGCAGCACATTACAGAGTACATAGTCATGTCACTGACTGTCCTCAGAGGAGCTCACAATCTAATCCTACCATAGTCATAGCCATATAATGTCCTACCATATTATTATTATGTATTTATATAGCACTGACATCTCCTGCAGCACATTACAGAGTACATAGTCATGTCACTGCCTGTCCTCAGAGGAGCTCACAATCTAATCCTACCATAGTCATAGTCTAATGTCCTACCATATTATTATTATTATGTATTTATATAGCACTGACATCTACTGCAGCACATTACAGAGTACATAGTCATGTCACTGACTGTCCTCAGAGGAGCTCACACTCTAATCCTACCATAGTCACAGTCTAATGTCCTACCATATTATTATTATGTATTTATATAGCACTGACATCTTCTGCAGCACATTACATGGTACATAGTCATGTCACTGACTGTCCTCAGAGGAGCTCACACTCTAATCCTACCATAGTCAGTCTAATGTCCTACCATATTATTATTATGTATTAATATAGCACACACTAGATCAACAGCTGAATTCATTATTCTCCTCCTCACCCCACCAGCTAGAAGTCATTACATTGTGTTCTTTCTTCCCCTTCCCCACAGCAACATCACTCATCACTTTAGCTGTAGCCAAGATATGTGTCTGTATAAGCTTGTTGTCACCCTGGGAATTGGATTCTGGTCCCTACAAGAGACAGTTATAGCTTGTGTGTATACTTTTAGACTCAGAGGCTGCAGTTAATAAAAGTGGGCCTTGGGTACTGAAAAGTAGAAATCCAGCCCCGCACCATGGGCATCATGCAATGCCCTTGACCCCCCCCCCCCCCCCCCTTATTGCCAGCCGGAATTCATCTCATGTGACGTCAGCCTGTCTGTGTGATTCCCCCCCCCCCCCCCCCACTACTTATGCTGCTGAACATGCAGTTCAGTCATTAGAGAGCCGCGCATGGGCTTACTGCGGAGATGGGGGGGGGCGCACCTGGGAAGCTCAGCCTCTGTTGATGGTGGACCTTGTCCCGGCCCTGGGTACAGGATTAGAAATATCTGTACACTGTCCTGTCTTTCCTGCGACCTGTATCTTGGTATTATCCGCCTCACCCCTCTTTAAACAGTGCTCCTGACAATGGGCTGACCAGTTCAGTAGCTGCCCTGAAGCCCAGTCAATCAGCGGCGAGTGAAGCCGTAACCAGGGCATACCGAGAACAACAGCAGAGCCCTTAATCGGCAGGACCAGGAACTGTAAACTCTCTTCATGCACTGCCCCTAAACAACATGACAGTAGGGGGGGGCCTGGGCAATAAACTGGGCACTGCGCAATGGAGAGTCATCCACCGCGGTGACCGAAATCTGCCGGTCGGGTGCGGATAAAGGTATCCCCAAGCTTTTAGCAAAATCGTAATCTATGAGGTTCGCTGCTGAACCCGAGTCCACCATGGCTTCTGCGGACTTGGTCCGACCTTCCAACGTAACCGAACAAGGAAGGATCAGCCGACCATCGTTCAGCGATGAACCCTGCTCACCTATGGTATTGACTCCCCCCAGGTGGTGGCATTTGTCTGGTCTAGAGGACCCATATAAAGCGTTCTTCTTTGGGCTCCTGTGACTCCTCTTTCCCAGACTCAGCCTTGTGTACCCAATTTGCATAGATTCGCCTGGGGGTGAGGGAGACCGAGAAGAGTCGCGTAAGATAGACCTTCTGGCCACTCTACCACGAACCTGTCTCTGGTGGCATCAAACGGCGATCTATCTGTATCGCCAAAGAAATTGCCTCATCCAATGATTCGGGCTCAGGATGGCCTATCATTACCTCATGAATATTATCTGACAATCCGGCCAAAAAACAGTCCAGGAGGGCAAATGCGTCCCATCTAGCCGAGACTGCCCACCTCCTGAACTCCGCAGCACAATTCTCTACCGGACCTTTACCTTGACGCAGACGCTTGAGCTTCCGTTCAGAAGTCGAGGCAATGTCTGGGTCATCGTAAATCATAGCCATAGCCTCAAAAAATTCATCCACAGAGGTCAGGGCCTGATGCCCAATAGGAAGACCATATGCCCAGGTCTGGGAATCCCCTGACAACAGAGTCTTAATGAATGTAATTCTCTGTGCCACGGTTCCAGACGAGTTAGGCCTTAACTCAAAGTATGATAACACTCTATTTCTAAAGTTCCGAAAGTCAGATCTGTCGCCAGAAAACCTTTCAGGTACAGGCATACGTATGTCTGTGCTAAGAGGAGATCGCACTGATTGAAGTTCCTGAATAGCCCCAAATATCTGACATATCTGGGTCTGTTGGTTCAAAACTGCCACGGAAAGTTGGTTTACCGCGGTGGTCAGGACTTCAACATGGCTATACAGTGCGTCCATTTGGGTTCGGTCTGCCATTCTGTAACGATAGGTGTCAGCACGCAGAGAGAATCTGATTCTTGGCGATCTGCAGTACCACCAAGAATGCAGATATACGCCTGTATATCGATGATCTGCAGAATCAGCGATAATACAGATGTATTGCTAACCTCTGGACACCAGAATAGTGAGAGTTTGAATTCCCAAGTCCTCTGCGAGGATCCGCTGGGCTGCCTGCACAGGCAGGCAGCCTTTTGACCACTGTTCAGGTCTACATTCTGCAGGTCTCTGGAAGAGAGACCTTTTGTCAGTTGTGCAGCTTGCTGCTGAGGAATTTGCATACGTTTGTCATGCAGATTGCCTAGCCACATCCCTTGTGGGCTTGCTCTATAAAAAGCTATGTTTCCCACAGTAAGTTGCTGGTCATAAGGATTCTTCCTGTGAAACACTCTGGAGAGTGTCAGCCTTGCTCATTGTTTGAATAGTAGCTTAGAGTAATTGCTGGGACTGCACTCGGCAGGTTTCCCTAGTGCAGTTAGGATTGCATATCTGTTTTGTCTGTCTGTTGCGATCGTCCTGTCCCTGCGGTGGTCGACAGGAAGTCGTTCTGATCTTTGTTCTTGGAGCATAGCTGGAGCAGCGGTTGCTACCAGCTATCTCCTCTATCTGTCTTCCCTGGATCGCACTGGCCTCTTTTTGCTAGTGCTGTGGATCCTATCTCTTGCCTGTTCCTGTTTTCGTCTGTCTGTCTTGTCTGCTACGAACGCTTGCTGGAGGCTCGGTGAGGTAACCGTTAAGCAAGCGCTTGCGTCCTCTGTTTCATGTTTGTCTGTCGGTGGTTAGTTAGGCATGCTTGTCTCTATTGTGCTTATCACGTGGAGACCGCGCATGAACGCGTGCACTGTTGCGAATGAGTGCAGTGTTCGCGTTCAGTTAGCGTTTGTTATTTTCCTTGTCTCCTCATTGTATGATTTGCTGTGCCTTTGCTACTCTCGTGCTCCGCCATGCTGTAGCCTTGTGTCACGTCTGGCGATCGCACCTCTCGCGATCGCGTTCCTACTTCATATCTGCTGTGGTGTGTGCACCGTCGCGGGTTGGCGACTAGTTTGGTGCACACACATACAATCTGTCTCTGTGCTCATTCTCAATCGCCTCTCTTGCGATTGCGTTTCTTCCCTTCGTACAATTCCTGTCTGGCGTGTGTGGTAGGGCAGAGGAGCTGTTCCTCTGCACTCCACAGCTCCACCTCCCGACAGGAATTTCCCTCTACAGGTGCATTGCACCTTCTGCTGGGTTCCCGCAAATTATACGCTTGTGGAGGATTTCCGCAGTGTCAGCGCACATCCTGTGCGCTGATCACGGAGAGAATTCCACAATCGTTACAGTATGACCAGCCAAACCAAAATTCCCAGTGTAGAGGGAATTTCTGATTTGTACGATTTTGTCGAGTATGGGTCCTGTGTCTTTAAGAGCTTTAAAAGGCTAAACTCAGAGACCAAAGCGGAATTTCTCTCTGAATGTGTGAGGTTTTGCCTGAATCCCACCTTTCAGATTACTGATCCGTCCACGTCGGCTCTTCAGTTTGCCTATGTGCTCTTAAAAGGCGATTTGTTCACCTGGGTGTATGATGTGCTAAAAAACAATTCTTGGAATGATAATCTGTATCAGTTTCTTGCAGTGATATTCTCTCACTGGTTTAAACTGCCTGGCTTACCACCTGCTCTGATTGAATGTGTAGCTGCTGATAAGTCAGCTGATCTTTCCCTTCCATGCAAAACCTTTCAGTATGACAATCAGTTCAATGTGTCGGTTGCCACTTCAGGTTTTAAACAGCAGACATGCAAAGTTGCAAAAAAGGGAAAAACTAAAAGACGCAAGCATCTGAATAAAACACTCCCTTTTGATGTTAATGAGTTGGTGCTTGCAGGCCAATCTGCTGATTTGGCTTGTCAGCCAAAAGATTCGTTGCCCATAGCAACCACAACTAAAGAGCTTATTTCTGTCAAGTCTGAAATGTGCAAAACCATTCAGTATGATAATGAGGTTTACCATGATGTTGATCTGTGTCCGGGTTTTTTGCCTCAATCCAAAGCTTGTGTGGATCCTACTATAGGTAGGATCGCCCACTATATTAAAGCAGTTAAAAATCTGTTCTTGTCCCTGAACTCCACCCATATGGAGATTATCTGGATACTGACCTGTTTGAACCTCCATTTGCCTCATGGGACATTGGGGCCTTGATGGAGGAATTTGATTTTGATTGGAAAGCCTTTTGCGATTTTTACATCGCAAAAAGCGAAGATGTCTTGAATGAATGTCTCGATTCTGTGTACCTTTTGATCGATTCCGATGAGTGTGACAGGTGTTTTGTGGATCCAGTGATGTGTGTATGGCAGACGATTTTGGATGAGTTGCACACACACCAACCAATTGATTCCAATAAAGAGACATCGTTGTAGGATTATTGTTCCTGCATTTCTGGGGTAAAGCATGTGAGTCGTGACATTGTGCGATCTGAAATGAGTGGGTGTGCCACTGTGGTTGATTCCTGTGCGAATCCTGGAGGATTCTCTCCTGGCTGCGTGCAGTTTAAATCTGTGCGATCTGATGCCTGTTTCTCTGATGTTCCTGCAGATTGTGATCAGCATGAATGTGCCAGTTTTCTCAAGGATGTGTGGGACCCCTTGTCATTTAGAGACATATCTTTAAAGGGAAGGTCCAAGCAAAAAAAAAAAAATGAGTTTTACTTACCTGGGGCTTCTACAAGCCCCATGTAGCCATCCTGTGCCCTCGTAGTCACTCACTGCTGCTCCAGTCCCCCGCTGGCAGCTTTCTGACCTCGGAGGTCAGGGCCACATTGCATACATTTTTACGCATTCCAGCTAGTGCAGGAACAAAAATGTACGCGTTGCACCACTAACGCATAAAAATGCATGCGTTAATGTTCCTGCACTAGCGGGAATGTGTAAAAATGTACGCAATTCGTCCCTGACCTCTGAGGTCAGAAAGCTGCCAGCGGGGGACTGGAGCAGCAGTGAGTGACTACGAGGGCACAGGATGGCTTCATGGGGCTGGTAGAAGCCCCAGGTAAGTGAAACTCATTTTTTTTTTTTGCTTGGACCTTCCCTTTAAGATCTTCCATCTGTGATTCTGCCATGGGGAAAATTCATAAATTTTGCAGCATCAAAAGTAAAATTAATATGTCTAATAAAGTTTTTCCTGATGTTGTCGCTATTTCTATTGCAGATGCGTCTTGTCTCACCCTGTTCACACCTGTAGGGGCCCGTTGCCTGGTGACAGTTGCTCCAGTGTTTCTGTCCTGAACACCTTGCAGTCTGCCCCGCAGATCGCGGAGGTTTGCGCTATGGAAGCGTCAGTTTCACAACCTAAAGCGATTTTTGATTCACAGGTTTTGCGTTCTGGCTCCTCGGATTTGACATTGTTGGCCAAATCTAAGAGTGAGACAGCGCTTCGGTTTTGCGAATCTGACTCTAAAACATCTTTGCTGGGTCCAGAGAAAGTTTCTCTGAGCCTGCCCTGTACCATGAATAACAATATGATGTCCAATCACACTGACATTTGTGAGTCCCTTTCTTGTTCTGGGGAAAATGCTGATTCTGCACCCTGTACTCTGGATGAGTTAAGATGGCCTTGTTTAGAGTCTCCTGCAGTGTCCCTAGAGGCTTGTCTAGGTATTGCCACTATACTCACCTATTTTTCTGCAGTTTTGGAGTTGCAAGCTAGTTTGACTGCTACACAGAATTCTGGGTGCAGTGAGATCAAAGTTAGGGAGTCAGTGTGTGTTCCAGTAAATATTCCTGTACATTCCGCTCATGATGACGAAATTCAGTCTCAGTTTATGGTGGAACTTTCCCTGGGACATCTGCCCTGTCCACAAAATAAAGTTCCAGTTTTGCCCTGTAACATGGATAGTTCAGAATCCTTCTCAGAAAACATGAAAAATGATGTTCCTGAGATCTTGTCTGATGTCCTGGAGACCTCCGAGTTCCTCCCAAAGGGTCCAGAACTTGTAGGAGATGTCTCCTGCCCCCCAAGTCCTTCTGAGGTGCTGCCTACTTCAGTAGGCATTACTGTTGTGCGACTACCTTTGCAGCTCTGGTGGAGCTTCACTCATATGTAGTCAATGATGATATTATTGTCACAGAGATTTCTAGGTTTGAGTCCAAGCCTTCTTTTGAAAGTCCTGTGCTTGAGACCACTGCGCATGATGATTCTCTGCCCGGTGCTGGTTTTGGTCCTGTCGTGCCGGGCTCTGAGGTTGGCAGTTCCCCGACATGTTCTGAGGTTTCTCCTATGCTGGTGTACCCCAATGTGCTCTGTGACCCAGAAAGCCCAAGTGTGCCTCGGTTACCAGCATGCTCAGATGCTTCCTTGGTGGAGACATGCTCTGATATGGCCTGCCTGCTTGCATGCCCAGAAGTGGTCCCTGAGAGTCTTGATCTTGATGGGTGTCCTCGTAATTCTGAATCCAGAATAGTCATTGGTTCCATAGGAGGGCTTGATAGTTCTCCATGTGAGCCTGGTGATTTTTCTGCCCTCTTGGGATCTCTGTGGAGCTTCAAAAGGTTCTGGGAGATTACGGGAGAAATTTTACTTGGTACCCTGGATAAGATCAACAGTGGCTTTTGTGTTGTAAGGGACACTTCGAACAGGTATTGTGGCAGGTTTGGTATTTTCGGATGCTCCTTGGAAGGTGGTGGGTATTGTCTGGAGGGTGTCGATGGCTTCTTCTCTGGCGTTCACAGTCCTGATGGGTGTTATACTGAGACTGGTAGTACTGATGGACATGTTTCGGTGGCGTTTGCTTCCAATGAGGTCGGTTTCGGCTGGACTGACTCTGGAATTGGGCCTTGTCGGGCTGTCCTGACCTTCATGAGTCTTCAGTTAGAGTCTTTTGTTAATATCAGTTTAGAGGGTCATCTTGATTCCGACCCTAGAGGGGGGGGGGGTACTGTGAGGATCCGCTGGGCTGCATGCCCAGGCAGGCAGCCTTTTGACCACTGTTCAGGTCTGCATTCTGCAGGTCTCTGGAAGAGAGACCTTTTGTCAGTTGTGCAGCTTGCTGCTGAGGAATTTGCATACGTTTGTCATGCAGATTGCCTAGCCACATCCCTTGTGGGCTTGCTCTATAAAGAGCTATGTTTCCCACAGTAAGTTGCTGGTCATAAGGATTCTTCCTGTGAAACACTCTGGAGAGTGTCAGCCTTGCTCATTGTTTGAATAGTAGCTTAGAGTAATTGCTGGGACTGCACTCGGCAGGTTTCCCTAGTGCAGTTAGGATTGCATATCTGTTTTGTCTGTCTGTTGCGATTGTCCTGTCCCTGCGGTGGTCGACAGGAAGTCGTTCTGATCTTTGTTCTTGGAGCATAGCTGGAGCAGCGGTTGCTACCAGCTATCTCCTCTATCTGTCTTCCCTGGATCGCACTGGCCTCTTTTCGCTAGTGCTGTGGATCCTATCTCTTGCCTGTTCCTGTTTTCGTCTGTCTGTCTTGTCTGCTACGAACGCTTGCTGGAGGCTCGGTGAGGTAACCGTTAAGCAAGCGCTCGCGTCCTCTGTTTCATGTTTGTCTGTCGGTGGTTAGTTAGGCGTGCTTTTCTCTATTGTGCTTATCACGTGGAGACCGCGCATGAATGCGTGCACTGTTGCGAATGAGTGCGGTGTTCGCGTTCAGTTAGCGTTTGTTATTTTCCTTGTCTCCTCATTGTATGATTTGCTGTGCCTTTGCTACTCTCATCTTGCTGTAGCCTTGCTGTAGCCTTGTGTCACGTCTGGCGATCGCACCTCTCGCGATCGCGTTCCTACTTCATATCTGCTGTGGTGTGTGCACCGTCGCGGGTTGGCGACTAGTTTGGTGCACACACATACAATCTGTCTCTGTGCTCATTCTCAATCGCCTCTCTTGCGATTGCGTTTCTTCCCTTCGTACAATTCCTGTCTGGCGTGTGTGGTAGGGCAGAGGAGCTGTTCCTCTGCACTCCACAGCTCCACCTGCCGACAGGAATTTCCCTCTACAGGTGCATTGCACCTTCTGCTGGGTTCCCGCAAATCATACGCTTGTGGAGGATTTCCGCAGTGTCAGCGCACATCCTGTGCACTGATCACGGAGAGAATTCCACAATCGTTACATCCTCTTGGTTCAAACACACTGTAAGGATCTGACTATGGTCTGAATGCTTCCACAAAGTGTTTGCAATGGCAGACAACCAGCAACTGACAAGCAAGCAGAATATATAGTAGCTGAACTCTGCTGCCCCGCCCGAGCCACTCAGCCAATCATGAGTCCAGCAGGAATCAGCTGATCGTCCTGATCAGCTGACACTTCCCCTGCTGGTATAAAGGTCCTGACTACTGGCCCACGCGCGCGTAGCTCTTCATCCATCTATGTGGACTAACAGACCCAGCCACTCCAAAGGCACGCTGCTGCGTACAAACTGCCACCTTGGACGCGGAAACAGCCGCTTTGCTATTAGAACATGCGGCGACTTTTCCGTGTTCTGCCACACTACCAGATGCATGCCTACGCGTGCAAACCGCCGCGTTGGACGCGGAATCAGCCGCCTTGCTTTCAGCAGACGCGGCGGCTTTTCCGCGTTTTTTCACAGAATGCCTCTAGTGTTGTACTAGATTTCACACCAGACAGTTCAGTTTACCCTCCTGTAGGAGGAATTATCTTCACAGGCCTCTTAATGGTAGGCTGAAGGTGGTGAATTCACTGCCTGTCAACTACTCCCATGCACCAGTGTTGCCAACCTCGGAAATACATTTTTACTGACCAAGCACAAAAAAAATTACTGACAGAACACCTTTTTTTACTGACATCTAATATTATTAAAATTCAATGAAAGATATCACACATGTGCCCTTACGTGCAATACACCGGCAACCACGTGGGGTGAGAATGAGGAAGAAGAGTACCGTGCCGGACACCGGACAGGTGACGTATTAATGCACGCAATCTGGAGAGGGAGGGGGGGACTTTGATACATTTACATTTGGGGGATGCAACCAGGGGTTTCCTTCACATCTGTTCTCGATTATCGCAGCCCTTACGCTGCACACCTTATCGAGCATGCCAAGCTGAGATTTTCCAGCATGTCTGATTGTTACATGCATGATGCGATCGATACATGCAACCGATTTCGGCCCGACATTGGTTTGATTGTCAACTAGGCATGCTCTTGATGGCACTGATTTTTATAATATCAATAATAATTGTCTTATCTGATGGTTGATCGGCCGCCAAGTCTACGGATTTATGGCCACCTTTAGCTAGAGCAGTGTACATTCCAAAGTGATAAATAAACTGATAAGCGGTAAGTGCTGTGACCTTCTAAGAAAGAGAGAGGGTTTTTTTACTGACACCACAAATTTTTTCATGGACTTTACTGACAGCCCAGATTTGTTGACTTTTTTACTGACTGTCAGTAAATTTACTGATGGTTGGCAACACTGCCGTGCACTGGCCAGGCGCTTGCTAGCGGCCTAGCGCTCAGTACTGTGCACTAGTGCACAGAGGGGGGTGTTCCGGGTGTCTGGAACACCCCCCTGCACCGAGACCGGAAGTGGGGTGTGTGTGGCGAGGGTCTCATGAGAAAGCCTTATGCTGCGGGGGGGGGGGGGCCTTGCTTGCTGCTGGTGGGTGGCGGCGGGCGTACGGGCCTCATGCTGCGGGGAGAGAGAAGACTTCCACTTACAGTGCCTGGATCCTGCGCAGCCTCTATGTACTTCCTGTCCCGGCCGGCGTCTGTTGCTATGGTAACAGCGCCTACCGTGATGACGTACTGCATGCCATCACAGGGGGAGCTCTTACCGATGCGATGCGCCCCGGGAGAGGATGAAGATAGAAGCTGCGTGCAGGATGAAGGCAGGTAAGTGGAAACTCCTCTCTCCCCGCAGCTCTCCCCGCTCTCCCCCCCCCGCCTAACTAACTTATACTGGGGCATATGCCTATCTAATCTATACTGGGGGACATATACCTATCTAACTTATACTGGGGGACATATACCTATCTAACTTATACTGGGGGACATATACCTATCTAACTTATACTGGGGGACATATACCTATCTAACTTATATTGGGGGACATATGCCTATCTAACTTATACTGGGGGGCATATACCTATCTAACCTATACTGGGGCACCTACCTATATAATCTATACTGGAGGCATAGACCTATCTAATCTATACTGGAGGCATATACCTATCTAAGCTATACTGGGGGCATATACCTATCTAATCTATACTGGGTGTATACCTATCTAACCTATACTGGGCATATACCTACCTAACCTATACTGGGGCACCTACCTATCTAATCTATACTGGAGGCATAGACCTATCTAATCTATACTGGAGGCATATACCTATCTAAGCTATACTGGGGGCATATACCTATCTAATCTATACTGGGCATATACCTATCTAACCTATACTGGGCATATACCTATCTAACCTATACTGGGGCACCTACCTATCTAATCTATACTGGAGGCATAGACCTATCTAAGCTATACTGGGGGACATATACCTAGCTAACCCATACTTAGGGACATATACCTATCTAACCTATACTGGGGGACATATACTTATCTAACCTATACTGGGGGACATATACCTATCTAACCTATACTGGGGGACATATACCTATCTAATCTATACTGGAGGCATACACCTATCTAACCTATACTGGGGGCATATACCTATCTAATCTATACTGCGGACATATACCTATCTAACCTATACTGGGGGCAACTATATGGGCTACCTATACTGGGGGGGGGAACCTATAGCTGGCTACCTATACTACGGGCACCTATACCTGTCTCCACGTTGGGGGCGCATTTTACGCCCCCACCCTGGGTGCAATTTAGCCTAGAAACTGCTAGTATTTGGCTCCACCCACACCATGTTTTGGCCACGCCCACACAGTGCTTTAAGGAACCCCCCCCCTTGGAAATCCTGGATTTGCCCCTGCAGTGGTGAAAAGGTGAGGGGTTAGTGATCGCCTAAATTTACAATTCTGAAATTAGCCTGTTGCAGTGATTATTTTTGTCAGTAGATGGCAGTGCACAACAAGAAAGTAAAGCAAACATGTAACAATGACAGATTAGAGGGCAATCTGGCCTGAAAAAGGATTCTGCAAGTTCCACTTCATACCACTTCTATCATAAGGTGCCCACAATTGATCCAATTTTACCAAACGATCAAACTTCCAATTTGATAATTGGGAGAGGAAAAAAACAATCAGAAATCGACAATCATAAATGGAATCATAAACAGAAGTACAATTATAACCAATTTGTTCATTTCAGATTTTTCCCAAAAAAGATTGATAATCCAATCGATGATCCTAGTGTTTGTTGTTGATTGGTAGAATCATCGGTAACCAATCTGATTGATTGGAAAGTAAAATTGGATCAATAGGGGGCACCTTTACAAGGATGAAAATCGTTCCAGAGCTGGCATAGTGGTTGATGTTAAGAAAAACTCCAGGAAGAATGTACTGTATAAATGACACAAATATGTGTAAAGGTGCCCATTAACGGTAACAGATTCAATGTTTCAATACAATTTTTATGTTCAAATTCTATCGAAAACTGTGCTGTGCATGGCGCAAATTAATGTGAAACAATTTTTTGGTCGATTGGAAAAGGAAAAAAATATTGATCCAAAAGTTGGATTTTACAATCGAATCGGGAATGTAAAACCTTTGTAAATCATTCTGGTAATGGGTACAATCGATAACTGCCTTCCGATTGGATTTGATCATTAGCCGATCGCTCCACGCCAATTGGCGTATTCGTGGAGGCGGCCTGAACGGCTTCCTATGAGGCTACCAGGAGATCGTGTGCGCCGATGCGCATGCATCTCCGATTGGAAGGCGGAGCTCGGCTGCGCCTTCAGTCTCCCAGCAGCGATCGACGTCTATAAACATTGTACAGCGCTGCGATCTACAGCAGCTATGTACTGGGGACAGCCGTGTTGCACGGCTGTCCCCCTGGGACACAGGAGAGCAATCGGCTCTCATAGGCTGAAGCCTATGACAGCCGATCGCCATCATTGGCTGAATGGGGGAGGGAGTTACGAAAAATAAATAAATAAGCAAATTTATTAAGAAATAAATACAATAAACATTTATTAAATAAATAAACACTAGGGGAGCGATCAGACCCCACCAACAGAGAGCTCTGTTCGTGGGAAGAAAGGGGGGGGGGATCACTTGTGTGCTGAGTTGTGCGGCCCTGCAGCGCGGCCTTAGAGAAAACCTGAACTGAAAATAAAAAGTTAAAATAAAAATACACAGGTCATACTTACCTCCTGTGTAGTCTATTCATCAATCTCTTGCTCCTCTCCTGCGTCCCATTTGTCCACTGTGATCAATGGAATTCTCCGTCCTCCATTTTGAAAATGGCCATTACCCCATAACAGCTTTCTGGTCAGCACACTTGAACTGTAACATTGCCCACTTGAGCCATAGGGAAACATGGACATTAACTGGCACATCAGTTATCCTCTCAGCTATAACTGACAGCAACTGATGTATAACTGACAGCAACTGATATATTTCAGTTCTGACAAAATGTTGTCAGAACTGGAAGGGATGGTGAGCTTCTGAGAGGAACTGATGGCAAGGTAACTATGTAATGTTCATTTGCAGCTACATCATGTGTTTATTTTCAATAATTTTACTCAGTACAGGTTCCCTTTAAAGAGAAACTCCGACCAAGAATTGAACTTTATCCCAGTAAGTAGCCGATACCCCCTTTTACATGAGAAATCTAATCCTTTTCACAAACAGACCATCAGGGGGCGCTGTATGGCTGATATTGTGGTGAAAACCCTCCCACAAAAAATTCTGAGTACGTACTCTTGGCAGTTTCCTGTCTGTGAACCTTGCTGCATTGTGGGAAATAGCTGTATGGCTGATATTGTGGTGAAACCCCTCCCACAAAGAAATTCTGAGTACGTACTCTTGGCAGTTTCCTGTCTGTGAACCTTGCTGCATTGTGGGAAATAGCTGTATGGCTGATATTGTGGTGAAACCCCTCCCACAAAGAAATTCTGAGTACGTACTCTTGGCAGTTTCCTGTCTGTGAACCTTGCTGCATTGTGAGAAATAGCTGCCAACAGCAAAAATGTCACCATGTAATAAATGTCAGAATGTAAATCAGGGATTTAAAAGATTTTACAATGGGCAAACACTGACTAAATCATTTATACATAATTGTAAAAATGAAGCACTTTTTTATTACATTATTTTCACTGGAGTTCCTCTTTAAAGCTGCAGTGGCCTATTTTCAGAAAAATGGCCTGGTCTTTAGGGGGATTTAACACTGTGGTCCTCAAGTGGTTAAAGTTGCACAAAGCTACAGGCTAGGTTATTGTTATACCTTTGCTTCTCTGTTAAGTTGCTGAAAAAATAAATATTATTGTGCTGTTATATAAAAGTCACATTTTCCACAGTGCTTTAATAATATATGCCACTAACTGTCCCTCAAATGGAGCTCACAGTCTAATGTCCTTATTGTTTTCTGGTGCCAGTTTATTTGACAGGAAGCCAAATAACCTACCTGTGTGATTTTCAGATGTCAGAAACCAGAGTGCCCTAAGAAAATACATGTAAACTCATGGAGAACATACATACTCCATGCAGATGTCCTGGAATTGACCCTGGGACTCTCGCACTGCTAGGTAAGAGTATTAGCCACCACTCCACCATGCTACCCACTTCTTGTAGGCATGATAACGGTAATATGTTCTTTTAACATAACCACTTATCCACTGTCACTTGATGGTCAGTATTACTACAAACAGTGATATCAGACATCTGCATTTATCACTGTACCCTTGATATTCTCAGCTAATAATCATTCGGCATCATGGGCATTGTAGACAGTTGGTGCAGGAGGCAGTATCATCCTCTGTCATGGCTCCTGCTGCTAGGATAGTACACTGCGACTAGAATAGTGCCCTTCGCCGCAGTGTGAATGTATCCATTGGGATAAATCAGTAGCAGCACTTTGCTGTTCGCTGGCGATCAGCAAAGCCCTAAAAAAGCTCCAAGTGTGAACCAGCCCTTAGGCAGCAGAAGTGAAGTGGTTAGGGATAGGCAACCGGGGTGGATTGGTTAGACTTAGGCACCTGCGGGGTCTTAGGGTTGGGGGGGAGGTTCAGTGGGCGAGTAGGCAGCAGCATAGATATACATTACCTGGTCTCAGGTGATCCCATCTCCTCCACTTTCTACTTAGTTTGCAGCTGTTCTGCAGCCAGCCAATCACCATAAGGTTTCAGTCCCTGCATGGTGATTGGCTGGCTGCACACCAACCAGGAAGTGGAAGAGACACGATCGCTGGGAGCAGCTAATGTACGCAGATGCCAGTAATCATATCTTGTTATTAAGGTTATTTAATGTTTTAGGACATTTCTAAAATGGTAAATAACCTTACTAGCAAGATGGCATTATCAGCATCATCCTGCGCCATTTTTGCGTTGCTATTTTTTAATGTACCCATACTGTCTATCTAAACTATCCAGTGTATCAGCACACCGTCATTAAAGAATTCACACTCTTTATTGAGCCATTATATCCACAATGATAGCTGACAACTGTTTCGGGGGCCGCACAGGGTCCCCCTTTATCAAGGCGTGTGGTACCTTGACCTTTTGAGACTAGTGTGCCCACTCAACAGTGCCTGCTTTATGTGCCATTCTTTCACTGTGTGGTGCTGCAACAGGTGCTGGGTTTGATTGTCTCAGTTTTAAGGCAGGAACATTTGCACTAGAATCCAATAGAGCATAAGTCTAGAATTACACTAACTGCACATAAAAACACACACATTTTAAATGATCAGTTGTTTGTGCTTTGTTTTTCAGTTATATTGTCATGCACTTTTTCTTGTTTTGGGATTTGCAAAGCACACATTAATGCACGCAGCAGTGCCTTGTGAAACGCTTTCAGTTAAATGCATAGATGTAAACTGACCTGAAAGTAAACATAAAAATGCTGGTTCCTGCGCTTTGCATCATGGTATTGCACATCCCCATACTATGAACAAGCACTTACCAGAACTTATAACATATATATAACTTAACAGCTAATAAGAAATAATATACCACAACTTTGGCAAAAAAGGCCGCGGCCATTTATTGGGGTAACACCAGTATCTGAATTACCACATTCAGAAATTGAAATTAAAGATGACCATCAAGTTTATTAAACACAAACATACAGAAATGTAATAAATTATACCATTGCATACAAACAAATGTCCACCCGCAGGGTGACATTACCCAAAACCAGGCCAGCTTAACTGGACTGGCCCCCCAAAACCGCGGCCCTTTCAATGCCAGTATGCAAATTGGCATTGAAGATATCCAATCCTATTGCTGACAGGTGAACCCCGTCCCTTCTGTAAAGGCCAAACACAGCACCTTCAAGTTCGAAGTGGCGGATAGACAACCGCCCACTCTTTGTAATACTTTTACCATGAATCTGTTTATTTGCTTACGAATCTTTTCAATGAATGTGGAGCCCATAGAAAACCATATAAGTCTTGGCACTATCTCTGAACATATAATTTTCGCCCAAGGCAGCTGGGCAGCTATCTGTTCAATGTCATTCTCCATCCTTCTCATTAGTTGAATGGTATTGAATTTTCCCAAATCGTTGCCTCCTAGATGGAGGACGAGGATATCCGGGGCTGGCCAGACCTGGAGTTGCTTACAGATTAAAGGGACAAGGCCATCCCATCCTAGTCCTCTAATACCTTTCCAATGTACCTGAAAATCGTGGGAATTAAGAAATAAATTTTCAGTGTATGGTCTATTACGGGCTCTCTTTTGTGCCCAGTAGACAAACGAGTGTCCAAGCACCCAAATAACAGTTCTCGAACCTGAAACAAAAATTATAAAGATAAATTAGGTCTAATGTATAAACGAAACCTTTGGGACTCCCAGCGGCCAATCCGCTGGATTGCCGATTCTGGGAGACCCAACTTAGCGGCCTCCGTAGCAGCTCCGATTCTGAAAGAATGAGAGGTAAACCTGTGATGCTGAAGACCTAGATGTGTCAAACATTTTCGAAAAACTGCTCTAAATTGAAATGCTGATAAAGGGGAACCGTCCCTATGCACTAAAAAGGAAAGGGAAGCCGGCTTCACCTTAAGGAAATCTCGAACTGCATTAACCGGGCAACCAGCAGACCCGGGTAATGAGGCCAACTGAACCCGGGAACCCCTACCTGCTTGATCCGTTTTGGATCTGGCAATATAAATATTCAACGAATCCTCTGATACCGACACATGCTCCGATTTGAGGAAAGATTCAGTTACTTTATTGACTGCTACCAATTCAGAAATCCGAAGCGCTCCGAAGAACGCTAAGGAGAAAGCAGTTTTAAATAACATACACTCATAGGAGTCTGAACAGACAGCAGTCAAAATTCGAAATAAGTCCAATAGCATTAGGAAAGAAACGTACCTCCTACTATCAAGAGTGCGGCTGTCCCTACACAAACCTTTCAGAAATTGCTTAACAACTGGATAGGTACTATGGCCAGGAGCATCTGCCAAGCGCCTGAAAAAGGATAGTCCGGCTAAAATCTGCAAAATTTTGGACCGCGAGGATCTGCCCTCGATCTCCTTACAGATAAAGGCCAAGAAAACATCAGGAGAGTTAACAAAAGGGGAAACAGAATAGGCATCAGAAAATGAACACCACCTGATCCAGGATGCTTTATAACCCGACCATGTTCGCGAAGTCACCGACTTCTTAATAAACTCTCTAATCAAGCCCATATCAGATTCCACAAGCGCTCTGGGCAGCCAATTCCTGTCATATCTGCTCCTGGAACCAGCGTCCTGAAAGAAAACAGCTGTTGCCGAGACAACAAATCAGCTATAACATTCTCTTTGCCAGGCAAATAGACGGCTTTTATCCAAATGTTGTATGCAAGACACAACAGAACTACATACCTAAGCAGCTTAACCACCAGCTCCGATTTTGCTGATAAACAATTTATAGCATATAGTAGAGTTGGGCCGAACCTCCGATTTTAGGTTCGCGAACCGGGTTCGCGAACTTTCGCGGAAGGTTCGGTTCGCGTTAAAGTTCGCGAACCGCAATAGACTTCAATGGGGATGCGAACTTTGAAAAAAAAAAAAAATTATGCTGGCCACAAAAGTGATGGAAAAGATGTTTCAAGGGGTCTAACACCTGGAGGGGGGCATGGCGGAGTGGGATACACGCCAAAAGTCACCGGGAAAAATCTGGATTTGACGCAAAGCAGCGTTTTAAGGGCAGAAATCACATTGAATGCTAAATGACAGGCCTAAAGTGCTTTAAAACATCTTGCATGTGTATACATCAATCAGGGAGTGTAATTAAGGTACTGCTTCACACTGACACACCAAACTCCACTGAACAGAACAGGTATGCAGTGGCGGGTTCACTGAACAGAACAGGTATGCAGTGGCGGGTCCACTGAACAGGTATACAGTGGCGGGTCCACTGAACAGAACAGGTATGCAGTGGCGGGTTCACTAAACAGGTATACAGTGGCGGGTCCACTGAACAGAACAGGTATGCAGTGGTGGGTTCACAGAACAGGTATGCAGTGGCAGGATCAATGAACAGGTATGCAGTGGCAGGATCAATGAACAGGTATGCAGTGGCAGGATCAATGAACAGGTATGCAGTGGCAGGATCAATGAACAGGTATGCAGTGGCAGGATCAATGAACAGGTATGCAGTGGCAGGATCAATGAACAGGTATGCAGTGGCAGGATCAATGAACAGGTATGCAGTGGCAGGATCAATGAACAGGTATGCAGTGGCAGGATCACTGAACAGGTATGCAGTGGCAGGATCAATGAACAGGTATGCAGTGGCAGGATCAATGAACAGGTATGCAGTGGCAGGATCAATGAACAGGTATGCAGTGGCAGGATCAATGAACAGGTATGCAGTGGCAGGATCAATGAACAGGTATGCAGTGGCAGGATCAATGAACAGGTATGCAGTGGCAGGATCACTGAACAGGTATGCAGTGGCAGGATCAATGAACAGGTATGCAGTGGCAGGATCAATGAACAGGTATGCAGTGGCAGGATCAATGAACAGGTATGCAGTGGCAGGATCAATGAACAGGTATGCAGTGGCAGGATCAATGAACAGGTATGCAGTGGCAGGATCAATGAACAGGTATGCAGTGGCAGGATCAATGAACAGGTATGCAGTGGCAGGATCAATGAACAGGTATGCAGTGGCAGGATCACTGAACAGGTATGCAGTGGCAGGATCAATGAACAGGTATGCAGTGGCAGGATCAATGAACAGGTATGCAGTGGCAGGATCAATGAACAGGTATGCAGTGGCAGGATCAATGAACAGGTATGCAGCCAGGGACAAGCTAAGGCTAACTAATCTTTCCCTATGAGAGACTGCAGTAGCTCGCCCTACTCTAACTAATGCAGGCACACGAGTGGCCACGGCCGCCGCTGCCTGCCTATATAAGGGGGGGTGGGGCTCCAGGGGCTAGTGTAGCCTAATTGGCTACACTGGGCCTGCTGACTGTGATGTAGAGGGTCAAAGTTGACCCTCAGTGCATTATGGGGCGAACCGCAATGGGGCGAACTTTTCCGCAATAAAGTTCGCGTGCGGTACCCGCACGCGAACCACCTAGGTTCGCGCGAACCAGGTTCGCCGGCGAACCGTTCGGCCCAACTCTAGCATATAGCACACCCTTATTATCAGTTTGAAGCTGAATCCTTTTGTTGGCAAATTCCTTTCCCCAAATAGTTAAAGACACTACCACCGGGAACAGCTCAAGCAGAAGTATGTTCTTCGTAACTCCCGCACTCATCCAAGAAGGGGGCCAACGCTCAGCCGACCAATGTCCCTTCCAAAAGGCCCCATAGCCTATGGAACCTGCAGCATCGGTACAAAACTCCATTTCGGAGTCCAAAACAAACTCCTGTTGCCACATCGACCTACCGTTATAACTTGAAAGAAAATCTGACCAAACTGATAAATCATCTTTTACTTCTCTTACTAGGCGAACATGCGCCCTAGGGGATTCTTTCCCTGCAATAAGCCTTGCTGTTCTTCTAGAGAAAACTCGCCCCATGGGCATAACCCTGGATGCAAAGGCTAAATGGCCCAGCAGGGTTTGTATTTCCCTCACCGAGGCCTTCTCTTTAGCCATTATGCCATGCAATAGCGATTTCAGTGAACTAACCTTTTCGTCTGGCAATCTAAATTCCATTCTAAACGTGTCAATCGTAATGCCCAAAAACTCTAACGATGTTGTTGGGTACACTGTCTTTTCTTCTGCTATCGGCACACCAAAGTCTGCCATAGTATCAGCAAAAACCTCTAGTAATGTTTGACATATCCCAGTGCTTGTTGGGCCCACCAGTAAGAAGTCGTCTAAGTAATGGACGACAGCTCCCTGAGGGACCTTTCTTGCCACCACCCAGTCCAAAAATGTAGAGAAGGCTTCAAAATAAAAACACGAAAGGGAGCAGCCCATAGGAAGGCACTTATCGAAATAAAACTTATCATCAAAACAAAAACCCAGGGAATTAAAGGCTTCCGGGCATATAGGTAATAACCTAAAAGCAGATTTTATATCTACCTTAGCTATTAACGCATTCCGACCAAAACTGCGAATAACGGTCAGGGTGTGATCAAACGAGACGTATGAAACTGAGCTTAAATCCTTATCGATAGCATCGTTAAGGGAATTATCTTTTGGATATGAGAGGTGGTGGATCATACGGAATTCTTTAGGGGTCTTTTTTGGGTCCACTCCCAGAGGGGAGATACGAAAATTTTTAAATGGGGGGGAGTCAAAAGGGCCAGCGACCCTACCCGCTTCAATTTCTTTGCCTATTTTCTGAAAGGCTATGCCAGGAAATAGATCCACGGATTTCAGATTGGGCACGACCACGCAACCCTGACCGTTAAAAGCAGGTATTTTAAAACCAGTAGTAAAACCTTCAATAAGCAGCTTACTGATCTCCGGTCTTGGATACTTGTTTAGCCACTGTAACATTTTTTGAATTTTCACTGGGGTCGGAGCCCTTAAGAAAAAGATCTTTTTGCTGACCCTGCGCCTGCAGACCCAGCTTTTTAAAACACCTAGCTGCCGCATGCGAGCCACCACAGAAATTGCACTCATGTTTGTAACGGCAATTACTCATAAATTTGCACTGGCCTTCATTGAAGGCGAAACATAGCCCCTTTTTAAAGGAACCACTTACTGTGGTGGAAGCCTGCTTCGGTGCTGCAGTTCGCTGAGGAAGCATATAACCCAGCCACAGGCCAACCTCTTTTGTACCCCAAGACAGAGATGAGTGTACAGCCATTCTTTGTCTGAAAGCTTCATCATAACTAAACCAAGCGGAACCTCCGAACTGCTTATACGCGTCATTAATTATATCTAGATGCTGAAACAAACCCGTACATAACTCGGGCTTTCTTTCCCCTAACACACTGGCATTAATGCAAAAAGCTTGAAGCCAATTGTTGAAAGAGCGCACAATTGGGCGCTTTCTGTCCTCCTCACCCTCTTTCTTGTCTCTCAATTCCCTGTAAGAAGGAAGAAGGGTAAGGATGTCAACAAATTCATTATTCCAAATCTTTTCTTTTATAGCCATGCCCAAATGAAATCCCAGGGGGGATAGTGAGCATGGCAGGGCCTCTTTATAATGAGTTTCTGGCAGACCAGCTTTAAGAACTGGGGCTTTAATAGCTGGTAAAGCTACTGCAGCCGGAGGTACCACCGGGGTTGTCCATACTGAAGCAGGGGACACAGGCTCACTGATAACAACAGGTTGCCCTGACCCCTGAGTCAATTGCTGTGTACCTTTAACAGACTCAGCTAAGCAGCTAAACATTCCAAATAGTGCATTCAAGCGATCATTGAGGGTATAAACAGAAACTGAATCTTGCAACTCACCGGGCAGAACCGTGCTCCTGTTCTCCCTGTCTGAAGGCTGTGCAGTTTCCTGGCTGGGACCTGCAGTGACATCCTCTTTGACTCCAGCTGCCGCTGCTGCTTGTGTGGCTGAAGGGGCTGCCCGAGGAATGGTATTCTGGCCTCTGCTTCCCTTAGAAGTCCTCTTTCCTGTGCTTTTGCGAGGAGGGGGCGGTGAGAACACTCTCCTAGCTTTCCGTGGGCGTTTACCTAGCCCAGCATGCCGAAGAGCTCCTCCTGCGTCCCCCTCCCTCTCCTCGGTCTCCTCCTCTCTCCTCTCGTATGCCCAGCCACATTTGCCCGCCCCTTCCTCCTCCTCTCGGCTTGGACTCCTTCCTCTCACAGAGCCTCGAGGAGAGGCTGGGGGGCAGACACATGCAGCTTCTTCTTCTGGTGGTGCCGACGGGCCGGCCACCACCTCTGGTTCGCCTGCCTCCGTAAGGTTGCGCAGCCACTGCTCTCCGTCCTCCGCCCTAGCCCTGCGCAGAACCGCTGCCACAATCGCGTCCATGTTGGGGGAAAAAGGTATGCTCTTTTCTTCTTTCAGCCGGCTGGTAGCGTCTCACGGCCGGCTCTTTTATATCTGGTCCTCCTCTCCTATAGGCTGCTCCTAGCAAGCCCGCGAAGCTGCAGCCAATCAGCGGAGCTTCTCTCCTTCTTCCCCAGTCTCTGGGGCTCACACCTGCAATAATCAAGAGGGGAGAGCCAGTACCAAGTGTATTAACCCTCTAGGGGCTGGCTCTACCATGCAGGCACAGGCTAATTGACTGTGCCTGTACAGTTGTCTGTCACATTATAGCCGACGACAGCAACTGATTTAGTGTAAACACAGCCTTAAAGGAGTTTAATGAGAGGGATATGGAGGCTGCCATATTTATTTCCTTTTAAACAATACCATACCTGCCAACTTTTTGAGATAAGAAAAAGAGACAGTTAAGCCATGCCCCTTCCACACCCCTGGCAAATATATGAAACACATTTTTCTGTAGAAAGATACATACAGTATATTTACATAGATCTGCATATCAGTCTTAAAAAAGGGACAGTTGGGAGCTATGCAATACCAATTAACTGACTATCCTGCTGATCCTCTGCCTCTAATACCTTAACCCATAAACCCTGAACAAGCGTATGCAGATCAGGTGTTTTTGACATTGTCAGATCTGACAAAATTAGCCACATGCTTGTCTCTGGTGTTATTCAAAAACTACTGCAGCCAAATAGATGGGCAAGGCTGCCAGGCAACTGGTATTGTTTAAAAGGAAATAAATATGGCAGCCTCCATATTCATCTCACTTCAGTTGACCTTTAAGCAAAATTATAATGTAAAAAAAACTCAGGATATGATTCAGATACTTCCCATGTCCTACTCGACCCTATCACTGCTGGCTGGGGCGCTTCTTTGCAGCCGCACTCCTGTCGGTGTACAACTGTGGCCGCAATGGGCTAGACCTCCCACTACTCACCATCCTCTTGCTGTTCTTTGTCTTTGGGGTAACTTCCCTTCCCCATTTCAGGACCACTTGTACTCAGAGCCTCCTGGATTTTCACCGACTGATGAAAAAGCAACTTTGAACTGGGCATGAATGAACAGAGGCGCCAAAAGAATAAGATCACAATCTTAAAAACGTTTTGATAAAAATTGCTTGGGGGGCATTGGTGGGCTTACTCCCCATAAGCAGACACTGAAAAATGTCTATTCAAAAATAGATTATTTTATTGGTACCCCCCATAAGCAGACACTGAAAAATGTCTATTCAAAAATAGATTATTTTATTGGTACACTCCAATGGGGCTGCAATGCGTTTCGCAGGCATAGACCCGCTTCTTCAGGCAATACAAGTAGGAGTACACAACTGGAGACAAAGGCAGACAATAGTGTATGTAATTACCTGATACATTTAAAAGAGGGGATAATAACAGGTATATATAAATTTGAACATGTGACATAATCACA
Organism: Hyperolius riggenbachi; assembly: GCF_040937935.1. Lineage (NCBI taxonomy): Eukaryota > Metazoa > Chordata > Amphibia > Anura > Hyperoliidae > Hyperolius > Hyperolius riggenbachi. The sequence continues at coordinate 373,919,773 of NC_090646.1, forward strand.
CACAAAACAAAGAAAAAATATTTCATGTAGTGTTCGCCCAGTTTTTATCCGTGGGTGTTGGCTATATAACTACAATGAATAGTATTGAAAAGTATTTTTAGGGAAAGAGGGGGGGGGGGGGTTGGGGGGGGAAGGGGGGAGACCAGGTGGGGGGGGGGACGGAAAAATACGTGTCCTAGGAAAAAAAAGAAAGGAAGGGGGAGGGGAAAAGACAAAGTAGGAGGGAATAGGGAAAAAAGGAGATGGTAAAGTAAGTAAGCATCAATAGTGGCTATAGTCAATTGTGATCATTTGCAGCTGAAAGGAAATAAAATAAAAAATAAACATGTATATTTATCAAAGTGAATAGGTTACCAGCAGTGCATATAGCAGGAAGGCACGTGTGGTGCTATGTACAAAAACATAGGAACACTAGCAAAACAATGTGTGCAGGATCTGCAATATGCAATATATGCAATATGCAATATATGCAATCATATAATTCACGGAGGAAAGGTAGGGGCAATCTGCCTGCATGTTGAATAGTAGATCGAGAAATAATGAAATGCTGACTCACCAGTATCAGGTTCAGGACACACTTGGCACCTCTGTGCCGCCTTGAGTAATGGCGGCCGTTTAAATAGAACTTCGCTATCTCCTGCGATCAATTAGGGGGAGGAGTCTCGCCGGGTGAAGGCGGCCTATGGTACGCATTGTGATGCATGATGCGGACAAAGCGTCGCATCTGTGACGTGGGGCTAACGCTGACGTCGCATTATGACATAGCCCTTACTGATGCGGCTAGCATGCAGAAGGTGGGGTGGGGTGTGTGGGTGACGTAGTTGGTATCACGCAGCCCCGGGGAATGGAGCGGGGAAAGGGGGCGGGGAACGGGAGATTCCTATGCAGCCATTTTCAAAGAGGGCAACATGCCCAAGGGACTGTGTATATAAGGAAAAAAACAATCGTATATAATAAAAATAAAAATACATTTAAAATGAAATAAATAAAATTAAAGTTTGGGATAATGCGAGTGAATGAATTACTATGTATCATATAGGTAGTAAATGTAAGTGCTGCCCTCTGCTGGGCAGTGTTCAGCGTATAAATGTGCAGTAAAAAGATCAAGGAGTATTGTAAATCATAACACAGCATGTAAAAACAATGTATAACATAAAAAGAATGCATATCATAAAAATTACCTTTTTATGGTACTGATAACAGTCCTCCCTATGAATATAACAATACCTATCTCCACATCTCACGTCTTGGTATATAGACATTTATAAAAGGTATATGCATGTGATATAGCTAAAAGTCCATGTGTACCATTATATAAAACAAGTACATTAAAGTATAAACATAAAAGATAAAATTAGTATGATAAAAGAGGCGACTGGGCTAAAAAATTATATTAATTTAGGTTAGTATAGTTTTTCGAGTTGCTCATTCAGTCCGTCTGGTACAAGTGTTTTTAGTATTTGTATCCAGAACATCTCACGGGCGCTAAGGCGCTCAAAAGCATCCACTTGATTTAGGCGTATAGTTTCAATCAGGGTGATGTGAATTGTGAAACAGACTAGGATCCCCATTGTGGTGTGTGTGAAAGTGCCATGATACACTGTGCAGGGGAATTTTTTTTAGAATATTTCTCTTGTGTTGGCCGATCCTACTCCGGGCGGCTTGGGTTGTGCGTCCCACATATTGGAGGTGGCAGGGGCAGGAGATTACATAAATAACATACCGAGAGGCGCACGTGATGTGTTCTTTAATCTGGTACTGTAATTTGGTGGCTATTCAGCTATTCAACTATTCAGCTGCACATTTGGTAACCATGATACCTGTATCCACCCCCCAACTACCCAATTCACCGAACACAGGTGGCGAGAGCCCATTGGCTACTCACAAGGCGGCCCTAACCCCACCCACCCTTCCCAAGAACCCAACTCACTGAACACAGGTGGCGAGAGCCCATTGGCTGCTCGCACACTCGCCCTAACCCCGCCCACCTAACACCTCCCATACATCTAATTGGCCCTTTTAGCAAGAACCTGTATATATAAGGAGTTGAGCGTCCTCACCACTTCACTGAGGCGCTACACCTGCTATTGCTGAAATTCTGGTGAGTTCGTTATGGTATTTTTTTTGCAAGCTTTACCCTGTATTTCTGGCCCCTTGTTCTCTTCTCAATGCTCTATTACCCATTACTCTTGCTGACATATACCCTTTTCCATTGCCAATACCACTCATTACAAATCTGTGTAAAATAACACCCCATAGCCCATTACTATCACGAGCACCATAGCCTCTACCCCCTATTGTTTACTTGCACACCCAACTCTTTTATGCCATCTCCATGAAGAAAATTTTTCATATGGTATGCTTTATGATATGCAATATATTGATATGCAAATTTGCAGAATTTACTATAGCATAATGTACTGTCTCTTGTCTACAGTCTTGTCCCCATGTTTATTGCTTGATGAAGCCGGCTGGGCCTGCGAAACGCGTTGCACTGTTTTGGGGTACTAGTTAATAAATGTGATTGCTACTATTCAGACAGTCTTTTGTGTCTGCTTTATGGAGGTAAGTCCACCGCTTCCTCCCAGCAAATTTTAAAGTTTTTATCCGCTTTTATCCTGCTGGCGCCTCTGTTCTCCTACTCCAATAAATAAAAGATCTTCAAAAAAATGAATTAGCATTTCCCCCCTGGTAAGGACAACCTCAGTTTTGGTAAACAACAGGCTTTACAAAAAATAAAGGAAAGGGACGACATTATTTTAAAATCTAGTAATAGGGGAAATGTGGTCGTACAATGTCTGTTAAATATAACAAAAAAGAGACCCTCATTAAACTCGTACAGGATGATACGACTTATCAATAATTAAAAGGGAAAACTCTTCTTTGAGATTAAACAAATAATAAATCAGTTGACAAAGGCAAAGAAGTAGGGGTTCTTACAAAGAAAGAAGCTGAATATTGCATGGTTACATCTTTTAGAATGTTATGCTATCCACCAAAGTACCCAAGAACTCAATAAGACCACCCAGATGCTCTACTGTGTCTGAGATTGGGGGACCCTTGAAAAAAAATATATTGATGAAAAAATAAAATTCATAAGAGATACAAAGGATGCTATATTGATTACGTTTTTTTGATAACGTTTTTGTGCAGGATAACTACCTCATCATCAGCGATGAGGCTTTATTCATCTCAATCCCTCATAAAACAGTAATAGCTGCTACAGCCGTCTACCTTTGGGATCACTTCTGAGATTCCAACACACAGTTTCTCTGTAACTCTTTGGAACTCCTTCTCTAACTGCTCTGCCTTTGATGGTCGCTTCTACGACCATATCAGGGGCACATCAATGGTTGCTGCCTGTGCACAGGGCAGTTTCTAGGCTGAAATACACCCAGGGCGAGGGTTAAAATTGCGCCCCCCCCCCCCCCCCCCCCGCGAAGCCAGGTATACATGTCCGCAGTGTAGGTTAGCCAGGTCTAGTTGCACTCAGTATAGGTAGCCAGCTATAGGTTCCCCCAGTATAGGTAGCTAGGCATAGTATAGGTAGCCAGGCATAGGTGCCCCGGTATAGGTTAGATAGGCAGGTGCCCCGGTATAGGTTAGATAGGTAGGTGCCCCTAATATAGGGAGTCAGAATAGTTGCCCCCATCCTAGGTTAGATAGGTAGGTGCCCCCAGTATAGGTTAGTTAGGTAGGTGCCTCCAATATAGGTAGCCAGTATAGTTGCCACCAGTATAAGCTAGGTAGGTAGGTGCCCCCAATACAGGTTAGATAGGTAGGGGCCCTCCAGTATAGGTTAGATTAGGTAGGTGCCCTCCAGTGTAGTTAGATTAGGTAGGTGCCCCCCAGTGTGGTTAGATTAGGTAGTTGCCCCCAGTATAGGTTAGATTAGGTAGGTGCCCCCTAGTATAGGTTAGATTAGGTAGGTCCCCCCCCCCCAGTATAGGTTAGATAGGTAGCTTCCCCCCAGTATAGGTTAGATTAGGTAGGTGCCCCCCAGTATAGGTTAGATTAGGTAGGTGCCCCCAGTGTGGTTAGATTAGGTAGGTGCCCCCATGTATAGGTTAGATTAGGTAGGTGCCCCCCAGTATAGGCTAGATAGGTAGGTGCCCCCCAGTGTGGTTAGATTAGGTATGTGCCCCCCAGTATAGGTTAGATTAGGTAGGTGCCCCCCCAGTGTGGTTAGATTAGGTAGGTGCCCCCCCAGTATAGGTTAGATTAGGTAGGTGCCCCCCAGTATAGGTTAGATTAGGTAGTTGCCCCCCAGTATAGGTTAGATTAGGTAGGTGCCCCCCAGTATAGGTTAGATTAGGTAGGTGCCCCCAGTATAGGTTAGATAGGAAACTGCCCCCCCATAATGGAGGGGGGAGCCGCAGCCGCGGGGAGGGCAGCCCGACCTCTCCCTCCCTCTCCTCTCCGGGCGCCCTCCGTGCTCCCCCCTCCGAGTCTGACTGCACAGGAAGCGCTGTGTACAGAGCGCATTAGAGCAACTCACCTCCTTCCCTGGTTCCAATCACCACTGGTCTCCTCTTCGGTCTTCTCCTCATAGCCGCTGACACGCTGCTTCCGGGTAAACAGGAAGCAGCGTGTGTATGAGCGGCTATGAAGAGAAGAGGAGACCGGCAGCGATTGGAACCAGGGAGGGAGGTGAGTTGCGCAAATGCGCTCTGTACACAGCGCTTCCTGTACAGTCAGTCTCGGAGGGGGGAGCACGGAGGGCGCCTGGAGAGGAGAGGGAGGGAGAGGGAGGGCTGTCCTCCCCGCGGCTGCGGCTCCCCCCTCCGTTACTGCGCCCACAGTCCTTCGGCAACCAGGGCGCCCGCACGGGCCGCACGGCCCTAGAAACGGGCCTGCCTGTGCACAACATATGCCTTCTTCCACTTGGGACAGTGCAATGTATGGGGATAATATATTATTTGGAAATAAAGGTGTATTTTTTTCTATATTGGGCTCGATTCACAAAGCTGTGATAAATGCTATCACAGCCGTGATAAGTTCAGGTTAGCGCGCGCACAGGTTTCTGCGCGTAATAGTAAAGGTTTGTGCGCATTAACTTTCCCCATTCACGGGCTAACCCATATGTTAGTGCGTGAATGCACGCAAACCTTTACCATTACGTGTGCAAACCTGTATGCGCGCTAACCCGCGTGCTGAACTTATCACGTCTGTGATAGCATTTATCACAGCTTTGTGAATCAAGCCAATTGTGTTTTGTGTTTTCTCATTGTACCCTAGCAATAACTTCAAGCCTTTATTTGCAAAATAAAAGTAATATACTTTGCCCTGCGGGGATTAGTTCATGCTACTTTAGCACTATCCAGGAGCGCCACGGGGAGGCTCCCCAATGCCCCCATACAACCGGGGGGCCGCACAGCGGCATCCCGGAGGGGGAGGCTGGGAGGTGCAGACGACCTCCCAGCATGGCAAGCGCCGGGAAGAGCCGCCTGCACCCACCTCCTAAAATTGAAAACAGGCACTTACCTTAACGTCCATTGCGTTCTGCTGCATGTGCATGACCTGGGCGCGACACATTAGAAAGGCCATTGCGTTCTGCTGCATGTGCATGACCTGGGTGCGACACATTAGAGAGGCCATTGCGTTCTGCTGCATGTGCATGACTTGGGCGTGACACAAAGGAGTGAAGCATGGCCTCCTCCAAGCTTGTAGGGCTCAGGGGTAGCTCTCACGCAACACTCCAGAGGGAGGGAGGGCAGGCGCAAACAGCCTGCTCCAGGGCTCTCACCTCCTAGAACAAGCCATGAACGCAATGGACGTTAAGATAAGTGCCTGTTTTTAATTTTGGGAGGTGGGCGCGGGCGGCTCTTCCTGGCCCTGGCCATGTTCGATAAAGTGTTTGATAAAGCTTAGTGAATTGAGGCCAATGAGTAGAACATTTATGTGTGTAGTTCTTAAGTCAGTTTATTGCATATTTTACTATCTAGTGACCTTTTTGTATGCATGGGGTATACATACAAAACTACAAAAAGGGCTTTAGATAGTAAAAACATGTATTCCTTTAACTAGATACAGTGGGTTGCAAAAGTATTCGGCCCCCTTGAAGTTTTCCACATTTTGTCATATTACTGCCACAAACATGAATCAATTTTATTGGAATTCCACATGAAAGACCAACACAAAGTGGTGTACACATGAGAAGTGGAACGAAAATCATACATGATTCCAAACATTTTTTACAAATAAATAACTGCAAAGTGGTGTGTGCATAATTATTTGGCCCCCTTTGTGCAGTCAGTTGCCTATAGACATTGCCTGATGAGTGCTAATGACTAAATAGAGTGCACCTGTGTGTAATATAATGTCATTACAAATACAGCTGCTCTGTGAGGGCCTCATAGGTTGTCTAAGAGAATATTGGTAGCAACAACACCATGAAGTCCAAAGAACACACAAGTCAGGTCAGGGATCAAGGTTTTGAGAAATTTAAAGCAGGTTTAGGCTACTAAAATATTTCCAAAGCCTTGAACATCCCACAGAGAACTGCTCAAGCGACCATTCAGAAATGGAAGGAGTATGGCACAACTGTAAACCTGCCAAGACAAGACCGTCTACCTAAACTCATAGGCCGAACAAGGAGAGCACTGATCAGAAATGCAGTCAAGAGGCCCATGGTGACCCTGGACGAGCTGCAGAGATCGACAGCTCAGGTGGGGGAATCTGTCCACAGGACAACTATTAGTCGTGCACTGCACAAAGTTGGCCTTTATGGAAGAGTGGCAAGAAAAAAGCCATTGTTAGCAGAAAAGCATAAGAAGTCCCATTTGCAGTTTTCCACAAGCCATGTGGAGGACACAGCAACCATGTGGAAGAAGGTGCTTTGGTCATGTGAGACCAAAATGGAACTTTTTGGCCAAAATGAAAAACGCTATGTGTGGATGAAAACTAACACTGCACATCACTCTGAACACACCATCCCCACTGTCAAATATGGTGGTGGCAGCATCATGCTCTGGGGGTGCTTCTCTTCAGCATGGACAGGGAAGCTGGTCAGAGTTAATGGGAAGATGGATGGAGCCAAATACAGGGCAAACTTGGAAGAAAACCTCTTGGAGTCTGCAAAAGACTTGAGATTGGGGTGGAGGTTCACCTTCCAGCAGGACAACGACCCTAAACATAAAGCCAGGGCAACAATTGAATGGTTTAAAACAAAACATATCCATGTGTTAGAATGGCCCAGTTAAAGTCCAGATCTAAATCCAATCGAGAATCTGTTCTGTGGCAAGATCTGAAAACTGCTGTTCACAAACGCTGCCCATCTGACTAAGCTGGAGCTGTTTTGCAAAGAAGAATGGGCAAGGATTTCAGTCTCTAGATGTACAAAGCTGGTAGAGACATACCCTAAAAGACTGGCAGCTGTAATTGCAGCAAAAGGTGGTTCTACAAAGTATTGACTCAGGGGGCCGAATAATTACACACACCCCACTTTGCAGTTATTTATTTGTAAAAAATGTTTGGAATCATGTACGATTTTTATTCCACTTCTCACATGTACACCACTTTGTATTGGTCTTTCACGTGGTATTCCAATAACATTGATGCATGTTTGTGGCAGTAATGTGACAAAATGTGGAAAACTTCAAGGGGGCCGAATACTTTTGCAACCCCTGTATGTTTAAAATATGCACAACGGTGGAAACAAATTGAATTACCGGTACAATTACAATGTTTTGCACTCTTTTTGTGTATATTTTAAATGGATCAATAATAGAATACCTATACATATACATATGACCTTTTTGTATTTTCACTTTTTGTTGTTTTTCCTTATAATATACTGTGTCGCAATCTTACTGCTGGCAATACTTTGAGTCACCTGTCACCCAGAATCATATGGCGACCTGGCCTCTCTGATACATAGTAATATGGATGGTAAACTGTCAGTTGGGGAGTGTCCACTCAGCATCTTCTCCATAGCTTGGGAACTGTGAGGCCTAGTTCACAGTTGTGTTGCAGATTAATTCTGCATGTCAACTCACTGATCATACAATCCCATGGGCCTGTTCACAGTACTGCTTTGTAACTGATAGATTCTAATTCACTGCATGCAGGCTTTGTATTAAAGTGTATGTCCAGTCTCCATTGCAGTTCACACTCATTATAACACAATATAATGCGTGCATTATGCAACTGACCACTGTGAACCTGAGACATCAGTATGCATATGGGAGAAAGCCAACCCCTGGATTTTCACTGCAGTAGCCCTTTAATTACGTCAGTGTGCAATCTGGAACAGTGGCTACAACAACCAGCCCTTCTTACTGGGCATGTTATGAATGTCTATGGAAGGTCTTAGAAATTGTCTTAGAAGTTCAACAATCTAGGAGGTAGATGTAATCGTGTGTGCAAAATTGTTGTGGTTTTTTGTTTTTGTTTTGTGTAGTGTCGCTTTACCCCTAATAGTTAGTCTTCCATAACAGTACAACTAGGTTAATGGAAATGAATAAAAAAGATAAACAACCATCAGTTTTCTTCTATTAATGTATTGCACTTTATTATATTTTGCAAAAAGTAAAGGAATTAAAGAAATGAAACATTTTCTTTTTTGTAAGTATGTAAGTTTATTTTTTTTGTATCGTAGTACCCATTTTATTTTTTCCAAATGTTGTGTAATATATTAAATTGCCGGAACATTTATCAAATGAATTCCTACTTGCTGAGCTGATCCAATGTATTTTCTACTGTCTGCATGTCGGCACCAACTACTCGAGATACCTAGAAAGCAGTTATATTTGTAGGTTAGTAACATTTCAAAATGTTTTTCAGCTCATAAAGTTGAAAAACAAATCAAAACACATCATTACAGTGGCGTAACTACAATTCATGGGGCCTCCTAGCAAAACTTTGATGGTGCCCCCATAATGTTTACACCTCTTCCCTTGCCTCCCCTTGGTGCCTTTCACAGCCTTGGGGCCCATCTCACAAGGGTCATAAAACAGGTGTGACTGGGGTTGGATTTACCATAAGGCACTGTAGGCTTATGCCTACAGGCGCCTAATGATGGAAAGGCAGCTCACTCCCCTTCCCTAATCCCTTCCTCCTCCCCTATGCAGAGTCCTAAGTGGAGTGTAAATGAGAGGTTACTCACCCAGCTCTCGGCATTCCACTGATGAGATCTCCCTTCAGTCAGGGGCACCACTAGCTACTTAATACTGAGGATACTTCTGGCTTCCTTATGCTAAGGGGCACCTTGTAGCTACCTATGACGGGTAAGGGAGAAGTGACAGCTAGGACAGCCAGCACACATGCGGTGCAGTTCGGTGGGAGGGTTGTAGGTTCATGGAGGGCAAAGTCTAGGGTGCCAAGAGGTTTGTGCCTATAGGCTCCTATGATGAAAATCCGGGCCTGAGGGTGGCCATCATGATCTTCACACCCATAAGTGTGGCCAACAACCTGTATCAAAGAGCGGGAAGGTTAGAAGTTGCCCCCCCCCCCCCCCCCCCCCCCCCCCCGGGAATGCAGGGGCTGCTCCCCTCTAGTTATGCCCCTGCCTCATTATGTAATAGCTGTGCTCAGAGGAAGAACATTTCCTAAACTATTATTTCCTAGAAGAAGGATTTCATTTCAAAGTGAAGATTCTAATATAGCCATTATCAAAACTAAGCTGAAATTCAGGCTTGTGTTTTTTAGTTTATTTGTTTCATCAAATCCTGTGGAATATATTATAATTCACAATGCACAAAGTGTCATGTATTTCACATAAACAATGTTTGCATTACTAATATCAAAGCAAACCTGTAGCAAAAAAAAACCCTTATGCTATAATTAAGTGTATTTGTAGTATGCATAAGGAATAGAGCTTTAAAGGGATACTTAAGCCATTGAAAAAAAATTAGTTTTTCTCACCTGGGACTTCTACCAGCCCCCTGCAGCCATCCTGTTCCCTCACAGTCACCAGGGCCGGATTTGTACTTTTTACTGCCCTAGGCCCACTACCTTCACCCGCCCCGACAACAGCGCCGTTAAGGTAGTAATTAATACAATTCTCTGGATGAGTGACAGTCCAATTCAATCTCAGTAGCGATCGAAAACGATCATTCAGGACCACAAATGGAAAGAAAGCTGCTATTCAATTTAATTGACAAAGTTGATCTGAAAAACAGATTGTTTCCATTAATCTGATCAAATTGAATAGCAGCAGCTTGCCTTTTCCATTAGTGGTTTCGAATGATCATTTTTGATCAACATTTTCTGGAGAATTGTCGTTAATGGCCATGGATAGGGTTATCAGACATAGGAAAAGGGGGAGGTTAGATTCTGCTGGATCAGAATATTAGGGTATAGAATTTATGAAAAAAAAGCTGTTTAGGGGAAATTAATAGCTAGGCCTTTTGGCAATTTAGGGCGAGGCTAGTAATTTGAGAATAGGGTTATGGGAAAAGAGACAACATTAAGTATTAGGTTAGGGTGACTGATTAAAAACGATGTACTCTGTAATGTTCTGCAGAAAATGTTGTCACTGACCATCTTCAGTCAGACTATGACTGTGGTAGGGATTAGATTGTCAGCTCCTGTGAGGACAGTCAGTGACATGAATATGTACTGTGTAATGTGCTGCAGAGGATGTCAGTGCTACATAATTACATAATATGGTAGGACATTAGACTATGACTATGGTAGGATTAGATTGTGAGCTCCTCTGAGGAAAGTCAGTGACATGACTATGTACTCTGTATAGGGATGCTCATTTGGATTCCGCGGAAATGCAATTTCCGAAATTCCGATTGGAAATTGCATTTCCGCATCGGAATACGGAAATCGGTAATGCAAGTGCCGTAGGCGGATTTCCGCTGGAAATCGCGGAAATTCCACCCGACTTTAACATCGATTTTCTAAAAAACTATAAGGTCTTTTTCAAAACTTTTTTTTGCATCTTGTTCACAAGATTCGGTTGGTGTTTCTAGGACTTAAGGGGGCTTTGCTATTAGCCGCTAAAGTTGACGGATTTTTACTGTAATGTTAAATGCAGAAAATCTGCATCTGCCTATTTTCTGCATTTTACATTACAGTAAAAATCCGCCGACTTTAGCAGTTAATAGCAAAGCCCCCGTAAGTCCGAGAAACACCATATTTTCAGTGTTTATTAAACAGAAGCTTCTGAACAAGATGCAAAAAAAGTTTTCAAAAAGACCTTATAGTTTTTGAGAAAATCGATGTTAAAGTCGGGAGGAAGTTCCACGATTTCCGGCGGAAATTCCGCCTTGGAATGCGGAAATTGGTAGCGGAAAGCGGAATCGGTAATCGGTACTTGACGGAATGCGGATTTACCGCGGAATCGGAAATTGGCATTCCGACCATCCCTAACTCTGTAAAGTGCTGTAGAAGATGTCAGTGCTATATAAATACATAATAATAATATGGGAGGACATTAGACTAGGACTATGGTAGGATTAGATTGTGAGCCCCTCTGAGGACAGTCAGTGACATGACTATGTACTCTGTAAAGTGCTTCAGAAGATGTCAGTGCTATATAAATACATAATAATAATATGGTAGGGCATTAGACTATGACTCTGGTAGGATTAGATTGTGAGCTCCTCTGAGGATAGTCTGTGTGACAGTACAATGTGATCTGTACAGTGCTATAGAGCAGTGGTTCCCAACCTTTTCCGGCCCAGGGAACACTGTCTGACCAAATTTTTCTCCGGGGAACGGCGCGGGGGGGGGGGGGGGGGGGGGGGGGGCAGGTGGGAGGGGGATGCGGCCCCCGGTTGTTTGCACGACCTAGTGGACAGTGCCGTGCGCAGCAGGCTATGGGGGGGGGGGCCTGGGGTGTGGCTGCATAGCTAGCATAGTTGCCCCAGTGTAGGGAGTTTAGTTGCCTCAGTGTAGCTAGTATAGTGCCCCAGAATAGTGCCCCAGTATAGTGCCCCAGTATAGCCAGAATAGTGCCCCAGTATAGCCAGTATAGTGCCCCAGTATAGCCCCCCAGTATAGCTAGTATAGTGCCCCAGTATAGTGCCCCAGTATAGCCAGTATAGTGCCCCAGTATAGCCAGTATAGCCAGTATAGTGCCCCAGTATAGCCAGTATAGTGCCCCTATAGCCAGTATAGTGCCCCAGTATAGTGCCCCAGTCTAGCCCCCCAGTATAGCTAGTATAGTGCCCCAGTATAGTGCCCCAGTATAGCCAGAACAGTGCCCCAGTATAGTGCCCCAGTATAGCTAGTATAGTGCCCCAGAATAGTGCCCCAGTATAGCCAGTATAATGCCCCAGTATAGTGCCCCAGTATAGCCAGTATAGTGCCCCAGTATAGCCAGAATAGTGCCCCAGTATAGTGCCCCAGTATAGCTAGTATAGTGCCCCAGAATAGTGCCCCAGTATAGCCAGTATAGTGCCCCAGTATAGTGCCCCAGTATAGCCCCCCAGTATAGCCAGAATAGTGCCCCAGTATAGCCAGAATAGTGCCCCAGTATAGTGCCCCAGTATAGCTAGTATAGTGCCCCAGTATAGCCAGTATAGTGCCCCAGTATAGCCAGAATAGTGCCCCAGTATAGTGCCCCAGTATAGCTAGTATAGTGCCCCAGAATAGTGCCCCAGTATAGCCAGTATAGTGCCCCAGTATAGCCCCCCAGTATAGTGCCCTAGTATAGCCAGAATAGTGCCCCAGTATAGCCAGAATAGTGCCCCAGTATAGTGCCCCAGTATAGCTAGTATAGTGCCCCAGAATAGTGCCCCAGTATAGTGCCCCAGTATAGCCAGTATAGTGCCCCAGTATAGTCAGTATAGTGCTCCGGTATAGTCAGTATAGTGCCCCGGTATAGTGCCCCCCGCCCGTCCCCGCCGCTGTTATTACCTTAACAGCTGCCGCTCCTCCCCTCTCCGGCGCGTGTATATTCAAGCAGCGTATCTCCGGCTGCTCTGTGTGATGCGGAAGGAAGCAGGGCAGCGGCTTCCTGTAACGGCGATATGTATCGCCGTTACTATGGAAACCGAGCCCTGCCTCCTGCGTATCACACACAGAGCAGCCGGGAGATACGCTGCTAGAATAAACACATGCGCTGGAGAGGGGAGAGCGGCCGCTGCTAAGGTAATAGCAGCGGCGGCCGCGGGGACGTGCGGTAGGGGGGATAAGAGGACGGCACACCAGGCAACGTTCCGCGGAACACTGGTTGAAAAACGCTGCTATAGAGGATAGTGTTTTTTTCTCTCATCTGTGCTCAGACCAAACCTACATAAGAAAGAGACCAGTGAGGGAATGAAAGATTAATTGCTGTGGAAGGGAGGGGGGAGAAGAGAAAAGCTGCTGATTAAACAAGATAGATAGTACTAGTGACAGGGCTGCCTGAACGAACATGAAACTGAATGATGTTAGACAGCTGGTCACTCTCTCCACAGCAGTGTAGCAATGGGCAGCGTGCTGCAAGTGATTGAAATGGCTGTAATCTGCACACACATCTCTCCCCCTCTATGCTGTAGATTACTTGTAGCGTCAATCACATAGCTCATCCCTGAAGCTGCCTGTCCGCAATGCCTCCTCCACGCATAACTTACTTGTCTGCCTCTTCCTCCTTCCGCTCAAATCTCCCAGACTGCTGGCTCAGCCCCGCCCCTCAGAGTGAGAGAGGAGAGGCGGGGCGCTGTTTTCTCTGTGCAGTGTACCATGCACGTAGACTGGAGGACAAGGACAGCGCGGCGGCAGATAGCTCAACAGCTGATCTGCTGCCAGAGTGCGACAGCCGCCCAAGCTCTCCTGTCGGCAGATTTCCGCCCTAGGAACTGGCCTAGGAGGCCTGTGCAGAAATCCGGCCATGGCAGTCACTCACGGATCCTCCGGTCCCCCGACGCCAGCCAGTTTCATTTTTGCCGACAGGCTTGCGGCTCCTGCGCAGGCCTGGCTACGCGTCTCCTTCTTTGCGTTCCCATTCGCAATAGCGTTCTGCCCAGGTGCAGGACGCTATTACGGACGGGAAGACGAAGATAGCTACGCGTGGCCAGGCCTGCAGGGCCTGTTGGCAAAATGAAACTAGCTGGCGGCGGGGGACCAGAAGATCCATGAGTGACTGCGAGGGCACGGGACGGCTGCAGGGGGCTGGTAGAAGCCCCAGGTGAGAAAAACTGATTTTTTTTTCAATGGCTTAAAGTATCCCTTAAACAACAAAGAAAAGAGTCTCATATTTTTATTTTCAGTTATTTAGCTTTTTTTTTCCCAATAACCTTGCATCATTCTATCATATTTCCAGTTTACAAACCACACTCTGTATTTTAAACTATAAAACAGAGCAGAGCTAATGACCCATTGAACTTTCCTGCAGTAAAACCTTATCGTAACTTGTCTCTTACTGCTTCTTTGATGTATAAATGCTTCAGAAAACAGTACTGTCTTCGACCTGAGTTGGGAGGAAGAGCTCAGAGAAGGTCTTTCGCATAGATAACAACTGAAGTTACTTAACTCTTCTTGTACTGGAAAATAATATGAGACTCTTTTCTTTGCTACTATTGTTCTATTTCTTAGCTGTACTACACATATAATTTATTGTCTTATAACTTTACTTTCACTTCAGGTTTGCTTTTATGACCTGGCTTGCTGGTTTACAAAACTCTTCTTGTGGGCTAGGGCCTTCTTAATATTGGAGGCCGAAGGTGGTGAAATTGCTGCTTGTCAGCTTCTCCCATTCATCACATGGCTGTTTGCTAGCACTCGACATGGGCTGCGAAGAGGTTGCCACTGTATTGAATCATGCCAGTGCGTTGCGACAGCCGTGTTAAGATGCAACATGATGTTTTTTTTGCCATTAGATAACTGCACTGGGTGTGAAATCCTAACATGCTTCTGGATAAAAATGCTGTCATCCAGCTTCATGAAATTGTAGCCAAAAAGCACTTTGTGGCCAACAGACAGGAAGCTGTACTACCCAACAAACACACATTTCAGCTGTCCATCTGAAAGAGGCCTCAATAGCAATCTATGAACTGCCAAGTCTCTCTTCACATCTCTTCATCAACCACATTAGGTCCTCAAGGAAGGAACTCCCAGTCTCCCGGTAATAAAGAACAAGGGCCGGTGTTACCTTATGTGCAACCTGGGCAAAAATTCCCAGGGACCTGAGCTGGCTGCTATGGTCACCTCCAACGTGTCATCCCAGAGCCCCTGCACGATCTACAGAGTGGATACGGGCCTTTAGAAACCTATGCTTCCCATTGTTTCTGGCTAGAAATACGCCGTTTAAATACATGAATTACAAAATATTGTTCATGATTACATATACCTCTTCTCCAGATTGCATGAAAATAAATGTTGGTACTCCATTAGCTCCAAAAACAGCCAAAAGATTCTGTAGATAGTATGTAAAAAAAGTGTTAGAAAAAATAGATGACATACCGTATTTTAAATAATCTTTAATTAAAAATAATATATTTTGTGCAGTACTTACTGGTATCTTTTCAATGTCAGCTGCTAGACAAGTCACACGTGTGTATTTTGAAGCCAGTTCCTTTGAAAAGAGAGAATAAAATTTCTGTTGTTCCTCTATTGAAAAATGCATCTTGCAAAGATCATATTTGGGAAACCCCTCTGCCACATCATACAGTGCTTACAGTCCATTGTTTAATTTGTTTCTTATTGTGTGATCACTGTTAGCCTTAAAGAGGAGCTGTCAGCCATACTATCTCAGAAAAAAACACCTATATAATAGATAAATACTTGCTCTACTTACCAGTACATATTATATGTACAGTAGCAGTAAAAAGTATGTGAAAGCTTTGGAATTATATAGATTTATGCACAAATTGCTCATAAAATGTGATCTGATCTTCATCTAAGTCACAACAAAAGACAATCACAGTCTGCTTAAACTAATACCACACAAATAATTAAATGTTTCCATGTTTTTAGTGAACACACCATGTAAACATTCACAGTGCAGGTGGGAAAAGTATGTAAACCCCTAAACTGATGACATCTCCAAGAGCTAATTGGAGTGATGTGTCAGCCAATCAATGAGATGAGATTGGAGGTATTGGTTATAGCTGCCCTATAAAAAACACACTCCAATTTTGGGTTTGCTTTTCCCAAGAAGCATTGCCTGAAGTGAATGATGCTACGCACAAAAGAGCTTTTAGAAGACCTACAATTAAGAATTGTTGATTTGCATAAAATAAAGCTGGAAAGGGTTATAAAAGTATATCCAAAAGCCTTGCTGTTCATCAGTCCACGCTAAGACAAAATGTCTATAAATAGAGAAAGCTCAGCACTGCTGCTAATCTCTCTAGGAGTGACCGTCCTGTAAAGATGACTGCAAGAGCACAGCACAATATGCTCTATGAGGTGAAGAAGAATCCTAGAGGGTCAGCTAAAGACTTAAAAAAGTCTCTGGCATATGCTAACATCCGTGTTAGCGATTCTATGATATGTAAAGCACTAAACAAGAATGGAGTTCATGGGAGGATACCACAAAGGAAGCCACTGCTGTCCCAAAAAAACATTGCTGCATGTTTAAAGAGAACCCGAGATGGGATTTAATTATGTTAGTGGGGCACAGAGGCTGGTTGTGCACACAAGCACCAGCCCTATCACTTCCCTCCAATCACCGGGAGGGAAGGGACGCGGGCGGGTAGCGCCGATACAGAGGAGGCGGGGAGCGGCGCTAACAGACAGGCATAGGTAAACATTGTGCTGGCGACACGCTGTGTGTCGCTAGCACTACGGGGGGTATAGCGGCGCGCAGGGGGGTCCTGGAGGCACACCATGGGGCAACAGAGGCTGGTGTTAGTGTGCACAACCAGCCTCTGTGCCCCACTAACATAATTCAATCCCACCTCTGGTTCTCTTTAAAGTTTGCAAAGGAGTACCTGGATGTTCCACAGCAGTAGTGGCAAAATATTCTGTGGACAGATGAAACCAAAGTTGAGTTGTTTGGAAGAAACACACAACACTATATGTGTAGAAAACGAGGCACAGCACACCAACATCTAAACCTTATCCCAACTGTGAAGTATGGTGGTGGGGGCATCATGGTTTGGGGCTGCTTTGCTGTGTCAGGGCCTACACAGATTGCTATCATCGAAGAAAAAATGAATTCCCAAGTTTATCAAGACATTTTGCAGTACAACTTAAGGCCATCTGTCCACCAGCTGAAGCTCAGCAGAAGATGGTTGTTGCAACAGGAGAACAACCCAAAGCATAGAAGTAAATCAACAACAGCATGGTTTAAACAGAGGAAAATACGCCTTCTGGAGTGGCCCAGTCAGAGTCCTGATCTCAACCCGATTGAGATGCAATGGCATGACCTAAACAAAGTGATTTATACAAGACATCCCAAGAATTTTGCTGAACTGAAACAGGTCTGTAAAAAGGAATGGACAAGAATTACCCCTGACCGTTGTGCACGTCTGATCTGCAACTACAGGAAACGTTTGGTTGACGTTATTGCTGCCAAAGGAGGTTCAACCAATTATTAAATCCAAGAGCTCACTGTAACGAATGTGGAATTGTCTCCGTGGTCAGCGCACCAGACGTGCGCTGACACGGCGGATTTCCTCCACAAGCGTATAAATTTGCAGGAACCCAGCAGTAGGTGCAATGCACCTGCAGAGGGAAATTCCTGACGGCAGGTGGAGCTGTGGAGTGCAGAGGAACAGCTCCTCTGCTCTACCACACACGCCAGACAGGAATTGTACGAAGGGAAGAACTGTAATCGCAAGAGAAGCAATTGAGAGTGAGCACAGAGACAGATTGTGTGTGTGTGCATAAAACTAGTCGCCAACCCGCGACTGTGCACACACCACAGCAGATATGAAGCAGGAACGCGATCGCGAGAGGTGCGATCGCCAGACGTGACACAAGGCTACAGCAAGGCGGAGCACGAGAGTAGCAAAGGCACAGCAAATCATACAATGAGGAGATACGGAAAATAACAAACGCTAGCTAACCGCGAACACCGCACTCATTCGCAACAGTGCACGCGGTTATGCGCGGTCTCCACGTGATAAGCACAACAGAGACAAGCACGCCTAACTAACCATTGACAGACAAACATGAAACAGAGGACGCGAATGCTTGCTTAACGGTTACCTCACCGAGCCTCCAGCAAGCGTCCGTAGCAGACAAAACAGACACACGAAAACAGGGACAAGCGAGAGATAGGATCCACAGCACTAGCAAAAGTGGCTAGCAGCGCGATCCAGGAAGACAGAACAGAAGGATCCACAGCACTAGCGCGAAGCGAGTGCGATCCAGGTACAGAGCAGCAGAACAGAAGGATCCACAGCACCAGCGAAAAGTGGCTAGCTCGATCCCAGGAGACAGAATAGAAGGATCCACAGCGCTAGCGAAAAGTGGCTAGCGCGATCCCAGGAGACAGAACAGAAGGATAGAACAGAGATCAGCACCATTTCCTGTCGACCACCGCTGGGACAGGACAACAGCAACAGAACAAACACACAGATAAACAATCCTAACTGCACTAAGGAATCTGCCTAGCACAGTTTCCAGGAATTACTCTAAGCTGATCTTCAAACAAAGAGCATGGCTGACACTCTCCAGAGTGTTTCACAGGAAGACTCCTTATGACCAGCGAAGCATTGTGGGAAAGACATAGTACTTATAGTACACGCCTCCAATGAATGTGGCCAGGCAATTTGCATGACAACGTATGCAAATTCCTCTGCAAGCACAAGCTGCAAAACTGACAGAAGCTCTTCTTTCCAGAGTCCTGCAGCCAGGGCCGGCGCTACCATTAAGGCAAAGGAGGCAGCTGCCCCAGGGCCCCAGAGCTTGTAGGGGCCCCCAGTGGCTACAAGAGGAAAAAAAAAATTCAAATCGGCCTTATAGTTTTTGAGAAATTCGATTTTAAAGTGTCAAAGGAAAAAAAATACACATTTAAAAAGCTGCTGACTTTAATGGTTAATAGCAAATCCACCTTAAATGCTAGAAATGCTAAATTTGCAGGATGTGTTAAGGAGATCATTGGGAATAAGAGGAAAAAACAATTTTTCAAAAAGACCTTATAGTTTTTTAGAAAATCGATTTTAAAGTTTTGAAGGAAAAAAGTATACTTTTAAATGCGGTAAATGTCACTTTTAGTAGCAAACCTAACGGTAGTGTAATTTTACATGCATAAAACGAAAGCGCAATAAATTTCCTGACGGTGTTTCCAGGGGGTCTATACGCAGCCGCAGCGCTTTGGCCAGGGATCGCTATACAGCCGCAATATGGCTGTATGAAGATCCCTGGCATTTTTTCCTATTTTCCCAATTTTTTTTTTTATGTTTAGAGTGTGGGAATTTTTTTTTTTTTAATTATGTGGGGTCCCCCCTCCTGAAACTTTTTAACCCCTTGTCCCCCATGCAGGCTGGGATAGCCAGAATGTGGAGCTCCGACCGATTGGGACCTCACACCCTGTTATACCAGCTGCAAAAAAGGTCCTCTAATGCCGATTTTTGTTCCGGGGTATATGTTGGGGGGGGGGCAGATTTATTTTGCCCTGGGGCCCCATTGTTGCTTAAACCGGCCCTGCCTGCAGCATGCAAACCTACACAATGGTCAGAAAGCTGCCTGCCTGCACAGGCAGCTGAGCAAATCATCACACTCACATACTTTTTCCACCTGCACTGGGAAACTTTACATGGTATGTTCAATAAAAACATGGAAAATTTTAATTATTTGTGTTTTATTAGTTTAAGCAGTCTGTGATTGTCTATTGTTGTGACTTAAATAAGGATCAGATCACATTTTATGACCAATTTGTGCAGAAATCCATATAATTCCAAAGGGTTCACATCCTTTTTGCTGCTACTGTATTGCACTGTTCACGTTTTGATTTTAGTGATTCTTCTATAGTAAAAACACTTAACTGTGTCTATCTTGAAGCCAATCCTGATGTAATTTCACCCCTTACCTCTCCTCTGTCTGATGCATTGTGTATGCATTGCCTGCCCTCCACCCAGTCTTTAGACACTCTCACCCAGCTGTGCAATAGAAAGTGCATTGTCATTGTGTGACCATAGAGCTGGTTTATTTTACTTTTCTCAGCTTCTCAGCATGATAAATATTGGCCAATCAGAGAGGAACAGAGGTGTGGGAGGGGAAGAAGCTTCAGCCAATTAGGCTGCATTAGTTATGTCTGAGGAGAAAAGGGGAGGTAAGTAAGAAGAAAACCCAGCATGCCCTGCAACTTCCTCTGTGCTGCAGATGTACCAAAAAAGAGCCAGGGAAACTGGGGAATGTTGTTTTATGGATGAGAAAAGCAAGAGAGATTTTTAACTTTTGGATTGCCTGGTTAGTATCCTTATTACTTGTTTACCAGATAAAAATAAATAATTGATTTTATGCCCGACAGTTACACTTTAAGCTGGCCATACACTTATAGATTTCCACCCAATGTTCCCAAAAAATTGATTCCTTTCAGACCACACACACAGCACATTGATTTGTAATTGATTCCTGCAGGGAATCTATTCCAAATCGATCAAACCACAGTGTTACACTGTTTGATGGAATGTAACGCTATGGCCTATTGGCCATCCATCCTTCCTGCCCTGCCTCCAAGATTAGATTTTCTGTCCGATTGATACTTTCGATTGATTTTTAGTCAAAATTGAATCAAACATTTAAAGGAATCTATTTCCATTCGATTTGATCAGTGTTGAGTGTATGGGCACCTTTAGGCGCGTTGTATTAGTACGCCGCGGGTGAGTTGGGCGCCAAGAGAGATGAATGACAGCTCTCCCTGCTGCCTAACTCCCCAGGGGCATTAAATACTATTTCCCCTCCGAGTTGTTGCAAGTCGGAGCGAGGTGTAATTCAAGGTCTGGCAACCACCGAAGCCTCGAATTACTCTTATGCACCCCGCGCAGCATAACATTGCTGCTATGGGGTGCCTGGTTTCCACCACCTGCTTCCTCTTTAGGCAGGGCCGGATTTACAACTCAGAGACCTGTAGGCACAGACATTCTGACACCCTAAACTCCACCCTTGAACATAGTCCACACCCTAAATTAATATATTTTTAACTCTAATGTCTGCCTTAGAATCTTATACTCTAATCACTGTCTCATATCATCCTTATTGACATGAGACTCGGATTATGGTGTCGTGCATGAGGTCAGTGACACGAGGCATTGATTAGAATGTAAGCTCCTGAGGTCACTGATCTGAGGAGGAGGGGCCGCATCTCCTACATGCCTACAGTACCTTATGGAAAATCCGGCCCTGCCTTTAGGCTACTCTTCCATCTCTAATGCTTCCTGAGTCTGATTCTACACAACTATGCAGATCAGGTGTTCTGACTCAGTTCTGTCATCATTGACTGCATATTTGTTCCAAGTGCGTAACAGATAGTGCTGAAGCCTGAAAATCAGTATTCAACCTAGGGAACTGTTATTTTGTAAAACAATAAACATGTCAGCATCCATCTTCCTCTATATTACGCTTCCCATTTGTTGTGGGCATTCTGAATTCTCACAAATCATAGGGCTGCATAAAACACTTGCCTTACTGACTGACCTTAAGGGCCCGTTTCCACTTGTGCTGCGTGAATCGCCGCGGGAAAAATTTGCATGCGGATGCAAATTTCGCATGCAGTTGTATGCAAATTTTCGTGCGAATTCGCATGCAAATTCGCATGGATGACGCTGTATGCGAATTTAACCATGGCAGTGCTGGTGTGCTTTTCCATTGATTTCCATGCGAATTTGCATGCGAAAAATGAAAATTCGCATACCAAAGCCGCAGGCGATTTCCCTATTAAATACATTAGCATGCATTCCACACGCAGGCGAATTCTGAGGGCTCTGTCGTGCAGAAAAAATCCTGCACAGAAAAATGCTCAGGAAAACTGACAAGTGGAAACAGGCCCATCCACTTGTATTGGCTGTGCGAATCTGCATGCAGGAAACGCATAGTGGAAACGGGCCCTAGCTGATAATTTTCATGTGGATCAGGTGGTAATTGCCCTTTAGTGGCTCCCTTTTTCAACCCAGATCCATTAGGGGGAAAACACTGCAGCTGATCACCTTGTCTGATAAACACCATCAGTCTCTGCTTAAGGTGCCCATACATTATTCAATTTGCAACATCGATATCCAGCTTGATTCCATCATAATGATCGATTCTGGCAGAGATTGATGCTGCAACGTGGCCAAAATTTATCAAAACAATCAATCTGGCTTGCTGGACAGATCTCACTTAAAAGGGTATGGACGGTTGCACAGTGGTAGCTGCATGCAATTTCCCAGCGACCGATGGATGAAACCCCAGCTGGTCTACCCCATGTAATATATGTACTGCCCAGGCCTTTAAGTTATAACTTTTGTATGTCAAATAATTCTTATTGAAAATATGGTGCTCATATATATATATATATATATATATATATATATAGAGAGAGAGAGAGAGAGAGAGAGAGAGAGAGTGAGAGAGGGAAACAAAGGACAGGAGGTCATAGCCTACATAAATAAATATATAGTCAGTACGATGGGTGGAACTGTATCACATCATAGTAGGGAGAGGTGATTGTCTTTTCTGCCGATTAATTATCTACACTTAACACAGGCCTTTATTTTGTGATGACTGTGCTAAGTACACTCTTCACATGTTGTCATAACTGTGCAAGCAGGATTAACCACTTGTACAGGTTGTATCTAACCATAAATCATAGTGAATTCAACAGGCAGGTTGTTAGAACAAATTAGACAGCATGTAACAATTCAAGAGACTGGGCCAATTCAACACCCTGGATGGCAGCTGATAAGGACTCCATGTACATTATTTCCAATAGCGCATGTGAAACAAAGATGACCTGCTGGGGATACCAATGAACTGGAATTGGAAATATATTTGAAGGTGTTTAAGTGAAAATGTATTTTAAAGTACTTACTTGCGCTGCAGGCATTGCTCTCTTGCAATAAGGACATGTAGGCCTCATGAGCATTAGCATTACACCTGGAGCTCTATCTTTTTGACTCCAAAACCTTTCCTAAAAATAAAACAAACCATTACACTCAGTGTGAAAACAAACTGTTTGCAAATTACTGAAACATGCAAGTGACTAAAAGACATCCTTCTTATGGTTTAACAAATGATTAGACTCCTCCCACCTACTGACCAATAAACATTACCACCTTCCCTGGTCATGGTATTATACAATAAAGTGAAATTTCATGATCAGCTTGAAATCAAAGTGTCCAAATGTACCTGAAATGTTGAAGAAATACTGACTAGTGGATAGGTCCTTAAAGAGATCCTGAACAGAAAATAAAAAGTCAAAATAACCATACACAGGTCATACTTACCTCCTGTATAGTCTAATACTCAATCTCTTTCTCCTCTCCTGCGTCCCAATTGCCCAATGTTATCAATGGAATCCTACGTCCTCCATTTTAAAAATGGCCATTACCCCCTAACAGCTTTAAGGTCAGCACACTGTTAAACTGTTATATCGCCCACCTGAGCCATAGGGAAACATGTACATTACCTTGCACATTCAGTTGTACCTGACAGCTGCTGATATACAACTGACAGCAACTGGTATATTTCAGTTCTGATAAAATATTGTCAGAACTGGAAGGGATCACTATAAGAAGAAAATGGTGAGCTTCTGAGAGGAACTGACGGCGAGGTACATATGTAATATTCATTTGCAGCTACGTCATGTGTTTATTTTAAATAATTTTACTCTCTTCAGGTTCCCTTTAACTGGAGAGCAGCTTCCAGTTTCTCTAATGGATATCGATTTCTATAGATATAGGTTGCTAACCAGTACACAGTACTTCCCTTTTACCAACACATATTGAGCCTGGCCATAGTGGCATTGGGTTTTTAAAAATAAGATGTGAAAATTTCGCTTAGAAGACAATTCTCTAAATCATTTGTAAAGTACTTTTTCCGCCTACATTTTTGGTATTTTTTCATTTGCAAAGTGCTGAAAAGTTATTTTAAAGGACAACTAAAGCGAGAGGGGTATAGAGGCTGCCATATTTATTTCCTTTTAAACAAGACCATAATCCTGGCATCCTGCTGATCCTCTGTTTATAATACTTTTAGACATAGGCGTCAATTCATCAAAGGGTGTTCGATAACAAAATCCCAGTCCTTAAAATACCGCATTCGGTATTTTACACTTCACTGTGCTAATTCATCAATATTTTCACACATGTGGTAGATGTTCGGTAAGTTACCGAAGTACTACGGCTTCAGTTCATCAAAGGCTGTTCGATAACAGCAGAGTGGTGCAGAGCAGCTTGGAATGTCTCTGTGTTGTTACAAGCTGATAACAATAGAAGGCATCCAGACATCCCTTTACATGTAAACGTGTTATATTTACTGTTACTTATACTGCCTCTGCTGCTCTGAATCTGTCCATCAGTGTTTCTTAACATTTTACTTATTTGCCACAACGTAGATAAACTTCCTGGAGACATTACAAATGCCATGCTTGGTGATTTCACCACTTGCATCTTTGCATATTCAAACAGGGACTCAAAGGGTTAAACCACCGAAGGACATCTGGGGATATCTTTTGTCCCGGTCTCTCTGCTCTCTGCCTGGGGGGTCTGGAAGCTTGTGTGGAGAAGCCTGTGTGACCTATCAGCGGCACTTGCAGGAGAACAGGGGCTGTTTCTATTGGCTGCCTGCTCCTGCTAATCATGAAAACATTCACACAGAAGGCTTTCGAAGCCTGTAAGGACAGTGGAGAGCTGGAGATAAACACCGAATGTGCTAGCGAATGTGGTAACTTTGATGAATTAACATTTACTGACATTTGCTGACATGTGTTGAGCACAAGTCGATAATTTATCTCATTGCTCTGTCATTTCAGCTTCTCATTCGGTAACAGCTTTGATGAATTAACATTTTCTTAAGTGCTCCGTTAACTCAGCTGTTTTCAGCATTACCGAATGCGGTAATGCTTGATGAATTGAAGCCATAGACCCTGAACAAGCATGCAGATCAGACATCTGACTGGATTTGCTGCATGCTTGTTTAAGTCACTAATGATGCATGGAAGAAAAACAGATGCCAGGCAACTGGTATTGTTTAAATGGAAATAAATATGGCAGCCTCTATATCCTTCTCACTTCAAGCTGCCTTTAAATTAAGGCCTATGTAATCAGACTTTGAAGAAGCATGAGAGTGGCCATATTACTTTGGTCAAAGAGGTGTATTCCGTAAGTACAATAAACTTTACGTGTGAAGGCAGTGAGCATAAAGTTTAGCAGAAGTTAAGCAAACTATGTAACACGTGTTAATTTAAGTAGTATTTCTTGCATTATACATTCAATGTACAGTATATGTTGCTTGCACAAAGTTTGTTACTGCCTGACTTGGTCAGCGTCATGCAGTAATACGCGTAATACAAGCAATGTATGCATTGAGTTTACATATTAAATGAATCTGTTCCGGCTATAAAAAAACAAGATTTATGAGAGAACTAAAAGGAATAGAACTGATATAGAATGAAACTAACTAGGTGGTTCCCAAAAATGTTGTTATACTCTGTAATAAATAGTACCAAATCTAGCAGCTCCCAAAACACTCACTGTGCTCTACCTATAAGAATTACAATAATAAATAGTATAGAATTTTGTTGTATACTCTTTTTTTATAGATGGAG
This sequence comes from Hyperolius riggenbachi, assembly GCF_040937935.1. NCBI lineage: Eukaryota > Metazoa > Chordata > Amphibia > Anura > Hyperoliidae > Hyperolius > Hyperolius riggenbachi. The sequence continues at coordinate 373,945,343 of NC_090646.1, forward strand.
CATAACAAGTGCTTTTGTATTCATCCTAGTTAGTTGTTTACATCATACCCTAATATAGGGCAGAGGAAAAATGGGTGCCAGATATTGCCAATAGTAGAATGTCAGTAATTTTACCGCCCCCCCCCCCCCCACCTATGCCTAAAACTAACCTTTTTCCATCTATGTCTAGCACTAATCTTCCCCACTACTAACACTACCACCGCACGCACCCAACACTGCCCCTGATCAGTGTCCCTGATGCTACTATCGTCGATATCCCTGCAGCTACAGAGTTCAGCTACATGATTTGCCAAACTCCACTGCTGTCCGCACTGCTGTTTTCGGGCACTACAGAGTGTAGTGGAACTTCACTGCCGCTATTGTGCTCCAGTGCGTCACTGCAGAGTTTCACTACTTTATACCAGAACTCCACCACTACTAATATCCTTGGTTGCCTTCAGCAACTAAATTACCAGAGGTAGCCAGCAAATCTTTAATTTAAAATGGGAACCTATGGAGCCTGAAAAGTGCCCAATTTTCCTGCTGCAACAAAAATCTGTATACAGTATACCTTAAGGCCATCATGTAGAAAGATATAATTCAACTTTCTCATTAGTATCTACACTTAATGAAAAGGTTAATACTCAAACTGCTATTGTTAAACTTTAGGCACCTACATCTCCCATTAGAACACAGCACCAAGGTCTGGTACCAAGCTACCGTAGAGATGCTAAGCAAGTCCTCCTCCATTTGCTTAATGTTTAAAAAGTCAGTGCAATTTCATCATTTCATAAAAGCTTTTGAACATTTTGGAGAAATGCTTTATTCTGATTTTCATAACTTCTAAGCATTACAGATAATAAGGCCAGTTTCACCACAGGCTATCCTGTGGTTTTCCACTTTTACAAAGAGAAAAACTTCTGCTTTTTAACTTCCTGTGAGATAGGTACTAGATATCATGGTTTTAGTTTTAAAACTGGGTATAAAAAAATGGAATACCTCGTTGTCAATGACTTCCATGGTCTTCAGTAGCAGTTCCTTTCACAGGTGTGAGCTCAGTTGATTCCAAGAACTGACTTTGACTGGTACAAAGTGTGACTCAGGATTCTGTATTTATATACATCAGTTATGGCATGCAGCCAGGCCACATATTACTAATGTACGGTAATCATAATTATCTTTCTGCTCATCAACATTCGAGTGACCTAAATATGAATCTACAGTTTACAATCCTGTTTACCTTAACAATAATTCTGTACACTGTGCACATGTATTTATACAGTATACAGGTAGTCCCCGGTTAATGAACGAGAACCTAACTCTGTTCTTAGGTCAGAACGCTGTGCAATCTCTGTCCCCTTTGCCTCCTATGTACCCCCCTTTGCCTCCAGTGTCCCCTTCTTTGCCTCTTTGTCTCCCTCTGTGCCTGTTTGTCCCCTATAGTGCCTTTGCTCCCCTTCTGTGCCTGTTTGTCCCCCCCACATATTAGTTCCCCCGTGCTCGTTTGCCCCCCTTTTACCTCTCTTTGCCCCCCTCTGTGCCTCTGTTTCCCCCCCCCCTTTTTTGCCTGTAAGTCTCCCCCTGTGCCTCTGTTAGTGCCTCTGTTAGTCCCTCCCCCCCGTGCCTTTGTTTGTCCCCCCTCTATGCCTCCATTTTGTCCCCCCGTGCCTCCGCTTTGTCCCCCGTGCCTCCGTTTTGTCCCCATGCCTCTGTTTTGTTGCCCCTGTGCCTCAGTTTTGTCCCCTTTGTGCCTAGTTTTATCCCCTCTGTGCCTCGTTTGGCCCCCTGTGCCTCCGTTTTGTCCCCTCTGTTCCCTCATTTTGTCCCCTCTGCACCTCGTTTTGTCCCCTTTGTGACTAATTTTGTCCCCTCTGTGCCTCCGTTTTGTCCCCTTTGTGCCTCCATTTTGTCCCCCCATGCCTCGTTTTGTACCACCCTCTGTGCCTCTGTTTGTACCCCCCCTCCTTGAAAGCAACAGAGCTGGACTCACCATTCAGCCCAAGTCCAGCGCTGCCAGTCTAGTCGCTCCACCTCATGCAGCCCCTAGCGTTCAGCACCGCTTGATTTCCTATATGTCAAGTGACATACAGGAACCTGTATGTTACATGACATACAGGAAGCAAAGCGATGCCGATGCGAGCTGGCAGGTGGAGGAGAGAGGAGGATGGACAGCGTTGGACTTGGTTTGGAGGTGAGTCGAAAGCTGCTGCTGTGAGAGACATGCACCGGCACTCGGGGGAAGTTTGAAGCCGCTTCTTCAAACTTCCCTCACGTGGAAATGACGTCATTGCGACGGGATTGTTCGTGAGTCAGAAGTTCATAAGTCGGGGACTACCTGTATATGTGTATTTGTGGGCGTGTGTGTATACAATCTAATTTCCGAGATGTTGGAATGCTTTTTAAAAAATTATTTGCTAATCATTTAAACTCTGTATATGTTTAAATATAGTACATACACCACATATCAAATGTTGAAACTGAGAATGTTTTTTTAATGAATGCTCCTTCTTCACAGGGCCAGGACGAGGCAGAGACGAGAGAGGCTCCAGCGTCAGGGCATGGTGTAGGAGGGGGCGCACAACTCACTCAGCTATCATTCCCCTATTGTGTTTGAAGCAGAGACAAATAAGTAAAGGGGATACATGGCAGTGACTGCAAGCCAGATAACTAGAGATAGAGATTAAGGTGTTGGGGGGGGGGGGGGGTGATCAGAGAACCAGGGGTGCCTCTTAGTCTAATAGCAATCAGTGTGTTGGGGCTGGTTTGGGAGGGATGGGACGCACTTTGATGTCTCAGCCTTGGGTGATGGAGGACTTTGTCCTGGCTCTACTTCTTCATAAAAAGTGTGTGCATGGTTTGTATATGTAAAGAGGGAATAAAGATAAATAAGGGAAGACATAAATGGAAACTCCATGTCTATAATGTGCTGTACGAGAAACAGTTCCTAATTGAGTCAGTTCCTATTTTAGAGTCAGTTCCTAATCCTATTATCCTAAAGATATGAAAATGGCATGCAATTCTTTTTAATTGCATGTGATTTTTCAAACGCAAGGTCTCCATGAAAATAATGTGACTCCCTAGGCTTTGTACACAGTGATGTGATGCGATTTTTGGAAATTGCTACCGCAGAGCCTGAAATGATTTTTGAGCTTTTGCATTTGTAAAGCCCAGTAAAAAATGCAATGCATGCGATTTTTATTGTGTTTCTAGGTCAGTCAATCAGGAAAACAGAAAAAAGTTGGCCTCAGCAAAATCGCAATTGCATTGCAGACACTGGAAACACACAAAAATTGTGAGTAGAATTTCTATTAAAAACATGATTGCATTGCTTTATGATTGCGCTTGCCAATTTTTAGTGTGTACCTGTACCTGTGTATGTACAATTAAAGTGTACCTGAGATGGGATGAAATAAAAAAAAATACATACATGGGGCTTCCTCCAGCCCCCTCCGGCCTGATCACTCTTTCCTCGCCCTCAGTCGCCTTATCGTTTGTCTGCAACTGGCCCGAAAAATCCACAGGCATAGTCCAGCTGAGCACGCTCCCCCGTCTTGCTCCTGCAGCTGGGAGCATTCTGCACCTGCGCAGTAGTACTGCACAGGTATACAACGCTCCCGGCGGTGCAGTTGGCCCTGGAGCGGAGCACTTTCCGGGGCCAATTGCGAACAAATGAGGAGGATGGCGTGGGATTGATCAGGCCAGAAGGGGGCTGGAGGAAGCACCAGGTATGTATATATATATATATATATATATATATATATATATATATATATATATATTTTTTTTTTTTTTTAAATTTCATCCCATCTCAGGTTTTCTTTAAATAGATAAAGTAATATTTTGATAAATTGCCAAGATCTTATCCCACAAGGGTAAGGAATACATTTCAATCATGGCATATATCATCAAGTCAATGAAACCTCAGGTATATTGGTTAGTTAAGTAAAAGAAGGGGTTGTTAAGCAGTATCAGCTGCTTTGGTGTTATTATTAAGGAAATTAAAGAGACTCTGAAGTCTCTAAAAAAAACATATTCTTATTTCATAAATCTGTTTAATACCTTAGCCCTAACTAAACCGCCCCATCCCCGCCGCAGTAAACTATCTAAATCTTCCCTAACTCCCCCCCTCCATCTCCGAATTTCTTGGTCGTGGATTTTGCTGCCCTGTGCGCTTCCGTGTGAGGCAGGGCTATGAGCTGCAGCCCTGCCTGCCGCATCTGTCAGCGGCGGATCTCCGCCTCTCACCCGCCCCTCTTAGCGAAGGAAGACTGAGGGGCGGGACAGACGCGTGTGAGGCAGGGCTGCAGCTCATAGCCCTGCCTCACACGGAAGCGCTCCCCGTAGTGTGCTTCGGGGAGTTTGGGGGGATTTAGATACTTTATAGCGGCAGGGATGTGGCGGTTTAGTTAGGGCTAAAGTATTAAACAGATTAGTGAAGTAAAAAGACGTTTTGTTTAGAGACTTCAGAGTCTCTTTAACAATAGGTACACTAGAGGTACAATAATGAGATGGCCACCAAAACAGGAGGAGGCAACTGGCATTTTTCCATCCGCATATGTTTTTTTTTTTACTAGTTTTGTATTTGGTTTTGGTTAGGCAGTTACTTGAGGAGGACTGGACAGGACTGTAGAGGGTCCTTAACCCATCAGCAGGACCGGTATGTGATCCATTAGGCAGAAACAGGATGACCTCTGTCAAAGCCCTACAAAAGGACCCTAGCAGGCCACTGGTCTGAATGTCTCTGATCAACAATTAGAAAAAACTTCATGAGGGTGGCCTGAAGGCCCGACTTACTCTAGTGGGTCCTATGCTTACCGCCCGTCACCATGGAACTTTATTGGCATTTGCCATAGCATACTGGAATTGACAGGACCAAGACTGGCACCCTATGCTTTTCACAGATGAGAACATTTAACCCGTACACGTGTGACAGATGACAAAGGGTCTGGAGAAGCCAATGAGAATCTTATGCTATACAATGACTGGTGGGTCAGTGATAGCCTGGGGAGACATACCCATGAAGGGATGCTCAGACCTCTACAGGCTAGAGGAAAACACCTTAGGTTATCAAGATGAAATACACTGAATGTCAGACCATACTCTGGTGCAGTAGATCATGGGTTCCTCCTGTATGGCAATGCCTACAAGGTTGTTCTTTTTGAGATATGATGTCTGAGCTTGTTCTGTGGAAGACATTATGTCTGGGCTTGTTCTGAGGGAAAATCAGGCCCATTTCTGCAGGCATGCAAATAGTGCGAGCAGCATGGGGGGGGCAGCAGCGGGGACAGCAGGCATAGTGGAGTTAAAACTCACCTTCCGCGATACCCCACAGCTTCTTTCTTCTTCCTGTCCCAGGCGTCCATCCCGTTGGTAACAGCGCCCCCGTGATGACGTAACCGCATCTCATCTCAGGGGGCGCTGTTACCAACGTGAGGGGCGCCTGGGACAGGAAGAAGAAAGAGGCTGTGGGGATTGTGAAAGGTGAGTTGTAACTCCGCTAAGCCAACTCTCCCCCGTCGCATATGGGGGCACCTACCTATCTAACCTATACTGGAGGCACCTACCTAGCTAACCTATTGTGACGGATTGTGGAGAAACCACCGCGCGTTCTGGCTTGTGAGGCAGCGGAATCCGCGCACAGAGCGGCGGTTTCCCCGCAGCAACATGCTTCTGGTTTGTCTGGACCTAGTAGTGCACACAGATGGAGAGCTACGCGCACGCTGCAAGACAGTCTCTTTATGCCAATAGGAGAAGGGTCAGCTGATCGAGGCGGTCAGCTGAACCCAGCTCAGCAGGTGATTGGTTGATGGGAGCTGGGCGGCGCTGTGGAGCGCTTTACTATATATATTTCTTCCTGTTCAGTTGCTGGTTGTCTGGCGTTGCGAATACCTATGTGTTAGCACTCAGACCTTAGTCAGATCCTTCAGTGTGGTGGAACCAGGAGGACCTGGGAATCCACACTTAGCCAGTTCACTGTATTATTATCTGTGTATTCTCTAGCATAGTTCCAGGGTGTAGAGACCACAGACCTCACACCCCAGACTAGGAATATTGTATCTCATCTGTGTTATTCCTTAGACCAGTTCCAGGGTGTAGAGACCACGGACCTCACACCCCAGACTAGGAATATTGTATATCATCTGTGTTATTCCTTAGACCAGTTCCAGGGTGTAGAGACCACGGACCTCACACCCCAGACTAGGAATATTGTATATCCTCTGTGTTATTCCTTAGACCAGTTCCAGGGTGTAGAGACCACGGACCTCACACCCCAGACTAGGAATATTGTATATCATCTGTGTTATTCCTTAGACCAGTTCCAGGGTGTAGAGACCACAGACCTCACACCCCAGACTAGGGATATTGTATATCATCTGTGTTATTACTTAGACCAGCCCCTGGGTGTGAGACCACGGACCTCACACTCAAGACTAGGCATTATTGGATATCTGTTTATGAATTGTATCTCTCCTGACTTCTCTTCTGTTTTCTGATTCGGTACCTTCGCACATCTGATCTACTGTTGCCGACCCTGCCTGTCCCTGGTTACCGAATCTGTCTCCTGTCTCTGTACTTTATCTGCCTGTGTGTGCCCGACCCTTCTGGCTGCCACTCAACCTTTGGGTGCTCAGTCCTCCTGCAGGGGTCCCCTCTGCTCCTCAGAGGGGGGCCCTGCTGCAAAACCAGTCGGGGACTCTCCCTCCTGGAGTCCTTGACTGCAGTAGAGTCTTTCTCTACTTATTGGACCACCTGCTACCCCGGTGGTTCAATTCCTACTGTTACACCAAACACTTACACGCTTCAGGTGTCTAGAGGTTAGTACTATATCTGTATTATTGGTGATTCTGCAGATCATTCATAATCAGGTATAGATCTGTATTCTTGGTGATACTGCAGATCACCAATAATCAGATTCTCTCTGGTTGCTGACACCTTTTGTTACACCTATACTGGGGACATCTACCTATCTAACCTATACTGAGGGCACCTACCTATCTAACCTATACTGGAGGCACCTACCTAGCTAACCTATACTGGGGGAACTTACCTAGCTAACCTATACTGGAGGCACCTACCTAGATAGCCTGTATAGGGGGCACCTACCTATCTAACCTATACTGAGGGCACCTACCTATCTAACCTATACTGGGGCACCTACCTATCTAAACTATACTGGGGGCACCGACCTATCGAATCTATACTGGGGGCAACTATAATGGCTACCTATATTGGAGACACTTACCTAGCTAACCTATACTGGGGGCAACTACACTTGCAACCTATACTGGGGGCACCTATGCCTGGCTACCTATACTGGGGGGACCTATAGCTAGCCTGGCTAACCAATACTGCAGGCACCTATTCCTGGCTCAGGGGGGGGGGGGCGCAATCTTTACACCCTCGACCTGGGTGCAATTTAGCCTAGAAACTGCCCTGGGGAACATGCAGTCTGAATGTGTTCTAGGGGGCAAGATACCTGCTGCTATTACCTGATGGATATGGTTGCAACGTGTATTAGATGGTGTGTGTGTGTGTGTGTGTGTGTGTGCGTGCGTGTGTGCGTGCGTGCGTGCGTGCGTGCGTGCGTGCATGCGTGTGTGTGTGTGTGTGTGTGTGTGTGTGTGCGTGCGTGTGTTATGAAGGTTATCTTGCCTGGAGTGACAAATAGGGCAGCATGTTGTGGGATCCTTGCCATGTAAAATGAAGGCTGAGTTGAACACAAGTTAGACCCTACCTACCCTGACCAGACATCCCACTTTACCCAAGACACATCTCGGGTTAGCCACCATTCCAGCTGCGAGACTCTGTGTGGCCGCGTGCCCTGCCTCTGATCCACCCCCTCAGCAATCAATAATGAAAAGGTTAGGCCGCATACACTGTGGCGAATCCACCCCCGCGTGCTGCCTGCCTATGTGCGGAGACATTAGAGATGTCGCTGTCATACTCTAGCCAGAGGCAGCCGATCCAGCCAGGGGGAGGAAACGGAGGAGGGAAGGTGAGCAAGATACCATCCAGCAGCACCCTGATTCACCCTCTTACCCAGCAGCATCCTGATTCACCCTCCCAACCAGCAGCATCCTGAGTTACCGTCTTACCCAGCAGCACCCTGAGTCACCCTCCTACCCAGCAGCACCCAGAGTCTCCCTCCCACCCATCAGCACCCAGGGTCACCTTCTTACCCCACCGCCACCCAGCAGCACCCAGAGTCAACCTCCCACCCTGCTTTTTCCTGAGTCACCCTCCTACCCAGCAGCACCCAGAGTCTCCCTCCCACCCATCAGCACCCAGGGTCACCTTCTTACCCCACTGCCACCCAGCAGCACCCAGAGTCAACCTTCCACCCTGCTGCTTCCTGAGTCACCCTCCTACCCAGCAGCACCCAGAGTCTCCCTCCCACCCATCAGCACCCAGAGTCACCCTCGCACCCAGTGAGGGGGCAGGGACATTTAATGCATTTATGTCTTATGTAACATTTGTTGCAGATTTTGCTGGCCACGTACATCTTGCTAGTACTTATTGCCTCCAGAACTCAGGCCTCTTGCACACTAATGCTATTCCAATTTTTAATCGGTACTGCTGCAGTTTCAGCAGCTATTTTGACTACACATCCATGATGCAAATCTCCCATTCCACCACATCATAGGGGGAACCCTGCTTTCATATGTGTTTGGAGAATGTTGTCTAATAGCTTTTAGGATTATTATAATTATTGATTTACTGTATATCGCGCCAGCATCTTCCATGGCACTGTACAACAGTATGCATGGTATAACAATAAAAAATAAACAATACAATAGTTAACAATACAAGACAATGGTGGAGCACAACTGATACAGTGAACAAATCAACTACAGATTTTTGCACAGAGGTGAAAGATACGCACATACATTACACAGCATTTAGAGGCAAAAGGGGAAGAGACCCTTGACAAAAAGCCCGTACAGTCTAAAGGTTTAGGATCACTTTGCCTGCTTTAGAAGGAAACTCAGCCCCAATGCCTCTGAGTCTGAGTTACTGTTACTTTAGTTGGCACCGCCCACATCATAACCACGTCTATTTTTCGGCTCAACACGCTTTGCCACACTAACCTAGCACCGCTTCCACGACCATCCCTGACCAGGGAGGAGCATGCTGGCCACCTACCTGGCTAACCTATATACTGGGGGCAACTATACTACCTATACTGGGGGCAACTATACTACCTATACTGGGGGCAACTAAACTACCTATACTGGGGGCAACTATACTAACTACCTATTCTGGGATAACTATACTAGCTACCAATACTGGGGCAACTATACTACCTATACTGGGACAACAATACTACCTACAAGTATGCTGGGGGCAACTATTCTACCAATACAGGGGGCAACTATACTAGCTACCTATACTGGGGTAACTATACTTGCTACCTGTACAGGGGGCACCTATACTTGAACTTGACTACCTACCTATATTGACAATTTTCAGGTGCTGTGTGATCATTCAGAATCGGGGGGGGGGGGGGGGGGTCATGGGGGCGCATTCTCACAAGTTTGTTTCAGGCAGCAAAAAGTCAAGAACTGGCCCTACTCAGCAGTGCATTTTCTGTAATAATACAATAATACAAATAAAAATGGCATGGAAGATCTGAGCTTGATGAATGCTACAAGGTCCCAGAGCAGAGATGCTAGACTGAAACACTTCAAAAATTGTTGAGCACATATTGCACTGAACAGTTATTGTTTAATTTATTCAAATATTTCTCTTCACAGTTCCAGTAATTCTGTGACATGATACAGAGATAGGGCGTGTCTCCTACATCATTATGAAAACTCGGTGAGTGAGTGACACATTTATCAAGAAATTGATCTAAATGCGGTGCAACTTTTTCAAGAGCCTTTAGACCATAAAAGCTGGAAAAGATCATACCTCTAGATAGATCTGCAGCAGCCCTGCATGTTACTCACCTCCCTGGATCCAGCACTGCAATTCTCCCTCCGTCATCTGGGTGGTGCTCCACCCCTTTAGTGAGATCATCATCTGTCCTCATGTGACAGGATCACACCCGAGGGATCAAGAACCTATGAGGACTTTAAGAAGAATGACTGACAACTGCCATCTGGATCCTGGTAGAAGTGGATTAGAGCCACCACCACACTGCTCTGTGTCTCCATACCTCTTGGCGGCTAACCCCAGTCAGGCTCGGGGTTACCGCTCCTGGCTTATTTTTTCCACCCCAAACCTGACTTGGGGTTACCGCCAAGGAGGTTAATGCCATATATGAGGAAAAAAAACCTGACTATTGTTTTTGAAAAAGTAAGTTACAGTATAGTGAATTGAGTACACTTTCAGGTCTTTAGTATCACATTGTGAAATTCAGGGAGGTGTTCTTTAGCTCACAGTGCAGAGCTCCATTCAAATACAGGGATGAGCCCACTCATACCTTGAATGGGGCAGCATTGCACTGCAGTCAAAAATATGTGCAGCACTGCATAGCTGGGTATATCACTGCAGTGTTAACATGTTTTGGGAAAGACAGACATTGCTTAAAGAGACACTGAAGCGATATAATGAATTTGTTGTGTAGTACGGATAATTCACAGAATATTAGAAGCAAAGAAAATATTCTCATATTTTTATTTTCAGTTATATAGGTTTTTTTTATAACATTGCATCATTCTCTAATATTTGCAGTTTATACACTACTCAGCATTCTAAATGATTTTACAGAGAAGGCCAGTGAACTTTTGACCTGTCCTCTGCAGAAGAAAAAAATACAACACAGTACAATGACTGACAATTAAGATAATAAGCTTCAGAAGACAGAGCTATCTGCGACTTTGAAAGTCATGGAGCTCAATGGCTCCTTTGCAGGGGCATAGCAATAGGGGGTGCAGCGGTAGCGACCGCATCAGGGCCCTTGGGCCAGAGGGGCCCCGAAGGGCCCTCCCTCAACTACAGTATTAGCTCTCTATTGGTCCTGTGCTCATAATAATCACTTCTATATATACATTGAGTAGTGATAAACATTAACAAGCTCTTCCCCATCCCCTTCTTGCACCTCTGACACTGTAGTTGCCATTGGCAGGTTTTGGTGTGCCGTATCAATTGTTATGTATAGAGTGCCTGGGGGGCCCCATTGTAAAACTTGCATCGGGGCCCACAGCTCCTTAGCTACGCCACTGCTCCTTTGCATACATAACAACTGGAGTTTCTTAACTCTTCCTGTACTGGAAATAATATTATACTTATGTCTCTGCTCCTAATGTTTTATTTCTTAGTTATACTACACATACAAATCATTATATCATAGTTTTTTTTTCGCTTCAGTGTCTCTTCAACTGTTAAAATCAATTTCTCAAAAAAAATTCCACTCATCTGAACACAACAGATCATAGTAGTTCAAACAATTAAATTAATTAAATGATTGTTCATTCATAGTGTGCCACTGCCACGAACAACAGCATAACTTGTAAGTGCAAAAATATGGGTATCGGGCACCATCCCACTTTGCACCTGCACAGACTTCGTAAACAGGAGCAAGCTGTAAAAACCAAATCAGATAAGGAAATAAATAGACAGCGCTCAGCCTGTGTAGCTCCATGTGGATCCTGGGAGGCGCCTGGTTCTTCCTCATCCCCAGAGGCGGTACCAGGCGCATCCCAGGATCCTCGTAGAGCTGCTGTGTCTTTGCTGCAGGCGTCTCTGACTCCAGTGGTTGTGACCCACACATGGAGCCTACCCTTTTACCGGCAACAGACTTTTCTCCAGAGGTGGTTGGTGAGATCAATCTCCAGTTTCTAGCAGCGGCAGCAGAGCACGCACCAGGCACTGGCACCCTTCCATTGCTGGATCCAGCTTCAGATTGGTGTGAGTGCTGGCTAGCTGCTATGTGTTGTGGTTGATTGATGTGTAGAGTCTGCTGCATAAGAGTTGTTGACATGCGGGTCTGGGGGTCCCCCTGATTCCTGGTTTTATGGGGGGTTGGGTCATAATCAGTACAGTGATTCCTGGTATTTATCGGTCAATAAAATTAACCGTTTTTTCCCAACACTATTTGAATGCTGTTTATTTATTTTCCTTATTGTATAATTTGGAAACTGACATGATCGATTAAAGTACACCTGTAATTTAAAAAAATGTAAAAAAGTCAGATCCTCCTCAACCCCTGCGCTGTCAGCCTGGGCCCTCTTCATCTTCGCGGACGTGCTGCCCTCTGTGTACGAGAGCGTTCATACTACACAGGCGCTGTGTGCGATGGGGCACAATGCTATTGCGCAGGCGAGGGCCATACTTCACAGCTATGGGCAATATTTGACATTAAAATAGAAGACAGTCTAGATGGTTTCAGCGCAATGTAGGATCGATGTATAAAGATTAGGGAAGCTTCTGGACCATCCAGAGGTTTCCTCCTACTGAGGTCAGTATTTAACTCTTGCAGGGGTCCTTTAAAGCAGTCTTCCCCAACCCTCTCCTTAAGGCCCACCAACATGGCATGTTTTGTGGAAATCCTCAGAGTCTCTGCTCTGCTCAGCTCTGCTGAGACATGTTAAGAAGCGCGGAAGAGCCGCCGCCATGAGGCAGCAGGAGGTGTCTCTTTCCGCGCATACTGGGGCAGAGCACGGGGAGGCAGCCGCCTCCTCTCAGCGTGAGGCGGCTGTCTCCGTGCAAGGCATGGCGGTGCGCGGAGAAACCGCCGCGTCTAACGTTAGCGCACATGGCCCCACTGCAGAGACTCCGCAGAACGGTGTTTGTGTGGCTGGGACACGAAGTCCCTCCAGGTTCAGAGTGACGCGCGCGCGCACTCAGGCAGGAATTATATCACAGCCAGAGGTAGTCAGCTGACCAGGCTGGTCAGCTGACTCTGGCTCCACTCCTCATTGGTCCAGCACTTAGGGAGGTGCTGGAGGGATCCTTGGGGATATATACGGGAGCCTGGTCATTTCTCCGGTGTCTGGCGTTGCGATCACATATGTGGGAGTACTCAGACCCTTAGTCAGATCCTTAAGTGTGCCGGGACCAGCTGGAGCTGTAATCCTACACTTAGCTAGATTCTGTTGATAGCTTAAAGTACTAGTTTGATTGTGGTTATCTGTTATGACCTCTTGCCTGCTTGACTATCCTACTGAACTCTGATATTGTACCTCGATATTTCTGATACTCTGTTGCCGAACCCCGGCTCGTCCTTAGACTCTGTTTCTGCCTCCTGATCTTGTACCTCGATAATTCTGATACCCTGTTGCCGAACCCTGCCTGTACCTTAGACTCCGCCTCTGCCTACTGTATCTGTACCTTATCTGTCCATGTGTTTACAACCTGGCTTGTCCGACCTTGAGAACCGACCTTACTGTTGGAGGCGGTTTCCCGTCCTGTCAGTGACACTTCCTCCAGAGTGTCACTCTCAGACTAACCTTCCTACTCTTTCAGTCTGACTCCTCCCACCTTGGAGAGTTCAGGTCTTCGGAAGGAATCTGTGTAGTACTCCTTACTACACTGAGGCTAGTCCTCTAGTGTTACTGTTACACCAAACACTCCACTCAGGTGAACAGAGGTTAGCTGGTATATCGGATTATCGGTGATACTGCAGATCCCTTATAATCTGGTATATTTCTGTATTTCCGGTGACACTGCAGATCACCGGTAATCAGATCCTCTCTGTGCTTCACCGATCGTTACAAGACACTAATTACCTCACCTGTGCATGTGTGTGGTTTTCTGCAAAACATGTACTGTTGGTGGGCCTTGAAGACAGGATTAGGGAACTCTGCTTTAAAGGACAACTGAAGTGAGAGGGATATGGAGGCTGCCATGTTTATTTCCTTGTAAGCAATACCAGTTGCCTAGCTATCCTGCTGAAGGAAGAAAATACTCAAATCATTTTGAGGGCTGGAACCCACTAGAGCGATTTTTTTGAGCGTCTAGGGAGCGATTCAAAATGCTACAAATTTCCCTAAACACTCAGCTAATGTTAATGGATGGGCCAAATTTTACTGGAGCAATTGTAATTAGCAAAATCGGTATCGCAGGACATGCAGCATTTTTGTGGCATTAGTGTTTGCGTTAGCGTTTTATGCAATGTAAATGCTGGCGTAATTGCTCATGAATCGCTACACGTAGCGATTTGTGTGCGTTTTAAATTACCGCAAACCATAAAGTACATTAAAATATATTGAAAGGACTAATCAGAATTCAAATCATGCTGCTCACATTGGAGTGGTTTTTAGTGGGACAGGTTATTTGGGAACAGTGGATTTAGCCTGCAATTGGCCGAGATGAGGCCACTGTACACACCCTAGTTTCTTTACTGAGGCGGCCTCGTCCAGCTGCCCTTACAAAGAATCATCTAGGGTGTGTAACAGGCTTTAGGAAAATTACGTGCTAATTTTATGAAGATGTTGTTCTATTGTCCTGAAAAAGGTTTATTTCATTAATTATACATTAAGCCGTGTGCTGAGTTACGCAAGCTTGATTTTATTTGTGCGTCTCTGCACTGGCTTTTTCTCCATCTCAGTGAGTTGTATGTCTGTAAATTATGTTGGCCCATATTTAATTCACTTTTTCTCCTACGTCTTCTTCTAGGAGATAATTTTTCATCTTCTCTTTAAAGATTTTCACTTACCTGAGACTTCTGCCAGCCCCCTGCATCCTCCCTGTGCCCGCGCCATCTCTGAACAATCCTCTGGTCCCCCGTCGCAGCTTATTTTTGGTATCACAAATCCATATCTATTGCACCTACACAGCCCTGGCTATGCACGTCGTCGCTCACGTGCCCCTCACCGGAAGTGTCCTGCACAGGCACAATACGAGGTTGTACTGGACGCTCCCGGTGACAGGAGCGCAAATGAGGATGCACGTGACCGGGGCCGTCCAGGCACAGTGGTTTTCGACTTGAAACATGGCGAAACTGAAATTAAGCCACGGCGGGGGACCGGAGAATCATCCAGAGACAGTGCAGGAACAGGGAGACTGTAGGGGGCTTGCAGAAGCCCCAGGTAAGTGAAAATCTTTCTATATAAATATATATATATATATATATATATATATATATATATATATATATATATATATATATATATATATTCAGCGCTTTGCAATTGAGAAGAAAAAATAACAAAAGTGTAGGTGTAAAAGTACTTTCCGAATTATTTTGAGAATTTTCTTTCTTGCTGGTGGCTTAAAAGGCATTTTATTGACAAGGGGCCATATGCAATTAACTTTTTCTTCTAGTATTGTGAGGATCCGCTCAGCTGCCTGCGCAGGCAGGCAGCTTTTTGACCACTGTTCAGGTCTGCATTCTGCAGGTGTCTGGAAGAGAGACCTTTTGTCAGTTTTGCAGCTTGCTGCTGAGGAATTTGCATACGTTTGTCATGCAGATTGCCTAGCCACATCCTTTTTAGGCTTGCTCTATAAATACCATGTGATATCACAGACCTGGGCTGGTCATAAGGGTTTGTCCTGTGAAACACTCCTGGAGTGTCAGCCTTGCTCATTGTTTGAAGATTAGCTTAGAGTAATTCCTGGGACTGCACTAGGCAGGTTCCCTAGTGCAGTTAGGATTGCTTATCTGTCTGTTAGTCTATTGCGATTGTCCTGTCCCAGCGGTGGTCAACAGGAAATCGTTCTGTGTGTCTGGGTGCTAACCGGAACAGCGGTTGTTACTGGTAGCCCCTTCTGATCTGTCTTGCCTGGATCGCACTCGTCTTGCGCTAGTGCTGTGGATTCTATCTCTCACTTATTCCTGTTTTCGTGTATCTGTCTTGTCTGCTACGAACGCTTGCTGGAGACTCGGTGAGGTAACCATTAAGCAAGCGCTCGCGTCCTCTGTTTCATGTTTGTCTGTCGGTGGTTAGCTAGGCGTGCTTGTCTCTGTTGTGCTTATCACGCGGAGACCGCGCATAAAAGTGTACACTGTTGCGAATGAGTGCGGTGTTCGCGTTTAGTTAGCGTTTGTTATTTTCCTTATCTTCTCATTGTATGATTTGCTGTGCCTTTGCTACTCTCGTGCTCTGCCTTGCTGTAGCCTTGTGTCACCTCTGGCAATCGCCTCTCTCGCGATTGCGTTCCTACTTCATATCTGCTGTTGTGTATGCACTGTCGCGGGTTGGCGACTAGATTGGTGCACACACATACCCTCTGTCGCTTTGCTCTCTCTCTTTCAGGGCTATCTTGCCCTGCGTTTCTTCCCTTCGTACAATTCCTGTCTGGCATCTGTGGCAGGGCAAAGGATCTGTTCCTCTGCACTCCACAGCTCCACCTGCGGACAGGAATTTCCCTCTACAGGTGCATTGCACCTTTTGCTGGGTTCCCTCAAATTATACGCTTGTGGAGGATTTCCGCAGTGTCAGCGCATGCCCTGTGCGCTGATCACGGAGAGAATTCCACAATCGTTACAGTATGACCAGCCAAACCGAAATTCCCAGTGTAGAGGGAATTTCCGATTTGTACGATTTGGTCGAATATGGGTCCTGTGTCTTTAAGAGGTTTCCGACGAATTAAGTGAAACCAAGCAGCGGTATAAAGATTCAGTGTCGGAGGAAAAGTTTTCAACAGTGGCTAACAAACTTGAAGATAAGATTACCAAAATACAGGACGAAATAAAAGCAAGAAAATTGAAAAAATTCTTCAGAGACAAGGAAGATTTCGATAAGGGTAAAATCTTTAATTGGGGTCCAGTACCTTTCCTAAAAACACCAAAAGGAAGGGGCTACTGGACAACCGATTCGGGATCCGACAGTGATAACGATCCAAAGAGACCAAAAGGAGTCCCTAAGAAGAAACCCAAAAGGAAACCCAAGACCCCCAAGAAATTGGACGATAAAAATAAGGAATCAGATACACCATGTGCTGGAGCAGAAGCCCCTTTAGACGTAGAATCCGACGAGGAGGAAGGAATCGATCTAGAAACAAAACAAAGATCGGTCCATTGGGAGGGTATGCAGAATGCGAAACAAAAGAACAAGAAACGAAAAGCAATGAAATAGTTTGTCATACAAACAAGGACGAACTACATGTTATTAATATATCCGGTTTTGATATCCCAGAATCCTGTATTTCACTGCTCAAGAAAGGCCTGAACTTTAGTCCAACTAAGAGATTTGATCTGACTGCCTTTACCATCGATCTTTATAGGTCTGTCCGAAAATTGGTAATTTGCCAGAAGTTTAATACTCCTTCGGACAATGGAAACACGACCATGGGACTAGCTCTAACCAACGAATTGATAAACCCGATGACAGTGAACCCGATACCAGAACAAGATGGGGGAAACCCCACACTGCCTGGTGGGCGAATTGAGGGTACCTCTAACATCACTATTTCTTCCTCCCCTTCTAGGTGTGCTCCTCAAATGATGACGGGGAAACAAACTGAGACCTTGGGTTTCAGCCCATTAATTCAATGGGACCCCACAGATGAGGAACTTGCCCAGGTGATTGATGAGTTGTGGCCTGACGATGGCGCTTGGAGACATTTAGACCCCAATAGTGGAAATGATTTGGAAATAGGAGATGTAAGCACCTTTAGAGCGTGCAGATCGGTACAGCCTTTCCCAGTAAGTCCGGGTTCGAGTATTGATTTGTTTTTCGATTGCGTAATCAAGGACATCAAAGCTGAAATATATGAAGATATTAAATCAAATTTGACAGGGGATGAGAGGGCAGGATTGGAGTGGTTGAGGAAAAATGAGAACTTGATCATCAGAAGTGCGGACAAAGGTGGTAATCTTGTGATCCTGTCTGTGGATCAATATAGACAGGAAGCTGAAAGGCAACTTAATGACAGATCCACCTATTGCCTGCTATCTGCTGATCCAGCACCTCGTTTTCAATCCCAGTTGAGATCCCTTCTACTTAAAGGGGTAGAGAAAGGGTTTCTCCCCAAGAAATTGGGGTGCGACCTTTTACCCCTTTTTCCCAGACGTCCGGTATGGTATTACATACCGAAGATGCACAAATCCATGACCGCTCCACCGGGACGTCCCATAGTATCAGGCTGTGGATCTCTCACTGAGAGGTTGTCCAGGTACCTCGACCATCTCCTGCGCCCCCTTTTGGGGGGGTGCCCTCTTATCTGAGGGACACCTTGGAGGTTTTGCGTATGGTGGAGCGCACCACGTGGGTCCCGGGTGACAGACTGGCCACTATTGATGTGGTCAGTCTGTATAGCCGAATCCCACAAGACTTGGGGGTGTCGGCGGTGAAGCATTTTTTGAAACGTACTAATAAAGATGAGGACTATATTGAATACCTTTGTGAATGTTTAGAGTTTGTGCTCAAACACAACGCCTTTCTGTTTGATGGACGTTGGTATCAACAGACCGCCGGCACCGCCATGGGGACCCCCGTGGCGTGCTCCTTCGCTAACCTCTTCCTGGGGGCGTGGGAGGAGTCTGCCGTGTTTGCGGACAAGAATCCATTCCGTGGACACGTCAGACAATGGTCGAGGTACGTGGACGACGTCCTGGTGGTGTGGTCTGGATCTAATGAGCAATTTAAGCAGTTCCTAGAGTATTTAAATACAAATGAGATAAATATGCAGTTTACGGCAGAAATGAGTGATGAAGAGATTGCTTTTTTGGATTTAAAATTGTTTATTCAGGATGGAAAGCTTTGTAGTAAGGGGTACAGGAAACCAACAGCTACAAATGCCATTCTGCACGCGGATAGCTTCCATCCTGAACATGTGAAGAGGGCTATCCCCTATGGCCAATACCTGAGGTTGAGAAGAAATAACAAATTGGATGATGATTTTGAGAGGCAAGCAGATGAGCTTACAGAAAGATTTGTAAAGAGGGGGTATGACCCGGGGCAGCTTGAACAGGCAAGACATCGAGCAAGGGGTTCAAACAGGACTAATTTACTCACCTCGAAATGTAAGAATAAATCTGAACGGGGGAGGATCACCTTTACCTTCGATTACTCACCAATGGCGGGGAGGATTAGAAAATCTATCTTCTCACATTGGGGAGTGATCTCGGGAGACCGGGATCTGGTACAGAAAATTGATGGACCACCAAGAGTGGCCTTTAGGAGAGCTCCCACTTTGAAAAATCTATTAACTAATAGTGAATTTACCTCCCCTAAGGTTACCACTTGGCTTGATAGGACAACCCTAAAAGGGAATTACAAGTGTGGCAATTGTGTATACTGTCCCATGCTCCTCCCCCGAAAAAATGTACAGGTGGGTAAGGAGATCTTTCAGATCAAATCTTTCCTATCGTGTCAGACCGGTTTTGTCGTCTATGTTTTATTTTGCCCTTGCGGACGTTTCTATATTGGCCAAACCACCCGCCCCCTTAAAGTTAGAATCGGTGAACATTTGAGTGTAATGAAGTCTGGGAAAGGCTGTACCAGGCTATACACCCATATGAATGAGATTCATAGGGGCAATTGTAATGATGTGAGGTTTATAGCTTTGGAAAAGGTCGAAATGCCCAGAAGAGGGGGAAATAGGGAGCTGATGCTTTTAAGAAGAGAAACCTGGATTATATTACAAACTGAAGCGATGGGCCCCTTGGGTCTTAATGACAGGATTGAACTTTCATGTATGCTGGATCCATGAATTTTGTATTGCTAATTGATTAGGATTTTTGAATATCTGCACCAATGTCTGTGACCTGTGCATGTTCTGGTCTTTCCTGAGGCTGGTTCCAGTGGTTGCCCTTTTTACGGTTGCATCGGGGTCTCCACTGATATATCGTCCCTTTTTCGTCCCACACCATGAGACACCCATAAATATAGGGAGTCTATGGCTTTTACACGCTAGGTTAACTTAAAAAAGTCCTGGGTTATGGGGTGGTCCCCCTTTTTTGTTTAAGGGTCGACCCCCCTAGTCTACGATAATAGAGTTAGTCATTTGGCTCTCTATGCTACCTATTTTCTAAAAAAAAAAAAAAAAATTTAAAAATTTAAAAATTATAATATAAAATATTAAAAATAATTGGGAGCAGAGGTCAATGGAGGCCCCGATCTGGATATTGATGAGTCATGAGAGTTTTTAAGCCCTGGCCACAACCCATCTTGAGAAACGCTTAAATAATATGGTGGATATCTAGTCAGCTGTTTCTAGACCAGCCGTCCTGGCTATTTGTTTTTAAAGGTGTTTTGTTTTAATTATCACATTGCACATTTAATACACTTTTTGGGACATGGGGGGGCGCTGGTGTTCTACATGTGGGGAATGGATGGGCATGTATTATTTAGCATGCCCATTGCGTCCCTTTGGACGCATGTGCGCATAAGTGGATATGGGCATAATTATGTACCCACCTAGTGGTGGTTTTTCATATCCGTTGGATGCGTCTATGTGTATGCATCACGTGTGCGCATGTGCACCACCCTGCAGGTCAACACCGGAAGTGCTTCCCCCATGCCTCAATTGAACTCCTCATGACGCCGACGATTCCCCCGGAAGGGGCGGGGCTACTCCCCGCGATATCCCGGAGGCTCGTCGAGCGCTCACATTGTGGAACGCAGCGTGACCAAGCGTCCTGTTGGACGCGAAACGGCCGTCGCCGATCCCTTCACACCCTAGGCACCCACCAGACCACTGCTACCAGACCACTGCTACCAGCACCAGTATGTATATGCAACTATACTAATGTGTACACTGATGTTACCCCGTTTGTATGGATTTGTCCTGGAGGATTAAAAAGCGAGATTCACTTGAGGACATTAGTGCACGCTTCTGCTTCTTTATGTGTAATGTTTAAGACACTGGACTCTGAAACCAGAGATGAGTTCATATCAGAATGTTTCAGATTCTTGGCAAATCCTGAATTTCAGGCCACCAATATTTCCACTTGGAGTGGTCAGATTGCTTACAATCTTTTCCAAGGGGATCTGTTTGTGTGGGCTGATGAGTATGCCAGACACAAGAATCTGGGACATAATCCTCGCAGGTTTCTCTCTCATGTGTTTTCTCGTAAGCTTAGAATTCCCCTGCCAGGCTGTTTCTATGAGTTTTTCCCTGCTGTGCAAAATGCTGATCAGATTAGGTTATGCAACATTTCTCTGTCATTACCATATGTTAATGAGTTGCACACATACCAATCAATTGATTCCAATAAAGAGACATTGTTGTCGGATGATTGTTCCTGCCTTTCTGGGGTAAAGCATGTGAGTCTTGACATTGTGCGATCTGAAATGAGTGGGTGTGCCACTGTGGTTGATTCCTGTGCGAATCCTGAAAAATTCTCTCCTGCCTGTGTGCAGTTTGAATCTGTGCGATCTGATGCCTGTTTCTCGGATGTTCTTGCAGATTGTGATCGGCATGAATGTGCCAGTTTTCTCAAGGATGTGTGGGACCCCTTGTCATTTAGAGACAGATCTTTAAGATCTTCCATCTGTGATCCTGCTATGGGGAAAATTCCTAAATTATGCAGCATCAAAAGTAAAATTAATATGTCTAATAAAGTTTTTCCTGATGTTGTCGCTATTTCTACTGCAAATGCGTCTTTGTCTAACCCTGTTCACACCTGTAAGGGCTCGTTGCCTGGTGACAGTTGCTCCAGTGTTTCTGTCCTGAACGCCTTACAGCCTGCCCCGCAGATCGCGGAGGTTTACGCTATGGAAGCGTCAGTTTCACAACCTAAAGCGATTTTTGATTCGCAAGTTTTGCGTTCTGACTCCTCGGATTTGACATTGTTAGTCGAATCTAAGATTGAGACAGCGCTTCGGTTTTGCGAATCTGATGCTGAAGCTTCTTTGCTTTGCCCAGAGAAGCTTTCTCAGAATCTGCCCTGTACCATGAATGAAAACATGATCTCCACTCGCACTGACATTTGTTAGTCCCTTTCTTGTTCTGAGGAAAATGCTGATTCTGCACCCTGTACTCTGGATGAGTTAATATGGCCTTGTTTAGAGTCTCCTGCAGTGTCCCTAGAGGCTCATCTAGGTATTGCTACTATACTCACCTGTTTTTCTGCAGTTTTGGAGTTGCAAGCTAGTTTGACTGCTACGCAGAATTCTGGGTGCAGTGAGATTAAAGTTAGGGAGTCAGTGTGTGTTCCAGTAAATATTCCTGTACATTCCGCTCATGATGATGAAATTCAGTCTCAGTTTATGGTGGAACCTTCCCTGGGACATCTGCCCTGTCCACAAAATAAAGTTTCAGTTTTGCCCTGTAACATGGATAGTTCAGAATCCTTCTCAGAAAACTTGGAAAATTATGTTCCTGAGGTCTTGTCTGATGTCCTGGAGACCTCCGAGTTCCTCCCAAAGGGTGCAGAACTTGTAGGAGATGTCTCCTGCTCCCCAAGTCCTGCTGAGGTGTTGCCCACTTCAGTAGGCATTGCTGTTGTGCTGACTACCTTTGCAGCTCTGGTGGAGCTTCACTCATATGTAGTCAATGATGATATTATTGTCACAGAGATTTCTAGGTTTGAGTCCAAGCCTTCTTTTGAAAGTCCAGTGCTTGTGACCACTGCTCGTGATGATTCTCTGCCCGGTTCTGGTTTTGGTCTTGTCGTGACAGACTCTGAGGTTGGCAGTTCCTCGACGTGTCCTGAGGTTCCCCTTGGGCTAGTGTACCCCGATGTGTTCTGTGACCCAGAAAGTGCAAGTGTGTCTCGGTTGCCAGCCTGCTCAGATGCTTCCTCGGTGGAAACCTGTTCTGATGTTGCCTGCCTGCCTGCCTGCATGCCCAGAGGTGGTCCCTGAAGGCCCTGGTCTTGATGCTTGTCCTGATAATTCTGAATCCGGAATTGTCATTGGTTCCATAGGGGTTCTTGATAGTTCCCTGTGTGAGCCTGGTGATCATTCTGCCCTCCTGGGATCTCTGCGGAGCTTCAAAGTGTTCTGGGAGATCCTGGGAGAAATATTTCCTGGTACTTTGGATGAGATCAGCAGTGGGTGCTTTGTGGAAAGGGACACTTCGAATGGGTATTGTGGCAGGTTTGGTATTTTTGGACGGTCCTTGGAAGGTGGTGGGCATGGCTCGGTGGGTGTCGATGGCTTCTTCTCTGGCATTCACAGTCCTGATGGGTGTTACAATGAGACTTGTGGTACTGATGGGCATGTTTTGGTGGCTTCTCCTTCCGATGAGGTCGGTTTCGGGTGGGCTGACTCTGGAATTGGGCCTTGTCGGGCTGTCCTGACCTTCATGAGTCTTCAGTTAGAGTCTTTTGCAAATATCAGGTTAAAGGCTCGTCTGGAATCCGACCCTAGGGGGGGTACTGTGAGGATCCGCTCGGCTGCCTGCGCAGGCAGGCAGCTTTTTGACCACTGTTCAGGTCTGCATTCTGCAGGTCTCTGGAAGAGAGACCTTTTGTCAGTTTTGCAGCTTGCTGCTGAGGAATTTGCATACGTTTGTCATGCAGATTGCCTAGCCACATCCTTTGCAGGCTTGCTCTATAAATACCATGTGATATCACAGACCTGGGCTGGTCATAAGGGTTTGTCCTGTGAAACACTCCTGGAGTGTCAGCCTTGCTCATTGTTTGAAGATTAGCTTAGAGTAATTCCTGGGACTGCACTAGGCAGGTTCCCTAGTGCAGTTAGGATTGCTTATCTGTCTGTTAGTCTGTTGCGATTGTCCTGTCCCAGCGGTGGTCAACAGGAAATCGTTCTGTGTGTCTGGGTGCTAACCGGAACAGCGGTTGTTACTGGTAGCCCCTTCTGATCTGTCTTGCCTGAATCGCACTCATCTTGCGCTATTGCTGTGGATCCTATCTCTCACTTATTCCTGTTTTCGTGTATCTGTCTTGTCTGCTACGAACGCTTGCTGGAGACTCGGTGAGGTAACCGTTAAGCAAGCGCTCGCGTCCTCTGTTTCATGTTTGTCTGTCGGTGGTTAGCTAGGCGTGCTTGTCTCTGTTGTGCTTATCACGCGGAGACCGCGCATAAACGCGTGCACTGTTGCGAATGAGTGCGGTGTTCGCATTTAGTTAGCGTTTGTTATTTTCCTTATCTTCTCATTGTATGATTTGCTGTGCCTTTGCTACTCTCGTGCTGTGCCTTGCTGTAGCCTTGTGCCACCTCTGGCAATCGCCTCTCTCGCGATTGCGTTCCTACTTCATATCTGCTGTTGTGTATGCACTGTCGCGGGTTGGCGACTAGATTGGTGCACACACATACCCTCTGTCGCTTTGCTCTCTCTCTTTCAGGGCTATCTTGCCCTGCGTTTCTTCCCTTCGTACAATTCCTGTCTGGCGTCTGTGGCAGGGCAGAGGATCTGTTCCTCTGCACTCCACAGCTCCACCTGCGGACAGGAATTTCCCTCAACAGGTGCATTGCACCTTTTGCTGGGTTCCCTCAAATTATACGCTTGCGGAGGATTTCCGCAGTGTCAGCACACGCCCTGTGCACTGATCACGGAGAGAATTCCACAATCGTTACAAGTATCTTTTCAACTACTTTTTGGTTCTTTTTCAATTACATACAATAATGGGGTAATGGTGATTTGGCTTGGTCCTGGTGTTTATGCCCCCTATTGGAGGCCTTCCCTTATGCCGTGTCACTCAGACCTCTAGGCTTTAAAGGGACACCGAGCACTTCATAAAAATGAAATTTCCACTTACCTGTTTCTTTACTATTGAAACGTGCATGCGCAGGACTCTCACGCCAGCCAGCGTGGCCTAAAGTGGGCTGGAGGAAGCTCCAGGTAAGTGGAAATTTCATTTTTATGAAGTGCTCTTTAATATGGACCCTGTACATCTTGGGGACAGGAAATGGGGATTGGGGGCAGGAAATGAAGAATAGAAATAAAAAATAAATAGAACTTAAAACTCCTTGAAAGTTAACAAAAATGATTGTATATATGGCATTTCAATAAGGTGTTGTAGACATATAGTGAATTTAAAGGGAACCTGTGATAAAAAAAGAAAATAAATAAATAAAAGATTTTTACTTAACCTATTTTGGTTCCTGGACATAAAAACTACGTCCAGGAACCATGCGCGCTACCGCGCGCTCCCGCGGCCGATCGCGCGTGTGCACGCGCGCTCCCGGCCTGCGGTTCGTTAGCCAGGCAATCAGTGAATCGGGCTATAGAGCCCGATCACTGATTCCTCTCCCCCGCTGTAAAAGCGACAGCTTCTCTCGGAAGCTGCCCCTTTTCTGGCTGTTACCACCCCCATCTGTCGCTCTAAGCGTGTGTGACGCTTAGAGTGACGTCATGTAAACAAACTCATGGCTGCCATCTTGTGGCCAAAAAGTAATACAACAACTAAAAGTTAAAAAAAATGAAAATCAACACACATTTACATTATAAACATATTGTTTACCTCCCACCCTCCCAAAACTACCCAAATAAAATGTTTCATATAAAAAAAAACCATTACAATAAAAAAAAACGTAAATATTTACCTAAGGGTCTAAACTTTTTAAATATCAATGTAAAGATGAAATATTTCTATATTTTTATTATTTTAAACTTGTAAATAGTGATAGATGCAAAACGGAAAAAATGCACCTTTATTTCCAAATAAAATATTGTCGCCATACATTGTGATAGGGACATAATTTTAACGGTGTAATAACCGGGACATATGGGCAAATACAATACGTGAGTTTTAATTATGGAGGCATGTATTATTTTAAAACTATAATGGCTAAAAAACTGAGAAATAATCAATTTTTTCCGTTTTTTTTCTTATTCTTCCTGTTAAAATGCATTTTCAGTAAAGTGGCTCTTAGCAAAATGTACCCCCCAAAGAAAGCCTAATTAGTGGCGGAAAAAACAAGATATAGATCAGTTCATTGTGATAAGTAGTGATAAAGTTATAGGCTAATGAATGGGAGGTGAACATTTCTCAAGTGAAAACGACAGAACGCGAATGGGTTAAGTATTGACCTCCTGGACTCCCCCCACCCCACCCCCACTGCTGCCTGGGATCCTCTTCTTTGCTGCCGTGCTCACATCCATCCGTGTACAATCTGCTGTATTGCACATGTGCTAATACGGTCTGCATCTGCTCAGTAGCATGAAGCTACTTATGCATGGAGGAAGAAGCTGTGCAAAAGTGGCTACGTGCTACTGGGCAGCAGAGGACTGTACTCACACATTCACAGTACACCACACTCGTACATGGACAACAAGCTCTTGAGGGTACCAGCGCTGAACCGGTGGGACCCGAGAGGATGGGGAAAGCCTCTGGACCATCCAAAAGCTTCCTTCTATTGAGGTAGTGTCTAACGCTTACCTTTAGGTCTCACACTTTGTTTTGCTGAATTTAACCAAACTAGTTTGTCATGATAAATATAATAAAGATACTTCAGCTTGTAACTCCTTGCTGGGAATTATATGCAGAAGTATAAACAGGATGATTTCTATGATTTCTACTTCCTTGTGAGCTTTCTACAACTGTAATTACAGGATATATTTTAAAGATGTTAATAGTGTTACACCCATTGCTCATATCAGAAATATTGCACAGTTCAGAGTCATATGTCCTACAAGACATATTCACATAATCAATGACAGCTGCTAATTTCCATAAACTGGACGAGTAACATATCTGGGCAAGTGCTGTATGGTATGATGGAAGGTTAAATCATCTATAATTACAGTAATCACATTTCATCAGAAAGTCAAATAAGCTGGCAACAAGATCCACTATGGATGAACAGTTAGCAGTGAATGTAACAATTTGCCAGGTAGCTAAAAGAAATTAAATAACTGCTAAGAAGGGGATGACTTCTTAAAGGGACTCCGAGCAGTACAGAAACTATGGAAAGTTGCATTCCATTTTCAAGCTCTCTCTCTCCTCCTTCCAACGATATATAAACCACTACCCTACGCCTTTTAGTTTTCGCTATTTTCCTGATCGAAATCGCATTTTCCGCGACTTCGATAACGTAAATAGCGAAAACTAAAAGGCGTAGAACGGCGGTTTATATATCGTTGGAAAGAGGAGAAAGAGAGCTTGCAAATGGTATGCAACTTTCCATAGTTTATTCACTGCTCGGAGTTTCTTTAAAGTTAAACTTTTTCATAAAATTAATTTGAAATAAAATAGAGATCATTTATGAGGAACCACCACAGAAGTCTGCTGGTGCTGCAAATTGGGCACCATGATTTTGATCACAGCATTTTCAAGCACAGCAGCCTGGTGTAAATGGCACTGCATTAATGTTTTGCCTAAAACTAACCTAGCTGCTAAGCCTAACCGCAGTTTTATTCTGGATATCAGTTGTGGTGATAGTTCCTGTGGTTAGAGTAACCCCAAGCTCATCTAGGAGACAAGAGGAGACCAGTAACCCAAGGGTGCGGAATCATATTAAACTCGGTGTAGACCCTTGCAACCACTGTCAGAGCCTGCAGAAATTAACCATCACGGCTCGGTTTTCTAGGTTTGTCAAACAGGAACTAGTTGTTGCACTCCCAGAGATCTTTAGCAGACTAACAAACTATCACCTCTAAAGAAGTATAACAGGGTCAACAAAAACGAGTGTGGATGCACCCAATGAACCTTACCTCTCATGAAGAATTCGGACCAGTCTAATCAGAATCAATCAGGTCATTTATTCAAGCACAACAATGACAAAGCATTTCACGAGTGCTTGCCCACACCTCTGGATCCCATGGAGCCTTCCCATCCTCTCTCTGTGCCATCGCTCCACTGCTATCCCCTATTGAAGTTATTTGACCAACTGGTTGAATATGCCTTTGGCAGTCCTTGTAAAGACTTCGGAAGTACTCGCATTCCTGAGTACTTCCAAAGAGTAGCATGTCCATACTGTGCACGCGTGAGGCCGGGCTCACAGGTGCACAGTATGTATGAGCCCATCTTTGGAAGCACTAGGGGACTTGAGTGCTTCTGAAGCCTTCTGAGGTGTCACAATGGCACGTAATTTCAATGTGGGACAACGGTGGACCGAGGGCACAGAGAGGGGACCAGGCTGGCTCTATGGAATCCCTCTACATAGGTGAGTATCTAACTTTTTTTTAGGGTCGCTTCAATATTGCTTTAAAATAAAAATAAAAACATGAGACTCAGTTGTATGCTACTGATGTTCTATTTACCATTAGTAAAACACATGGGCTACAGAGGATTAAAGCCTGCTATCTTAACATCGTTCAATTTGAGCAACCCGTCAAGTTATTATATAAAAAAAAAAATATGCCAGTCCAGTAAAAGCAGTTGGTTCGGCACCACTGTAAGGTATTTAAAGCTCTTTATTACATTTATAAAAAGTCAGCTGTTGCCTTTTCAATGCTTGTGGTACTCGAGTACCGCAGGTTGCGCTTATAGCGTAACTCGCTGTAATCTTCTTTATCTATTAGGTTTAAAACCAGATTAATCAACTATAGTAGTACACGTTTTTCAATACATTATTTAATATATATATATATATATATATATATATATATATATATATATAATGAATTTATATAGCCCCAGCATCTTCTTTGGCATTTTACAATAGAGAGTACACAGTACAGACAGTTACAAGGCAGAAGGCTACAGATAAAAAACAATTGTACAGGTCAGCAATGCATCATACATGAAGGTGGAAATACTGCATATAACAGGATGCAAAGCAATAATAACACATAAGGGGAAATAATATATTAACATACCTCTATGCACAATTACAATGTATCATTTTATCACTTTGTACCAATTTCTTTAATTACTTTAGTTTTTTTCTTTACACCTCTATAAAACAATGGTTTTCTTTTACCTATTACTTTTTATTCATATAGTGGCAACACCTTCTGTAGCATTGTACACAGTAAAAAATAA
Organism: Hyperolius riggenbachi; assembly: GCF_040937935.1. Taxonomy (NCBI): domain Eukaryota; kingdom Metazoa; phylum Chordata; class Amphibia; order Anura; family Hyperoliidae; genus Hyperolius; species Hyperolius riggenbachi. The sequence continues at coordinate 373,973,991 of NC_090646.1, forward strand.
TTGATGGTTATCATAGATATATGAGACGTTAAAAACTCTGTACAATCAGAACATCCAGCAATGCAAATACAAATACACACATTGTTGATGTGTGGTTTGAGACATCAGCAATAATGTTACATGTTCATATGGTAAATTATAGCAGAATCAGAAACACTAGGAGGAGGTCCCCGCCGTTGTGAGCTTACATTTAACAGAGTAGAGGGTTGGAGACATTGGGGAAGGAGACACAGCCTTTAAAGAGAATCTGTACTGTCTGATTTGTACAATAATAAACATACCAATCGAGTCACTGTGATCTCCTGGATCCCTCTCTGCCATTTCCGCTGCTCCCCGCCGCGATCCTGGCTTTTAATCGCCAGTTTTAGGCAGTGTTTACAAACAAAAAACATGGCCACTCACCAGGAAGTGATGTTTGTGTGTATATATATATATATATATATATATATATATATATATATATATATATATATATATATATATATATATCATCATGTTACAGTATACTACAAGTTTTTATTACATAGTGAATTATCTGCACTCCAGTCTGGGATTTTCACAGTTTCTCAGCATGTGACAGGCAGCTCCTTCCCCCTCCGCCTCACAAACTGCATCAGACAAGTTGAAGCTGAGAGCAGAGAGTGAAAAGTAAACAAAGCACACAGAGTCTGCAGGGGGCATGCGTAACTTGTATTTATTACAACAGAGGCAGCACATTCCTCCCTGGGTTGACAAAGCTTGACAAAGAAAAGAAGAATAGATGTATTACAGAGACAGTGCAACTAGAAAAGGATTGGTGCAGGTCTCTGGAGGTCCCTTCACAATGGGAGTGGGGATCCTTCGGCCTGTAGAAAGGGGGAGAGACCGGGAGCCCAGTAGTGTAGTAATGTCTGGTCTTAAACGGTGGGGGATTGTGGGTAATTTATACTTCCAAGGATGGGTTGCAGTCCTGCAACCCACCATATAGGCATGCGGAAAAAAACGTTTGCACTCGGTATCCTGGAACCTTTTGGAACAGGGTGGTCACTCTCCTCCTGTCGGCTTTTCCACTGGTATGACGGATATACAAGTGGGAAGTGCTAGCACCCCTTTTGGAGGTGTGGGTAACAACTGTTAAAAAGGTTTGGGGAGGCACCCAGATTTTCAAATAATGGATCTGAGTATATTACTGTACGGTATTATAAAAAGAGGTGTCTTACCTCCAAAGAAGACAGACTCGAACATAACGTAAGGAGTCTTTATTATCAAGTGGTTAATTGTAGACAACGTGTTTCACGGGTCTCAGCCCGCTTCCTCAGGTCAGTACAAACAAGTAACCTTAAAATAGAAGTCATGTGGGGCAAGGGCGCCTTTTAGATCTAAAAGGTGCCTTGCCCCACACGACTTCTATTTAAGGTTACTTGTTTGTACTGGCCTGAGGAAGCGGGCTGAGACCTGTGAAACACGTTGTCTACAATTAACCACTTGATAATAAAGACTCCTTACGTTATATTCGAGTGAGTCTTCTTTGGAGGTATGAGTCTTCTTTGGAGGTAAGACACCTTTTTTATAATACCGTAATATACTATATTTATAATACAGTAATATACTCAGACCCATTAGTAGAAAATCTGGGCGCCTCCCCAAACCTTTTTAACAGTTGCAACTAGAAAAGGCTGCAGTGATCCAGACCACATTAGAACAGGTATAGGAACTTATAGGATAAGGTTGAAAATGTTGTTACAGAGTCTGTTTAAGGCAGTGATCCTCCAATGCTACCTATAGCAAATTATAAGCTTATCCTATGGTTAAATTTATGGTGGATATAATAATCAGATGTATGCATGCTGACTGTTAATCCTACTTGTTATCTTACAGTGTATTTGACAGTTGTGATACACACCAGAAATATACCAGGTATCTGTGAATAGGATCATAAAGTTTTACATCTTAATTAGATGTCACACCTCCACACAGAAAAACAAGTTGTCTGAAAGCTTATGGAGATTCCCATTCATCCAGGTCGTGCTGTTCCATGGCTGGATTTAGCAGTTGGCACTGTAGCCTCCAGTTTCGAGAAGTGGCCAGCAAGCACCCAAGTCACTCACCCATGACAGCTGCTGCTGATGCGCCCTCTCTGCGGAGCATCCCGCCCACTTCTTCGCTGTAGGCTCCGACTGCCACATAGTCTGCCTCCTCAAACAATTGTGATGGGGGGGCACTACCTCCTCAACAAATCAGGGCAGGCTGAATGAAGGACTGAAGCAATGGCAGCTTACTATGTGCCTAGGTGATGGGACACACTGTCTGAATCCAACCACAGAGAAAACAGAAAAGATGCAGCCAATGCTGATGGTGTGTGTGTAATGTGTGTGTGTGTGTGTGTGTGTGTGTGTGTGTGTGTGTGTGTGTGTGTGTGTGTGTGTGTGTGTGTGTGTGTGTGTATGTGTGTACTGTTGTCTGTGCTGTTTATCTGTGAATTCCTCTACATATTTTTAACACTGAATCCACCATTATGACTGAGCTTAGTGGTTTACCTTTTTGCAACCCATTGTATAAACTAAATTACGGTATATCATAACAAATGCAGATGAAAAGAAAACAGCCATTTCATGATGGCTTACAAGGTATGTGCATGTGCAGTGTGTATGTGTGTGTGTGTATGTGTGTATATATATACAGTGGGTTGCAAAAGTATTCGGCCCTCTTGAAGTTTTCCACATTTTGTCACATTACTGCCACAAACATGCATCAATTTTATTGGAATTCCACATGAAAGACCAATACAAAGTGGTGTACATGTGAAAAGTGAATTGAAAATCAGACATCATTCCAAACATTTTTTACAAATCAATAACTGCAAAGTGGGGTGTGCGTAATTATTCGGCCCCCTGAGTCAATACTTTGTAGAACCACCTTTTGCTGCAATTACAGCTGCCAGTCTTTTAGGGTATGTCTCTACCAGCTTTGCAAATCTAGAGACTGAAATCCTTGCCCATTCTTCTTTGCAAAACAGCTCCAGCTCAGTCAGATTAGATGGATAGCGTTTGTGAACAGCAGTTTTCAGATCTTGCCACAGATTCTCGATTGGATTTAGATCTGGACTTTGACTGGGCCATTCTAACACATAGATACTGTATGTTTTGTTTTAAACCATTCCATTGTTGCCCTGGCTTTATGTTTAGGGTCGTTGTCCTGCTGGAAGGTGAACCTCCGCCCCAGTCTCAAGTCTTTTGCAGTCTCCAAGAGGTTTTCTTCCAAGTTTGCCCGGTATTTGGCTCCATCCATCTTCCCATCAACTATGACCAGCTTCCCTGTCCCTGCTGAAGAGATGCACCCCCCGAGCATGATGCTGCCACCACCATATTTGACAGTGGGGATGGTGTGTTCAGAGTGATGTGCAGTGTTAGTTTTCTGCCACACATAGCGTTTTGCATTTTGGCCAAAAACTTCCATTTTGGTCTCATCTGACCAGAGCACCTTCTTCCACATGGTTGCTGTGTCCCCCACATGGCTTGTGGCAAACTGCAAACGGGACTTCTTATGCTTTTCTGTTAACAATGGCTTTCATCTTGCCACTCTTCCATAAAGGCCAACTTTGTGCAGTGCACGACTAATAGTTGTCCTATTGACAGATTCCCCCACCTGAGCTGTACATCTCTGCATTTCGTCCAGAGTCACCATAGGCCTCTGACTGCATTTCTGATCAGCGCTCTCCTTGTTCGGCCTGTGAGTTTAGGTGGATGGCCTTGTCTTGGTAGGTTTACAGTTGTGCCATAATCCTTCCATTTCTGAATGATCGCTTGAACAGTGCTCCTTGAGATGTTCAAGGCTTTGGAAATCTTTTTGTAGCCTAAGCCTGCTTTAAATTTCTCAATAACTTTATCCCTGACCTGTCTGGTGTGTTCTTTGGACTTCACAGTGTTGTTGCTCCCAATATTCTCTTAGACAACCTCTGAGGCCCTAACAGAGCAGCTGTATTTGTACTGACATTAGATTACACACAGGTGCACTTTATTTAGTCATTAGCACTCATCAGGCAATGTCTATAGGCAACTGACTGCACTCAGATCAAAGGGGGCTGAATAATTATGCACACACCACTTTGCAGTTATTTATTTGTAAAAAATGTTTGGAATCATGTATGATTTTTGTTCCACTTTTCATGTGTACACAACTTTGTGTTGGTCTTTCATGTGGAATTCCAATAAAATTGATTCATGTTTGTGGCAGTAATATGACAAAATGTGGAAAACTTCAAGGGGGCCGAATACTTTTGCAACCCACTGTAGTGTATGTGTGTGTACAGAGTGTGTATAGTGTGTGTGTGGTGTATGTTCTGCTAACCATTTCAGCCCGCAGGTTTTTTTCATCTTATGGACAAGAGGAATTTTCCCATTTTAGCGCTCCTCCCTTTCATTATCCAATCACTACTTATCACAACAAAATGATGTATACATTGGTTTTTCCACCACCAATTAGGCTTTCTTTGGGTGGTACATTATGCTAAGAATTATTTTATTGTAAATGCATTATAATGGGAAAAATAAGAAAAAAATTGAAAAAATTCAGTATTTCCCGGTTTTCAGCCATTATAGTTATTATTATTATTATTATTATTTTTTATTCATATAGCGCCAACATCTTCCCTAGGGCTGTACATAGTACAAACAAATAATGGGGAACAAATATACATAAGAAATACAAGACACTGTACAGTCATGACATTGAATAGAATAAATACAGATACATACATAGTTGATGTGTTGTTGGTACATGTACATACTGTATGTTAAAATTACAGCAGTATGAGAAACACTAGGAGGAGGTCCCTGCCTTTGCGAGCTTACAATCTAGAGGGTAGTGGGGAGGAAACAAAAGGGAAGGAAACACAAGGATTAGTGGGTGAGCCAGTGTGCCTTCAGTGCTGCCTATAGCAAAGTATAGACTTGTCTGAACAGGTGTGTTTTCAGGGTATGTTTGAAGGTTTCCAGACTCGTGGCATGACGAACCGGCTTAGGGAGAGAGTCACAAAGGAAAGGGATAGCCCGTGAGAAGTCTTGGATGCGAGAGTGAGAGGAGGTGACTAGGCTGGAGGACAAAAGAGTCTTCTGTGAGGAACGGAGGGTCCGGGCGGGGAGGTATCTGGAGATTAAAGAGGAAATGTATGGAGGCGATAGCTTGTGTAGAGCTTTGTATGCAAGTGTGAGAAGTTTAAACTGGATCCTTTGGGCAACTGGTAACCAATGAAGGGATTGGCAGAGAGGGGCTGCATCAGAGGATCTAGAAGATAGGTGGATGAGACGGGCCACAGAGTTTAGTAGGGATTGGAGAGGTACCAGTTTGCTTTTTAGTTTTAAAATAATACATGCTACCGTAATTAAAATCCACACATTTTATTTGGCCATTTGTCCCAGTTATTGCAATGTTAAAATTATATCCCGAGTATAATGTATGGTGACATTATTTTATTTGGAAATAAAGGTGCATTTTTTCAGTTTTACATCCATCACTAACTTTTAGCCCATAATTTAATAATAATATGCCTTCTTGACATACATACTAGTCAGTAGGTGTAATTTTACTATTTGGCCACAAGATGTCCCCGCTGAGTACTTCCTATTCGCGTACAACTATTATGCTATTGGAAGTAACGTGTTGCTACATTGTAACTAGGGAAGTGACGCAGGCATCAATTGATGCCTGCGATCACGATGGCCTGCAGGGAGATTAATGAATGGGAACTTTGTTCCCATTCATAAATGTAACGATTGGTGGCGGTAAGCGGCAGAAATCGTCGAGGAAGCGCGGTGGCTCTATTTAAGAATGAACACTGCTTTTGAACAAAAACAGTGTTTATTCTCGGTGGACATGTACGGATTGGCTCAGGGGAGTTTTATCCCCTGCAGCCAATCCGCCTGTTGCCAGCAACATCGCGATCATGGGCATCGTGACTATCGAGTCCTTGCGGCTGTAGCAGCTGCCGCTGCGGATGTGAGGCTCATGTCCCAGCTGCAGAAATGATTAAAATGCTTTTATGGCATGGTGGGGTATGGTATATCTATTGTCAGGTCGCACTTTGCCCAAGGGGAGGGTATTGTATAGGCCAGGGGCTTCTTGGGAGAAGTGAGGCTCCTTGTCTAGGCTGCAACTGGGCTTTTGTACAGGGTGGCGCACGAAAGACCGGCCCTGCTACCTGTGTGAGTTTATAAACAGTCACTGGCCGGTCCCCATGCGTCTCTTGCTCAATCCCTGCTGTGTGTGCCCTCCCCAGCTTTATTAATGCCTGTGTCACCTGTATTTGTATGAGTAACGCTCTCATGCGCAAATGCAGATGACAAAAGCTTCATTAAAGAGAGGACACACAGATAGAAAGCTATAGAGCAAGAGGCACACTTTATAAAAGCAGGGGAGGGGTTGTTGCATAGGCCACAGTCGGGCTTCATAAGGGATAGGTATCAACTAGGCCGCAGGCATGCAATTGCGTAACCATGGCCCCCCACTAGAGATGTCGCGAACCTCCGATTTTCGGTTCGCGAACTTCCGCAGAAGGTTCGGTTCGCGGAAAAATTCGCGAACCGCAATAGACTTCAATGGGAAGGCGAACTTTGAAAAATAGAAAAAATTATGCTGGCCACAAAAGTGATGGAAAAGATGTTTCAAGGGGTCTAACACCTGGAGGGGGGCACGGCGGAGTGGGATACATGCCAAAAGTCCCGGTGAAAAATCTGGATGTGACGCAAAGCAGCGTTTTAAGGGCAGAAATCACATTGAATGCTAAATTGCAGGCCTAACGTGCTTTCAAACATCTTGCATGTGTATACATCAAACAGGGAGTGTAATTAGAGTACTGCTTCACACTGACACACCAAACTCACTGTGTAACGCACCGCAAACAGCTGTTTGTGTAGTGACGGCCATGCTGGACTACTGCGCAACATGGCGTGATTGCTCTTCCTCACTCAGTGATGTCAGGTAATGTGTGACTTCCTTCTCAACTTTCCATGGCATTGTTAAAAAGCTTACGTTTTGTTTTTAATTTACATTTTCTACTTGCTGTGTACTTGTTCAGTACCGCTACAATGAGAATCCTGTGGAGGCGGGCAAGTCTGCCATTGTGACCCCGGGTAATGGCCGGGGAATGAGAGGTTTGAATCCGGTGTGGAGCCTGAGCAACGGCTACCACTACACATCCAAGGAGGGCAGCGGGCAGGCATGCACGCCCGCCCGCCCCGAGGTAGTGACCAAAAATAACAATACAGGAGGAGGACTTCCGAGGCCCTGCTGTGTATTTGAAATGAATGTACTTTAAATCCTTTAACGAGAACCAGTTATGGCGGGCAAAGATGACACCACATTCCTTTCACGAGAATCATATGGAGGCGGGCAAGTCTGTCATTTGTGACCCCGGGTAATGGCCGGGGAATGAGGGATGGAATCCGGTGTGGAGCCTGAGAAACAGCTACCACTACACATCCAAGGAGGGCAGCAGGTAGGCATGCACGCCCGCCCCGAGGTAGTGACCAAAATAACAATACAGGAGGCGGACTTTCGAGGCCCTGCTGTGTATTTGAAATGAATTAACTTTAAATCCTTTAACGGGAATCCGTTATGGAGGGCAAGTCTGCCATTGTCACCGCGGGGAATGAAGGTTGGATTGCGGCCCGAAGTGGGAGCCTGCTGAGACCCATGCTGTAGCTGCCCTGACCGTGCTTTGCAGACCAGGCATCTGTGGTCAGATGGACCCTTGAGCCAGCGGAAGACAAACCAAGTCGAAAGCATTTGCCAAGAATGTTTTACGGAGGGCAAGTTTTTTTGCCCTTTTTTTAAATTTTTTGAAAATGATAGATGGTTGTATTTTTAAATTGTTTGAAAGTTTAGATGGTTGTATTTTTAAATTGTTTGAAAGTTTAGATGGTTGTATTTTTAAATTGTTTGAAAGTGTATCCATTCTTCCTCCCCCCAGCCACGAACAATACCATGGGAACGTGGAGCAGCAGAAGCCCCCTGTGACGGCTGCCACGGTTGTTCTCCGCTGCTTGTCTTTTGAGGGGTGCTTCTTTTCCTCAGGTGTTCTTGCCATAGCTGTTTGTGCCTTCTCTCCAGGTGCCTTCGTAAAGCACTTGTCCCTACGTGACAGTTGGCCTTTCCACGGCTCAATTTTTGCTGGCAGAGACAACAGATGGCTTTGCTCCGATCTGAGACACACACGTGAAAAAAATTCCAAACCGCTGAGCCCCCCTGGGCTGATGGCGCTACGGTGGCATCAGCAGCTGACGTTGAAGGGCATGTTGGCTGTCTGGCCATAGCTGGCGATACATGGCGCCGGACACTGCCCCCAGCTGATTCTGAGGACGAGCTCCCTCTTGTATTGCGTTCCGGAGTTGGAGCCTGATCAACGTCTACCACCACACATCCAGGCAAGGAGGGAAGCAGGCAGGCATGCACGCCCCGACGTAGTGACCAAAAATAACAATACAGGACTCAGGAGGACCTTTTGCGGCCCTAATTGAAATGAATTAACTTTAAATCCTTTAACGGGAATCCGTTATGGAGGGCAAGTCTGCCATTGTCACCGCGGGGAATGAAGGTTGGATTCCGGCCTGAAGTGGGAGCTTGCTGAGACCCATGCTGTAGCTGCCCTGACCGTGCTTTGCCGACCAGGCATCTGTGGTCAGATGGACCCTTGAGCCAGCGGAAGACAAACCAAGTCGAAAGCATTTGCCAAGAATGTTTTACGGAGGGCAAGTTTTTTTGCCCTGTTTTTAAATTTTTTGAAAATGATAGATGGTTGTATTTTTAAATTGTTTGAAAGTTTAGATGGTTGCATTTTTAAATTGTTTGAAAGTTTAGATGGTTGTATTTTTAAATTGTTTGAAAGTGTATCCATTCAAGTGCAAGTTATGCACTGACTGCCAGGTATAATGTGCAGTCACAGATGCAGTGAAAGGTATGCAGTGACTGCAAACAGCCGTTTGTGTAGTGACGGCCGTGCTGGACTGGTACGCACCGTGACGAGAGTGCAGGTGATGGTGGCTTTTCAGCCCATATGCTTGCCCGGCTGATGTAGCTGAATGACAAGACAGTGACTTTCTAGCTGATCAAATTTGGTCTGACCACAATGAAGCAACGACCTTAATATCTTTTGTGTGCCACCCCCACCCGAGACACTCAAATAGCCGGCGGTCATTGCTTCATTGTGATGCGCAAGCCCCTTCACCGCGGCAAGGTAATGATCACGAAGGGGGATGGGCACATGTACACGCACCAGAAAAATTAGTGTAGCGGCCGCTGCTAGCAGCGGCCTTAAAAATTCAGGAATCCGCCTAGAGTCCTGGACCCTGTTGGTAGTGGCGGAGAAGTAAGTCAAGCGGCCTGCAGGCAGAGATGCTGTGTGTGGGGAGTGGACTGACTTAGTCTTCGGTCGTGCAGTAGCCCTCCGTGATCCATTCCTCATTCATTTTGATAAAGGTCAGGTACTGAACACTGTCGTGACTTAGGCGACTTCTCTTCTCAGTAACTATGCCTCCAGCTGCACTGAAGGTCCTTTCTGACAGGACGCTTGCGGCAGGGCAAGAGAGAAGTTGTATGGCAAATTGGGACAGCTCTGGCCACAGGTCAAGCCTGCGCAACCAGTAGTCCAAGGGTTCATCGTCGCTTTTCGCAGAGTCTACATCCACACTCAAGGCCAGGTAGTCGGCTACCTGCCGGTCCAGGCGTTGGTGGAGGGTGGACCCGGAAGGACTATGGCGAGGAGTTGGACTAAAGAACGTCTGCATGTCCGACATCACCCTGAGATCGCTGGAGCGTCCTGTTCTTGCCTGCGTGGACTTGGGAGGAGGAGGGTTACTGCCAGTGGTACCTTGATTGCGTTGTGCAGCCACATCACCCTTAAACGCATTGTAAAGCATCATCGACAGCTTGTTCTGCAAGTGCTGCATCCTTTCCGCCTTTTGTTGAGTTGGTAAGAGGTCCGCCACTTTGTGCCTGTACCGAGGGTCTAGTAGCGTGGCCACCCAGTACAGGTCATTCGTCTTGAGTTTTTTGATACGGGGGTCCCTCAACAGGCTGGACAACATGAAAGAGGACATCTGCACAAAGCTGGATGCAGAGGTACTCTCCATCTCCTCTTGCTCTTCCTCAGTGACGGGACGCAACTCCTCTTCCTCCCCCCAGCCACGAACAATACCACGGGAACGTGGAGCAGCAGAAGCCCCCTGTGATGGCTGCCGCGGTTGTTCTCCTTCCGCCGCCTCTTCCTCCTCCACAGAAACACCTTCTTCATCATCACCATCATCAGAGTCTGACTCCTCTCCTTCCCCACACGACTCCTCTTCTTCCTCCTCCTCCCCCCTCTGTGCTGCCGCCGGTGTTGTGGAAACATCGGGTTCGTGTGTAAATGGCTCCAATGAATCCTGCTGCCCTAACTCTTCTTGTTCACGCTCCTCCACAGCTGTATCCACCACTCTACGCACGGCACGCTCCAGGAAGTAGGCGTAGGGGATCAAGTCGCTGATGGTGCCCTCATCGCGACTCACCAGTTTGGTCACCTCCTCAAAGGGCTCCATGACCCTGCATGCATTTCGCATCAGTGTCCAGTTGTTGGGCCACAACATCCCCATCCTCCCAGATTGTGTCCTTGTACTGTAATGATACAGGTACTGGGTGACGGCTTTCTCCTGGTCTAGCAGGCGAGAGAACATCAGCAGGGTGGAATTCCAGCGAGTCGGGCTATCGCAAATCAGGCGTCTCACCGGCAAGTTGTTTCTACGCTGAATCTCTGCAAAGCGTGCCATGGCCTTGTAAGAGCGCCTGAAATGCCCACACAACTTCCTGGCCTGCTTCAGGACGTCCTCTAAGCCTGGGTACTTGGACACAAATCTTTGCACGACCAGATTAAGCACATGTGCCATGCAGGGTATGTGTGTCAGCTTTCCCAAATTCAACGCAGCAATGAGATTGCTGCCGTTGTCACACACCACGTTGCCGATCTCAAGCTTGTGCGGGGTCAGCCATTGCTCCACCTGTTTGTTAAGAGCAGCCAGGAGAGCTGCTCCAGTGTGACTCTCCGCTTTCAGGCAAGACATGTCTAACACTGCATGACACCGTCGCACCTGGCATGCAGCATAGGCCCTGGGGTGCTGGGGCTGTGTAGCTGGGGAGGAGATGGCGGCACCAGCCAAGGAGGAGAAGGATGACGACAGCGAAGCGGTGATAGCAGGTGGAGAGGAGGTGGCTGGAGGCCTGCCTGCAAGCCGTGGAGGTGTGACAAGTCGGTCCTCTGCGCAGCCACGTACTCCCTGCTTGCTGCCATCGGTCACCAGGTTGACCCAATGGGCTGTGTATGTAATGTAGTGGCCCTGCCCGTGCTTGGCAGACCAGGCATCCGTGGTCAGGTGAACCCTTGACCCAACGCTGTGTGCCAGAGATGACACCACTTGCCTCTCAACTGCACGGTACAGTTTGGGTATGGCCTTTTGAGAAAAATAATTGCGGCCTGGTATCTTCCACTGCGGTGTACCAATGGCCACAAACTTACGGAAAGCCTCCGACTCCACCAGCTTGTATGGTAATAGCTGGCGAGCTAATAGTTCCGCCACGCCAGCTGTCAGACGCCGGGCAAGAGGGTGACTGGCAGACATTTGCTTCTTCCGCTCAAATACTTCCTTCACGGACAGCTGGGTACTGTTGTGGGCAGAGGAGAAGGAACCGCTCAAGGGAAGAGGCGGTGTGGAGGAGGGTGGCTGTGAAGGTGCAAGGGAGAAAGTGGATGAAGACGATGCACCTGAAGGAGGAAGAGGAGAAGGAGTTTGGCTTGTCTTTTGAGGAGTGCTGCTTTTACTCAGGTGTTCTTGCCATAGCTGTTTGTGCCTTCTCTCCAGGTGCCTTCGTAAGGCACTTGTCCCTACGTGAGAGTTGGCCTTTCCACGGCTCAATTTTTGCTGGCAGAGTCAACAGATGGCTTTGCTCCGATCTGAGACACACACGTGAAAAAATTTCCAAACCGCTGAGCCCCCCTGGGGTGATGGCGCTACGGTGGCATCAGCAGCAGCTGACGTTGAAGGGCATGTGTGCTCCCTGGCCATAGCTGGCGATACATGGCACCGGACACTGCCCCCAGCTGTTTCTGAGGACGAGCTCCCTCTGCTTCTATCATGGAGTCGTCTCCTCCTACTCCTCTCTGACTCCTCCTCTGAACTGTCTCCCTGGTCATCTCCTCTACCGGGAACATATGTGGTATCCGTATAATCGTCATCATAATCCTCCTTGCCAGCTGCGCTTTCCTAAGACACCTCCTCAAGTGCACCAACTTCAGGTGGTCCACCATCATCCCCATCCACACACGTTACGTCCATACTATCGTCACCTAACTCAGACGTATGAGGTGGTGTACCTGCGCCTTGTTGTTGTTGTTGCAGCAGTGGCTGGGAATCAGTGATTTCACCACCACCACCAAATAACTCCTGCGAAGTGTCAAATGCAGCGGATGTGGTGCTTGTTGTAGCACTGGTGGCTGCGGGAGATGAGGTGTTCTGTGTTAAATACTCAATCACCTCCTCACGATTTTGGGAAGTGATGGCACGTGCCTTCTTCTGAGCACTGTATTTTGGGGCAGGTCCGCATGAAATCACAGCAACACCACCTCGCACAGCCACAGACCTGCCGGTGCCTGGTGGCCTTTCTCTGGGTCTGCCTCTACCTCTTCCTCTACCTGGTTTGTCCATTTTGTCCATCTCGGGGGTATGCTAGCTATATGCAGTGAGGTGGGTTCTCACTCAACACAACAGGTAGTTAGATGCAGTGAGGTGGCCAGGTGGGTTCACACTCAACACAACAGGTAGTTAGATGCAGTGAGCTGGGTTCACTCAACAGTAAAGGTACTTAAGATGCAGTGAGGTGGGTTCTCACTCAACACAACAGGTAGTTAGATGCAGTGAGGTGGCCAGGTGGGTTCACACTCAACACAACAGGTAATTAGATGCAGTGAGCTGGGTTCACTCAACAGTAAAGGTACTTAAGATGCAGTGAGGTGGGTTCTCACTCAACACAACAGGTAGTTAGATGCAGTGAGCTGGGTTCACTCAACAGTAAAGGTACTTAAGATGCAGTGAGGTGGGTTCTCACTCAACACAACAGGTAGTTAGATGCATTGAGGTGGCCAGGTGGGTTCACACTCAACACAACAGGTAGTTAGATGCAGTGAGCTGGGTTCACTCAACAGTAAAGGTACTTAAGATGCAGTGAGGTGGGTTCTCACTCAACACAACAGGTAGTTAGATGCAGTGAGGTGGCCAGGTGCGTTCACACTCAACACAACAGGTAGTTAGATGCAGTGAGCTGGGTTCACTCAACACAAGGCTAGGTATATGCAGTGATGAGGTGGGTTAAGTAAACACAACAGGTACTGGGTAGTTAGATGCAGTGAGCTGGGTTCACTCAACAGTAAAGGTACTTAAGATGCAGTGAGGTGGGTTCTCACTCAACACAACAGGTAGTTAGATGCAGTGAGCTGGGTTCACTCAACAGTAAAGGTACTTAAGATGCAGTGAGGTGGGTTCTCACTCAACACAACAGGTAGTTAGATGCAGTGAGGTGGCCAGGTGGGTTCACACTCAACACAACAGGTAGTTAGATGCAGTGAGCTGGGTTCACTCAACAGTAAAGGTACTTAAGATGCAGTGAGGTGGGTTCTCACTCAACACAACAGGTAGTTAGATGCAGTGAGGTGGTCAGGTGGGTTCACACTCAACACAACAGGTAGTTAGATGCAGTGAGCTGGGTTCACTCAACAGTAAAGGTACTTAAGATGCAGTGAGGTGGGTTCTCACTCAACACAACAGGTAGTTAGATGCAGTGAGGTGGCCAGGTGGGTTCACACTCAACACAACAGGTAGTTAGATGCAGTGAGCTGTGTTCACTCAACACAACGCTAGGTATATGCAGTGATGATGTGGGTTAAGTAAACACAACAGGTACTGGGTAGTTAGATGCAGTGAGCTGGGTTCACTGAACAGTATACAGTAAAGGTACTTAAGATGCAGTGAGGTGGGTTCTCACTCAACACAACAGGTAGTTAGACTTAGATGCAGTGAGCTGGGTTCACTCAACACAACGCTAGGTATATGCAGTGATGAGGTGGGTTAAGTAAACACAACAGGTACTGGGTAGTTAGATGCAGTGAGCTGGGTTCACTCAACACAAAGCTAGGTATATGCAGTGATGAGGTGGGTTAAGTAAACACAACAGGTACTGGGGTATATGCAGTACTGGGTAGTACAATGTGCAGCTCCCTGTCACACACAGGCAGTCAGTCACTGAATGTGCTGGGCTGCTGGCAGTGGCACACACACTATCAATTAGCAAGGCTGTGCATGCAACAAAAGTGTCAGAAAAAAAAAATGTACAGGATGAGCTCTGAAAAGAGCTGTTGCTGGGTGCTTTAAAAGCAATATTAATCAGTCAGGAACAAGCAAAGCAGCCTAGAACCTAACTAATCTGTCCCTAAGAGAAAAAGTCTGCAGCAGCTGTCCCTTTCCTCTCTCTAGCAGGCACACGAGTGACTGTAATGGCCGCCGGAGGCTGCCTTATATAAGGGGGGGGTGGGGCTCCAGGGCTTACTGTAGCCTGAATGGCTACAATGTGCCTGCTGACTGTGATGCAGAGGGTCAAAGTTGACCCTCATAGTGCATTATGGGGCGAATCGAACTTCCGGAAAAGTTCGCCTGGCGCAGGCGAACGCAAACCCCCAATGTTTGCCTGGAACCGTTCGCCGGCGAACCGTTCGGTACACCTCTACCCCCCACTACTCCTGTGACTGCTGAACTGCCTGGGGACTCTTCCCCCACATCTGAATAACAGAGCAGTGGAGCATAAATACCAGCTCCAGCACCTGATACTCTTGTCTTTTCTTCACTGCCACCAATCAGCGTGCAGCAGCGTTTCTCCACCAGGTTCCCAAATGCATGTCATGTGACATTGGCAGCCTATGCTGCATTGCTATAGTGAAAAGGAGACCAGAGTATCCGGACCTCGAGTAAACATTTATGTTCCACTACTCTGCTATTCAGACCCCCTTTCCCCATTTAGTTGTGGGGGAGGCAGCAAACACCTACTACGTTTCTACCCACTATTTATCACTTTATTGCTTGTCATCTGTTATCTGCTGCCTACCTAACTACTATTATCTGCTTTGCACTAAAATCTACTGATCACTGTCTGCCTCTAGAATTGACTGATTACTACCAGCCTGCCACTAGAATCGACAGATCACTACCAACCTGCCACTTAAATCAACCAATCGCTACTAGCTGATCATTAGAACAGCTGATTAACTCCTTTAACCTCAGGGACGTGAGTCTTACATCCGTGGCTGCTGCTGCTAGAGCCGCAGGGACGCAAGACTCATGTCCCTGCACTTAGCGGGAGTGCACGAGCGATCACGTGCACATATGCGCACGATCGTGATGGCCATGGTGACAGAGGAGATTGGTGGAAGGGGACAGATGGCCCCTGAGCCAATCCATGCATGTACAGCGAGAATGATCACTGTTTTTGTTCAAAAACAGTGATCAATCTCTGATTTGGTAGCGATTGGGCCGCCGTGCTCCCTCCCGTTCACTCGTTCCCACCGCTAATCCTTAGATTAATGAATCTCATCTCCCCTCAGGTCCCTGTGATCAGATCACTGGCATCAATGAGATGCCTGCGTCACTTCCGAAATAACGCATTACTTCCTATTTTATATTCTTATAGTCTTCCTATTTATATATTTTAATTCCTACTTATAGTATGCTAATAGAAAATAATGCACAAGGACATCTTGTGGCCAAATAGTAAAATTACACCTACATACATTAGGGACTTTTTTTTTTATTTGTATGTCAAGAGGGTGTATATTGTGATATTACAGGCTTGTAAATAGTGATGGACGTAAAACTGAAAAATACCCCTTTATTTCCAGTTTAAATATATATTTTAATATTAATATATAATTTAAATGTTGCATTAACCCGGGACAAATGGGCAAATAACATGTGTGGCTTTTATCCACAGTAGAACATTAAACTATAATGGGCGAAAACTGAGCAATAATGATTTTTTTCAATTTTTTTCTTTATTCTTTTCTTTATTCCCATTAAAATGCATTTAGAATAAAATGATACTTAGCATAATATACCCCCCAAAGAAAGCCTAATCAGTGGCAAAAAAAACAAGGTATAGAAGATCATTTCGATGTGATAAGTAGTGACAAAGTGATTGGGGAATGAATGGGAGAAGCACTGAAATGTGAAAATTCCTCTGGTCCATAAGGTGAAAACAACCCGCAGGCTGAAGTGGTTAAATAAGGTAATCAAGTCAGGTAAGTAGTTATAAGCTGTCTGAAATTGATTTGCCCCAAAGTACTGCTAATGCTATATGCAGGGGCACCTCTACCAATTTTGCCACTCCAGGCAAGAAATCCTGTGGCAACCTAGCAGGGGTGAGCCTGGGGTGCCTGGCACCTGGGTGCAAGATTTTCTCTGGCGCCTATGGGAGTGGTTAAATTAACCGCGCCCAACCACACAAATGCAATCTTAATGGCAGCAGATTTCCCCACAAATGCAATCTTAATGGCAGCAGATTCCCCCACAAATGCAATCTTAATTGCAGCAGATTTGCCCACAAATGCAATCTTAATGGCAGCAGATTTGCCCACAAATGCAATCTTAATGGCAGCAGATTTGCCCACAAATGCAATCTTAATGGCAGCAGATTTGCCCACAAATGCAATCTTAATGGCAGCAGATTTCCCCACAAATGCAATCTTAATGGCAGCAGATTTCCCCACAAATGCAATCTTAATGGCAGCAGATTTACCCACAAAGGCAATCTTATTGGCAGAAGTCGATTTACCCACAAATGCAATCTTAATGGCAGCAGATTTACCCACAAATGCAATCTTATTGCCAGAAGTTGATTTCCCCACAAATGCAATCTTATTGGCAGCAGTCGATTTCCCCACAAATCCAATGTTATTGGCAGCAGTCGATTTCCCCACAATTTGTGGGGAAATTGACTGCTGCCAATAAGATTGCATTTGTGGGGAAATCGACTTCTGCCAATAAGATTGCATTTGTGGGTAAATCTGCTGCCAATAAGATTGCATTTGTGGGTAAATCTGCTGCCATTAAGACTTAATGGCAGCAGATTTCCCCACAAACGCAATCTTAATGGCAGCAGATTTGCCCACAAATGCAATCTTAATGGCAGCAGATTTGCCCACAAATGCAATCTTAATGGCAGCAGATTTGCCCACAAATGCAATCTTAATGGCAGCAGATTTGCCCACAAATGCAATCTTAATGGCAGCAGATTTCCCCACAAATGCAATCTTAATGGCAGGCTGCTTGGCTGGCAGACAGGAGGCAGCACAGCAATTCACTCACCTCTGGGTCTGGGTGGAGGAGGGAGGAGGATATAGGCAGGCAGTGGCTCTGTGGCTGCAGCTGACTGTGACCACGGTGGCGGGCGGCACTAGGAGGAGCGGGCCAGGCTGCGGGCACTCACTGTGCTGGCGCTGCTAGTCGCTCTCTGAATTGCTCTAGAGTAGACTCTACTCTGTCCACGCATGGGTCGGGTCAGGCGGGCGGCCGTGGTAGTCTCACACACTGAGGCTGAGCTGTGGCTCCTCCCCCCCGTCAAGCGTGACATGAGGTCAGGTGGGCTGCCTGGTTCCCGATTGGGCTGCGCCGACGTCTACATGTGACGTCAGACACAGCCGCACGTGTGTTGCAGGGAGTGGAGTGGGGAGATCCCGGAGATAAGATATGACCTCTTCTTCTGCCTGTCCTTCCTTGCGGACCCGCCGGCGCCTGTCAGAGGCCGGCGTGGGGAGATCCCGGAGATTAGATAGGACCTCTTCTGCCTATCCTTCCTTGCGGACCCGCCGGCGCCTGTCAGAGGCCAGCGCCTGGGTGCAATGCACCCACAGCACCCGCCCAGGCGCGGCCCTGCAACCTAGCCCATCCCCCTCCCCTATGCGCCCCCCTATGAAAATAATTGTAATGCGTCAGCTTTTCCCCAGAAAATACACTTATTGTGGCAATGGGTCAGAAAATAATTGTAATGCATCAGCATTTCACCAGAAAATACACTTATTGGGGCAGTGGTTCACCAGAAAATACATTTATTGGGCAATGGTTCACCAGAAAATACACTTTTTGAGCAGGGGTTCACCAGAAAATACACTTATTGGGGCAGTGGTTAACCAGAAAATACACTTATTGAGCAGTGGATCACCAGAAAATACACTTATTGAGCAGGGGTTCACCAGGCTCGCACCAGGCTGTAAAGGTGAGTGCCGGGTAACGGCCCGTGAACTGGTGCAGCGTGTAAGACACTGCAAGCCATTTCACCATTGGGCATTTTTGTGTACAGGGTGTACCCCAATGTCACTGACTTCTCTAAGTGCTATGGACAAAATAGTGAAAGGCATAAGCCAGCTATAAAAATGTATGTATTCAAAATATATAAAAAATAAGCGAAAAAATCTATAAATATGCAAAGTGTTTGAGTAAAAAATGTGACTATTAGTGTATATAAAAAATGTGGAAAATCGGTCTATGCATATGTGTGTAAAGAGGATAAAACTATCCAGTATAAAGTGCACTTATAGTTGCCATATTGGTGTCTCTCAAGAAATGCAATTAGTTAATGAATTGCATAGGGAATTGCTTGATAGTGCTAGAAGTGTGCCTTAGATTAGTGACTTCATGCGAAAAAGAGGGAAGGGATTTTGATAAAAATGATAAATATATCATTATTTATCTGGAAAAATTCCTGCGGAGAAGGCAGGCTTAACCTGTCTATGGGAGCACCACATTCTAACACCATCCGGTATACAATGGGATGGTGCATTACTAGTCACTATAGCCATTCTTAGCTTATATTGTTAATTGCTAGGCAATACATTGACTATTGATATTGAGGCAGGGAGTGAAAAGTGGAACAAAACAAGTGACCATGGCCACTACTATATGCATAACTACTATTATTATGGGTCTAGAAAGCAAGATAGGTCAGTAGCATAATTTAAGCCCAATGGGCCCATCGCGTCAGTCCGTAAGATTAGCAGGGCTTCTTCTCTTTTTAATTTCTTCTCCCTATCGCCTCCTCAGGTCCCTGGGAGTATCTTGATCAATCCTGCAAAGGATAATAGGTTGGGGTTGCCCTGATGGGCTTCTCTCATATGGTTAATGATTCTTGGGGAGCCATGTCCCGACTTAACAGAATTGAAGTGTTCCCTAAATCTTCTAGTCAGGTGCCTTGTAGTCTCCCCTATGTAAAATCTGCCGCAGGGACACCACATATTCCGTTTGGCATGTAATAAAAGATTTAATACTCCGACGTATTGGGCCCACCTGATAGTGGCGCCCCGTAAGCATTTGGGGGCACGATATGCAGTGTATACCGGATGGTGTTAGAATGTGGTGCTCCCATAGACAGGTTAAGCCTGCCTTCTCCGCAGGAATTTTTCCAGATAAATAATGATATATTTATCATTTTTATCAAAATCCCTTCCCTCTTTTTCGCATGAAGTCACTAATCTAAGGCACACTTGTCCATAGCACTTAGCTTGACATGCCATCTCATTTTTGGCCACTAGATAGCTTACATGCCAGTTTAGCGTTAGCAATAGATTACAATAGTAACAGTAGCCACCTAATAAGTGTGGCTAGCTGAGGCTTCCGTAGAAGATGATGTCATCACTCCCAGCATGCTGTGATGGAGTGCATATGCGCTCCACCACGCAATTGGCCTATTAGGGAAGCTAGGGGCGGCGCCAAACGGCGCAATTACGCCGTACACCGGGTGGAAAGTGTATTTATGCCCGGCAAGAGGGAGCCCCGCGTAGCAGCCTCCGTTGAAGCGCATACATAGCGCGAAACGGCCGTCAGGCAGTTTGTGCCCAGCACCCACCGCACCACCACACTACTTGAACATGGTATGTGACTTTTTGTGACATGTCGTTTATCCATGCATGATTTTACCAAGTATGAATATGGCATAAAGCACCTGCAGTGCCGATAACCCCTCCTTCTCCTCATCTTTATGCACTAGTGATTCTTAACTACATCAGAGCACGCAGGGTGCACCATAAGACAAGAAGTGCAAGTATCCTGTCCGCACCACTCCAGTGTCAGCTGTTTTGTGCTGTAGTGCCAACTATGCATCTCTCCTTTTGTTGATACTCCAATTTCAATCTGCAGACTAATTGCAACAAAATTTGCATCAACCCACTGACCATTCATATTGCCCACCACCTCCTTTCTATAACTAAAATCTACCTGTCACAAAAATCTTCTTATAATTACTTGTCTGTGATTAGAAACTATATAAATGTTTGTGTTATTAGTATAAGAAAACAGACGTAGCTTGGTGTGTGGCCTGTGCGGAGGGGCGGAGTTTAGGGCACCAGAACTTATGCTCTTGAGCTGTAAATCTGGTCCTGTGCTGTTCCCACTGTAAAAATGATTTATTCCAGTTGGACATTTTTATTTTGTAATCTAGATGTTTCACCTTTATAAGTACTACTCTAGCAAAAGTAGGCATAGTGGTGTCTATGGTCTCCTTCCATCAGGTGAGGGTTATGTGCATTGTGGGAACTGGTAAAATAAAAAGGTATTCACAGATGCAGGGCTTCCATTGAAGTTGTTTTGGATATGGCAGCAAACAATAAAATATATCCTGACTTGGAACTCTAAAACTCCAGTTCTTGCCATATTGTAACAACCATAGAAGCAGTGACTGCGGGCACGCAGGGTGTCTCCGCAGCCGTCTTGCTTTCCTGCTCAGGGACTTCGCCCGTGCCTCTGGCGTCTAGTACGCTGAGGACGGGGTTGTCCATTGCTTATAGGGTGGCTGTATCGCGCGGGCGCACGCGGAGACAGGACCTTTATGCGGGGAGGAGGCGGGTCAGCTGACCAGCCGGTCGGCTGACATCAGAGGAGACTCACGACGCTCCGGATTGGCTGATTGGTGGTGGGCGCGGCCGTGGGGTCTCCTCTGCTTCAAAAGCCTTAAGTCTTCACTCGCAACCTGTCTGCTGTTGCGAATACTCATGTGTTAGCGCTCAGACCTTAGATAGTATCCGGTGTGTTTTGATCTGGGAGGAAACTAGGGATTTCACACAAGACTAGGATTATTGTATATTTGATATTCTGTGTATGACTCTGGCTATCCTCTGACTCTGCTCTTGCTAATCGATTCTGTACTTCTGCCCATCTGACTCTGTTGCTGAACTCTGCCTGATATCTAACTACTCTCTTGCCTGTCGATTTTGTACTGTACCTGCCCGCCTGTTACTGATCCTAGCCTGTGTGACTACTCTATTCACCAGTGAGCCATTGTCACTGGTGAGGTGCTCTTGTCTAGTACTCATCAGCTCCTCTGGTGAGGTCTAGTCTAACTATTCTATTACTGTGTACAAATAGTACCCACCAGCTCCTCTGGTGAGGTTTAGCCAAACTATTCAGTTACTGTGTACCAATAGTGCCCACCAGCTCCTCTGGTGGGCACAGTTACTGTTGCACCAAGCACTATACACCTTGCTATCCTGCTAGCTATACTTGTATTATTGGTGATTCTGCAGATCACCACATAATCAGGTATAGCGTCTGTATTAACGGTGATTCTGCAGATCACAAATAATCAGACATCTGTGTTGCTACACCAATCGTTACACATATCAATGTATAACAGTCAATGGGCCTGGTTAATCACACTGAGAGTTCACAGTATGCAATTCATCAGCTCATTATGACCACTATCACCAGGCTGGGTGACCTGCGTACGTTAAAAAGGGGCGCTGGGAAAAAAGGGCGCGGGGTTTTAAAAGATAAGCATGGATAACGTTTAAAAATGAATTGTACTGTATTTCGTTTAAAATTAATGTTTTATAAAGTTATAAATCATGAAATAATGTGCATGAAATCGGCAATTGTAAAAACGTTAATCTTCCATTTAACCACTTAAGCCCAACTGGACGAGATTTCTCGTCCAGTTGGGCTGCGCGCACTCCCGCGGGTCGCGCGCGCGCCCGCAGGCCCCCCCGTGCGCGCCCCCGCTGCTGGCCGCTAGCCCACCGATCAGTGAAAGGGATTATAAATCCCTTTCGCTGATCGGACCCCCCCCCCCGGAGAAAAGCCGACAGCGTCTCTTCAGACGCTGCGGCTTTCCTGAGCTCTGGTCTCCTTTCTTCTGCCTGGGAGCGAGATCGATCGCTCCCAGGACTTTTTGATTCTGGCCATCTTGTGGCCAAATAGCAAATTACACCTAAAAATAAAAAGTTTTAAGAATAAACCTATAAATATATTAAAAAAAAACCCTGTTTACCTCCCACACCAAAAAATACCCACATACAAGTTTAACCACTTAACGACCGCCCCCAGCCGATGGGCGGCGGCAAAGTCCGGGCCCAAACGACCGCAATACGCCCATCGGCGGGGGCGGCATCAGCGGTGGCTGTGCGGCGATCGCGTCATCAATGACGCGATCGCCGCCGGCAATAGGCTCCGCCCACTCTGCACGGAAACCCGCCGGCCAATTAGCAGCGCCGGCGGGTTTCAAATGCGGCGATCCGGCCAATCAGAGGAGTATAATACACTTTGTTATTGTAACAAAGTGTATTATACTGGCTGCCTCCTCCGCTGATGGTCACTCGTCGTGCGACCATCAGAGAGGACGGCAGCCCTTACTGTGAGCATATCAACACCCGTTTTTACCCACACAGACCACCCGATCGCCCACCCCAGCCCTCAGAACCCCCCCTGCTCACCCCAGCACACCACATTTTGCACCCAAGCACCCCCATAAAACCCATCAATCACTCCCTGTCACTATCTAGGGACGCTATCCCCTAGGTTAGGTCCCTAACTGCCCCCTAGGGTCCCCTGATCACCCCCCCTACCCTCAGATCCCCCCCAGACCCCCCTCCCAGACCACCCCCCTGTATAGTGTATACAGCTATATAGCTGCCTTACCCACTGATCACCTGTCTATCACCCATCTATCACCTGTCTATCACCCCTTGTCACCACCACCCATCAGCGCAGACCCTAAACTGTCCCTTGGGGGCACCTGATCACCCACCCAGACCCTCAGATTGCCCTCAGACCCCCCCCTCCTGATAACCTCCCCAGTGCATTGTTTACATCTATTCTCCCCTGTAATCCCTCACTGATCTCCTATCGTCACCCCCTGTGTCTGCCACCCACCAGATCAGGACCCAGTCTGCCCCGTGCGGGCACCTAATCAACCCCCCACACCCTTAGATCGCCCTCAGCCCCCCCCCCCCCAATCACCTTCCCAGTGCATTGTATTTGATTGTGCTGCAATTGTATTTGATTGTGCTGACATTCAATTTCATTGTGCTGACATTTTTTTTGAT
Source organism: Hyperolius riggenbachi (assembly GCF_040937935.1). Lineage (NCBI taxonomy): Eukaryota > Metazoa > Chordata > Amphibia > Anura > Hyperoliidae > Hyperolius > Hyperolius riggenbachi. Next base: position 373,997,398 of record NC_090646.1, read on the forward strand.
TGTCCCGTGATTGCCCTTTGATTGGCCTGTGATCGTCTTTGATTGTCCCGTGATCGGCTTTGATTGTCCCGTGATCGGCTTTGATTGTCCCGTGATCGGCTTTGATTGCCCTGTGATTGCCCTGTGATTGGCCTGTGATCGGCTTTGATTGTGTCGTGATTGGTTTGATTGCCCTGTGATTGGCCTGTGATTGGCCTGTGATTTGCTTTGATTGGCCTGTGATCGGCTTTGATTGTGTCGTGATTGGTTTGATTGCCCTGTGATTGACTTTGATTGTCCCGGGAATTGAGTGCCCTGTGATTGGCCTGCGATTGCCCTGTGATTGCCTTTGATTGTCCTGTGATTGTTTCTGATTGCCTCCGATTCCCCACTCGCCACCACCCCCCTGTCACTATCCAAGTGATCTAAAAACAGTGAAAACTGTCACTTTTTTAGTATCACTAGTGTTAGCAGTTAGGCCAGTTAGCTAGGCCCCTTTGTAAGTGTCAGTTAGTGCTCAGCCCACTGCACCACAGTCACTAATTAGCGTCATCACTGTCGCTAATCAACATTGGTACTATATAGTATCTGTAAGTGATCATTACTGATCGCAGTCAGATCTATTAGGGTCACTAGGATCCACAAAAAAAACCGCAGTGTTTGCCCGATCAGGCCTGATCGTTCGCCTGCACTTGCGTTCAGCCCGCCCCACCGCAGTGACAGAATTTTTTTTCTGATCACTGCAAAAAACACTGTACAATAGCTGTGGCACTGTAAACCTCAGTTTTGATTTATTTTTTTTATCAAAACTCAGTGAGCACAGCTTTCTACCTCTCAAATACTCCCTTTTGCTAGGTAGGTGCTCTTTTTTCTGCGTAGTCTCAGAGGAATACCCCCTAAATTTAGCAGCCCACCATGGCAAGAAAGGGGTATTCCGATGATGAGGTTCTCAGGTACATGGCCCAGTCGGATGAGGACGATTGGGACGCCTCATTCGACGAATCTTCCGGGTCAGAGTTTGAACCTGAATTGAGCAGTGGCTCACTGACCGATAGTGATGACGAGGTTGAGGTCCCGGCTAAAGCCAGGCGTACCACACCCCATGTTGTTGGACCGCAGGTGGCGCAGGATCAGCCTCAAGGGCAGCAGAGTGGTGTTCGTGCTGGTCTGAGATTTCATAGTGGGGCAGGCACCAGCAGCACAACATCTCCTGGACCTAGCACCAGTACTTCCGTAGACCCTGGTGAAGTGGCGAGCACCAGCATGGAAGTTGAAACTGGTTCGGTGGCACGTGCAGTAAGATCCCAGTCGCAGCCACCAAGAAGACGGGCCCGTACTACCCCTAATTTACCAGAGGTGCTGGCAAACCCAAATTGGCAATCCCCTGATTCCGCCGCACCCGTACTTCCCCCTTTCACCGCCCAGTCTGGAGTCCAGGTGGAGACAGATAATCTAGGATCGGCCCTAGACTTTTTCTATCTGTTCTTCACCCAGGATCTCTTGGACTTAATTGTGGCAGAGACCAACCGTAAGGCCACACAATATATAACCGCCAATCCAGAAAAGTACCTTGCCCAGCCTTTTCGGTGGAAACCAGTCCAAGTTTCCGAAATGAAAATTTTTTTGGGCCTTCTCCTTTACACGGGACTAGTAAAGCAGAATGTGTTGCGGTCTTATTGGTCTACGGACCCAGCACATCATGTTCCCCTGTACTCTGCTGCCATGTCCAGGACACGATTTGAGAACATCCTGAGCTTCCTGCACTTCAATGACAACGAAACCTGTCATCGAAGTGACCACCCTGCTTTTGACCGGCTCCACAAAATTCGACCCCTCATAGACCACCTGTCATCCAGATTTGCAGATGCTTATACCCCTGACCAGGACATCTGCGTAGACGAGTCCCTCATACGCTTTACCGGGCGCCTTCGCATCAAACAGTACATCCCAAACAAGCGCGCCCGGTATGGGGTGAAACTGTATAAGCTCTGTGAAAGGGCCACAGGCTATACATCTTATTTTAGGGTCTATGAGGGAAAAGACTCAAAATTGGAGCCGGTTGGATGCCCTGACTACCTGGGGAGCAGTGGAAAGGTTGTGTGGGACTTGGTGTCACCCTTGTTCCAGAAGGGGTACCATCTTTTTGTGGACAATTATTACACAAGTGTGGCCCTCTTTCAGCACTTAAAAATAGAAAAAATCCGATGCTGTGGCACCGTGCGGCCTAGTCGCCGGGGCTTCCCCCAACGGCTCATTACCACCAAACTTCAACGGGGGCAGAGGGCCGCCTTGTGTGCTGACGACCTGCTCGCGGTGAAATGGAAGGACAAGAGGGAGGTTTACTTCCTGTCCACCATTCACGCAGACACGACAGTTGAAATTCAACGGCGAACTAAGGTCATTGAAAAACCCCTTGTCGTCCACGAGTATAATACTAACATGGGAGGGGTGGACTTCAATGACCAGAGGTTAGCGCCCTATTTAGTTGCTCGAAAAACAAGACGCTGGTATAAAAAAGTGTCTTTTTACCTCATTCAATTGGCAATTTACAACAGCTTTGTTCTCTACAGTAAGGCTGGGAGAACTGGCTCGTTTATTCAATTTAATAAACAGATCGTGATGGAACTCCTGTATCCAGGAGGTGCCGTGGCCCAACCCCAAGATGCAACTAGCCGGCTACATGGAAGGCATTACGCCTATCCAATTCCGACTACCCCAGGTCAACGAATCCGAAGAAAACGCTGTCGTGTCTGCAGCAGGGCTGGAATAAGGCGTGACACCACTGTTTATTGTCCCACCTGTCCTGACCAGCCTGGCCTATGCCTAGGGGAGTGTTTTGAGAGGTACCACGAGCAGGTACACTATTAGAGAATAGGGAACTCCACACACAGCGGTAGGCACACAAGGGTCTCTCAGTGCTATTTCACACTGCTGCGATGCGTTAGGGCAAAATGCCTAGCAAAAGTCACACTTTGCGGTCCCCCCCTACGCCGGAAGTGCTTGACTTAACGCTAGTGCATGCCTACGTTACTGCGTGGCTTCTGTGGCAATATCGATCGGCGCGGAAGTCATGTTAGTCTATGGCGACGCAGTTCATTACTAGGCCGAATGCTACTCTTGTGGTATTGCCTGAAGGTCTGTTTTGGACGATACGGTGCGGCGGGCTCGACCCACCGGATATGTCAATATGCAGTGTGAAACCAAACATCGGGTTTCCAGAGACCCTAATACACAGGGCTGCCAGAAACCTCTCCTTTCACTTGGGACAAATTGCGGAATGTATTTCGCCACAACTCTGTGCGATTTGCACTTCGCACATTGTTCCATGGGGGAGGAGAGGTTTGTCCTCGGGAGGTAAGTTAAAAAAAAACAAAAAACAGGTAAGCAAAGAAGTTAATGTTTGGTTTGCAATGTTAAGTTTTTTATTAAAAAAGTTCAAAGGTTATTAATGTTAATGAAGTAATTGCTTTGCTGCTTGCTTGTTTTTTGGGTTTTTTTTTTCTCTTTTTCCATCCAATAACCTTCCAGGTGGACCGAGCGAACGACTAACCAGCTGCAGTACTGATGGTGCATCCTGACAGAACGTTGCGCGTCTGTCAGCTTACACACAAGTCGGTGCATGCAGCGCTGCAGGACGAGATTTCTCCTCCGCAGTCAAAAAGATACGTTTGCCGAGGCATATGGGCCGAGGAGTGGTGTTGGGGATTCATATGCTTTGGCAAACACTTTGTATCAAAAAAGAACTCTGGCAATGATTTGTTCATCCACATCGATCGGTGTGAATGGATAAATCAGGTTTGCCAGGGCATACGAGCTGGTGGGTTTGGATTTTTGGGGCGGCAGCTCCTATGTCCTGGCAGACGCCTTCCCCTCCTTTTTGTATTGTTTTGTCTTTTTTTCTATCCAGACCGACCAATCAGCTGCAGCACTGATGGTGCATCCTGACAGAACATTGCGCGTCTGTCAGCTTACACACAAGTCGGTGCATGTAGCGCTGCAGGACGAGATTTCTCCTCCGCAGTCAAAAAGATACGTTTGCCGAGGCATATGGGCCGAGGAGTGGTGTTGGGGATTCATATGCTTTGGCAAACACTTTGTATCAAAAAAGAACTCTGGCAATGATTTGTTCATCCACATCGATCAGTGTGAATGGATAAATCAGGTTTGCCAGGGCATACGAGCTGGTGGGTTTGGATTTTTGGGGCGGCAGCTCCTATGTCCTGGCAGACGCCTTCCTCCTCTTTTTTTTTTTTCAAAATTTTTTGGCATCCACATTGATTGATTGTTTGACGTTCATTTTTCCTTTCAGCCCACAGTGCATTACCCTTATGCCCAATATAAGGAGTATAGCAGAAACTCCTAATACTGGCCATACATGTAATGATTGCAGAGACCCTAAAATGCCAGGACAGACCCCACGAATGATGCCATTTTGGAAAGAGGACACCCCAAAGTATTCCGTGAGGTGCATGGTGAGTTCATAGAATGTTTTATTTTTTTGTCACAAGTTAGCAGAAATTGTGGTTTTGTGTTTTTGTTTTTTTTTTCACAAAATGTCATTTTCCGCTAACTTGTGACAAAAAATAAAATTTTCTATGAACTCACCATGGCCCTCATGGAATACCTTAGCGTGTATTCTTTCCAAAATGGGGTCATTTGTGGGGTTTGTTAACTGTCCTGGCAAGTGGGCGGGGTGCTAAATTTTGAGCACCCCTGTAAAGCCTAAAGGTACTCATTGGACTCTGGGCCCCTTAGCGCAGTTAGGGTGCAAAAAAGTGCCACACATGTGGTATCGCCGTACTCGGGAGAAGTAGTATAATGTGTTTTGGGGTGTATTTTTACACATACCTATGCTGGGTGGGAGAAATACCTCTGTAAATGACAATCTTTTGATTTTTTTACACACAATTGTCCATTTACAGAGTTATTTCTCCCACCCAGCATGGGTATGTGTAAAAATACACCCCAAAACACATTATACTACTTCTCCCGAGTACGGCAATACCACATGTGTGGCACTTTTTTGCACCCTAACTGCGCTAAAGGGCCCAAAGTCCAATGAGTACCTTTAGGATTTCACAGGTCATTTTGCGGAATTTGATTTCCAGACTACTCCTCACGGTTTAGGGCCCCTAAAATGCCAGGGCAGTATAGGAACCCCACAAATGACCCCATTTTAGAAAGAAGACACCCCAAGGTATTCAGTTAGGAGTATGGGGAATTCATAGAAGATTTTATTTTTTTGTCACAAGTTAGCGGAAATTGATTTTAATTGTTTTTTTCCACAAAGTGTCATGTTCCGCTAACTTGTGACAAAAAATAAAATCTTCTATGAACTCACCATACTCCTAACGGAATACCTTGGGGTGTCTTCTTTCTAAAATGGGGTCATTTGTGGGGTTCCTATACTGCCCTGGCATTTTAGGGGCCCTAAACCGTGAGGAGTAGTCTTGAAACCAAATGTCGCAAAATGACCTGTGAAATCCTAAAGGTACTCATTGGACTTTGGGCCCCTTAGCGCAGTTAGGGTGCAAAAAAGTGCCACACATGTGGTATCGCCGTACTCGGGAGAAGTAGTATAATGTGTTTTGTGGTGTATTTTTACACATACCCATGCTGGGTGGGAGAAATAACTCTGTAAATGGACAATTGTGTGTAAAAAAAATTAAAAAATTGTCATTTACAGAGATATTTCTCCCACCCAGCATGGGTATGTGTAAAAATACACCCCAAAACACATTATACTACTTCTCCTGAGTACGGCAATACCACATGTGTGGCACTTTTTTGCAGCCTAACTGCGCTAAGGGGTCCAAAGTCCAATGAGCACCTTTAGGCTTTACAGGGGTGCTTACAATTTAGCACCCCCAAAATGTCAGGACAGTTAACACACCCCACAAATGACCCCATTTTGAAAAGTAGACCCTTCAAGGTATTCAGAGAGGGGCATGGTGAGTCCGTGGCAGATTTCATTTTTTTTTGTTAGAAGAAATGGAAACTTTTTTTTTTTTATTTTTTTGTCACAAAATGTCATTTTCCACTTACTTGTGACAAAAAATAATATCTTCTATGAACTCACTATGCCTCTCAGTGAATACTTTGGGATGTCTTCTTTCCAAAATGGGGTCATTTGGGGGGTATTTATACTATCCTGGAATTCTAGCCCCTCATGAAACATGACAGGGGGTCAGAAAAGTCATAGATGCTTGAAAATGGGAAAATTCACTTTTTGCACCATAGTTTGTAAACGCTATAACTTTTACCCAAACCAATAAATATACACTGAATGGGGTTTTTTTTATCCAAAACATGTTTGTCCACATTTTTCGCGCTGTATGTATACAGAAATTTTACTTTATTTGAAAAATGTCAGCACAGAAAGTGAAAAAAATCATTTTTTTGCCAAAATTCATGTCTTTTTTGATGAATATAATAAAAAGTAAAAATCGCAGGAGCAATCAAATAGCAGCAAAAGAAAGCTTTATTAGTGACAAGAAAAGGAGGTAAAATTCATTTAGGTGGTAGGTTGTATGAGCGAGCAATAAACCGTGAAAGCTGCAGTGGTCTGAATGGAGAAAAAGGCTCTGGTCCTTAAGGGGCGAAAAGACTGTGGTCCTGAAGTGGTTAAATTAAAAAAAAAAAAAATTACAATAATAAAAAAAAAAAAAAACATAAATAGTTACCTAAGGGTCTGAACTTTTTAAATATTCATGTCAAAGGAGTATATCAATATGATTTAATAAATTATGGGCTTCTAAACAGTGATGGACGCAAAACGGAAAAAATGCACCCTTATTTCCAAATAAAATATTGTCGCCATACATTGTGATAGGGACATAATTTTAATGGTGAAATACCCGGGGCATATGGGCAAATACAATACGTGAGTTTTAATTATGGAGGCATGTATTATTTTAAAACTATAATGGCTGAAAACTGAGAAATAATGAATTTTTTCCATTTTTTTCTTATTCTTCCTGTTAAAATGCATTTACAGTAAAGTAGCTCTTAGCAAAATATACCACCCACAGAAAGCCTAATTGGTGGCGGAAAAAACAAGATATAGATCAATTAATTGTGATGAGTAGTGATAAAGTTATTGGCAAATGAATGGGGGGTGAAAGTTGCTCGGATGTAAAAAAATTTCAACCCTTCAGGCTTAAGTGGTTAAATAGTGAAACGTATAATAACGTTTAAAAAATTTTTTACTAAGTAACCCTCCCTGTACCTACCCCTAACCCCTAGACCCCCCTGTTGGTGCCTAAACCTAAGACCCCCCTGTTGGTGCCTAAACCTAAGACCCCCCTGTTGGTGCCTAAATCTAAGACCCCCCCTGTTGGTGCCTAAACCTAAGACCCCCCTGTTGGTGCCTAAACCTAAGACCCCCCCTGGTGGTGCCTAAACCTAAGACCCCCCTGATGGTGCCTAAACCTAAGACCCTTCTTAGAGATCACTGTATTGTGTGTAGAATAATGTTTTAAAAACAGTAAGGGATAAAATATATTACAATTTACGTTACGTACTGATCGCTTTATTTTGTGAATAATAATGTTTTACAAACAGTAAGGGATAACTTTTAAAATAATGTTTTATTGAAACAGGAAACGTAAATCATCACAAGCAGTTATAAAACATGAAAAATCTTCGAGCGCCGTTGGCAAACGTTATTATTCTCGGGCGCCCTTTTTTCCTGTTCGGCGCGCAGTAAACGATAATTATTATGGGAGTGAATGGCGGCGCCCGATTTGTACACTAGCCACCTGCGCCCTTTTTTACTGTTACCGGGTGACCTACCCACTAGTGAGCAACCATGTGGTGCAATTTCCTAAAAGTCAATGTTTTCAAAATACTGTGTATGCACGCACTCATGTTTAGTTGGTACAATGGGGAAATTAACCCTTTCCGATTTAATTTGGCAATCACCCACATTTCCCCCAGCACTTACTTTTTCCGGTGGGATTTTTTCCAGTGCGCTGCGTGGTGCTGAAGGGGTTCAGAGTTCAACACTTTGATCTGCATAGGGGGGATGCCATGTCAGATTAGATTCTAAGATAATATATATTAGGCAATGCAGCGGTGGAGGATGGGGCTAAATCTTTAATCTGAATGGTCTGACAGATAAAATTCAGCACAGAGTCATCTACAGGCAGTCAGTTTTCCAAAGTTGGACTATGACCAACATTAGCCTTATGGAGGGAAAAGCCAATGTCTGACCTAGTTCGACATAGGATTGAAAATAGTTATTATTTAATATTTTTGTACATTTTCTCCCCCCCCCCCTCAGCAAACACTATTTTTTTGCTAGGCAGACTGGTGTCACCAGAAATGCTCTGGTTGGGGCTGAATTAAATGTGCCACCCTACTGACATAACTCAGTAATGTCACTCTGTTGCATTATCCAGTACATGTTTATTATTAATATATTCTGGTTTAGCAATTGCTTGTTATGGGTCACAGGTTTAACCTCACACTTGCAGGCGCTGCATTCCTGGCTAATGCTGGCCTATATGGTGAATGGGCAGGTTAAAATGCTTGGCAGGTGGGAGCTACACTTTAAACAAAACAAAAAAAAAACAGTAATGTAATACCTTTTTTATTCAGAGGGGATGTTTTTTATAAAGATTTCCCTGATGTTCTTTTGAGTTCTTTTCCTGCAATTATTTAATTGTAGAAAAAGCAGCCTTGCTGTCTATTAGCTGTCAATGACTGCAGTCACTGCTAGAGGTGCAATCACGCCCAAGAATCACATGGGCTTCAATTCATCAAAGGGTGTTCGATAACAAAATCCCAGTCCTTAAAATACCGCATTCGGTATTTTACACTTCACTGTGCTAATTCATCAATATTTTCCCATGTGTGGTAGAGGTTCGTTAAGTTACCGAAGTACTACGGCTTCAGTTCATCAAAGGCTGTTAGATAACAGCAGAGTGGTGCAGAGCAGCTTGGAATGTCTCTGTGTTGTTACAAGCTGATAACAATAGAAGGCATCCAGACATCCCTTTACATGTAAACGTGTTATATTTACTGTTACTTATACTGCCTCTGCTGATCTGAATCTGTCCATCAGTCTTTCTTAACATGTTACTTATTTGCCACAACGTAGATGAACTTCCTGGAGACATTACAAATGCCATGCTTGGTGATTTCACCACTTGCATCTTTGCATATTCAAACAGGGACTCAAAGGGTTACACCACCCAAGGGTATCTGGGGATATCTTTTGTCCCATTCTCTCTGCTCACTGCCTGGGGGGTCTGGAAGCTTGTGTGGAGAAGCCTGTGTGACCTATCAGCAGCACTTGCAGGAGAACAGGGGCTGTTTCTATTGGCTGCCTGCTCCTGCTAATCATGAAAACATTCACACAGAAGGCTTTGGAAGCCTGTAAGGACAGGGGAGAGCTGGAGATAATCACTGAATGTGTTGGCAAATGTGGTAACCTTGATGAATTAACATTTACTGACATTTGCTGACATGTGTTGAGCACATGTCGGTAATTTATCTCATTGCTCTGTCATGTCAGCTTTTCATGCGGTAACAGCTTTGATGAATTAACATTTTCTAAACTGCTCCGTTAAGTCAGCTGTTTTCAGCATTACCGAATGTGGTAATGCTTGATGAATTGAAGCCATAGTGAACTGCGCATGACATGTGCCAGTGCAGACATAACCAGTTCACTTGTAGAGATGTTTATTACAAAGAGTTGAACACAGCAGCAAGTAAGCTGGAACAGAGAGTCCCTGTGTGATGCGTTGCAAGCATAGGAAGCTAGGCTGTATTGGTTAATTCCTGAAGACTCTACGCAGGGGCTGTGAAAACCATTGGGTAAAACCAACTTCACTTCCACAGCTGGAGAGCTAGCATTAGGGAGGATGAACAATTGATACTGTAACCAGATATGTTAGCCTCCCCTGTGAACAGCATAACATGCTACAGGTCCTATTGGGAAGCCAGATCAAGTTAGTAATAAACTGCTCCTAAAATGGCCTTTTTTTTTTTTTTTTTTTTTTTTTTTAGAAATTCTAGTATTTTCTGATTGAAGCCTGTAAAAGTAGGTTAAAGGTTTATTGTCTCAGCTATATGACATTATATGTTTCTCAGTGTCACAGCCCCCACTGCTAAAATAAATGAATGTTTGACCTTTTTTTATCTATCTCCTCCACTCAGAAGCTGTTCTCTTCCAGGAAAGAGTTTTATGGCTGTAATTCCTTATCAATGAGGGTTCCACTATAGTCTGGCTGGATCTCAACTGAGAAACTGTCACTTGCTTGCCTGAATGTTTATCTCTTTCAGACAGAAAAAAAAGAAAAGGAACACAGCCCAGTTATTTGTAAGCTTGGCATTGTACATACACATGTTTATCTCATTCATCATGTCACATGTCACCTCGGGTATACTTTAAACAACAGAAAAAAATACATTTCATGTATGTTTTATAAACTTGTGTTTAATATTTAAAGCAGGGCAACCCTGCTAAACTATTTGGCCGCAGTAGTGTATGAACAACACCAGAAACAAGCATGCAGCTAATCATGTCAGATCTGACAATAATGTCAGAAACGTCTGATATGCTGCATGCTTGTTCGGGGACTATGGCTAAAAGCATAGGGAGAGTATCAGCAGGGCTGCCAGGCAACTGGTATTGCTTAAAATTGAATAAATATGGCAGCCTCCATATCCCTCTCGCTACAGTTGTCCTTTAAAGTAAAAAATGATACTAAAATCAACATATTTTACTTCATATTATATACTTGTTTCCCCCAGATCCTGTGTGTTCTGTGTTACACCATCTGGCTACGCAAAGCTTTAGCATAAGTCAGTCAAAATGTCAGTCACTCAATAAAAGGATGAACTAGGGCATGCAATGACAGAAAAAATAGACTTCCCAAATAATATTATATTTTGGGGGGATTTTTTCTCCAAAACCATGGTGTGTTATGCATTATACAAATAAGCAATTTTGTTCATTACGTTAAATTCACTAAAGTTCCTCTTTACCTAATTACCATGTTACTTGGAGACTGACTGATTTGGAAGCAGGTTTACGGATATGAAACTATCAGGAAAAACTTGTGAAGAATCGCACTCAGAAGAAAACACAGCAGCACCGAAATATACTTTGCTTAACCACAAGAGGTCACCAGTATACTACAAATAAATCATGAGAGGAGAAAAATTCTAGCTCAAGCTTCCAAGTACAGTTAAAAAACATCGTTTTTAAATAAATAGATTAAAGGAAACCAGAGCTGACTAATAATAAAAGTTTTATACATACCTGGGGCTTCCTCCAGCCCCAATCGCTCGGATCGCTCCCACGCCATCGTCTTCCACCTTCTGTTCCACTACTGGGTCCCGTAACTTCCTCCAGTCACGGCCAGTCTGCTAGAGAATAGTACCTCTCCAGCGGCTGCTAGAGAGATACGTAAAGAGCGCACTTCTCTTGCGTTAGAGAAGCTTGGTGAGTAAAGAATGACAACAGTTGATACAAATATTAAGTAGCACCTGCCTGGTGCACTTCACATGCAGGAAGTAACCAATGCTATCACTTCCACATTTCCGTGCACGCCGTGTTCCTCCAACATCCCAAAAACATACAGATAAGTTAATTGACTTCCCTCTAATATTGGCCCTAGACTATGATACATGCACTGCACAATACATACATATATGACTATGGTAAGGACTAGATTGAGAGCCCCTCTGAGGGACAGTTAGTGACAAGACAATATACTCTGTACAGCGCTGCGATATATATCAGCGCTATATAAATACTTAAATAAAAAAATAATAAATAAAAAAAAGAAACAACCACAGTGTCAGAGGTGCAAGAAGTCAGAGGATGGGGAACAGTTTGTTAATGATTACTACTATTCAAAGCATCTATAGAAGTGATTATTACCAGCATAGGACCAATAAAGAGCTAATACTGTGGTTGAGGCAGGGCCCCTCTGGCCCAAGGGCCCCTGTGCGGTCGCTACCTCTGCAACCCCTATTGCTATGCCACTGATTCCATTGACAGAGTTAAGATCAGGAGTATTTGTAATTGAGTGATTGTAATCTATGATATGGACACACAACCAATCTGTGGCTGACAGAATTGTCATTGTGGTATAGGAAATCAAATACTTATTTCACTCAATGACATGCAAATAATTTTATAACTTTTAGGTTATGTGTTTTTTCTGGATTTGTGGTTGATATTCTGTCTCTTTTCATTAAAACAAAACTACTAAAAAATTACAAGCAGTTTTTTTTTTTTTTTGCATATCGGCAAACTTACAATTTAAGCAGGGAATCAAATTATTATTTATCCTACTGTGTACAGATAGACTCCTGGTAGACTTCTGCTTACAGATGACTCAAGTTACAAAAGTCTTACACGTACAAAATGTACTCTTTTTGTCATTACATATACACAGGACTTTCCCGGCAACGGGGAGTGTGAAAGTGAATGCATGCTGTCAGAGCTGCCAGGCGCAGTGGCCATCAACTTGCAAGTCGGCGAGAATGAAACTTAACCGCGGCGGGGGACCGGATCATCGTTCAGAGATGGCACGAGCACAGGGAGGCTGCAGGGGGCTGTCAGAAGCCCCAGGTAAATGCAACACTTTTTCTTTAAGACATTACAGGTTTCCTTTAAAGAGTAACTGTCAGGCTGCAGAAGCTAATTTAAACCTCTATTCTCATGTGTTAAACAGTTTAGAAGGAAGCCAGAAAGCCATTAGTGAAGATAAAAATCTCAGTTACCTTTGATGTGTGCTTATCTTAAAGGCTGTTATAGACCCATAAGGACGCAAGCCGCATAGTAAACTGCAAAGCATTCTGGGGCCCTCCCCTCGGCTGCTAATGAGACGTTACAGCAGCTTTCTAATCAGTCCAGCGCGAAGCACTGATAAATCTCGGGGCAGAGTACACTGCAGGAGTCAGCTATTGTTCCTAGCCACATGGCTCATTAATATTCACTGCACACTGTGTTATTCTGTACGAGCTCCTCTGTGATCAGGAAGCAGGCAGGACATGACGACACATTTGGCAGAAAAACATGGAGCCTGCCATGAGCTGTCAGGAGCATCTATCTCTGCATATACTATATACAAATTCTGTGAAATCCAAACGTGGACAGTGAAATGCATATGTAATGTAAGTACAGCCAATCTTTAGCTACTGATATATGTGTTTATTTTCTCTGAGACCTTATACCTAACAGCTCCTCTTTAAAGCACAATAAAGCACATTGAAACAACAAAAAAACATTGTTTATACTGTAAGTCCAAATTCAGAGTGGTTTGAAAGTAAATCATTTATCCACATATTCCATACACATTCCATACACTATCTAAAACATTAGTACTCTACTCACAAACATCACGGAACTTGATTGTAAGTTTCGCATCACCTGTATATAAATTTACAGTAACCATGAGGTCCTGTTTACGTTATGTACTATTACTTCTTTGTAATTAAATCTATGTATTTTTTTTACTGTACTTGGAAGATTGAGCTAGAATTTTTTGCTTCTCATGATTTAATCGTAGTACACTGGTGACCTCTTGTGGCTAAACTAAGTATATTTTGGTACTGCTGTGTTTTGTTCTGCGTGTGCTTTTTTCAGCTGCTTTCTTCCCTGATAGTTTCATATCCATAGATCTGCTACCAAATCAGTCAGTCTCCACATAACACAGTAATTAGTTCAAAAGGAACTTTACTTAATATAACTTAAAGTGATCCCGAACCGAAGCTCGGGATCAAAATTAGATACTTACCTGAAGAGAGGGAAGCCTCTGGATACTACTGAGGCTTTCCTCGGTGCCCCGATGTCCCCCCCCCCCCGTCGATTAGCGCAGCGCCCCTTCAGATAAAGGCCGCGCTCCTCTTCTGCTATGAGCGCGGTTGTGCAGTAGCTGCACAAGCACAACCGCACATGCGCAATAGTAATAATAATGGCAGTATTTGTATAGCGCCTTTCTCCTGTCGGACTCAAAGCGCTTGCGAGGCAGCCACTAGAGCGCACTCAGTAGGCAGTAGCAGTGTTAGGGAGTCTTGCCCAATGAACTCCTTACTGAATTACTGGCTTACTGAACAGGCAGAGCCGAGATTCGAACACAGGTCTCCCATGTCAGAGGCAGAGCCCTTAACCAGTACACCATCCAGCCACTGCTACACAAACGACTTCGGCTTACGGTGCATGTACGTGACTACTGCATGGCCACACTGCTGGAAGAGGATCTGTGCCTTGTCGCTAATCTTTTGCGGGGGGAGCGGGCAGTGAGCGCGCTATGTGAAGGGGGACATCAGAATACCGAGGGAAGCTTCAATAGGATCCTGAGGCTTCCCACTCTTTAGGTAAGTATCTCATTTTGTACCCGAGCTTCGGCTCGGGATCACTTTGATGAGTGAAACTGCTTATATTTTTTTACAATATTTATAAACTATACAGTCAATGTTTGGCCATTGTAAATTATTTTTCACCCTGATGTACACAGGTGGTGACATCTTTACTGCTGACAGGTGCATCACTGAGGGATGTTTGTTTACTTGTGCGTTCCAAAGCCAGCAGAAAAAATACCTGGTCTCCCAGAATGGTCTGGGAGGAGAATTCTGCATAATAAACAGCCTAGGCTAAACATCGGTGGGAGGGCAGGACTACATACGAATGTACAGCAATATATAGATATAGGAATTGTTTCTGATGCTGAAACCAGGAAAAACAATATGTAAAAGTGGGTATCCTGAATAATTTACCACATTCTACTTTGTGTCACTATAGTGCCTCTTTAATGGAACATAGCCTAATACTGATAACAATATAAAACAGTAATATAATAAAATGTAGATTTTTTTTCCATTAAAAATCATTTTAACAAATTTTCAACCAATTTGATAGCAGCTTTATCATTATTTGCAATGAAGGTGCAAATCTGAAGCTGTAAGTGACCCCACTGAAAAATATGGGGATTCGTGTACATTTCTCTATGGCGTATATGTAATAAAGGCGCGTGGAAAAAAGGGCTTAAAATATCTACTATTCTACTTGTTAATTCCAATAGTAAAATATTGGTAATCTTTACCGATATTTTACTATGAACTAACTCCACTCTTAGACAGAACCCTCCCTCTAGCGATGCCTAACCCTTAACCAGCCCTCTACCAATCCTCAACCGATGTCCTTAAAGGACGACTGCAGGGGGGTAGGGGGAAAATGAGTTGAACTTACCTGGGGCTTCTAATGGTCCCCCACAGACATCCTGTGCCCACGCAGCTACTCACCGATGCTCCGGTTCACTTCTGGAATTTCCGACTTTAAAGTCAGAAAACCACTGCGCCTGCACTGCTGTGTCCTCGCTCCCACTGACGTCACAAGGAACGTACTGTGCAGGCGCAGAACGTACTGGGCCTGCACAATACACTCCTAGGTGATGCCAGCGTGAACGAGGGCGTGGCCGCGCAGGCGCAGTGGTTTTCCAACTTTAAAGTCGGAGATTCCAGAAATGAACCGGAGACTGGGACCGGAGCATCGGTGAGTGGCTGTGTGGGCACAGGATGTCTGCGGGGGACCATTAGAAGCCCCAGGTAAGGTCAACTCTTTTCCCCCTACAGTCATCCTTTAAACCCCCGCCAGTGTTGCCTAACCTTAAATGCATCAACCTCCCCCCCCCCCCCGGGCTGCCTAACCATTAACCCCTCCCTGCTGCAAAGCTGCGATTTCAAAAACATTATGGAAATTGCTGCATTAAATAACATCCAGACACCCAAATTTCCACCTATTGCTGGGCCTCAATTCACTAAGCTTATCTCCTGGCTTTAATAACTCTTCTGAGCTGTTTCTACAGTTATCACTATGTTGATAACTGTAGAAACAGCTCAGAAGAGTTATTAAAGACAGGAGATAAGCTTAGTGAATTGAGGCCATTTTTTATCAGTGCCGCAAATGGTGGCATCCTTCTTTCCATGGTGCCTTGGGCTCCCATTATTCCTGTTTCGGCCCAGTGACCCTATTTGTAATCTAGGCAGCATAGAGAGGCAGCATGGTGAGTCCTGGGTGGTCTGGATGACTGACTGGCGATACAATATTTTGGATAGTAGTGTCAGCCCCACAAGGTTTTTCTTTTTTTTTTTTTTTGCTTCAACACAGTATCCAGTAGAGAGTACAGTGGCTTCAATTCATCAAACAGTTTGCGGTAAAAATTTGCTGTTCGTTAATTTACTGCATGCTTAGTAGTATTCAGCTATCTTATTTTTAGTTGTCGGCAGTTGTTCATTAAAAGATCTATAGTGTTCGGTAATGATGCGGTAAGCATGCCGTAAGTGTGCAGTAAATATCGTCACAAGCGATCTTTTAGCGAATACAAGCAGTTTTCAAAGTGCATTGTGGGTAAGGAAGGTGTATTGTGGGCAATTTAAAGAGAACCTGAACTGAAAATGAAAAGTGAAAATAAACATAAAAACGTCATAAAAAAAAATGGCCATTACCCCATAACAGCTTCCTGGTCAGCACACTGTTAAACTGTAATATTGCCCACTTGAGCCATAGGGAAACATGGATATTACCTTACACATTCAGTTGTTACTGACAGCAGCTGATATATAACTGCCAGCAAACTTGTCAGAACTGGAAGGGATCACTGTGTGAAGAAAATGGTGCGTTTCTGAGAGGAAATGACGTGGAGGTTAGGATGTAATATTAATTTGCAGCTACATCATGCGTTTATTTCAAATAATTTTACTCAGTTCAGGTTCCTGTTAAATACACCGACAGCAGAAACCATAAATAACGACAGGGCAGTGCGGGCGATATTGCACTCGGAATTTACCACCCTGACATGCCCCCTTTCTGCTTCTTGAATACTAGTTTTGGAAAATTTACCGCACAATTACTATTACCGCCAGAACACCGCACTCACTATATTGACATGCGATGTCATTCATGAATACTAACTTCCACTACATGCTTGCGCTAAATTACCGAACGCTCCATAAAGCATTCGGTAAGCGTTCGGTAACACTTCATGAATCGAGGCCAATGTTTTGGACAGGACAGAGAGACTTTTCTCAAGTGCATTGGTCTTGTCAAATCCCATCTCATAAAATATAGAAAACATACTCCACACAATCAAGTGGGCAAGCACATCCTAAAAGCAATAGTAACATAGATGGGTGCAATAAAAACAGCACCAAATGGAGAAAAACAGGTGAAAAGCCAAATTGGGCAAACACATTTTTTTCCCCCGGCCGGCCATAATTTCAGCCAGATGAGTTAATCCATATTGGATAAAGTAAATACACGGGAAGTGTACTAGATTAAGAATTTGAAGACCAAGGTTCCTTGAAGGCTCATGCAATGAATTCATCCTTTAAAGCTTAATGGCTGAAAAGTTAATAAGGAACATTTGGAATAGATATGTGTAAAGACAGGCCATTTTTTACCTATTTGGTATCCTGGGCACAATAACCTGTGACACCCTCTCCCCCTTTCCCATATACACACACACTGTGAGAAGAGGGACGGGGATAGGAGGAGTGAGGTAGAAGCAGCCAAGGATTACACTATAGACGACAATGGAAAGATGCAAGTCAAAACAGCCTCACTGCAAGAGTTGGTTAATATTGCTCTGTGCACTGCAGACTTGGTTCAAACTGAATTTCTTTAATACCAAGTGTGCAGTATTGTGTCTTGTACACTAGAGGGCACCCAAGGCGTTTTCCGAATGATCTGTATCTAAAATAGTCCCTGCAAAAGAAGATATAGCTTGATTCAGAATATTATACCAAGCTACAACATTGTTATTGGTTTACATGAATATATTGCTAGCCACACACATATCATTTGTAATTGTTCAATGGCACCTAAAACTTAACAAAAGGATCACATCTATGCAAAATCAAACTGCGAAGTTAAGACTTATTGATTAACTATGATCATTTTACATGAAATATGATGGTTTTATCAAAAAGTAATTTGAATTTCAGAAAATGCTGGTCTAATCAAACCAAATACATAATTGTAAGCATTAATATGATATTTTTAGCACCTTTGCTTTTATTGTTTATTTTTTCTTAAAAAGTCTGTGATTAAGAACTTTAGTTGCTTATGTTTTATACAAAATGAAAGTAACTGGATGCCCACAACTACATTAGGTATTAGAGTATTCAGGTTACAACTTGAATTGACTGGTATTACCTGGGAAGCCTAAGAGATCATTTAAAGGACACCTGAAGTGAAAGGGATATGAAGGCTTATTGCTTTTTTTTTTAAAATAAAACCTGTGGCCTGGTGTCCTGCTGATCTTTCATGCATCAGTAGTGTCTGAATCACACACCTGAAACAAGCACGTGACAAATCCAGGCAACTTGCATTGCAAGGAAATAAAAATAGCAAGTTCCATGTACCTGGCTGTCACTTCACGCGTCCTTTAAGAATTAAAGGATTTTTAAATTAGACACAGAATAGTATATCCAGTCTATTTTTTGAATGGCCTAGGAAGAGAAACATCTAGCCCATATCCCAACTTTACACAAGTTCTAATAGATGTGTCAAAGGTGGTCTTTAACCACTTAAGGACCGCAGTCTTAAAACCCCTTAGGCTTTATTCACATTAGCCAACACGGATGGCCGTTCGTTCGGAATGCAACGCGTACAAACGCACGCCATCCGTGTTTGTATGCGTTGCGTGGCTGATCCCATTCACTGAAAGTGAATGGGACAGCCGCGCGTTTTGGGAAAAAAATGCGTGCAGCATGCGTTCCCGGACCGCACACGTCCGGAACGCATGCAGTGTGAACATCAGACAGTGCAGTCTGATGCCGTGTGTGTCGGCCTCCTGCACGCATTCCCGAAACGTGGACGGAAATGCGTGCAGTGTGAACAGGGCCTAAAAGGGATACTTAAGTCAGGGGAAAAAAATGAGTTTAACTCACCTGGGGCTTCCTTCAGCCTCCTGCAGCTGATCAGTGCCCTCGCAGCCCCGCTCCGATGCTCCTGGACCCGCCGGCGGCGACTTCCGGTTTCGCCATCACCGGCCGACAGGCATGGGTACGCGAATGATTTTTTGCGTTCCCAGCCACAATAGCACCCCCTATACTACTATTGCGGCCTTCTTGCCGCAATAGCAGCATAGGGGATGCTATTGTGGCTGGGAATGCGAAGAATCACTCGCGTTCCCATGCCTGTCGGCCGGTGACGGCGAAACCGGAAGTCGCCGCCGGTGGGTCCAAAAGCATCGGAGCGGGGCTGCGAGGGCACCGATCAGCTGCAGGAGGTTGAGGGAAGCCCCAGGTGAGTTAAACTCATTTTTTTTATAACGGAATACCTTGGGGTGTCTTCCTTCTAAAATGGGGTCACTTGTGGGGTTCATATACTGCCCTGGCATTTTACGGGCCCAAAACCGTGAGGAGTAGTCTGTAAACCAAATGCCTCAAAATAACTGTTCAGGGGTATAAGTATCTGCAAATTTTGATGACAGGTGGTCTATGAGGGGCCGAATTGTGTGGAACCGGTCATAAGCAAGGTGACCTCTTAGATGACAGGTTGTATTGGCACTGAAGTGCCGGAAGTGCAGGATGTTCTCAAATCGTGACCTGGACATGGCAGCTGAGAACATGGGCATGTCATGTATTGGTTGCGTAGACCAATAAGACCGCAATACATTCTTTTTGACTAGACCCATGTTAACCTATTTTGGTTCCTGGACGTAGAAACTACGTCCAGGAACCATGCACGCTACCACGCGCTCCCGCGCGCTCCCGCGGCCGATCGCACGCGTGCACGCGCACTCCCGGCCGTGGATTCGGTAGCCACGGAATCAATGTATCGGGCTATGGTGCCCGATCACTGATTCCTCTCCCCCGCTGAAAAAGCGACAGCTTCTCTCGGAAGCTTCGCTTTTTCTGGCCGTTCCCTCCCGGATGCGTCACTCTAAGCGTGTGTTACGCTTAGAGTGACGTCATGTAAACAAACTCATGGCCGCCATCTTGTGGCCAAAAAGTAAAACTACAACAAAAAGTAAAAAAAAATAAAATCAACACACATTTAAATTAAAAAACTTTGGTTTACATCCCACCCTCCCAAAAATACCCAAATAAAATGTTTAATATAAAAAAAAACCCATTACAATAAAAAAAAAACATGTAAATATTTACCTAAGGGTCTAAACTTTTTAAATATCAATGTAAAGATGAAATATTTCTATATTTTTTTTATTTTAAACTTGTAAATAGTGATAGATGCAAAACAGAAAAAATGCACCTTTATTTCCAAATAAAATATTGTCGCCATACATTGTGATAGGGACATAATTTTAATGGTGTAATAACCGAGACATATGGGCAAATACAAAACGTGAGTTTTAATTATGGAGGCATGTATTATTTTAAAACTATAATGGCTGAAAACTGAGAAATAATAAATTTTTTCCGTTTTTTCTTATTCTTCCTATTAAAATGCATTTACAGTAAAGTGGCTCTTAGCAAAATGTACCCCCCAAAGAAAGCCTAATTGGTGGCGGAAAAAACAAGATATAGATCAGTTCATTGTGATAAGTAGTGATAAAGTTATAGGCTAATCAATGGGAGGTGAACATTGCTCAAGTGAAAACGACAGAACGCGAATGGGTTAAGGAGAAGGCCCCAAAAAATGTTACATTTCAGAAACTTGTAGTGGTTTCCACCGAAAAGCCTGGGCATGGTAGCTTCTTGGATTGGAGGTTGCGTATTATGTGGCATAACGGTTGGTGTCCACAATTAAGTCAAAGAGACCAGCAGTGATCAGAGAAAAAAAATTCTGTCACTGCGGTGGGGCGGGTGAGGGTTTGGCCGGGCAATCAGAAGCCCACACGGGGCAAATTAGGGCCTGATCTGATGGGTAGGTGTGCTAGGGCGTGACAGGTGGTGACAGGAGGTGATTGATGGGTGTCTCAGGGTGTGATTAGAGGGCGAAGTAGATGCAAGCAATGCACTGGGGAGGTGATCAGGGTGGTTCTGAGGGCAATCTGAGGGTGTGGGCGGGTAAGTGGGTGCCTGCAAGAGGCAGATTAGGGTCTGATCTGACGGGTAGCAGTGACAGGGGGTGATTGATGAGTGATTGATGTGTGATTGATGGGTGATTAGAGGGGAGAACAGATGTAAATAATGCACTGGGGAGGTGATCGGGGGGGGGGGGGTCTAAGGGCGATCTGAGGGTGTGGGCGGGTGTTTGGGTGCCCGCAAGGGGCAGATTAGGGTCTGGGTAGCAGTGACAGGTGGTGACAGGGGGTGACGGGGTGATTGATAGGTGATCAGTAGGTGATTACAATGGAGAATATATGCAAGCAATGCACTGGATAGTTGATCAGAGGGGGTCTGAGGGTGATCTGAGGGTGTGGGCGGGTGATTGGGTGTCCACAAGGGGCAGATTAGGGTCTGATCTGATGAGTAGCAGTGACAGGTGGTGACAGGGGGTGATTGATGGGTGATCAGTGGGTGATTAGAGGGGAGAACAGATGTAAACAATGCACTTGGGAGGTGATCTGAGGGCGGGTCTGTGGCAATCTGAGGGTGTGGGCGGGTGATCAGGTGCCTGCAAGGGGCAGGTTAAGGTCTGATCTGATGGGTGGCAGTGACAGGGGGTGATTGATGGGTGATTGATAGGTGATTGACAGGTGATCAGTGGGTGATTACAGGGGAGAATAGATGTATACAGTACACAGGGGGGGGGGGGGGTCTGGGGAGGATCTGAGGGTGTGTGGGGGGGGGGGTGATCGGGAGCCCCCAGGGGGGCAGTTTAGGACCTAATATAAAGCATAGCGTTGACAGATAGTGTGACGCCGGGCGACGCCCAGTCGGCCAAAACGCAATTGCGGTTGGTTTGCGACACAAATCGTTAAACCGAGATGTGATGTGTAATTTCCCTCTGACTAGGAACAGCTGGGAGGTTTGGTCTTAGCTGAGAGAATCCCTGTAGAAGGCCTGGGGGGAGGTGTTAATTAGCTTGGACAATGCTGTGTCCAACAAGAATGTTTACTTTTAATTACCTGGGGACACAGGATTCTGCACTCTGGCAGAACTTCAGATAGGTGTCAACTGCTCATCCATTTGGTGAGCCAGCAAAGGACACATCCCTCACAGCAGGAGGTCTATTCAAAACCTGCTTTCCCACAGACTCCATGGCACCGATAGAGGGCAGATCTGAATGCATGTGCTGGATGATTTCTTGTCAGTATATAGAGACCGTGTATCGCACAGCTATGAAATTCATATAGTCTTATTCGTTAAAGTCTGCCCAACGTGCTGATATAACATTCATGGCAATATCTCGTCCAGTTATTGCGGTATGAATCTTCTCAGGAACCTGACCCGCTGCCCTAGTCACGTCTGATATCATATTAATCTGTATTTTCCTACGATCTGCTATCCACCTAAATATGACATGTATCGTTTATGAGTTACGGCATTTTATAAGTTTAAGCCTAAATCTCTCCCCAAGGACTTGAACTGTGGTTGGTTGGTAATTCAGAGTGGGCAGGCACGGCCACACCCATGAGCCAGCTTCATCAAAAGCACATTGCCAGCAGACGGACCTCAGTCCTCCAAATTCCATCTGTATGAGAGCCTGTCTGCTGCTAGCCAGAGGACACGTGGTTAGTGGCCATCTTGTTTGGACTTTGCTCTGGAATTGAAACCAGGAACTTTATGATTTTCCCAGAAAGGACATCTTTCCATGAATTAAGTATTTTCTCCCTTTTATTTTCATACTGTGTTATCATTTGTCTCCATAATTGTTGATTTTAACGATTTTCTGTATATAT
The DNA here is from genome assembly GCF_040937935.1 of Hyperolius riggenbachi. Lineage (NCBI taxonomy): Eukaryota > Metazoa > Chordata > Amphibia > Anura > Hyperoliidae > Hyperolius > Hyperolius riggenbachi. The sequence goes on from NC_090646.1 coordinate 374,020,152, forward strand.
TAATTATTTATATTGCATTAATAAACCAACGCTGTCGTCAGTTGTTTGTTCAGCTACCCTATTATTCAGCCATACAGAAACTGAACCCAGACTTCTGGAGAGACGCTACTTTTGTTGCAAGCTAGACAGAATAGAGTGTGTTTAACTGTTTTTATTTGTAGATATAGGCTCAGCCAGTCAGTGAGTTCCTCTGTCTCAGAAAACAGAGGTGGTGGCAGTTATACCCTGAAATAGTGTGTAATTCGTAATTACAGTAACCCACAGGCTCCATTCTGGTCGGTCTGCTGCCAAAACTCCAGCGGTCCGGCCACGAGGGGTCCTGTGACAGATAGTGACAGGGAGTGATTGATGGGTGATTAGGGGGGTGATTAGGTGCAAACAGTGGTCTGAGGGGGTGGTCAGGGGGGTCTGAGGGGTGCTGTGGGCGATCAGGGGGCAGGGGGGCAGGATCAGTGTGCTGGTGTTTTTACTACAATGGCTGCCTCCTCCCCTGGTGGTCCCTCGATCACTGGGACCACCAGGGGAGGAGGCAGCCTGTATAATACACTTTGTATACATTACAAACTGTATTATACTCTTTGTATGCGGCAATTGCAGGGTTAACAACCCGCTGGCGCTGCTAATTGACCGGCGGGTTGACGTCGCGGTGGGCGGAGCCTAATGCCGGCAGATGCGCGTGCATCTATGCGCACAATCCCCGGCTAATCATTCCCCCAGGTGCCTCCGCCGATCGGCGTTACACGGTCCTGGGGGTGCCACTTTGCCGCAGCCTATTGGTAGTGGGCAGTCGGCAAGTGGTTAAATGTTTTAAATGGCTATCTAACATAAACCACCCTGTGGAAGCCCATGGAAACTAAGGGAGAACCTACACCTGTGTCCTGATTGGGAGACAAACCTGGAACCCTAGGGCTGCAGAATGAAAGTGTTAATTGATATTATTACCAAACTTGTTCAAGTGTATCTGAGATAGGCTTAATATAAGATTTTATACTTACCCGGGGCTTCCTCCAGCCCCATGAGCACTGATGCGCTACGTTCAGCTGCTATCAGCCCCGATAACTGGCTCAGTCGCATCAGTCGGATCTTCTGCACATGCGTGGGCCAACTGGAGCGACTGCGGCAGATTACCAGGGCTGATTGCAGCCGAACGGAGGACGGTAAGGGAAGCATTGGTGCTCATGGAGCTGGAGGAAGCCCCGGGTAAGAATCAAATCTTTTATTAAGCCCATCTAACATTTACTTTAAGTTTCAGAAACTACTTAATGTTCTTTACTAGTTATGTGTCTTTATTTATTTATTAGAAATCAGCCTTGTGTAGTCTTTTTAATAGTAATTTAAATTGTGCAAGAATCAGCTTTATCACTGCATCAATGTTCTGGGCTGCTGTTGAACATTTATTATTGGCGGATTCTTAGCATTGGACTTCTGCTGATACCTGCTGCTTGCTTTTGCATTGCTTTTTGCACCTTGCTGCAGATGCTGATGTTGTCATTGTGCTCCATGTCATGCTGTGCATATAAGAATCCATCAGATGTTTGAAGCTTTACCATCAACTAACAGCATGTTGACAGCTTGCTTGCTTCACTAACTACTTTTCCATCCTTGCCCCTGCGAGTGGGGGGTAGAGTGTTATGGACACTAACAGCATGATCAACCCCTAATATCCTGTCCAAGGTTTATTTGAATCATCATATATCCATTGTTGCTATAATAGCTCCTGCGAGTGGGGGGCAAAGCTGCATGAATCTTATGAATTTTGACATCAAAACCAAAGATGGAGGAATATGTTCATTCTGCCCTCATGCATGCCTTCCTTACCAGCTAAATATCCAGTGAAAAGGATTTTTTGATTTTTTTTCTGGGGACTGCAGCCCCATAGTCATTATAGGGATTCAGAGTCTTTAGTGGCATTTTTGGCGGAGATGTAACATATTTAATAATTTATATATGATGGTGTTATGTATAGATTTGGTTTTAGGATGTTTGTATTAATGCACTAATAAAGTTATTTATTGATTTTCATGCACCCAAGAGCCAATCCTCTTTTTTGTTGCTTTTCATAGTCTTTTTAATAGTCCAGCTGATTTAAGCAGGCTTTTAGTGCACATGTTACCGTATTTTTCGGACTATAAGACGCTCCGGACTATAAGACGCACCTAGGTTTAGAGGGCAAGAATCAGGAAAAAAAATACAAAACGTGGTGCATTTATAGTGGAGGGGCATCTTATGGACCTTTCCCCCCCACACTGTCTCTATCTAAGCTACACTGCAAAGCTACACTAACCCCTGTGGCTCCACTAACTAAACGCTGCTGCCCCACTAACACTACACTAACCCCTGCTGCCCCCAAAACCTACACTAAGCTCCAATGCTCCCACTGCCTACACTGAGCTCCAATATCCCCACTGCCTACACTGAGCTCCAATATCCCCACTGCCTACACTAAGCTTCAATACCCCCACTGCCTACACTAAGCTCCAATACAACCTCTGCCTACACTAAGCTCCAATACCCCCACTGCCTACACTAAGCTCCAATACACCCACTGCCTACACTGAGCTCCAATATCCCCACTGCCTACACTAAACTTCAATACCCCCACTGCCTACACTAAGCTCCAATACCCCCTCTGCATACACTAAGCTCCAATACCCCCACTGCCGACACTAAGCTCCAATACCCCCTCTGCCTACACTAAGCTCCAATACCCCCACTGCCTACACTAAGCTACAAATTCATTTCTCATAATTACTGATCCTAGGGGAGAGGCTTTAGGTACTGGCTATTGCAGATATTGATGGCTCCTGGGTCCTCTTCAGAGTGGCAGGGTCATGCTGTGAACCAGGGTGCAAAAGATGGGATGCAGGTGCCAGGCTGCTGCATGAGCCAGAGTCATGTGGGCAGCTCCAGCTGATGGCCCACATGACTCAGCTACTATGTTCCTGGGTCCAGGCAGCGGTGGTGAAGGCAACTAACAAGCAGCTGTGAGGAAGTCAGGAGGTGGAGACACGTGGGCAGCAGCGGTGAAATCAATATCCGGGCGGCGGAGATGGCAGCATCTGATGAGGCTTGCGAGGCAGGAGCCAGAGTCCCACGTGGGCAGCTCAGCTGGCGATGTTCCGGGGTCCGGGCAGCGGCGGTGATTGCAGCATCGGATGTGGCTTGCGAGGCAGGAGCCAGAGTCCCACGTGGGCAGCTCAGCTGACGATGTTCCGGGGTCCGGGCAGCGGCGGTGATGGCAGCATTGGATTGGATGAGGCTTGCGAGGCAGGAGCCAGAGTCCCACGTGGGCAGCTCAGCTGACGATGTTCCGGGGTCCGGGCAGCGGCGGTGATGGCAGCATTGGATTGGATGTGGCTTGCGAGGAGCCAGAGTCCCACGTGGGCAGCTCAGCTCAGATGTTCCAGGGTCCGGGCAGCGGTAGTAGTGAAGATGGGACACAGGACCTGGAGTCACGTGGGCAGCCCCAGCTGATGGCCCGCCCCACGTGACTTACCGGGTCAGCTGCGGTGAAAGCATGGAGCTGAAAAAACAGCGGCATGGAGCCAAAGCCCTTGCAGAGTGCACATGGAAGCAGGATGGAGTATTCGGAGCCCGCAGCTGGATAGGTGAGAGCTGCCGGTACGTTCTGCACCTGCTTGTGGGGGACAGCTGACAGTGCATTCGGACTATAAGACGCACTGACTTTTCTCCCCCACTTTTAGGGGAGAAAAAGTGCGTCTTATAGTCCGAAAAATACGGTATATTCTGCCTATCAACTTGAATCTGAACTCCTGGTACCTCTCTTGAATATAGCTATGGAAAGAAAGTTCATACTCATGTTCAAGTTCATACCCCAAAAATTCTCCCTTTATTCCCTGCTGCTCTTCATCTTTTTTATCAGTTCCCTTGTCCCCCAGCCATGCTTTCACAATAATAAAGATCACTTGTGCCCTTTTCAAAGATGGCTATCTGTTCTGTTGTACTCAAGTATTATGGTACGATATTGGGGACAGTTTTAATTAATAGGATTGATACCCACTTATTAGTGCTGTGACAAAAAGGTCAGGCGGATATCACTGAATGAAGATTTTTGTGGCAGACCTCACCAATGCACTGAGAAGAAAGAAAACTAGACACAATGTAGAGGAGGCTAAAGACAAGAGTAGGTCTGTATGGAGAGGCGAGTATCGCCTTCTTCCTACAGGTGAGTTTTCATTTTCATCCTTTTACTACTATGCACTGTTTGATATGACACATGGATTTTCTCTTTGTTTAAAGGAACAATATCAAACCAAGTGTTCTAAAATGACAATGTACAAATAATGTCTAAGTAGCTGTGTAAACATTTTTCTACTTTTCATGTTAAATATCAGAGGCAAAAGCTTTAATTCAGATGTGTATAGATTTTGGTTAGGTTGGAATGTTTTATTTTCAAATGTTTGCTTCAATATTACACTGTTCTTTGCAAGTCAGACTGCATATGAAAAATGTGTCAGGTTTCATGTACAATTACAAACAAGTTGCATTTCCTCGGCTCTCTGCAGACAGCTCAGTCAGAGACAGGCACTTAGAGCGTTCTCTCACACACAGGGTTAACAGATGCAGTGTGAGGGAATCCCCCCTCCCTTCATGAATGAGTAGTCCTGTCAGATTTTGCCTAAGATGCCATCAGTAAGTGTGAAAAGAATTTGATAACAGTAAACAAAGAGATAAGCATTTAAAATTATACAAACATGTATGTACTTAACATCACTTCCTAAACTATTCCTATCTGATCTGAAAAAAACATTTTAATCAATAGTGTTTCTTTAACAGTGTCATGTTAAAAAGTTGCACATATTCTGGTGCCTAATGCCACATACACAGTTATGAAATCTGCTTTACATTACATTATAAGATGGTTTTATAGTTGTCTGGAGAGCAGGCAACTCGTACTCTCCTAGACATGTGGGTCTTCTGATTGTGATCATACAGGGAGATTCTGATTATGATCATTCAGGGAGAAATAGACACTGTTGGCAATCTGTTCTCATCCTGTAATCATGTTTGTATGTCTGAAGAAAAGTATATTTCTTAAAGGACAACTAACTTTTTTTTTAATGCTGTATGTTAGGGCACACATTACCACAAGTACTAGGAACAAATGATTTCTTCACACGGCTCTGCCTCTCTGCTGTAAAATAATTTGGAAATTTTTAGATACTGAACCTGACAGCTCTGACAGGACTGGGCCATTTTCCTGCATGGGGTTGTTATTAAGTTTTCATCATATATAGTCTAGTAATCACCTTGCTGAAAGAAACGTCTCCAAGTTGTGGTAAGTGGTTAAAGGAAAACAGAGACAACCAATGTAAAAAATGTGATTCTTACTTGGGCCTTCCTCCAACCCCATAAGCACCACTGAGTCCCTTGCTGTCCTCCCGGGTGGCTCCGTTCTTCTGCTAGTGGTCCTGGTAACTGGCTCAGCCTCGCCAGTTGGGCTCTTCTGCGCATGCGGGGAAGGGCCACACATGCGCAGAAGAGACCGATTGGCACGTCTGAGCCAGACTACCGGGACTGCTACCAGAAGAAAGGAGACACTCAACGGAGGACAGCAAGGGACTCAGCAGTGTTTATGGGGCTGGGGGAAGCGCCTGATAAGTATCAAATCTTTTACAATTTTTACAATAGTCGTCTCTGGTACACTTTAAGTTTCCAGCAATGTTTGTTTATTGTCTTCACTTCTCTGATTGCTGACGAAGGCATTATCAATGTGTCTTTATCAGTGTGTCTTCCACTCCCAGCATGGACAGCAGACAGCCCGATCCTAGGAAGTCACAGGAGATTTCTCTAACCAGAAGTGTTCTAACATAACCAGCAGCCAGTCAGGAGTGGTGTATATACAGTAGAGTATCGGTTATCTGGCACCAACAGGGATTGGCTGATGCCAAATGAGTGTGCTTTCTGGTTGCTTGAGACTCAATGTTCAAAATAAACCTAGCTAATACAGTACTACACCCCACTATGTAGACTTCCCATGAACTTTGCATTCAATGATAAAATAGAGTAATTGAAAGTATATTAACCTTGAGGGAGTCATGGAACTCAGTCTTTAAAGCCAATGGGTACCGGATTAAAAAAGAAAAAGTCAGATACTCACCTAAGGAGAGGGAAGGCTCGGTCCTAATGAGCCTTCCCTCTCCTCTCCCGGTGCCCTCGGTGCTGCGCTGGCTCCCCCGTTCGCGTCCACCGACGCAGGGACTTCGGAGGTCTTCGGGAGCACTCGGGCTTCCGAAGACGGGCCGCTCCATACTACGTATGCGCGAGTGCGTCATAGAGGGCGCTCGCGCATGCATAGTACGGAGCGGCCGCGTTATCGGGAGCCCGAGTGCTCCCGAAGGCTTCCGAAAGATCCCGAAGGCATGCGGAAGTGGCAGTATTTGACCGAACTGGTCGAATACTGCCACGGGGGATCCTGCGTGGGACCGGGCACCGGGAGAGGAGGGGGAAGGCTCATTAGGACCGAGCCTTCCCTCTCCTTAGTTGAGTATCTGACTTTTTCTTTTTTAATCCGGTAAACATTTCAGGCAGGGAACACACTTGTCTTTCAGTTTTCTGCGCGCGTTTTCCTGCATACTTTTTCTGCACATCAAGTGTGTTTCTATGCAGGAAAACGCGCACGTTTTTTCACAGCAGCTGATGTAATTAATAGAGAAAACTGACAAAATGTGCAGAATCAGGATGCAGAATGTCAGTTTTTTTTCTGCGCGCGAACAACATATTAAGTGTGGACTAGCCCATTGATTAACATGAGTTCTCAGTTTTTCTGTGCAGAAAACGCGCACGAAAACAGTCAAGTGTGTTCCCTGCCTCACTTTAAGCACAACAGAGGCCACAAACAGCCTAAGAGGTTGGCCTTTACCACTGTGAGTACTGCCAGCAATTTGTGCTTGCTTGTTGAGGCTGCTGGTTAGTTGAGCTGCGTTTTAGCTAGACTCTACTGTACATCGCATTGTCTGCTAGTATTTTACAGCACTGACCTGCTACATCTCCTCTGATCAGCTTGTCTAATTCCTCTTCAGACTCTACTGCATGCTGTGAGGGGAATAATGTATCCATGCTTCATCAATCATGTTTAATACAGGACTCACCTTACAAACAAATTCAACTCACAAACAAGGGGATCACCTGTATTAAAACAAAAACATTTTTTTTCTATGGCGTTACAATACCCTATCACAGGTGCTCCCTCATTGTGGCCCATATGCAATTCACTTTTTCTCCTGACTTTCTCCTAGGTAATATTTTCACAACTTGTCATAAAATTCCTTTAAAGCCACCAGCAAGAAAGAAAATACTCAAAATAAATGAAATGGTCCTTTTTCACCAACTTTTGGATACTTTTTAATTAAAAATGCTGAAAAGTTATTTTAAAGAAAAGATGAAAATTATCTCCTAGGAGATAACTCAGGTGTAAAAGGTCATTGCATATGAGTCTATATCTCTGGTAATCTTTGACCTACTAACAGATGTTATGCTATCAGAATCATATTTATTTCGCCAAGTACAACCGGTGTTGTACCCAGAATTATTTTTGGCACTTACAGGGTCGGCGATGGTACAGTTTATAAGCATACAGTAGATGTACAGATTGCATATAAGATAAAGCATATAACATACAGTAGAATATGTATAGAGTATATGTAGAAATAAAAATAGGGATAGATATATACCAGAGGAACAAAGTGGAGAAGGACTAGAGGGGTCAACTGAGTGCTAATGTGAGCGGAGCTGCCACACTTAATTGTGGTGCTCACTGCTCTGTAGCGATTCAGATACCCTCAGTGTGTCCTTAGAGAAGAAGTGCAGAAAGAGAAAGGAAGACGGAAGAGAAACGAGAAGAAGGAGAGATTAAGGGAGAAAGAAATAGTCCTGGTTTTGCAGTGGAGGTGGTGGTCTGCCAGCTGGTAGCTTGGTTGAGTCCCCTGTAGCCCCCAGAAATCCAGTCCCTGGTTTGCGACCTAGTCCAAGACCTAGAGGCCATGTGTATGGCTGTGAGTAGCAGGGCAGGCAGACAGTAAATTCCTGGTGGCTCATCAAACTGGAGGTTCTGCCAAGTGCACCCTTGCACTGGTAGCCAGCTGCATTAGTTGTAGTTTAGTGTGTAGTATGGGCTGTGTGCAGGGCCAGACCTCTGCAAATGGCCCAACGACTCTCTGTGCAGCGAGGATCCTGAATTTGTGGAGGACTATACCACTGCGGGCAAAGGGGCGTCTGATAAGGACCCCAGCACTGCAGATGAAGGGGATCCTCAGCACAGCAAATGGAGAGGATCTTCAGCACAGCAGATGGAGAGGATCCTGCAGGTTGGCAGGGCTGGACCTCGGGAGGTGATGGTGGTCTCCCTCGCAATTGCTGGCCTCCCTAGTTGCCAGGGCTGCAGTTGTCTGGCCACCGGCCAATGTGTCCTCAGGCTGCGCACAGGTGAGCTTGTGGGGGTGTAGGTGCACGTGGCTGGCAGTGGAGCTGTTCGTCAGTGGCGGCAGTCGGATCCCCAATCCAGTTCTCACTCACTGCATGATGATGGCACGCTTGTTGGCTAGCAGTAGAACCCAAGAGCCCAAAAGCAGTTGCGGCAGTCAGGCCCCCCCACCGATTCTCCCTTCCTCACAGCAAGATGATTCAGCACGTGGCTGGCAGTAGGGCCCAAAGGCAGGGGTGGCAGTCGGGTCCCTCTTCTGTGTCTCTCTTCCTCTCGCCCAGGTCGCAGGAGCTCATAAGGATTCAGGGAAGAAAAGAGGAAAGAAAGTAAAAAAAGAAAAAAGGCTGGAGCCCAGTGGTACCGTGGCTAACTCATCGGCGCCATCTTGCAGAACATCTAACCGCTAAACTTTAGGACAACATGCAGGGGTTTTATAGTACCTGGGACTTGTGGATAGCATGGCAGGAAAACAATGGACTGAGTTTTGCCCTCCATACTTTCTAACTACCAAGTACCGCAATTGGAGTCTAACTTGGCAGAATCCAGAGAATTGATATAGGTCTATAACTTCTTTTTGTAAGATTGCTTGTTGATATTGTTCATTCTTAAACTCTTGAAAATGTGCATATTTTATATGTTTTATAATCTTTACAGGATAAACCCTGTGTGGGTAATTTCTTGTAAATGTTGATATTATCTTCTGAAAAATCCCAATAAAACTCTTTGAAACTATATCTGTGGTACTGCCCAGTGACTTGTACATCCTGTTCTGTATGTCTGGCCATATAGCTATCTCGGATTAGGGTTGACTGCGGCTATCTTGAAGATGAGATAGAACCTGCGTTCAGGATGGACCTCAAATATAATTTTGATAGACCTCTACTCACAATTGACTGCCAAGGTCAAGTTAGCAATCGAGTAGGGATGGATGCCACAATTGCATGCTTCAACACTGACGTCTGGAGTACTTTCCACAAACATATTATCAACACCTTCTCAGCAGCACCAGTCAGACTCAGGATCCCTCCAGTGCCCACAGGGGAAGGTACATTCTACTACTTTAGGTGTAGAGACCAATGGAAAAGATGCTGCTCACAGTTCCATGACTTCCAGAACAATTCTCATGGTGACTCTGTAGCCTTAAATATAGTCTATCCAACCCTTGTGAATAGCCTCCGCTTATGTGGAGCTCCTTTATTGCGTGTGCCACTGTTTCATGTACAGCACTTCTATTTATCCAACCTTTGTTGGCCCATCTGCTTACTAAAAAGAAGGGCAGAACTCTGCAGACCTTCTGGACCTAAATTTTGCTCATCTGGCATGGATCTTGAGAACAAAAGGCAACACAACAGTCAAAACTATCTATTATCTACAAAAAGTAGTACCTGAACACCCAACCATCCCAGCAGATGCTGTGAAGGAGCTGGAGTCTGATTTCACCGAACCTGAACTGATCTCCTGTGTCAGAGCAATTAAAAAAGGCAAAAGCCCAGACCCGGATGGCCTGTCTGGAGCATTTTGCAAGCAGTTCTGTGTTGCTCTGACTCCAATCCTATTGCAGACTTTCAATTCCATAGAAGACAGGCATCATTTTACCCCCCAAACTTCCTCTGCCCACATTACCGTTATACCCAAACCGGATAAGGACCCCAACAGCAGCGCAAGCCCCATTTCCCTTATAAACACTGACCTCAAGCTTTTTGCAAAACTGCTAGCTTAAAGACTTAAACCCCTGCTCCCTAATATCATCCACACAGATCAAACCAGTTTTTGAATGCGCAGGGAGGCACGAGATAACACCTTGAAGACAGTGCCACTTATACACCACGCATCAAAATCCAAGACGCCTCTATGCATCATGTCCATTGACGCGGAGAAGGCGATCGACAGGGTCCACTGGCTTTTTCTAGAGGCATCTCTTGAGCAAATTGGTTTGGGCAACAAGTATAGACATAAAGTTATGTTCTTGTACAGAAATCCCAAAGCCAAAATTAAAATAAAATGGGACCCTGTCGGACGCCTTCACAATTATAAATGGGACATGCCTGGGTTCTCCGCTCTCCCCTCTACTCTATGTATTATGCATGGAACATCTGGCCATTGCTCTGACACAGAAATCAGCGATTAGGGGTATAGTGAAAGGAGACCAGCACTTTAAACTATCTCTGTTTGCTGATGATCTCTTAAATTACATTTCCAATCCACTAATAGCCTTCCTGAACATATTATCAGAACTAGAGCAATATGGTGAAGTCAGCAATTTAAAAATTAATATATGCAAAACGGAGCTCATAAATATTACTCTCCCACACTCAACGATTCAGTCTTTGCAACATTCATTCTCATTCCGTTGGCAACCCCATAAAATAAAATATCTACGTATTTATATCTCTCGCAACCTCAAAGAACTTTTTTTACACTAAACTTCCCACCCATGCTCAACAAAATGAATAAGGATCTAGAGAGCTGGAACTCCCTTTATCTATTCTGGTCGAGCCGCATAAATGTTGTCAGAATGGATACCCTCTCCAAAATCCTTTATATAGTACAAGCTATCCCCATCAAAACCCCAATGTTATTTCTACATAGACTTCAGTCAACACTCCTCAAATTTATATGGCAACACAGGCCCCATAGGACCAAATTCAAACTCCTCACCAGGCCTAAAGCAGAAGGTGGTATGGGCCTCCCAGACATTAAAGCCTATTATCACGCTACCTTACTAACACACATGCTTAACTGGCTCCAAGATAGACTGTGGGGGCCATTTTAGTACAGTGAACTCATTGTCATGCTCAAGAAACCAATTTGAAATGATTCAAGCTATGTGACATGGTGCATTATCCTGCTGGAAGTAGCCATCAGAAGATGGTGGTCATGAAGGGATAGACATGGTCAGAAACAATGCACAGGTAGCCTGTGGCATTTAAATGATGCCCAATTGGCACTAAGGGGCCTAAAGTGTGCCAAGAAAACATCCCCCACACCATTACACCACCACCACCAGCCTGCACAGTGGTAACAAGGCATGATGGATCCATGTTTTCATTCTGTTTATGCCAAATTCTGACTCTATCAAGACTCATCAGACCAGGCAACATTTTTCCAGTCTTCAACTGTCCAATTTTGGTGAGCTTGTGCAAATTGTAGCCTTTTTTACCTATTTGTAGTGGTGATGAGTGGTACCCGGTGGGGTCTTCTGCTGTTGTAGCCCATCCGCCTCAAGGTTGTGGGTGTTGTGGCTTCACAAATACTTTGCTGCATGCCTCGGTTGTAAGGAGTGGTTATTTCAGTCAACATTGCTCTTCTATCAGCTTAAATCAGTCGGCCTATTCTCCTCTGACCTCCTCTAGCATCAACAAGGCATTATCGCCCACAGGACTGACGCATACTGGATGTGTTTCCCTTTTCACACCATTCTAGAAATGGTTGTGTGTGAAACTCCCAGTAACTGAGCAGATTGGGAAATACTCAGACCGGCCCGTCTGGCACCAACAACCATGCCACACTCAAAATTGCTTAAATCACCTTTCTTTCCCATTCTGATATTCAGTTTCGAGTTCAGGAGATTGTCTTGACCAGGACCACACCCCTAAATGCATTGAAGCAACTGCTATGTGATTGGTTGATTAGATAACTGCATGAGAAATGATAAGATGAGAAACTGAACAGGTGTTCCTAATAATCCTTTAGGTGAGTGTGTTCCTGGGCATTAGCAGTAACATAACCAGCACCGAAACTAACACATTATTTTTTAACTCTGAACAGTTTTTAGGCAGAGATATATTCTGGAATCTGCGCCAAGGTAAGAATGTTTTGATGACAAATTATATTATTGAGAATTCTATAGAGTTCTTATATAAAATGCTCTGTAGTTCTCTTTCATTTGTTTCAAAATAAGCAAAAAATGGTACTGCAGTCATTTAATTTTGATCAGTGTTGAAATATCTTACACGTGGTTCCTAAGAAAGGAACCAAAGCAGATGAAGATGAAAAGCTGGAAGTTTGCCAAAGATGTCATATGCAGCAGCAATTGGTTGAAATCTGTTAGCTGATATTGTGTTGCTTCATAGTTAATGGACACATGCAGGCGTGACATTACATATCGAACACATTTTGGAATGCAGAAGAAAGACTCAGTGGTGTTGTTTGTGGTTTATGCATAGTTATAAGGTTTCAAGCTATAGAATAAATGTCCCTGTTGCATAGACATCTGCTGTTACTGAAGAACACCATTTGCTGTTTTCTGGCCCCGGTCAGATCTCTAAGTGCAATCATTATGACATAATACATGGATTGCTTGACCAGTATGGGCCTTGATCTAGCAGAGATGGTTGAGAAGATGAGAAGAAAAAAGATGTATAAATAATCAAAGCAATTGCTTGCAGGCTTACTCTGAGGGCGGTATATGTAAAGAATTTCATTCATAGGCTGCCAAAATAATGAGGTGATATGCCGAACTAAACTATACATTTCATTAGCGTATTCTAAACAGAATACTAATAATAATAAGAGAATTAAACAACTAAATGTTAATAAATTGTAGTATTCGACTGCTTGTCTTAGTGACAATCAGTATGTACGTGTATGGAATATATGGATAATGGAAAAATTAAAAATTGCCTAATAATTCATTAAAGTGTTTATGCACTCATACTTCTATACTTAAAGAGACTCTGTAACATCAAAAACATCCCCTGGGGGGTACTCACCTCGTGTGGGGGAAGCCTCGGGATCCTAATGAGGCTTCCCACGCCGTCCTTTGTCCCACGGGGGTCTCGCTGCTTCCCTCCGAACAGCCGGCGACAGACCCGACTGTCAATTCAATATGTACCTTTGCTGGCTCCAGCGGGGGCGCTGTGGCTGCTTTTGGCTCCGAAGTAGACGGAAAAACCCGATCTCAGTCGGGTCCGCTCTACTGCGCAGGCGCCGGAAACTTGCGCCTGCGCAGTAGAGCAGACCCGACGGCGATCTGTATTTCCGCCTACTTCGGAGCCGACAGCCGTCAGAGCGCCTGCGCAGGAGCCGGGAAGGTAAATATTGACGTCATCTTGTACGGAGGGCTGCAGCGAGACGCCTGAGGGATGGAGGATGGCGTGGGAAGCCTCATTAGGATCCTGAGGCTTCCCCCACCCGAGGTGAGTACCCCCCAGGGGACGTTTTGACGTTACAGATTCTCTTTAAAATAGCTTAAATGAGATTCTGATCAAGGTAATACACTTGCAATAGAGTTTTTATAGTTGTTTCAAGTTATGAGCATGTCATTTAACTATTGTCTTTGTTTCTATTTACTCAAAACTTGAAGTGGTTAAATAGAGCTGACATGCGTGTCATGAAAAAATTATTTTACTAACCAAATTAATTTAGAAAAATGCAAAATTATTACTTTATTATGAAATTCACTTGAGACAATTTACAAATTTAAAAGCGCATGGGATGGCCACCCCGCCACACATGCAAAAGCACACCCCACTCACCGGTGCACCATACACACGCACATAGAATACTCGGGAATCAGATGCTATCTACTTGGGGACGGATTGTAATTTGATGAATAATTTACTCCTAAGTCCTATTTTATACATATATATTTCCATCAGTTTGTCAAGATGCTTAAAGGCAATCGATGTTAATAGCAGCAGCAATAGGTCTGAGCCAGTGCACAACAGTGACAGTCATATGGCTTAGAAGCAGTTGATGTTAGTGCCAGCAGCAATTCAAAGCGAGTGCACAACAGTGACAATCAGCAGAAAGCACAGCGGAATGACAACTCGGTCTGAGCAAAACGGCTTCAAAACAATGGGTGGCAGCCAGGATCTACCTGTATATCACATTGCATGTGTTGATTCGGCTCTGCATAGAGCATATAGTAGACAATAAGTCACATAGAGGTGCATCTCACCCACTCCTTGGACAGTTCACAGTGTTGCTGGATTCGGCAAGAGAACAGAAGATTGTTGGCGTGCAGCATCCCTTGAGTCCCTCCTGATGTGTGTGTGCACTAGCTCCGGGCACCGGAGAGTGCTGGGACCGGCCAGTTGGAATGCCTATCCGAGCGGGCCACCAGACGGGTGGCAGGTGTCACAACCGCTGCTGGGTAATGCGCTGCTGGGTGGCGGCGTGGCGGCCCATGAAGGAGAGCGGTTCCCTTCAGAGCCGACAGCCGTCAGAGCGCCTGCGCAGGAGCCAGGAAGGTAAATATTGACGTCATCTTGTACGGAGGGCTGCAGCGAGACGCCTGAGGGACGGAGGATGGCGTGGGAAGCCTCATTAGGATCCTGAGGCTTCCCCCACCCGAGGTGAGTACCCCCCAGGGGACGTTTTGACGTTACAGATTCTCTTTAAAATAGCTTAAATGAGATTCTGATCAAGGTAATACACTTGCAATAGAGTTTTTATAGTTGTTTCAAATTATGAGCATGTCATTTAACTATTGTCTTTGTTTCTAGTAAGGCTTAGTCTGTACCTCTACTTGGTGTTTGCTAAAGTACTGATGACGCATTCATGTAATAAAGACGCCTACAAAAAAAAAGGTGCCGAATATTGCCCCAGTAGAATGTCAGTAAAATTACTGTTACGTCTTTTATGTAATGCAACATGTGCAGTGCATAAGAATTGCAAGGAGTGCAGATTGTCACTGATGTGGAAGATACTGAAAACCAGACCAGGAAGATGTTTAAGATTTATTTGTAAACGTGCAAGATAGTTACAGGTGAGAAATACAATATTGGCAGCTGAAGTGAAAACACAGGTGAACTGTAGGAATAATTAAATACAGGGGTATTCAAGGATGCCAAATAACCCAGAATATATGTGTCCTCTGCATATACGGAGATATGCAGAGCAGCCAGTGTATATACAATATTGTGTGCACACAACCCATGAAGCAGAAGAACTAATAATGGCAATGAAATACAAGTGAAAATCTACATACAAATATACAAGGGTAATATGCAATCAGACAATATATATATATATATACAAGGCAGCAGGCAAACGGAGCATCAGATAAAGCAGGAATCAAATACCAGAGAATCAGGCAACACAATAATCGCAAGGTAAAAGGATCATTGAAATATAAAGCAAAAGGTCATATACGGGGACAAGTAATCAGTATACAGGTACTAGGAACAAAAATCACAGGAAACAGGGAGGGCTAGCACGCAGGCTAAGCAGCAACAATGAACTAGCAATGATAGCTTATCAAGAACTGGCTTATATCCTGTGAAGATAAATCAGGTGACCATTCAGGTGACTTAGATCTTACTAGTAGTTTGCAGGAGATGCAGTTCCAGGAGAAGCTGCCCTCTGCTGGTGAACAGGAGGAAACACATGACAAATAACCACAGTTCTTGAAGAGAATGCGAGGACCTCTGCTGGTAAATAGAGTAAGTTCATGCAACAAGTTCATAACAGTGTCATCAGCAGGTGTGGATTGTGACAATATATTTTACTACTTAATTCCTATTGTAAAATATCAGTAATCTTAACTGATATTTTACGAATTTATCTATGACCTAAGCTAACCCCACTTTCACACAGAATCCCTACCTCTACTGATGCCTAACCCTTAACTCTCACTCGACCGATGGCTATTTCTTAACCCCCCCTCCCCCTTTACTGATGCTTAACCTTCCCTCTTCCCCCTGGTGGTGCCTAACCTTTAACCCCCCCCCCCCCCCCAAAAAAAAAACTGTGATTAGCGGCATTACAGGAAAATGTGGGCACCCAGAGGCTTCCACTTGTGATTTCCATATTGAGACTTCCTATTGCTGTTATATTAATTTGCCTATAATTTTCGTAATTAGACTTCCACTATATGATTTTTGTATTGAGACTACCTGTTGTCGTTAAAAAATATATTGCGTCCTTATTATACTGTGGGCATCGCAAAGCCACTAATAACTCTGTGCTCTATGGGACCTCTTCTTTAACTGCACATTGTGTATTCACAAGGACACAAACCTGGTGGAGCTTACAATCTAATCCCTGCCTTCATGTCACTAGCTGTACTCGGGGGATTTTACAATCTAATCCCTACCTTCATGTCACTAGCTGTACTTGGAGTATGTTTCCAATCTAATCCCTGCAGCCATCTCACTAACTGTCCTCAAAGGAGTGTACAATCTAATCCCTGCTGTCAATCATGTCACTGGGGGTAAAGCGTTTTTTTAGGGGGAGAGGTGGCTGGTGATAGTTAGCCTTGGGCGGTAAAAAGTACAAATCTGGCCCTGAGTGGAAATAACAGGATACTGAATATAAATTATAAAAAGAAGAATATCATCTGTTTTGAACCATTTCCTTGTCTAAAGCTAATCGTTTTAGTGGTGCATGTTTTCTTGAAAATAAAGTGCTGCACTCAAATTTATTTACTTATTGTATTTATAAAGTGCCAACATATTACGCAAAGCTGTACATATTACTCAAATGTTTACACAGTTCAGAGAAACTTACTACTGGGAGTTGTCTCATCTCTGCTCAGAGAGGTTTAGATGAAAATCCATCCATGAGTGCAGAAATGCTTGAATGGGATTTCTGAGTGGGATACATCTGGCTTGAATTTGGTGATGTCACAAGGAAGGCCTCATCCTCTGCCCTTTCTAAATGTATTCCAGGTGATTCTAAGTTAAAGTGGCCTTGCAACACTAGAAGTTATTTACATTTGTGCTAACTGTTTAGGTATGTTTACCAAGTCTTTCTTGTTGCTGCATAGTGATTACGTTGACATTTGATATCCAGTGTAATATATGAACAGCGTTTATAAAGGCACTTGTAGAAACCTAAAAGCAAGACTTTATCTTTCTTTTGTAAAATAAAGTCATAAGCCTTTATTTTTAAAGTGAAATGCCATTCAAAGTGGGGGTTTATAGCTAAAATTGCTGTTACAGTAGTACATTGGTTACTATATATTTAAAAGTTACCTGCCTTGTTGCCATCATGTCAGATTACAGAGCCTATCCTGCTGCATCTAACATCTGGCAGGTGAATATGGAACTCCCTAATACTGGATCTACTCACACAAAAGCAATGTGAATCACATGCTTCAGGGCGGCAACAATTAGCGGGTGGCAAGAGGTGACCACCCTTCCCAAATGTCCCCCTGCTCAAACTCCGTGTCTCTCCCTCCTTAGATGCGTGGCGCCTCTTCTTTACTCACATGCTCTCATCATTCCAGCGATAAGATCTCCATCCGCCTGTCCAGTATCCTGTATCCATGGCTACAGAGGTGCTTCATATGACCTATTACATGCTGCCTGGTCAAATGAGGTGCCGCTGTAGTCAGAGAAGAAGCAGGACTTCACTTGTGGCTGGTGATCTCATTGCTGGCATCCTGGGGATCAGATGCTGTGGGCCAGCAGGGAGGAGATGCTGTCTTGGGGGAAGCAAAGGGAGGTAAGCGAAGTGCAGGTGCCTGCAAAGCACAGCCCGATGTGTCTCTCTTCTCCGTTCTGGCATTGCACAAACACATCGGGGGAAAGGGGGGGGGGGCATCCTAACAATGTATTGCTTTACAAACAGGGCCGGATTTCTTGAAAGGCCACAAAGGCGATGGCCTAGGGTGCTGAAAAATCAGAAGGATAAAAGGGTGGCAGGACCTGAGAGAGATAAGAGGCTGCATGTCAAAATAAATAATTTCTCCTGCTCCGAAGCCGCCCTGCTTTGCTGCACACACAGTCAGAATTCCAGAGCTCTGTGTATACACAGAACTCTGTGTATACCTTACTTCTTGGTGTGCGATGAGACAGTGCTATCTCCTGAGCATATAAGCTTCAGTTTAATGCCAGGGGTGTAGAGAAACCTGGATCACCATGTGCTTGCTGGGCAGTCTGTGACTCTGGCTGTAGACAAAATTTCTGATCCAGTAAGGTAAACATTTTAACAGAATTATCATTTCCACTTTACAACTCAAGCTGGGCTAAACAGTGTATTGCTGGTCAGACTCTGTTAATGACTTGCGCCATTCCTTCTCCTCTCTCCTCCTGGATTGTAAATCTAAAACAGAAAGATAAGGTTTTTTTTCCTTAAAGAAATTTATGGTAGCCCCTACTAAAGGTACATACACAAGTCGGATTTTTCCAAATGACCGGTCGTTTGGACGTTTGAAAGTCTGGTCGTTTGGACATCAAATCGGGCGTGTGAACGATCCGTCGTTCAGCTGATTAGATTGGTTTTGACCAGTCTTATCAGCTGAACGACCGATCGTACACATGCCCGATTTGATGTCCAAACGACCGGACGTTCACACATCCAAGCGACCGGTCGTTTGGAAAAATCTGATGTGTGTACGAGCCTTAAAGGGAACCAGAGACACCAGCGTTGAAAAAAGAAATAAGATTTCATACATACCTGGGGCTTCTTCCAGCCCCATAAGCCTGCATCGCTCCCACGTCGCCTTCCTCCGCTTCATGGATCTGCCGGTACCGGGCCCGTCACTTCCGGCGGACGCGGACAATTACCTGCATACACAGGGGCTCCCTCCATACCCGTACGCTTGCGGCTACGCACTATGCAGCCGCACGCGTAAGGGTATGCCGGTAGCCCCTGTGATGCGGACGATTGGCCGCGTGCTGCCGCCGACTGGCCGAAACTACGGGACCCGGTACCACCAGATACAGGAAGCGGAGGACGGCAGCGTGGGAGCGATCCGTGCGTATGGGGCTGGAGGAAGCCCCAGGTATGTATAAATTATTTTTTCTGGGGCCTCTGGTTCCCTTTAAGCTAAATCTTAACCCCTTGCTGGCTCATTTTAAAGGCAGCAGTACTACAGTAGTATGAGACAGACAACTTCTCTATAATTATAATTGCAAATGTACTGTTGTACACTTGTGTATTGTATTGTTACTTTCTGTTTTGTATACCAAAAGTAATAACATATACTAAAAATTAAAAAAATATATATATATTTGTACTGTGTTGGCAATAATATAAAATAAGTGCAACAGGTCTGTGATTACAGAAGAGCAGAGAGGGAGACGAACTGCTCCGCTACTTCATGTACACACCATGCAATTTCCCGTAAGATAGACCGGTTGAATCGCTTATTTCTGACAGGTCCAAACTGATTTCTGGCTCACAGGGCCGGCCTTAGGTTTCACAGCGCCCTGAGCGAAACCAGATTTTGTCCCCCCCCCATAAGTAGCATAGTTGTCCCCATATAGGTAGCATAGTTGCCCCCAGTGTAGGTAGTATAGTTGCCCCATATAGGTAGCATAGCTGCCCTCAGTGTAGCTAGTACAGTTTCCCCCAGTGTAGTAGCATGGTTGCCCCCAGTGTAGGTAGTATGCCCCCAGTGTAGGTAGTTGCCCCAGTATGCCCCCAGTGTAGGTAGTATGCCCCCAGTGTAGGTAGTATGCCCCCAGTGTAGATAGTTTGCCCCCATTATGCCCCCAGTGTAGGTAGTTTGCCCCCAGTGTAGGTAGTATGCCCCCAGTGTAGGTAGTTTTTCCCCAGTATGCCCCCAGTGTAGGTAGCTTGCCCCCAGTGTAGGTAGTATGCCCCCAGTATGCCACCAGTGTAGGTAGTTTGCCACCCAGTGTAGGTAGTATGCCCCCAGTGTAGGTAGTTTTCCCCCAGTATGCCAACAGTGTAGGTAGTTTGCCCCCAGTGTAGGTAGTTTGCCCCCAGTGTAGGTAGTTTGCCCCCAGTGTAGGTAGTTTGCCCCCCAATATGCCCCCAGTGTAGGTAGTTTGCCCCAGTGTAGGTAATTTGCCCCCAGTGTAGGTAGTATGCCCCCAGTGTACGTAGTTTTCCCCAGTGTAGGTAGTTTGCCCCCAGTGTAAGTAGTTTGCCCCAGGCAACCCCCCCCCCCTTTATGTGGCAGCGGCCCGGGCAGAGACTGACTCACCTGACATCCAGCTCCAGCGCCGACGTTACTCTTCTCTCCCCGCCTCCGCTCCATCTGTAGTTAGAGCAGGCTACAAGAAAATGGCCGCCGTTTGTCTGTATTTGTGGACATCGGCGGCCATTGTCTTGTAGTCCTGCTCTAAATATAGACGGAGAGGACACAGGGAGACAGCTGGGCGGCAAGGGGCGACAGGGCGCATGCGCCCTTGAGAGCATGGCGCCCTGAGCGACCGCACAGGTCGCTCATAGCAAAGGCCGGCCCTGCTGGCTCATGAGAAATCTTGTATATTGTGAGGAGGTAATTCTAGAGGACAACAGGAGGAGGTAGTGTGCAGAGCTTTGTAGGTTAGAATTAAGAGTTTGAAATGGGTCCTGAGTCGAGCAACCGTGTTGGATGTGTTTTTGAGCTAGAGAGGACAGGAGCTGGTCAGAGTGTTAATGTGAGGAAAAAATTAGAGAGGGCAATCAAATAATACCCCTAGGCAATGTGCTATGGGGACTGAAGTTATAGGGATGTTAAGTTCTGTTTTACTCATATTAAGTTTTAGGAAGCGAGAGATCATAAAAAAGGATATAGCAGACAAGCAGTCAGGAACACATGTAAGGAGAGAGTTAAGGTCTAGGGCTGAAACAGTTGTGTATCATCTGCATATAAGTGGTATTGAAAACCAAATTAGTTCATTAAGTTTCCAAGACTGCGTAGAAGTGTACAGAGGCGCCAGTAGGATAAAAGTCAATCAAAAGTTTAAAATCGTTTTGGTTGCGGTGGTGGACCAGCCAACCTTAAACAGACATAAGTGCTGTCAAAATTCAGAAAATATACAATTTATTCAATTACTCCCAATGAAAAGTCGCAACGCGTTTCACGGGCAAGGACCCGCTTCCTCAGGCAATAAAAGACAGGAGCAATACACTGGAAAATGACAGAGACAAGTAACAACCATCAGAATGCTATGTGTGATACAATTGTACAATTTTGGTGTGTTACAAATATGTAAACTTATTAGAGCGTGGAGGATCTACATATGTATATATTCTGATTCTCAATTGCGGGTACTGTAATTTCACTTTAACATTACCTTCATTAGTAACATATTGGACTGGAATAGTCTATTGCTATGTATTATGTGTTCCCGATGAATACATATAAATACACATACAAACATGCATATATATATTTACACATACATATAAGTATGGCTATAGATGTGGCCGTGTGTTTTATTGTATAAATATATACATTGGACTATAATGAGTGTATGAGTGTCTCTTATGGTGTGTGAGTGGGTTGTATGTGGGACTAGATGCAAGTGATTGCTGCAAGAGCGGCTTGAAAGGTTATTTGCAATGTGGTGGAGTTAGGAGGGGAGTGTGACCAAGGTGCCTGCGGGTGTGGAAGAAACAGGACGTGTCGGCGTGATTATGGTGGGGTTGGAACTTACCAGCATGTAGTCTCTGTAGTATGATATCGGCCATGTCATCCCCGCCCCATCATTCATCGCGCGCACGCACCCGGCACATGCAACGTATGATACGCATGATAGCCGCCTGCCTGCACCCGCCCATCCCTCCCCGTTCGTCACACACTCTTAGCTGCCAATCACCTCCTCCCCACAACCAGGCTCCACCCACGTCATCCACCGCCGCCATACTTCCCTTTTTAAACCCCCCACTCGCATAACACCGGCACAGAGGTGCCAAGCAACTCCTAGACTACATGCTGGTAGGCTCCGGGCGCGATGGCGACGGGCGAGCCGTGTCCAGAAGGTCTGTGGTCCCTAAAATCGGGACTTTATGGGACTGGATAAAACATTCAGTGCCCCCCCTCTACTTGGAAAGCTTACGGTAAGGCGTGGAGTCAGTGGTTGGAGTGGCAGGAGGAATTGAGCTTTCAAGACACTAAGGAGGGTTGACGGGACCTCTTTCTGTGGTTGGTGGGGCGGTGGCTAGAGCAGGGGGTCTCCCGGTCGGTTATCGACAAAAATTTGGCCGCATTGGCTTTTCTAGCCAAGTTGTTGGGATGGGAGGATTTCACAAAAGATTTTGTGGTGCGGCAAGCTTTAAGAGGGTGGCGGAAGGGCAGGCGGTACCCAGATAAGCGTCGGCCAATCACCTGGGAGATTCTTAGGGGTCTGTTCCAGCAGTTAGAGGTGATTTGCACATCTAATTTTGAGGTGTATTTGTTTAAGTTGGCTTTTGCATTAGCTTTCTATGCGGCATTACGGGTGAGCGAGCTTGTGAGTGCGAACCGACAGAGCACGGGAGGTCTTCAGGTGGGGGACGTCAGTGTTAATAAAAGCATTTTGTTTGTATGGATCCGTTCCTCATAGACTGATCAAGCAGGAAGAGGGGTGGTTCTGGAGCTGCACCAGTTGCAAGGGTGTGAAACATGCCCGGTGAAGGTTTGGCAGGACTATATGAGTGTGCGGCCTCAATACGGGGCGCAGCTATTGGTCCATGAAAATGGTTCATCACTTTCATTTTATCAATTCAGAGCAGTGCTGAGGAGGGGTTTGGAAGGGTTGGGTTTGAATAGAGAGGACTATGGGGCTCATTCGTTTAGAATAGGAGCGGCTACGGAGGCGGCAAAATTGGGAATGTCACGAGAAATGGTTCAGCGGGTTGGAAGATGACAATCTAACCAATATCAGTTGTATGTACGCCCGCACCTGGTGCAACAACCGTCTGGGATTGCCAGTTAGGTAGGGAGGAGAGTACATGGGGGGAAGGCTGGTGGGGGTTGGAGTGTCGGCATGGGTGGAGTTTAAAAACAAATTGTCTTTATGATATGTTTTATGCAGGGTTGGTATTGTGTAATTTTTGTGTAATTTTTGGTTTATTTCAGTTCATCCGACATGCACCTGCTGGCTGCTGGGTCATTCCTTTATTTACTGGGCCAAGCAGAGGGCCTTGATACGAAGCAGCGGGACACAGCTGGGATTTGCACCTACGGATGTGACACTGAGATGGGAAGGGGTTAGAGGCTTACAATGGTCGGAGTTGCTGTGTTTATTTTACAAAAAGTTGCAGAGGGAGGTGGCCCCGAACGTGGTAGTTTTACATGCCGGAGGCAATGACCTCGGACGCATCCTATTCCCGATGCGTTTGCTGATGTCAGAAATTATGTCCGACATCAATACCATGATGGAGGCAGTTCCGGACCTTCGTGTGGTTTGGTCGGAGATCTTACCCAGATTTCGGTGGCGTTACGCGTGGGATCCGATGGCAATTGATAGAGTGCGCATCAAGGTGAATCGGGCAGTAGGTAAATTCATGGTAAAGAGCGGCGGTGTGGTAGCTCGTCACGTGGCCCTTGAAAAAAAGGAAATGAATTTTCGGCGGGACGGTGTGCATTTGAACAATGTGGGGACAGATATGTTCACATTGCTGTTACAAGAAAAGATTGAGTTGGCGGCAGAGATGTCACGAACAGGTCCAAAGTAAGGTGTCACTTCGGGCCTGTTGTGGTGGTCCATTTGCTAGGGGTGATGGAGTCGGTTGGATAGAGGGGGATGTGCTGGTTTTGACAAGATATGGTTGGCTGTTTTTTTCTTGTCATGGTGGCGTATGTAAGCTCAGAGGACCCCCGAGCCCAAGGTTCGCAGCGGGGGTTGTTGGCTGCATACTAATGGTGATGGTGAGCCCCTCTTTCTTTTCACTAGCAAAGGGATGAAGACTTTGATGCACATTGATCGTTATTTGGTTGTTATTTGATTGTTTGTTTAATTGGATGTCTTTACATGTATGTAATAAATGTGATATTTACATGTTAATTTTCACATTTTTATTGTATGAATAAAGTTTATTTAGCTGTGGCCGGTTTACAATAAAGTTGTATCATTCCAAAGTCAATTTAGTGGTAGCGTCGTTATTAGTTAGATTATGTTAAAGTGAACTAAGCAGCTCCTGCAAGGGCTGCCATTGTTCAGAAGCTCAACCCCTGCTGTTTTACAACTAGCATTGTCCAGGCTAGGTGTGAAATTCTTCAACTGTAACTGATGTTTTCTGTTTGAAGTACAATGGGGGTTTGTTTGTGGTCAGTTAAGTCTAATGAGGTGATTTCTTATCTGTGTTCCACAATCTCCTGCTCAGCGACCGCAGGTCCTTTACGGACGGACAAAGTGGCTATTTTAACCCTTAGATGTAAAAAAATGAGATCAATTGAAAGTTTTTTTTAATAATAAACCACATTTTTAGAATGCATTTTTAATTTGCTATAGAGCTGCCCTGAATGTTAAAAATGATGCTCGGTTCACTTTAAGAGGTTGGAACGATCTGGGGACGGCCTGCAGTTGTGGGGGGTTATTTTAAGGGGTGGTTTAGCATAGTTTTAGTGAGAATGAACGCTGCAAGGTCAAGTTGTATTATACCTTTTAACATAGTTGCAAAAGTAATTGTATCTATGCTTAAACCTTAAAGAGGAGCTGTTAGGTATAGGGTCTCAGAGAGAAAAAACACATATATCAGTAGCTAAATATTGGCTGTACTTACATTACATATGCATTTCACTGTCTACGTTTGGATTTCACAGAATTTGTATATAGTATGTGCAGAGATTGATGCTCCTGACAGCTCATTGCAGGTTCCATGTTTGACTGTATGAAGCCAATTGTGATGCAGTATCCTCCCTTACCCTCCTTCCTGATTATTCGACTCACAAAAAAGATCTGTGAACAGCACATTGATTTTTCAATGCTGTGAGTTAGGCTGCAAGTTACAAGCTGCTGTAACATGAGCCTGTAACTTCCCACTGTGAAAGCAGCCTTAGGGTGGGATAGGGAAATGAAGGGGAGGACCAAGGGAGTGCAGTAGGGAGAAGAAGCAGCCCCAGCATGCTCTGCAGTATCTGTTATGCGGCCTGCCGGCCTCCTTAGGAGCTTGGGAATAAAGAGGATTGCTATTCAGCAAAAATCCAAGTGAGAGAAATTTTTATCTTCAGTATTGCCTTTTTGGCTTCCTTCTAAACTGTTTAACACAGGAGAATAGAGGTTTAAATTAGCTTTTGCAGCCTAACAGTTACTCTTTAAAGAGACTCTGTAACAACAAAAACCTCCCCTGGGGGGTACTCACCTCGGGTGGGGGAAGCCTCCGGATCCTAATGAGGCTTCCCACGCCGTCCTCTGTCCCACGGGGGGTCTCGCCGCAGCCCTCCGAACAGCCGGCGACTGTGCCGACTGTCAGTTCAATATTTACCTTTGCTGGCTCCAGCGGGGGCGCTGTAGCGACTTTCGGCACGGAAATAGATGGAAATACCCGATCTCCGTCGGGTCCGCTCTACTGCGCAGGCGCCGGAATCTTGCGCCTGCGCAGTAGAGCAGACCCGACGGTGATCGGGTATTTCCGCCTACTTCGGCGCCGACAGCCATCAGAGCGGCTGCGCAGGAGCCAGGAAGGTAAATATTGCGTCACGGCTGTACGGAGGGCTACCCCGAGGGACGCAGGACGGCGTGGGAAGCCTCATTAGGATCCTGAGGCTTCCCCCACCCGAGGTGAGTACCCCCCAGGGGCCGTTTTGTCGTTACAGTTCCTCTTTAAAGACAAGGGAAAGGAAAGCATGTGTGCACTTTTATCACCACTTGGTGGGGCATTCTGCTAACACATTCCAGACCAAAGGAAATGAAACCATTATCAAGAAATCTGGGAAAGTATGTTGAAATATGTTGTGAGAAAGGCCATTAGACTGCAGTGTTTTCAAGTGATGTCTAATTGGAACTCTAAGCTGGGACCACTTTGCAATCCACGAGTCCATTTACTTTTGTGTAAATGTAGTTGCTAGTGCAAAGGCTTTGCCATGACCTTCTCATGCCCTTCCTGTGTGGCAGAGAGGCAGCACAAGTGACTCATTGTACTCTCCCACTGCATGGACTTTTCCTTTCAGGAGACTGAACTAGTCTTAGTTAAGCAGCGGTTCTCAGACATTTTTCCCCTGCCACCAAGTCTCTCACTTTCCCTCTCCAGATTGCACACAAATGAATTCTCTGCTTTTAACACAGTAAGACAGTCAATATTTTTTCTAACATTGCTTATTGCCTAGGGAGGCTGATGTCAGGAAGCATAATGTACAGAGCTGTTAAAACGAGAACCCTTTGCTTCTGAGGCTGCAAATGTGCTAAATGTACTTTTCTTGAGTTACCATAAGTTAAATGTTTTAGAATTAGATTGCAGAAAAAGAAAACAAGTGAAACTTATTCCAGCACTTTTTTCTTAGTAGAAATGAGAAAATCTCTCTGACCCAGACATCTGTGAAACCTGTGCAGGTGTTTCCACAATTGCCCACACTATCTAAAGCAAAAGAAAACCTTTGATAGAGCTACACTTTAGATAAGACTTTTTTAAAGCAAATTTGAAGAGAATTTAAAGAAAATGTGTCCACTTGGTGAAGTAAGGTGCCAATATCTGCTGTCATTTACCTACATTAAAGAGAACCCGAGGTGTGTTTAAAGAATGTTATCTGCATACAGAGGCTGGATCTGCCTATACAGCCCAGCCTCTGTTGCTATCCCAGACACCACTAAGGTCCCCCTGCACTCTGCAATCCCTCATAAATCACAGTTATGCTGTGCGGCTGTGTTTACATCTGTAGTGTCAGTCTCAGCTGCTCCCCCGCCTCCTGCATAGCTCCGGTCCCTGCCCCCGTCCCTTCCCTCCAATCAGCAGGGAGGGAAGGGATGCAGGCGGGGACTGGAGTTCTGCAGGAGGCGGGGAGAGCAGCACACTGACACTATAGAGATAAACACAGCCAGCTCTGACAAGCTGTTTGTCAGCAGCGTGGCTGTGATTTATGAGGGATTGCAGAGTGCAGGGGGACCTTAGGGGGGTTTGGGATAGCAACAGAGGCTGGGCTGTATAGGCTGATCCAGCCTCTGTATGCAGATAATATTCTTCAAACCCACCTCGGGTTCTCTTTAAGCTGTGTATAATGTGCCTTCTTAAAACAGAAGGTGTTTGTGATAATTCAGCTTTAAGTGAACAACTATAATTTCCCATGGTGCATCACTCCTGAATATGCAAATCATCTCTATATGACCCGGAAGCCAGGCACACACCCAGAACCGCTGGTGTATAGTGAGCCTATAGTTTACAACCAAGGAGCCTCTAGACCAGGGGTAGGGAACCTTTTTGGCCGAGAGAGCCATAAACACGACATATTTTAAAATGAAATTCTGTGAGAGCCATACAATATGTTTAAAACTAAATACAAGGTAATGTGTACATTTTATGCAAAACAAACACTTTTTAAAGTACAATAAGTGTCTGCATTCTTTAATAACGTTGTTATGCAGTTGCTAATGGTTAGGATTAGGTTGTGAACTCCTGGGCAGGGGGAGATGGCTAGGGGTGGTGGGTTGGGAAGGCCGGTCAGGGGACAGGGGCGAAACTAGAAATCACTGGGCCCCCCCTGCGAAAATGTGGATGGGGCTCCCCCATAGGTGCCAAATAATCATAATGGGGCAGCGGTTCGCCATAAAGTAATTCTAATGCAGCAATGTTTCACCAGAAATTAATCGTAAAGTGGGGAGCATTTCACCATAAAATAATCGTACACTGGCCAGCATTCACCAGTAAATAATGGGAGCGGCAGGTCAGGGTGCGGAGAGGTAGGTCAAGGTGCTGGGTGGGCAGGTGATATTGCTTGGTGGGTGGACAGATGAGGTGCACAATAGTCCACATGGTGGAGGGCCGGCTGGCCACAAAATGCAATCTCATTGGCAGCACGATTTCCCCACAAATGCAATCTCATTGGCAGACAATTTCCCCACAAGTGCAATCTCATTGGCAGACTATTTCCCCACAAGTGCAATCTCATTGGCAGACGTTTTCCCCACAAGTGCAATCTCATTGGCAGACGTTTTCCCCACAAGTGCAATCTCATTGGCAGACGTTTTCCCCACAAGTGCAATCTCATTGGCAGACGTTTTCCCCACAAGTGCAATCTCATTGGCAGACAATTTCCCCACAAATGCAATCTCATTGGCAGACAATTTCCCCACAAATGCAATCTCATTGGCAGACAATTTCCCCACAAGTGCAATCTCATTGGCAGACTATTTCCCCACAAGTGCAATCTCATTGGCAGACGTTTTCCCCACAAGTGCAATCTCATTGGCAGACGATTTCCCCACAAGTGCAATCTCATTGGCAGACGATTTCCCCACAAATGCAATCTCATTGGCAGACAATTTCCCCACAAGTGCAATCTCATTGGCAGATGATTTCCCCACAAGTGCAATCTCATTGACAGACAATTTCCCCACAAATGCAATCTCATTGGCAAACTATTTCCCCACAAATGCAATTTCATTGGCAGATGCAATCTCATTGGCAGACGATTTCCCCACAAATGCAATCTCATTGGCAGACAATTTCCCCACAAGTGCAATCTCATTGGCAGACGATTTCCCCACAAGTACAATCTCATTAGCAGACAATTTCCCCACAAGTGCAATCTCATTGGCAGACGATTTCCCCACAAATGCAATCTCATTGGCAGACGCTTTCCCCACAAATGCAATCTCAATTGGCAGACTATTTCCCCACAAATGCAATCTCATTGGCAGACAATTTCCCTACAAATGCAATCTCATTGGCAGACGATTTCCCCACAAATGCCTATCCTATCTCATTGGCAGACGATTTCCCCACAAATGAATTTACCAGACTGGAGTGACCTCCTGGACCTGTCCTGGAGTGACTGCGGCGGCTCCTGCGGCGGCGGCGACGGCTGCTGCTGGCTTGTGCGCTCCGGAGCAGTACCTATGGGTGCGGCTGCCTCCGGGTCGCACGTCGTGGGGTCGGCTCCTCCCCCCGCCAAGCTGCCTCAGTTCCCGCCGGCTGCGCCGATGTGTCACACGTAACGTGTGACATCACACAGGCAGCGCCAGCATCAGCGCAATTACAAACACCCGGCATGGAGGAGGGGGGCGGGGCGGCGGCGCAGATTACCGGCATGGAGGAGGGGGGCGGGGCGGCGGCGCAGATTACAGCGGGGCAGATTACTAAACACAGGCTCTCTGGCCGCTCTGTCACCCGTCTTTTAGCGAGCCAGAGAGCCATACGCAGGCATGAAAAGAGCCATATATGGCTCGCGAGCCATAGGTTCCCGACCCCTGCTCTAGACACAGGCTTTCTGGCGCCCTAAATTCCGCCCCTCAACACTGGCAGCATTCTTCTCTGTTGTGAGGGGCCTCATCAAGAGAGGACCCTTAAAACACAGAAGAACACGCTGGTATAATGCATAACCACTGTTAGCTGGGCAGAGGGTGAGTGCCGCAGCCTTTACCCATGCACTAGACAACTTCCTCAGAGTGAGAGAGGGAGAAAGCACATTGGAGGGGTGTCTGGGGACATATACACTTCAGGGAAGGAGGACAGGCAGCAGTGTTTCCACATCAGGAGGGAGGAGGAAGAGATAATTTGGGGAGGGGAACTGCCTATCTCACATAAAGCATCTATAGGCACAAACCTATAGTGCCTTATGGTAAATCTGGCCCTTCTTATAAATTAGTGTCTCCGAATGCCGTGATTAACCACTTAAGTACCAGCTGTCTCTGCCCCCTTAAGGACCAGAGACCTTTGGTACAAGAAACAGCGGAATAATGACGAATCACCACACATACCCGCCGCAAACGCCATCCACGCCGCACGCCGGGAACCTCAACCACCCATTCTGCCGTCTCTATAA
The DNA here is from genome assembly GCF_040937935.1 of Hyperolius riggenbachi. Classification (NCBI taxonomy): domain Eukaryota; kingdom Metazoa; phylum Chordata; class Amphibia; order Anura; family Hyperoliidae; genus Hyperolius; species Hyperolius riggenbachi. Next base: position 374,050,121 of record NC_090646.1, read on the forward strand.
TGGCAGAGTTCCCGTGAGCCGGTCAGGAGCTGCTTTCATTGGCTCCTGACCCTGCCTATCAATGTAAGCCAATGGGAGTTGCTTACATTAATAGACATGGCCAGGAGCCAATGAAATCGGCTCCTGACCCGCTCACAGTGCTCTGCGGTTATAGAGGTGGCAGAGCAAGTGAGCTGCGGCGGGGAGACAGTAGCGAGAATGCATGTCGTCAGTGTATTGAAATGTACGCCCTGGCAGCCAGATAGCCATCAAAACAGGGCGTAGTTTTCAATTAACTCAGTCCTTAACTGGTTAAGGATGAGCGAGCACAGTTTCGCAAAAAGCAAAACTGTACCTGCATGTGTGTAAGCAGGGGGGCTGGGGCAGAGAGAGTGACCTGTTTCACTGCCTCTAGCCGCTGTGCTCGATCTGCCCAACTTCGAATCTCTTCCTGTGGATAATGCTAAGCCCCCCCCCCCCCTCTTGTGACTGACAATAGCACATGGTAGAGTTGCATATGTGTGTGCTATTAAAAGATGCTACTTTTAAAGCTTTGTATAAATACGCTGTTATATTTTAAGCAGTTTTTCAAAAGACAAAGATTTATTAGCCAACCCAAGTACCAGAAGATCATATCCTACAAGCTCTTGTCAAATATGTTGGTTGGGGCACACTCTGTCCACTGTGTGCACCCTTTTTGTCCCTGCATAACTGCAGGGCTGCTAGGCAATTGGTATTGTCTAATAAGGAAAGAAATAATGCAGCCACCATATGCCACTCACTTCATATTCCCTTTAAGCCACAGGTGTCAATGGGCCTAAATGCGGCCCACCTTGCCATTTTATGTTGCCCTTGAGAGCTTTAAATGTGCATCATTGTAGGCAGTAAAAGAACAGCACACTGGGTTCCCATCCAGAGGATCCAGAGGCGTATGTAGAGGGATGCAGGCATGGCAAGAGCCATGGGCGCCCCCTGCAGCGTTGCACCCATGTTGTGCAGCCGTAGCTGCTTGGTGTGTGTCCCTATTACGGAGACACAGTCTCCTCCTTCTGTCCAGGAGAGCGATAAGAGAGGAGGCACCACTAGGGGGAGCTCCAGGCGAGAGTGCACTGAGCTCTGAGGACTCTGCAAGAGAGGGGGAAGCACGCTGAGGACGGTGGTGCTGGAGCTGTACGAGAATCGAAGACATGGTGACTGGGACTGATCCTCTCCCTCAGACTGCAGGATGGGGAGTACAGTCATTGTGGTTGTGGCATGAAAGGTATGTAGATTAGGTCTGCACAGGAGGAAGGGAGCTGTATATGAAGTACTGACTCTGCTGGCAGCATTTGTTTAGCTTCCTTGTGAGGCATGTGCAATGTGACAGCTGCCCTGCAATGCGAGCCTCACTATCTGCTATTGCTGTGTGTGTTACCTCCCCCCCCATCCTCTTGTCTGTTATTGCTGTATGTCTGAGACCCCCTGTCTGTTATTGCTGTGTGACCCCTCCTGTCCGTTATTGCTGTCTGTGTGATCCCCCTGTCTGTTATTGCTGTCTGTGTGACCCCCCCTCCTGTCTGTTATTGCTGTCTGTGTGACCCCCCTGTCTGTTATTGCTGTCTGTGTGATCCCCCTGTCTATTATTGCTGTCTGTGTGATCCCCCTGTCTGTTATTGCTGTCTGTGTGATCCCCCCCCTCCTGTCTGTTATTGCTGTCTGTGTGACCCCTCCTGTCCGTTATTGCTGTCTGTGTGATCCCCATGTCTGTTATTGCGGTCTGTGTGATCCTCCCCTTCTGTCTGTTATTGCTGTCTGTGTGACCCCTCCTGTCTGTTATTGCTGTCTGTCTGACCCCCCCCCCCTTGTCTGTTATTGCTGTCTGTGTGACCCCCTTGTCTGTTATTGCTGTCTGTGTGACCCCCCCTTTCTGTTATTGCTGTCTGTGTGACCCCCTTGTCTGTTATTGCTGTCTGTTTGACCCCCCTTTCTGTTATTGCTGTCTATGTGACCCACTTGTCTGTTATTGCTGTCTTTTTGACCCCCTTTCTGTTATTGCTGTCTGTGTGACCCCCTTGTCTGTTATTGCTGTCTGTGTGACCCCCTTGTCTGTTATTGCTGTCTGTTTAACCCCCCTTTTCTGTTATTGCTGTCTGTGTGACCCCTCCTCTCTGTTATTGCTGTCTGTGTGACCCCCTTGTCTGTTATTGCTGTGTGTTTGACCTCCCTTTCTGTTATTGCTGTTTGTGACCATGGTCAATGGTTCAAATACCACATCAAAGGCAACAGCCTTACCAGTACGCTATCCAGCTGACCCAGTAAATCATATGTTCTGAGATCTGACAAAGAGAAGTTGTACTCCCGGTAGCTAATCTTTAAATAAATAATAATAGTATCACAAACAGAAGTCAGACTTTCTTTTGATGATTTTTGATGATTGAATCATTTTTTTCAGAAAAATGTGCCTGATTTACACCAAATGGTGAAAATTAATTATGTTATTGTAGTTAATCTCTAATCATCACAGCGAAGGCCATTTTGGGGGGCGGGTAAGGTGTGTTGCCATCTGGGGTGAGTGGCAGAGGGGGTAAAGTGCGAGTGTGATGGGGGAGAAATACAGGCCTTTGCAGAGAATGCAGTGGAGTGGAGGGGTGAAGTGACTCACTCACCTCTGAAGATTCAGCAACAGGAGGGACACAGGTGATCCTTCTTCCTCTTAAGCATCCTGGTTTCCATGGCTGTGTTGGTCATCACATGACGATTTAAATGATGACTGAATGATGACTGACACCACTGCATCCATTGGAGACCAGGACGCTGAAGAGTAAGATAGATTGCATGCGTCCATATTGTTGCTTGATCGTCAGAGAGGTGAGTCACTTCACCACTCCGCTCTCTTCGCATGATGGCGTGTTCGTATCTGGGGTATCCAGAGGAGCCCCCCCAGTACAGGTTGACAAACAGGACCCCCCATGTAGGTGGCCGATTGCAGCCCCATACCCCCCAGCATAGGTAGCCAGAGGAGACCCCAGTATTAGGTAGCCAAATGGACCCCCCCAGCATAGGAAAGGGAAGGGATTTGGCTACCTAATACTGGTTGCTCCTCTGGCTACCTATGCTGGGGGGTAGGAGTCTGGAATCGGCCACCTACATGGGGTTTCCTACCTGGCATCCTGTACTGGGGGAGTCCTCTGGATACCTATACTGGGGCGTTGTATCTAGCTACCTACATGGGTGGAATCCTGTCAAGCTACCTGTTCTGGGGGCTACATTTGGCAACCGAATACAAAAGGTTCTTACCTATACTGAGGAGGGGCTGCATATGGCTACCTTAATACTGGGGGCTCCTCTGGCTACCTATATGGGGTGTCACATCCAGCCACTTATACTGGTTGTGCTTTGGCTACCTTAAATTGGGGGTCCCTCTGGCTACCAACTACTGGGAGCTTCTTCTGACTACTTATACTAGAAGACTACCTCTAGCTACCTACTGGGGGCTACCTAATAGTGGGCGGGGCCTCTGGCTACTACATTGGCCTCTGACTACTAAATTGTAAACTGTTGTGTTTGTCCAGCAGTTGATTGCAAATAATAATTTTACAAACAAAGGATACAGTACAAACTCCTAACTTTGATCCACAAAGCTCTGCCCATACAATCTTGGCTCGGCTAAAGATTTCCTCCTCGCATTTACTTGCCAAGATGGCCAATATGGCCAAACAGTGCATAAAGACAGTCCACTCCTTTTTGCTGGAAACTTGGAGTCAGTCTCTCCACTGTTCTACAAGAGAGAAGCAAAATCCAAGGGAAAATCCATCTAGAACCTGATGAAAAGAAAAAAACGCACTGCTCTGCTTCTGGACAGCTCCACACCCTACTACAGCTGACCCACAGCCAACAAAACAGCAAAGCCCAACATTATTTCTACAGCTGCTACAATATGTAGTGCTGCATCCTGTGAGCACTATAATTATTATTTCTATTATTATTATCAAAAGTTATAATAATACATGCTCTATCTTTAAAACTGCAGTACAACAAAATACAAAGCATGTAGATGACCATGTAAACAAGCCCTTTAGAGAATCTTTGTGGCTCAGTGTCTTGCACTTCTCTATACCAGAACAGGACTCATCATGGATCAGTCTTGACTAGGGAACCATATAATTGTAGTTACACGTGTGGGTTTTTTCTGTAACTGATGATGACAGCTCCTTTCAAGGTCAATGGTTCAGTGTCTGAAGCTGATATGGATCGGGGAACCCCACAGCAATGCCACCCGCCGAACATGGTTCCCTGATCCATCTTCCTGTCCCCCAGAACACGCAACGTCACGCAATGGGCGTGAACGAGAGTTCAAACGATCACCGCACTTAGTGCGGGAGTCATCGTTGGTCTTAAAGATCCGCCGTGACGGTCGTTATTGCCGCAAAGCGTCATTCACCTAATCGTGCCCCTGTACCCTCCTCTCAAGATCACGGTACGGGTCTTATTAAAAAGCTGTGTGAAGATTTGCTATGTAAATTGGAAAGTGAAGCACTACTCCTCTTGATAACAGCCATCCTTTCAGTTCAGCAGGCTGCAAACTGATATGGAAAGATTATTTTTCATAACATTAAATTACAAAATCATCGTATGCTATTGATATTGATACAGTATGTGTTATAGCAATTTTTTTTTAATTGAAGGAAGAGTTTCACTTTAATATCCATTACAAGAACAATGTCTACAAGCAACACCGTCAACAGGCTTTCCCTTTAATGTAACATTCTTATACAGTATGTTAGAGTTTAGCATTAGCACTGTTTCAGTCTACTTTGTGGCTATGGCTCACACAAACCTTTTTTCCGATTGTTGTTATAAAGGAATGAAATTTAAATGTCACTGTTATGTCATTAGCACTTTATAAATCCACAGTGGCTAAAACTTCCAATGGGCAAGGAATTTACATTTACTGATAACACTGTTGTGTATGTAAGATCCTAATTTCCTGTCTTTAGGAAGTCATGGAATGTAATTTTAGAAAACATTTTTACTTCAAGTTATTGAGATAATTTGGTAATGGCTTATAATCTTTGAACGTAAAGTACTTTTTGCAGATGGCCTCTTAGGCCTCTTTTCCATGGGCTGCTGAATGTGGTGAATTCCTCGCCTGTCATGCTCCTGTTCATCAACAGGCGATTGCTATTGCTCAGCACAGCGGTAGACATGCAGCCTCCCTATGGAGTTACATCTGAGCACAGTGATTTCTCTCCTTAGACGCAGCATAAAATGTGACACGTGTGGTGTTACCAAACTTTGCCAATGGGGCTTGTGGTCAGCAGCTGAAACTCTGAACTGCTCAATAAGAGAGCAGTTCAGCTGCTTGTGGGAAAGAGGCCTTAATGTTATCACCAACAAAGAGTGGCCTGCAAGAGAGCCTAGAAATCATAGAGAAATTTAGCACAACATGGGCATTCCCCATTAATCTTAAGAAAACTAAAAGCAGTGCTTTCTTCATTTCAAATTGCTTAAGCCAGCCACAGAGACCCTGAAAGCCAAAGTGTGAACTTTCCTTCATATAAACACTACCTCAAACCACCAATAGAAGTCTGTTTGAAAGTCTTTGACAGTGTCATTACCCTAATCCTACTTTACAGCAGAGGCATCACTACAGTTGGTGTCACCTGGTGCAAAACTCATGGTGTCACTCGTCACTCCTCTCTCATCCCATGAACCTCCAACCTTGCCAGGCTAAGAAAAAACAATAATACTTTTTTTGTCTAGTAACCTTTCTTGTTACTGACACAGAGCGTGGGGGTTCCAGTCATGCTTTTTAGGGGGGGGGGGGGGGGGGGTAATAGAACAGTATCACAATGGACACACTTGCTATGGGAAGAAAGAGGAGATAGGGATAGTTATACTTGCCACACTTTGCAATAGGTGAAACTCGAAAAATTAGAATATCGTGCAAAAGTCCATTTATTTCAGTAATGCCAAAAAAATGGGCTTAGACGCAGCTACAGCCCACTGTTTCGAATGCTTCTTTGTCAAGCTGCGAGCTCATGAAGCATTCGAAACAGTGGGCTGTAGCTGCGTCAAAGCCCATTTTTTTGGCATGTTATTTTAATTACGTGTCTGAATAAAGAGCTATTTCTTCAAGAGTGGTGCTGCTGATCTTGGTTTCTTGAAGTCTTTATTTGTTATAATTGTAATGATTATGACGTGCAGCTTATAAGAAACCCCAAAATAAAAATCTCAGACCATTAGAATATTGTGAAAATGTTCAATAGTTTAGGCTAAAAGTGTAAGACTCTAATCAGCTAATTAACCCAAAACACTTGCAAAGGGTTCCTATTTCATATATTAGTTTCACCTTTTAAGTTGAACTAGCCGACCCGCGGCGTACCATACGCCGCATAAGAGGGTAGAGGGCAGGAAGGGGGTATTGGGCACAGCGGCAGGGAGGGGGGGTTGGACCCCCCCTCAACTGGGTCCCCCATGTGGGCTCTACCTCCAGCCTAAGCTCAGCAGGAACCCCCCCCTCACCTGGGTCCCCCATGTGCACTCCCCCCCCTCACCTGGGTCCCCCATGTGCACTCCCCCTCCTGCTTAAGCACAGTAGCAGCCGCCACTATTAGTAAGAGGCAGCGGGCGGGGATGACTCACCTCTTCCGTGTTCCATCGTGCGTTCCACTGTCGTCACTTCCTCCTGCAATGCCGCACACTGTATTGGTGCAATTTGCCTTTTTAAAACAGAAAGAAAATTTGCAATAATTCAGCTTTAAGTGAACATTTGTGGTTACCCACAATGCACTGCTACTAAATATGCAAATTACCCCTTTACCCCCTTGGTAAGCCAAGCAAGCATCCAGAGCCGCTGGTGTATAGCAAACATATAGCTTTAAATTTTACACAGTCATATCAAACCCACATGTAGACAGCCTGTTTCAGACTTTTGGTCCTCATCAGTACATGGCAGGGATTGATACTGCTGTATGAGATAGGGCTTGGACCAGTACAACAGAGTAACCAAGCAGCTCAGGGTGACCCAAACCACTCGGAATGTATAGGGGGATAAAAGGGACCAAAAAGACCTCCTACTAAAAAAAGCAAAGCTTGGTGTAATTTTCCTTCTTAAAACAGAAGCAAATCTGCAATAATTCAGCTATAAGTGAACATTTGTGGTTACCCACAATGCACTGCTACTGAATATGCAAATTATCCCTCTTTGCCCTTGGTTTAATATGACACTACTTCTTGCTTGGACCAGCCCCTTCTTCTTGCTTGGACCGGCCCTGGGGGCAGGGCGCTACTTCTTCTTCTTGTTTGAAGGTTGAGGCACTTACTCTATTATATAATTACTATTCCCCCTCCAGGCCGCCATGGATAGTGGGGTAATGATATAATTCGGCTTCCAGCGATTGCTGGAGGTCGAATTATTGTGTTTTTTATGCAACTTCGGCGCCGTCTTGTGATGGCGCCGACGTTACTCACTGAGCGCTGCTATAGACTGATTCCCATTACAGTCTATGGCGGCACTCGCTGCGCCCAAATCTAGCAGTGCTGAAAAGCACTGCTCCACGACCGCTTTGCAGTATTGGTTTTTTGACCCTGCATAGTTTGACATGCGAAAGCAAATGCATATTTGCATGAGCATTGCCTCATGAATAGTCAATTAGGCCAGATTTGCAAAGCCAGACTTGCTAGGGTTAAGCCTCCTTTCCACAGACTGTTGATAGGCAGTGAAATGCCTCTCAAACTCACTCAACTGCTCACTGCTGCCTAGTAACTGCTTGTTGCTGCCTGATAACTGCTTGTTGCTGCCTGATAACTTCTTACTTGTGCCTGGTAACTGCTTGCTGAGCACACAGCTCAACAGTCCGTGGAAAGGAGGCCTCAAAGCATACATTATCTCATGCAAAGTACTTCTTCTTCTTGCTGGACGGTTGAGGCACTTACTGAATTATATATATAGATTACTGAAATACAGTGGTGTGAAAAACTATTTGCCCCCTTCCTGATTTCTTATTCTTTTGCATGTTTGTCACACTTAAATGTTTCTGCTCATCAAAAACCGTTAACTATTAGTCAAAAATAACATAATTGAACACAAAATGCAATTTTAAATGATGGTTTTTATTATTTAGTGAGAAAAAAACCTCAAAACCTCAAAACCTACATGGAGCTGTGTGAAAAAAAAATTGCCCCCTGAACCTAATAACTGGTTGGGCCACCCTTAGCAGCAATAACTGCAATCAAGCGTTTGCGATAACTTGCAACGAGTCTTTTACAGCACTCTGGAGGAATTTTGGCCCACTCATCTTTGCAGAATTGTTGTAATTCAGCTTTATTTGAGCGTTTTCTAGCATGAACCGCCTTTTTATGGTCATGCCACAACATCTCAATAGGATTCAGGTCAGGACTTTGACTAGACCACTCCAAAGTCTTCATTTTGTTTTTCTTTAGCCATTCAGAGGTGGATTTACTGGTGTGTTTTGGGTCATTGTCCTGCTGCAGCACCCAAGATCGCTTCAGCTTGAGTTGACGAACAGATGGCCGGACATTCTCCTTCAGGATTTTTTGGTAGACAGTAGAATTAATGGTTCCATCTATCACAGCAAGCCTTCCAGGTCCTGAAGCAACAAAACAACCCCAGACCATCACACTACCACCACCATATTTTACTGTTGGTATGAAGTTCTTTTGCTGAAATGCTGTGTTACTTCTACCAGATGTAACGGGACACGCATCTTCCAAAAAGTTCAACTTTTGTCTCGTCGGTCCACAAGATATTTTCCCAAAAGTCTTGGCAATCATTGAGATGTTTTTTTAGCAAAATTGAGACGAGCCTTAATGTTCTTTTTGCTTAAAAGTGGTTTGCGCCTTGGATATCTGCCATGCAGGCCGTTTTTGCCCAGTCTCTTTCTTATGGTGGAGTCGTGAACACTGACCTTAATTGAGGCAAGTGAGGCCTGCAGTTCTTTAGATGTTGTCCTGGGGTCTTTTGTAGCCTCTCGGATGAGTTTTCTCTGCGCTCTTGGGGTAATATTGGTCAGCCGGTCACTACTGGGAAGGTTCATCACTGTTCCATGTTTTTGCCATTTGTGGATAATGGCTCTCACTGTGGTTTGCTGGAGTCCCAAAGCTTTAGAAATGGCTTTATAACCTTTACCAGACTGATAGATCTCAATTACAGTACTTTTGTTCTCATTTGTTCCTGAATTTCTTTGGATCTTGGCATGATGTCTAGCTTTTGAGGTGCTTTTGGTCTACTTCTCTGTGTCAGATACCTCCTATTTAAGTGATTTCTTGATTGAAACAGGTGTGTCAGTAATCAGGCCTGGGGGTGACTACAGAAATTGAACTCAGGTGTGATAAACCACAGTTAAGTTATTTTTTAACAAGGGGGGCAATCACTTTTTCACACAGGGCCTTGTAGATTTGGAGTTTTTTTTCTCACTAAATAATAAAAAACATCATTTAAAACTGCATTTTGTGTTCAATTATGTTATCTTTGACTAATAGTTAACGATTTTTGATAAGCAGAAACATTTAAGTGTGACAAACATGCAAAAGAATAAGAAATCAGGAAGGGGGCAAATAGTTTTTCACACCACTGTAAATGGTCTTTTGCGCGATATTCTAATTTTTCGAGAATCATCTGTATATGTGTGGGGGGAGTGGGAGTTTCTGTCATGCTTGCAGCGGGAGTAATGGACACACACTGGACACACTTGCTATGGGGGGAGGGAGGAGTTAGGGATTGTTAGTATGGATGGTGGGAGGGTAAGTTCAGGCTTACTGTGGGGGAAGGGGAGGGGTACCTCACTGGACACACTTGTTATTGTTGGTTGGAAGGGTTTATATGGCATACACATGCTTGAGTAGAGTTGGAGGTGGGATTAATGATAGTTATGCTGGTCATACACTGGGTGAAGGGGGTCTGGCCATGGGAGGGGTACCATGCTGGACACACTTGCTAATGGGGGTGGCTAGTTTGATGGGACATTTTTGCTAAGGGGTAAATAGGGGGATATTAAGGTGATCACTACATGGCCCTGATGTCCTCTGAACTTTATCAGCTCAACATAGAGCAGCCAGAGGGAAGAAGTGCAGAAGGGAGAAGTACTTCAAGCACTAGCCTGGTCAATATTTACATAGCCTTACTCTACTACTCTTAGTTTGGAGCTTGCTGTCACACCCTCTGCTGGGGACTCCTGCTGCGGCCCACACATACCGCACCCCCCTAGTGTTCCCACTGCTCTACAGAAGTGAAGCATGGGGCTTCATCAGCTACACAAATCAATCAAAGTGGGAATCTAGCCCAAAATAAATATTTCACTTGGTATTCTGAAAACTTCTCCTCCATGTCCATCCAAGTACCTCAAACATCGCCTGCAGTGCTCAGCTGAATCGATTGGGTAGTAATGATACAATCTTTTTCATCCAATCTTACCAAATCTATGCAGTATAATGAGAGGCGCTAAGCTGAGTAAAGCTGCTTGCAAGTATTTTTCGTTTGCTCCGATCTATAGCCTGATGAAGTGGGTTGCACCCACGAAACGCGTTGCAAAATATTGGAGTCTGTAAATAAAACGTTATTTTTGTCGAAATCCCGACTTTATCTTGTGTCTGCATCGGGGAGGTAAGTCCACCCATTGCCTCCCTGACTTTTAAACATTTTATTACTTTTTATACTTTTGGCGCCTCTGTAACATTGTTTACATATGCAGTATAATGGTACATTGAGTGAATATATTGAATTAATTATTGAGATTCTCTTATATTATATAGAGATTGTAAGATTGGATGAAAAAGGTTGGATCCTTAGTGGCCACCATTAGAGATACAGAGGAGAGTGCTGTCCTACTGGGCCCACCTACAGAACAGCAGCCCTGATTCAATCCACTATAAAGCCACGCCCATGATGCACAATAAAGACCAGGAAATTCATTTGACCTGAAAAAAGTGGGCACAGTACATCCATGCCACCATGTCACCTGAGCCACTCTACTGGTAAAATTAACATTTTCACTACATGAAATATATGATAGGGGCCTAAGACACAAACATTGATTTGTAGTACACAAATGCAATAAGTTTTGAATCAGGATGGTACCATTCTATAATAATATAAATGCATGCATAGTACATACAATGCACAACTACATACAGTAAATGAGAAATACATACTGTACATTTTTGGCAGTGGTAACAAGAAACAATAGGAGCAGGGCCAAGCCCTTTCAAGCATGCAATACATTCATACTGGCTTCTCTCTAACTGGCCTTCGTCTATTCAAAAGTGTTTTGAGCCATTTCCGCTTTAGAAGTTAGCAGGCTCCATCTTTGCTGCCCTTTCCCTGCTCCCCCTGTGACCTGCTCTTTCTGTTGCCCTGGACAGCAGGAACAAGGAATATATCTAATAACAAAAGGTCACTGCATGCAAATGTGACATTTTGTCACTAACAGCTTTGTTGCAGCTTCACGGGTAGCAATTAGTAAAGAGAAGAAAGTAATGAAAGGCTTTTCTAAGCTTTCACTGCTTGGCAGCGCATCTCTTCACAGGCATCTTGGGAACATTTTACTAGAGAGGAGATAAATATATATATTGTTCTGTTTTAGCATGTCTGTTGTTATTTTGTATCCTAACAAATTATAGCAGTGCTAAGTAAACATTAACGCATTGTAGCATCATACCCTTGAAAAGACTGTCACTTTACTAATACTTCAGTTTCTAAACATAGGAAGCCTTAGCATATTATGCTATTGTGCCTGCACTATCGCAGAAGCAATGTAGGTAAAATAAGTAACAAGAAAGTAATATCCCCTTCCCAAAGCATTATTAAAGCCATTGTAAATTAAAAACAAAGAAACAGACAAACAAACAAAACAGATACTTACCTAAGGAGGGGGAAGGCTCTGGGTCCTATAGAACCTTCCTGTTCCTCTCACAGTCCCCTTGTTCCAGCGCTGTCACCTTGTTACAGTCTTCTGCCGCGGGAAGCTTCCGAAGTCATCGGGAGCCCGAGTGCTCCTGAAGACAGGCAGCCCTGTACTGCACATGCATGAGCACTTGCACAGGCGCAGTACAGAGCTGCCCGTCTTCGGGAGCACTCGGGCTCTCAGAGACTTCTGAAGCCCACCATGGCAGCACACAGTAAATTCAAATATGGTGATGTATGCTTCGCGTGTTTGAACTGGGAAAGTGATGGATAAGGATGGCAGGCAGCAGTGGCATAGCTATGGAGCTATGGGCCCTGGTGCAAGTTTTACCCCCCCCCCCCCCCAAGCTCTATATGCAACACTTGATACCGTGCAACAAAACCTGCCAAGTTCATCCACAGTTTCAAAGGTGCAAGAAGGGGATGGGGAACAGCTTGTTAATGATTACTACTATTCTAAGCATGTATAGACGTGATTATTATGAGCACAGAACCAATAGAGAACTAATACTGCAGTTGAGGAAGGGCCCTACGGGGCCCCTCTGGCCCAAGGGCCCCGATGAGATAGCTGCCTCTGCAACCCCTATTGCTTCGCCCCCTGGCAGGCAATTGTTCTCAAACAAACAAGCATAAACTACGAATCAGATGTTGATTAGAATGTTGGATTTTAATAAATTGATTTAAGAATCAGGTGTGTTTCCTTTCATTAAGTTTTTTCATCCTGTTTGTGTTTTCATGTCAGTCTGATAAACAGAGAAGACAAAAAGCATAAGGCGGAGCTTACGTACATCTGATGTTACATTGGAGGGCTGTCCAGATGGGCTGTTCAAGGTTGCTGGTGGAGGTGAGGGAAATGAGAGGGGTTGAAGCCATGGGACCCAGACCGTCTGCTGCTACCCAGATGGCACTTAAACCTTATGCCTGCCTGTAAATGCATTCTTTAGCAGCCTAATCAGCATAAGCAAATAAAGCTGTATTACACTTTATGGATTCACATTTATCGAAAGGTTGTGCCTATGAGAACTCCATTACTGACTAGATCTTGTCTTAAGCCCATATCTGCTATATAGCACTACCTACTCTACATTTTGTGAAGCTCTGAGGATCCCTGGAGCTAGTGTGTGGTGAATGGATATCTCATGGTGTAACATTGGTGGCTGGACATTTTCTATCCTTATCGTATAACACCATCACAGTGTCCTTTGTTCTACAGATTATTTCTTCAGCTAATATGCGTCAGTAGGGGACTGTGAGTGTATTTGAAGATTAGCTACTCATACCTTCAGCTGTGAGCAGGGCAAATATAAAATGTTATATATTTTATAATTTTGGGAGTAGTGGCTTTTAAAGGGAACTAAGCACCCTTTCTTTCACTGACATGGTGCTGCAGACTACATCTTTATTTACAGAAGTGACAGATGCTATCAAAATACCCAGCAAGCTATCTTCATACATTCCCTCTAGATATGCTCTTTGAAGAAATTGTCCTAATTACCCACCCCCTCTATTGATGAAAAGGTATTGTTTACTTCTTGCTATTGAGTACAATAAAACAATTAGCTGTCTGAAATCTCTGAGGACAGGCTGGACCCCAGGCCTGCTGAAGTAGGCTAATAAAACTTGAGTGCTAAACTTTAACCACTTGAGGACCGCGGTGTTAAACCCTCCTAGTGACCAGGCCATTTTTACAGGAATAGGCCACTGCAGCTTTAAGGCCTTGCTGCAGGGCCATACAACTCAGCACACAAGTGACCCACTCCCCCCTTTCTCCCCATCAACAGAGCTTTCTGTTGGTGGGGTCAGATCGCCCCCAGGTGTGTTTATTAATTTTTTATAAATATTTATTTTATTTTTTTTAATTAAATTTCCCTATTTTTAAAATCATTTAAAATTCCCCTTCCTCCCTCCCTCCCCGTCTGCCTATCACAACGATCGGGTGTGATAGTCTTAAGTCTATAACCACGGATCAATTCTGTGTCCCTCAGGGGGACAGTCATGTCACACGACTGTCCCCAGTACAGTGCTGCCTCAGATTGCAGCGCCCACAGACTTATTAGACGGCGGTTTTGCCGTCTAACAGTCTCCAAGCGGTGATCGCCGCTGGGAGGCTGAAGGCAGAGCGGAGCTCCATCATCAGAGCGGGGACAATCCCCATTCCAGGCCATTCACGCCAATCGGCGTGGAGTGGTCCTGGAGCTGCCGATGTTCACACCAATCGGCGTGGAGCGGTCTGCAAGAAGTTAAATGTAAAATAATAGGTAAAATTGAACTTTTTTTAATAATGAGACATATTGTTGGCATGCATTTTTCATGTGCTATTGAGATGCCCTGGATGCTAAAAATGGTGCTCGGTTCACTTCAACCAGTCGCTAATTATGGCGATGAGACTTGTTTTCCTCTAATTCCATATTTACCCGAACAAGGCCGTGAGTCTAACATCCTTGAACTTACCCCGTTGCCATGCACAATCGCACTCCGTCTGTAAAATTAAACCTATTCCCATCCTACTCAAATAAGAATAATTTGTAGTATCATGTACCTAGCACTCTATGGGCTTGATTCACTAAAGCGTGCGAAGTGTTAGCAAGCCAGTGAAAAGCCAATTAACAGGTGCAAACTGGCTTAATATGCGCGTAAGAGTTTGCGCGCGTAAAGTTTACTGCTTCACGTGCTAAGTAGCGTGTTAAGTATAATTTGCACAAGAAGCAGATGATTTTTCACGTGAAGCGGTGCGCGCAAAACTTTACACACGCAAACTTTTACGCGTGCTAAAATAGCGTGCGATCAGTAACAGCTTTGCCGTGCAAACTAACTTAGCACCCTAGTTTGCACATGCACAGCTTTTAGGCGTGCTAACTGTGTTATCACTCTTTAGTGAATAAAGCCCTATCTCTTCATGTCATGCACTGCTCAGATTTATGCTGGCTACTCTATGCTTCTCATCTCATAATACAAAGTAAAAGGCACTTTTTACTGTGATTCTTCTAATGTGGTATATATGATCATGTGAGCAAAATACTCAAAAGGAATTTATGTGGGAGAAACAAGACAGACTCTACATGAGCGTATGAACCATCACAGGTTCACCATTAAAACGAAAAAAAAAAAAAATGAATATGCTGATCTCCCAGACCACATACACTTCTGCTCACATGGCCACAGTTAAGTGATCTTCTCATCATGGTATTAATGGGTGGCTTCAAATCGCACAACAAAAGACTAATAACAGAGACTAAGTAAATACATTGGTTAAAAATAGTAGATGAAGGTTGAAATAGGGATTCAAATTTTTTATGCAGATATTAGTAGCAGTAGAGTATTGTACCGTGTTAGCCATCAGTAAAAGCAATAACTTTTGAATCAGGATGATACCCTTTAACTTAAAAGAATAAAACTAAGCTTTCGGCTGTGCAGCCTTCTTCAGACTTAACAGGATTTAAGTCTGACTAAGGCTTCACAGCCGAAAGTTTGCTTAAGCAAGCCATACACTGGTTGATTTTAGCCATCAATCGACGGCCGATTCAACAGTTTTGATCGAGTCGGCTAGAATTCGATGCAGCAGCCTGATTTCCAGCCTGATTTTGATCGATTTGATCAATTGGTCCAGACAGAAATGCTGGCAGCCAATCGATGGCCCATAGGGTTGCATTGGATCGAATGGTGCAACACTGCATTTCGATCGAATTTCAATCGATTTCATTCTGAAATCTACTGAAATTTGTTTTCTACTGTGTGGCACACATCAGATACATTCCTGTGAGATTCGACCCGATAGCCATCTGACAGAAATCTATCTGATGGTCGAATCTTCTGCAAATCTATAAGTGTATGGCCACCTTTACTCTTATTCTTTTTAGTTAGCCAATAAATGGTATTATTCTGATTCAAAACTTCTTGTTTATGCAGATTTGATGGGTTTTAAATCCCACAATTTTTTTATTTTTCGTTTGATATATTTTTTTGTTTTATTTTTTATTTCCTACTCTGATGACGCTACAGCCCAATTTGAGCCTTGGCCTCCTTCAGTTTTCTGAATGCGTGACATCATACATGCATGCCCTTACTTGGAAACCAAGTGAGGGGCACGTGTATGCAGAGATGGAATCCCGGAAGCCAGCGAGGGACAAGTGGAGGCCGCTGAGAGGGAATGTATACACTTTATATGGAGACATTCACATTAGGAGGACATTTACATTAGGGAGGTACAGCATCGGGGCGGCGAGGCGGACATATGCGGCGCACAAGGCCGATTACCGAGAGATTTCATCCTGAAATTGATCGGGAATCGGCCTGTGGTGTATGGGCAGCTGACAGATCTCTCCTTGTCAGATTCGATAAGAGCGAGATTTGTCTCTTGGTTGAATCTACCCATACATCTCTATGTGTATGGCTATCTTAAAGGGAATCTGAAGGGAAAATAAACTTATGATATAATGATTTGTATGTGTAGTACTGCTAAGAAATAAAACATTATTAGCACAAATATGAGTCTCATATTGTTTCCAGTACAGGAAGAGTTAAGAAACTTCTGTGAGCTCTGCGACTTTATAAAGTCGTGGACAGCTCTGTCTTTTGAAGCACTTATCTCAACTGTCTCTCATATTTTCTTCTTTGTTTATGTTTTTTCTGCAGAGAAAATTTCAGGGCCTGTAGCCTGCTCTGTGAAATCATTTAAAATGCTGAGTGTATTGTGGAAATTGCAATTATTGCAATTATTAGAGAATGATGCAATGTTATAAAAAGCTATATACCTGAAAATAAAAATATGACACTATTTTCTTTGCTACTAATGTTTTATGAAGTATCCGTACTACACAACCGATTCATTAAATCATGGGAAGGAGGGGGAGGTTTCACTTCAGTATCACATTAAAGAGACTCTGAAGTCTCGTTTTTCACCTCTTTTCTTCATATAATCCTGTTCTGCATGAATGCCCCAATAGATTCGCTGCATCCCCGCGGCAAATGGGCGATTTATTACTGTTTTTACAGCCCTGCAAACCTCCGTAGCTTCTCTTCCTGGAGAGGCAGAGCTTTCAGCTGTAGCTCTGCCTCCTCCGCAGTCAATCTCTGCTCATCGCCGCCTTTCCCCACCCCTCTCAGTCTTCTTTCACTGAGAGGGGTGGGGAGGAGGCGGAGATCCGCGGAGATTGATTGCAGAGAGGCTGAGCTACAGCTCAAAGCTCAGCCTCTCCAGGAAGAGAAGCCCTGTGTGTCAGGGCAGCATAATCTACGACCTGCAAAGTCGTAGAACTTTGCAGGTCAATTACACAGCAATAAATCACCCATCTGCCGCGGGAATGCAGCGATTCAAGGGGGGCATTCATGCTTAACAGGAATTTATGAAGAAAAGAGGTAAAATACGAGACTTCAGAGTCGTTTTAAGTCTGTGGAAAGTCTATGAAAAATGATGTTCAATCAAACAAGTGGTCTTATCTTTTGGTCATAAATTAGAATGCATGCCTGTGAAACCTTCTTAATGTTGTAAATGAGGGCATCCAATGACTTTTATTGCAGAACAATGTATCTCCTTTTTTATATCTAATGTATATAAGCTGCACTCTAAGTTTTGACAGTATACAGGAATGGGTCGGATGAAGGCTTCATAGCCGAAAGCTTACTGCTTTTCTTCTCAGCTAGCCAATAATCTGTATCATCCTGATTCAAAACTTCTTGCTACTCATCCAGGGCAAGCAGACTGCAACTGAGAATTACCGCTATACTGTATATCCTTAAATAAAAGTAATTGCATATGGGCTAGACATTGCTAGGCCAGAGGAAATGGCAGTAGCTATTCCTGACAGGCATCGAGTTATCTCAGAGTGAGTACAATGTATGTAGCATGTTTATGTAGTCTATATATCAAGAGTGTAAGGCCCCGTTCACACTTGCGGTTTTGCAAAAACCGCACCGGATGTCCGGACCGCACCGGAGCCGGATCGGACCTGACCCGTGCGGTTCCAGTCCGGATCCGGTCCGGATCCGGTCCGGTTGCATACGGTTTCCGTGCGGTATGAACACGGTTGCGGTCCGGATCCGGATTCTTAAAGAGATAACAACCTGTATAAATACCTGGGGTTCTGGGAGGTCAGCAGAAGCTCTGGGGTCATTGTTGGAGACAGCTGGACGTGTGGAGACCATCCTTGGATACAGAGACAGCAGTTGGGACCATGGATCCAGTCATTTTTTACGCTTATTACCTGGGAATTCTCTCCTTCCTGTTGTTTACCTACTACTATGTGGGGAGAAGGCGTGCTCCTCGCAGGAGATGGTGGGTGCACCCTCTACTAGCCAGGAGGCAGAGGAAGGGAGAGTTCCAGGCCCTCTACCGGGACCTCAGACGACACCCACAGAAGTTCTACAGCTACACTCGGATGTCTATTCCCCTGTAAGTATCTAGGCCTAAATACACCAACCCCCACCATCCCTAAACACCCCACCCTCACCCCCACAACACTTCATCCCTGTATACCTAGCTAAACACACCACCCTGACCCCCACACCCCTGTATACCTAGCTATACACTACACCCCCACCCTCCACAACACTCCCAAACCTCTGTAAACACACCTCCCCCATCCTCCACCCAACACCTTGTCCCACAACATACTTTACAGCTTCTTCCTTTCCATCTCCTGACAGGTTTGATACCCTTTTGGAGATGGTGAAGGATGACCTTAGGAAGGATACCACGTTCAGGAGAGCAGTCACACCACAAGAACAACTACTCATCACACTGAGGTATGTAAAAACAATTTTTTTTATTGCAAAAACAACCACTTTCCAACATGGAAACATTCTTCCAACATGGAAGACAAAAAATAACATATCTATGGTATAGCCCGGTCAGTTTTAAGGAACACCAACCACCAACTTTGTGCTGGAAGAGTTGCAGGGCATAGCTGCCCAAGTGTCTTTCGGGGACACAAGTCCCTAATATTAAAGTGCTTCAAAAACCTAACCACTGGCACAGGACCCTCTGAGCCATGGATGAAGGACACAGGTCAGTGAAAAGGCTAGGCCTCTCACCGACCAGTATAGGTGTCCTTCATCCATGGCTCCAAGGGTCTTGTGCAAGTGATTAGGAACAAGAACAAAGTGAGGAGCAAGAGGAACCGATGGCAGAGGAGCAGGACTACAGGTAGTGTCTTTCGGGGACACCAGGCCCTAAATTTTTAGTGCTTCTAAAACCTAACCACTGGCACAGGACCCTCTGAGCCATGGATGAAGGACACAGGTCAGTGAAAAGGCTAGGCCTCTCACCGACCAGTGAAGGTGTCCTTCATCCATGGTTCAAAGGGTCTTGTGCAAGTGGTTAGGAACAAGAACAAAGTGAGGAGCAAGAGGAACCGATGGCAGAGGTGCATGACTACAGGTGCAGTGCAACAGGCACAAGGTTGTGACCCAGGTAGTGTCTTTCGGGGACACCAGGCCCTAAAATTGAAGTGCTTTAAAAACCTAACCACTGGCACATGACCCTCTGAGCCATGGATGAAGGACACAGGTCAGTGAAAAGGCTAGGCCTCTCACCGACCAGTGTAGGTGTCCTTCATCCATGGTTTCAAGGGTCTTGTGCAAGTGATTAGGAACAAGAACAAAGTGAGGAGCAAGAGGAACCGATGGCAGAGGAGCAGGACTACAGGTAGTGTCTTTCGGGGACACCAGGCCCTAAATTTTTAGTGCTTCTAAAACCTAACCACTGGCACAGGACCCTCTGAGCCATGGATGAAGGACACAGGTCAGTGAAAAGGCTAGGCCTCTCACCGACCAGTGTAGGTGTCCTTCATCCATGGTTTCAAGGGTCTTGTGCAAGTGATTAGGAACAAGAACAAAGTGAGGAGCAAGAGCAACCGATGGCAGAGGAGCAGGACTACAGGTAGTGTCTTTCGGGGACACCAGGCCCTAAAATTGAAGTGCTTTAAAAACCTAACCACTGGCACATGACCCTCTGAGCCATGGATGAAGGACACAGGTCAGTGAAAAGGCTAGGCCTCTCACCGACCAGTGTAGGTGTCCTTCATCCATGGTTTCAAGGGTCTTGTGCAAGTGATTAGGAACAAGAACAAAGTGAGGAGCAAGAGGAACCGATGGCAGAGGAGCAGGACTACAGGTAGTGTCTTTCGGGGACACCAGGCCCTAAATTTTTAGTGCTTCTAAAACCTAACCACTGGCACATGACCCTCTGAGCCATGGATGAAGGACACAGGTCAGTGAAAAGGCTAGGCCTCTCACCGACCAGTGAAGGTGTCCTTCACCCATGGCTCCAAGGGTCTTGTGCAAGTGATTAGGAACAACAAAGTAAGGAACAAGAGGAATCAAAGGCACAGGTGCAGGACTACAGGTGCAGTGCAACAGGCACAAGGTTGTGACCCAGGTAGTGTCTTTCGGGGACACCAGGCCCTAAAATTGAAGTGCTTTAAAAACCTAACCACTGGCACATGACCCTCTGAGCCATGGATGAAGGACACAGGTCAGTGAAAAGGCTAGGCCTTTCACCGACCAGTGTAGGTGTCCTTCACCCATGGCTCCAAGGGTCTTGTGCAAGTGATTAGGAACAACAAAGTAAGGAACAAGAGGAATCAAAGGCACAGGTGCAGGACTACAGGTGCAGTGCAACAGGCACAAGGTTGTGACCCAGGTAGTGTCTTTCGGGGACACCAGGCCCTAAAGTTCAAGTCCAGCAAAAACAAAAGTTCCCTTACATGGTCATCTGAACACCTCTGAACCTTGGTTGAAGGAGATGGGGCAGGGAAAAGGTTGGGCTAAAAAGCCCTGGGATGGTATCCTTCCTCCGAGGATCGGAGGTATTCAGAGGAGCATGTCCAGGAACAATTTGACTTTTTTTTTCAAATTGGATCGGCACCACTACTAGAAAAGGTGGGAGTTGCTGCCTGGAAATCTGGACTCTCTTGGGTGCTGGTCGTGGATGAGCTGGACCCTGACAGCGGTGGCCCATATTGACTGCCTCTGTAGCCGGTGTACATCTGTGATGATTGCCAGGTGGGCACCGCTGTTGGTTGTGGGGGTCTAAAAATTGGTGGTTGCAATAATGGCGTGTCCATGTGTTGTTTGATCACCTCCAGCAAAGTGGAATGGCACGCCATCATGTTTTGGGAAGGCACCTTTTCCAAATATGGTATTAGAGACATCACAGTGTGAAAACACGGGTGTGCCTGCAATTTCAGTAGTTCCTTGCTTTGTTGATGCATTTGCTGCATCATGTTCTGCAGCTGGCCCACCGACTGATGATGCTGCGCACGCAGTTGGTCGATTTCTCCTCTGTGCATCTCATGCATCATTTTAAGCTCGTCCCTGTAGTGCCCATGTACAGCGTCGAGCTCACATTGCAGTGAAGTGATGTGGGACTTGTACTGCTCCATGATATGGCCCCTGTCCTCATCTTGCAACTGCCGGGTTATGAGAGTTTGGTGGCTCTGAAGAATCCCGAGAAGTCCGGAGACAGCCCCGGACATCTCGGACTCTGTCTCTCTCCTTGTTGGGGGGAGGGTACCTCGACGCCTCACTGGTGGGGTGGTCCTCACTGGTGGTGTGGCAGCATCTTCCCGTCCTCTGGCCTGTGTCGGGGTTGCCCTGCGCGCTGGTTGTGCTGCAGTCTCTCGGTGCTCCTCACTTTGTTCTTGTTCCCCTGGAGCTTCCATAGCGGTCGATTGTGGAGGTGCAGCTTCTTCCACACTCGGTCCTGCAACCTCAACATCCAAGCTCTCTTCTACCAAGTCATCATCAAAGGAGAGAGCTGGGATAGCTAAGGACTCCCTCCTCCTACTCCTCTCCTCGGGGAAATAGGTTACATCGGCGACGTCATCATCCACCAAGCTCTCCTCACTGCTGAACCGTGCCTCCTGGGTCGGTTCCTCTTGCTCCAAATTGTCTTCAGTCCTGTAGATAAAAACAATATTTATTGGTGTGCCAAACAGCATGTGGCGTCAATTCACAGAGCTAGCAAACACTAGCCAACACTTTATCAACCGTTTCTACCAAACATTTGATAAAGCTTGTGAGAAAAGTTCGCTAGCCATGGGAATTGAGGCCAGTTTATAGCAATACATGGCCGAAGTCATGGTAGTTGTCTGCTAAAATGAGCTCTCAGTTCCTGCCCACAGTAGTGGTACTTACAGTCTAGGTTCCAGGCTTGCATTGATGAAAGACAATTGCTTGGCAAATTGGTAGTCTTTTTGTCGCTTTCCCCCGCCACTGCCACTTCGTTCGGCAAGTTTTTTCTTCCGTAGCCATTTCACGTATGCATCACGTATATTGCGCCACCTTGTCTTGAACCTTTCTCCTGTAACGACATGAAAAATTGATTTCGATTATTTCTCTCGTAGGTACATCGCAACTGGACAAACATATACATCGCTACATGTCACATTTCGTATTGGGAAGAGCACGGTGGCAGGCATCGTCGTGAGGACTTCGAGGATCCTTTGGACGCGACTGAGGGCCACATACATGCCTGTGCCAGACACCACGAAATGGGAGGCGATCGCCCAGGGCTTCTGGACCGAGTGCAAGTTTCCTAATTGTGTTGGCGCACTGGATGGGAAACACATCCGGCTTCAGAAACCCGTGGGGAGTGGCAGCCATTATTTCAACTATAAAAAATACTTTAGCATTGTTCTAATGGCAGTGGCAGATGCGGACTACAAGTTTGTGTACGTGGACGTGGGGTCGTACGGTAGTTCCAATGACTCTGGAATTTTCCAGCGTACGACCCTTTGCCGGCTGATGGAGGAAGGCAGACTGCGTCTCCCCCGTGACAGACCCTGGCCTGGGACAAGGGCACCGGCCTACCCCTATGTGTTTGTGGGGGACGAGGCCTTCGCCCTGTCCGACCATGTAATGCGTCCGTACCCAGACAGGGGACTTGATGCCAGCCAGCTACACTTCAATGCTCGGTTGAGCCGTGCAAGGAGAATGGTGGAGTGCACATTTGGGATCCTGGTGTCAAAGTGGAGGGTGTTCCACACGCCCATGCTGCTGAAACGGGGCAACGCAGTTGTCGTGGTGAAGGCAGCATGCATCCTCCACAACTTTGTGCGGCAGGAGGAAAGAGAGACTCCGGAACCCCCGAATGTGCTTCCACTAATGCCCCTGCGGAGGTATGCAACCAGGCCAAGGGTAGTGTCACTGCGGAACAGGGACCAACTGAGACTTTATTTTACCACACCACCAGGACGAGGGTGAATGTTTGGTTTTTAATATGTTTTGTTAAAATGTGTTTATTTTGGAGTTTCAAGTTTTTAAGTGATTTTAAATGTCTTAATTTTTTACAATAAATTGATGTTTAATAATTGGTCATTGTGTATGTTTTATGTGCACAGGTGGGGTACATCGCAGGTGGGTGGGAGACATCACAGGTGGGTGGGAGACATCACAGGTGGGTGGGAGACATCACAGGTGGGGTACAGGTGGGTGGGATACATCACAGGTTAGGTACAGGTGGGTGGGATACATCACAGGTGGGGTACAGGTGGGTGGGATACATCACAGGTGGGTGGGATACATCACAGGTGGGGTACAGGTGGGTGGGATACATCACAGGTGGGTGGGATACATCACAGGTGGGGTACAGGTGGGTGGGATACATCACAGGTGGGTGGGATACATCACAGGTGGGTGGGATACATCACAGGTGGGGTACAGGTGGGTGGGATACATCACAGGTGGGTGGGATACATCACAGGTGGGGTACAGGTGGGTGGGATACATCACAGGTGGGTGGGATACATCACAGGTGGGGTACAGGTGGGTGGGATACATCACAGGTGGGTGGGATACATCACAGGTGGGTGGGATACATCACAGGTGGGGTACAGGTGGGTGGGATACATCACAGGTGGGTGGGATACATCACAGGTGGGGTACAGGTGGGTGGGATACATCACAGGTGGGGTACAGGTGGGTGGGATACATCACAGGTGGGTGGGATACATCACAGGTGGGGTACAGGTGGGTGGGATACATCACAGGTGGGTGGGATACATCACAGGTGGGGTACAGGTGGGTGGGATACATCACAGGTGGGTGGGATACATCACAGGTGGGTGGGATACATCACAGGTGGGGTACAGGTGGGTGGGATACATCACAGGTGGGTGGGATACATCACAGGTGGGGTACAGGTGGGTGGGATACATCACAGGTGGGTGGGATACATCACAGGTGGGGTACAGGTGGGTGGGATACATCACAGGTGGGTGGGATACATCACAGGTGGGTGGGATACATCACAGGTGGGTGGGATACATCACAGGTGGGTGGGATACATCACAGGTGGGGTACAGGTGGGTGGGATACATCACAGGTGGGTGGGATACATCACAGGTGGGGTACAGGTGGGTGGTGAACAGGTGGGTGGGCAACACGTGGGTGACACAAATCCATAGCAAAAGTGGAATACATCACAAGCTAACCACAAGCCCCCCAAAAAACTTCTAGTCAACATACCCTCTGTGCCTTGCTGTCTCTTGCTCAAGTGCTCAAAGTCCTCCACATACAGCTTGGCAATTTTTTTCCACAGGCCTCTGCATTTTTTGATGTTGCTGTGGTCCGCATCCCCCTTGTCCCACAGGGCTGGTACCTGCTGCACCTGTAGGATGAGGTCTTCTGATGTGTAGGGCCTCACCCCCTCGTTATCAGACATATCGTCAGACATGTTGCTGCCAAAGAGCTCCAGCATGAAGTCACTGCTGCTCCACTCTGTGAACGCTGGTGCCATGTGGTCCCCATCCAAAATGGCCAACATACTATAGAGTCAGCATAGGAAGTGTGGTATAACATCCGGTTTTTATAGCCAGTGTGTTGTGCGCTCTCCGGTTCTCATTGGTTTCCATTGGCCGGATGCAACATTCCGGCTCCGGTCCGGATACGTCAGCCGGACCAGCCGGACCAAAAAATAGCGCATGTTGGAACGGACGCCGGAGTCCGGATCCGGTCCGGCTCCGGTCCGGACGAAACGGACGCATGTGAACGGTCGCATAGACTTTCATTGCTATGCCGTGCGTCCGTTTCATCCGGTCCGCATGCGGTCCGGCTCCGGCACGGCTCCGGCACGGCGATTCCGGATAGCAACCGCTAATGTGAACCAGGCCTAAGCAGTGTCTCCCAGAAAGGAAAGTCTGGGTTACAAAAAGTGTGGGTGGTGGTGAAAAGTTATTGCAGTCTGGTCTGTCTTGTGATCTTATGCCTATTAACCATCCCTGTTCCATTACCACTGACTACATATATTAGATAGCACAGACAATACAATCAGTACTACAGTACTATAGCGGATTATCTCTGCTAGCTTTATTCAAAAATCATAATTTCAGGACAGTGAGTGAACCCATGCAAGTCTTTCCATTATGCTTTTGTAGGATAAGCATACATCCAAAATCCCTGATTTATAGTACATGTAGGAATTCATTTATTATACTTTTGTAATGTCTGCAATGCCTCTTTTATTTCATATATTAACATTTTTTTCTGAAATCATTTAATCTCATAATTCAAACACATTAAGCGTCCATGATAGCGGCTTAATGTTAATTAGTGCCAAATTATGCCTGTGAATTAACACTTGTACAAGAAATTGCACATAATTGATCTCTGTGTATTATCGAAAGAATTGTAACAACTTTTTAGTTGACTATCGTGTGTGACTAAAGGTGGCCACACATGATACAATAAAATGATCCAATTGTATGGCAATTCTTTAAAGAGACTCCGTAACAAAAATTGCATCCTGTTTTTTATCATCCTACAAGTTCCAAAAGCTATTCTAATGTGTTCTGGCTTACTGCAGCACGTTCTACTATCACCATCTCTGTAATAAATCAACTTATCTCTCTCTTGTCAGACTTGTTAGCCTGTGTCTGGAAGGCTGCCAAGTTCTTCAGTGTTGTGGTTCTGTGATGCATCTCTCCCTCCAGGCCTCTCTCTGCACACTGCCTGTGTATTATTTAGATTAGGGCAGCTTCTCTCTTCTCTCTTATCTTTTACAAGCTGGATAAATCCTCCTCTGAGCTGGCTGGGCTTTCACATACTGAGGAATTACATACAGGCAGAGCTGTCTGCACTCTGCAGGAAGAAACAGCCTGACACTTCAGTGGAAGATAGCTGCAGGGGGAAAGAAACACACAAATGATCTCTTGAGATTCAAAAGGAAGGGTGTATACAGCCTGCTTGTGTATGAATGTATTTTCTATGTGTGGACATACTGTACATCAACCTACTTCCTGTTTTGGTGGCCATTTTGTTTGTTTATAAACAAACTTTTTAAAACTGTTTTTAACCACTTTTAATGCGGCGAGGAGCGGCGAAATTGTGACAGAGGGTAATAGGAGATGTCCCCTAACGCACTGGTATGTTTACTTTTGTGCGATTTTAACAATACAGATTCTCTTTAAAAATGATCGTACTTGTACAGAAAAATTGTTAGATTTTTTTCTTATTTTTTTCAAGAAATCTGATTGAATTTCCCTTTTTTTAAGATAAAAATTGATATGGAGTGGTAGATTTTTCTGATCAATATTCATGAATATTGAATGGTGTAGGGTAGATCCAAGTGTTTTAAAATATTTCCATAATTGGGAAATAGGGATTGAACAAGCGTGTGGCACCTGGGTCAGATTTTTCAAATGTAACAGAAATCAGTAACAGTTATCAGAAAAAATGATTGTAATTCTTGAATTGAAAAGATGGTGTGTGGCCACCTTTAACTACTAAACAACCGCGTCACACCAATGGGCGTGACCGTGGTGGCAGCCCCAGGACCGCCTAATGGCAATTGGCGTCAAGTCCTGGGGCTGGCTTTTGCAGGAGATGCGTTCGCTGATGCGTGCGCATTTCCGCTTGGTAGGCTCCGGCTCCTCTGTGCCTTTAGTCTCCCAGCGGCGAGACTGTTAGATGGCAAAACCGCCGGCTATTAGCATAGTACAGTGCTGCGATCTACAGCACCGCAGTACTGGGGACAGCCGTGTTACGGCTGTCCCCGTGGGACACAGGAGAGCGATCATCTGTCATAGGCTGAAGCCTATGATGATCAGTCCCCACCAACAGGAAGCTCAGTTGGTGGGGAGAAAAGGGGGGGGGGGGGAATCACTTGTGTGCTGAGTTGTGCGGCCCTGCAGTTAGGCCTTAAAGCTGCAGTGGCCAAATAAGCAAAAAATAGCCTGGTCTTTAGGGGGTTTAACACTGCGGTCCTCAAGTGGTTAAAGAGAAACTGTGTGCAAACCCTATGAAGTAAAACACACTTGTGAAAACAGTAGACAACTTGTCATCAGGGTCGTAACAATGGATGCGCAGGCCCTTGCAAACAAAATGATCCCAGGCCACCGCCACCCAAACACCCCTCTCTCTCAGACCCCTCCTCCTGCCAGAGCTTGTTAGCTTGTCATTGCTTCTTTATGATCAGTCATTTTATTACATAATATACAAATGTATTTATTTTTTTACTTATTTTTATTTATTTATAAATATTTATGTGCGTGTGTGTGTGTTGTGTTGCATACACAGTTAATTATTGTATACTAGATCTTGAACACCCACATAGTACATGTGTGGTATAAAGGGCACTAGACATTAGAATATTATGGAAACAAAACAGTTAGACTTTACTTAGAACAGAACAGCACATGCAGGGTAGAATAAACCTTGCAGGCAAACAGGAGTATAGCATTAGTCACAGCAATATAATGCATTATTCAGTTTGTCTTTTGATAAGAAATTCTGATTATTTTTCTAAGTACTATTACTACTTTACCAGTTATATTAAATGTCAAGAGGTTAACAGCACATATGTTGTGTTTAAATAATGTAAATACTATAATATTGAAAAATTACAAAACCATACTTGTGAATAAGACTTTTAATAGGTTATGTTAACAATCCAAAAGTCTAAAACTTTATTGGTCTAAATAATAACTCCTGATTACAGGGCCGGATTTACAACTTAGGAGCCTGTAGGCACAGGTCTTCTGGGGCCCTAAACTCCGCCCCTCAACACAGGCCACACCCCCAAGTAAAAATATTCTAATTCTAATCCCTGTCTCATGTCACTTACTGTCCTTAGAATCTTACACTCTAACCGCTGTCTCAAGTCATCCTTAGTGACATAACAAAATAATTAGAGTATAAGCTGGCATCCTCATATAAAAAAGTAATTTCACCACAATTAATAATTTGCCATTAAAGAGCACAGGCTGCAGCACAACACCGCTGATAAACTGCTAGAAAAGAGGAGGAAAAGGAAAGATTGGCAGGTGGAAAAAGACAGCTTCAGTGTCACTCACTGCCTGTCCCACTAGTGGCGGCTCTGCAATGCACCAGCAGCAGTCTTCCGTATTGTAAGGGTCCTCCCTTGATGATCTCATCAAGCAATGACACTTAAAGACACAATGCAGAAGAATACTATATACAAGAAATACACCAGCACACAGTATATGTTTGCAAAATAGAGTAATTTGTATTAAAGAAAAAAAACAGAGTATTTTGTATCAACCATCAAAGAACAGACCAGTAATCAATGAGTATCATTGTAGATAACGGCAAACAAATCTGACCAGAACAGCTGATAATAGATCCCAATACTTTAAAGAGGAACTCCAGTGAAAATAATGTAATAAAGAAGTGCTTCATTTTTACAATAATTATGTATAAATGATTTAGTCAGTTTGCTCATTGTAAAATATTTTAAATCCCTGATTTACATTCTGACATGTATCACATGGTGACATTTTTACTGCTGGCAGGTAATGTAGCTGCTGCATGCTTTTTTGGCAGTTGGAAACAGCTGTAAACAGCTATTTCCCACAATGCAACAAGGTTCACAGACAGGAAACTGCCAGCAGTACCATGGTCCTCAGAGTTTCTTGTGGGAGAGGTTTCACCACAATATCACCATACAGAGCCCCCTGATGATCCATTTGTGAAAAGGAATAGATTTCTCATGTAAAAGGGGGTATCAGCTACTGATTGGGATGACGTTCAATTCTTGGTCATGGTTTCTTTTTAAGTAGTTGCAGCATTTAGTACAGAGAAATGCAAACACTAGTGAAAGTTCAAGGGGTTGATTCATTACACATTGGTAGTATTACCCTGCACACACAGCAATATTACCATTACCATTGCACATAAGTACCACAAGATACACTGTTAGGTTGACCTGCAGTACTCCTGTAGTGCAATTACTGGAAGACAGCCCCACGTGGGCTCCCCAGCTGTAGGACCCTGGTGCGGATGCAGCCTCGGCATTCCCTATTGCTATGCCACTGTGCCAGGCCTCACCCTGGGCCCTATACTAGGTACATTACAGGCCCTTTCTACTCTGAGCTCAGTACTGGAGTTCTATCTATATCTCCTGATCTCAGCCTTGCTGAATGATGGACTTCAGGAGAGGGAAACTGCTGTTCATGTAAATAGGGGCACCACACACATTTTAGAGACTGTCTGTATAATATGTAAAGTATTGCTAGTATTTCAGCTTTATGGGAGGGAAGGGGGGTCAGTGCACAAGGTCAGTTTAGTGGTAGTGGGTTAGAGTAAAGTTACTGGGTAAGGGAAGTTGTTGGATTAAGTTAGGATGTATGGCAGACTGGGATATAAATTGCTGATCTTTCTGGGTTTAGGCTTGGGTCAGGCTAGAGTAAATGTGAGGTCAGGATTTGGTATTTGCGGGGGAAAGGGTTAAAGTGCTTTGTAGGACATAACAGTCAGACAGAAGTTACAGATAGTGTTCTGTACAGCAGAAAGAACAGACAGCTCACATGAAGGCAGACGAAATCAGTCCCTTCGATTAACTAATCAAAGGCTTTGCCTGTAATGCAAGATTCCACCTTCTATTGTCAGCAATTAGAAATGCAAACATGAGTGAGGGGTTCAAAGAGATAAGGCAATCAGTCAACAATAGAACAATTAGCACCCATTACCCAACGCAGTTTCTGCTAGGCACACGTGATCAAGGGCGCTGCTGTCTCTCTTGAACTCCCACTATTATTCTCCTTACTGATTACTTTTTCACACTCAGGAACACCCAGACAGGACACAGCTCAGGCTAAAATACATTTTACTCACGCACTGCGAGCTGGCTCTATCAGTGCAAGCCAAGTCAGGGACATGCAGCACAGCAGACATGAACAGAAGAAGCAGTTCAAAAAAAAAGCCGGGCTGCAGCAACACGCAGACATGTGGGGGCGGAGCTGTAGCTACAGGCTGGTTACGTACAGAAGGCTCGCTGCTCCCCTGCTGCTTGTCAGTCACTGCTGCCCGTTACTGAACTGTGCGTGCTTGGCCAGCATGAAAATAATTAGCGCACACGTGTCCCGCCCGCCCCCTCCCTACCATGCCGATCTGTGCATAAATGATTAGAATTGCCACGTCACTGGCTGTGTAGCAACGCTAACAGGCTGGGCGGTCTGGGCAGGGGAGACCCGATACACATCACGCTGCGAGTGGGAGCGGGAGTGAGTGATGTGCGTGGTCTCCGCCTCAGACGATTTTGCTGTGCACAGAGGGGTAAATTCAAGGAGGTGGGGCCGCCTTTGACCTATCAGGCGCCTGTAGGCACATGCCTACAGTGCCTTATGGTAAATCCGGCCCTGCCTGATTATTTCGATCAGGAATCTAAAGTGTGTATAAGTATGCTTCAACATTGGCGGCCTCCTCTGTAATTTACACATTTAAAAATGGCACAGGCAAATTTGGATGACAAATACTGTTCCCCTCCAAATTAGAGCAACTCTGGGGTAACACGTAATTCGTGCATCAACTATTGCCAGTGGCCAAATTACCTTTTTTTTTTTTTTCTAATTTAAGCTTTGGCTATGAGTGGTGCCCAAATTAGTCACTGAGCATCGTCATAGCCTTAATTCTCATTACAGCCTATGGCAGCACATAAATGATCACCGCAGTGCTGCCCCGAAATTAGCTGATGTGTTTGTAGTAATGTGCCAAGATTGTCAGGTTGTTGACCTTTTGTTTCCGCCTGGAACTTCAAATGCAGAGTTCATACAGTGTGAAACTGATGGTGAACATACTGTAGGTCTTAAGGCCCATACTCACGGGCGAGAAATGTGGCCTGTCGCCAGCACACGTGAGCGTGTGGGCGACAGGCCGGCGATAGCTTCTCGCCAGGTCCCTCCGCGTACACACGCGGAAGAGGGACCAGCGGCAAGGCGGAAGCTGTCGCTGACGTTCCTCCTCCCCCCGCCGGAAGCTCCATGTACCTACATGGAGGTTGCTGTCGCTAGTCCGCGTACTCACGCGGACTAGCGACAGTTGCGGCGGGGGGGCAGCGGCGACTGTCGCCATGCGATTGAAAGTTTCAATCGCATGGCGACATGAGCGGCGGGCGACAGTTCGAGGTGCGCGCGTGTGCGACGGCCCATACTCACGGGCGACCTGTCGCCGCAACACGCGCGCGCCGCGTGTTGAGGCGACAAAAGTCCCTCGTGAGTATGGGCCATAATTCTCCCTAGTGTGACATGGAGGATAGTAGAGGGTGCTTTTGTCTTCTGGGCAGGCACAGTGCCAAGCAAGTTTGGAGACAGTCATTGTATTTCACCAACACCAGTGTTTTGTTTGTACTGTACAGGGTATTTACTCTATACACATAAAATAGGAAACAAAATAAAAGTCAAAATCCTTGCCACTAGATGGGTGACTACAACTCAAAGAGAATCTTCTCAACAGAGAACAGACCTAGTATTTGTTCCAAGACAGCAGAAAAAGCCAGCAAGATGCTTTACAGCACAGAACTCCTCATTTGTTCAGTCCACCACAGACGTGTGGTTCCCAGAGCAGGAGAGCTTGGACTGACCAAATCAACCTATTTATCTCACTCAAGCACCCCTGTCCAAGAGAACACCACAACCTGAAGTGGATTTGCTAAAAGGGAAGTGTAGAGCAAAGAAATTTGGAACACACAAAAAGCCGGGTACAGTTAAAAATGGTGCAGAGTGAATAATGGCGCACCGTTCCGCCGATCATAAAACGCTATTTACCGTTTTAATGTAAATATATTAAAACGGTAAATAACGTTTTATAAAACATTTATTCGCAGAACGGTGCACCATTTGCAGGGGTGCTAGTGAGGCAGCGGGGATCAGGGGGAGATGCAGCGGGCAGGACAGGCAGCGGGGTGGAGGGAGTAGGATTAGGCGGAGGATGTGCACAGAGGGATACATTACCTAGTCCCAGCCGGCGATCGCTCCTTCACTTCTTCTGTTAGTTTGCAGGAGTCCTCATCCAGCCAATCACCATGCGGAAACCGAAGCCGGTGATTGGCTGGATGAGGACTCCTGCAAACTAACAGAAGTGAAGGAGCGATCGCCGGCTGGGACTAGGTAATTTATCCCTCTGCACACATCCTCCGCCTAATCCTACTCCCTCCACCCCGCTGCCTGTCCTGCTCGCTGCATCTCCCCCCGACCCCGCTGCCTAAATTAGTTTAAGATATAAAACGATAAATATCGTTTTATATTCATTACTGCTGCACCTTTTTTATCCCCTTGGCGCTGTGCGCCATTTTTGCCTGTTCCGAAAAAAACACCATCAATAGCTTTCACATACACTCTCTGCTGTACCTGCCACACTAGGTAAAGATCTGTGCTCCCTGAATTCTTATCAGCAGTCTTTGTGATGTCTCTCTCCACCCTGCCATGTGCAACAGAGCTCCTCAGCATAGCCCACACATCCTTACTACCTGAAAGTTTCCTGGCAACTGTCTAAATCTATGCTCTACACTTTTGTTCCCAGGGTCTTCCAGCCAAGTATTTGAGAATTCAGTGGATAGGATAGAGCACCAGAGCCAAGCTTTGACTTTTGTTTGCCACTGATTGTTTCCTTACTCTCCAGTGCAATACACTGTTTGTCAGATGTTTTCACATTTATCCCGTCTGTGGTTATCTTACTCCAAACTGATCCCCCTGCCTGATGTCAAACCTAAACCTTCCTTTCCTAATGAAAATCCCTTTCTTCGCACTTTACTTTTGGTACTGCTGCTGCATGAAAGCCTGGTAATTGTGCAGTGTGCAGGCAGCACAAGGAAGATTTACCAGTCTCATGCCTGCCTGTTACTAGAATAACTTGCACTTTGCTATGGTGGCACTAATCGAGAGTATTGGACAGTGCTGCCCTGGTGTTAGGACTGGTAAAATTACTATACGCTGCCTAAACACGCTGACCATCTCATTTACAGTGATATGTTAGCAGGTGCCATGATAAGAGGAAAGCAACAAGTACGTTGTTTTCTTGACCTAGTACATCAATATAATTACTATTTTAAGTAAGGTGGGATGAGATAAATGCATAAAGCTACATTAGTCTGCCATTGTTTTGTATACCACACAGTATCTGATGATATGATATGAAGACTTAATGGAATGAACAACGCCACAAACTTAGTGAATTTACAGGAAAAAATAACTTTGAAAGAGAGCCAAATACGGTACATCTTGATAATAATAGATTTTGTTTAATATCTTCCTGTTTTCACTATCTCTAAACATTTATTAAATATATTACTACGTTAAAGGACCAGTAGCGCGAAAAATTATAGAATTTAAAATACATGTACACACATACAAATAAGAAGTATGTTTCTTCCAGAGTAAAATGAGCCATAAATTACTTTTCTCGTATGTTGCTGTCACTTAGATGAAAGCTGACGGAACTGAAAGTTTTTGACTAGTCTACCTCTTCATGGGGGGTTCTCAGTATTTAATGTATTCTTTAGAAAAGCATTCCCTGGAAACGATCTATACAAAGATGCAGGCTGCCCCGCCTACCTGTTTACAAACTGTTCTGGCAGTTGGACTGAGCAACTGCCATTCAGTAAGGCCCCGTTCAGACTGCAGAACGCAGACCGCAACGCATGCGGACCGCAACGCGTACGAACGCACGCCATCCGCGTTCGTATGCGTTGCGTGGCTGATCCCATCACTGAAAAGTGAATGGGACAGCCATGCGTTTTTACAAAAAATGCGTGCAGCATGCGTTTCCGGACCGCACAGGTCCGGAACGCATGCAGTGTGAACATCAGACATTGCACTCTATGCAATGTCTGATGTCGTGCGTGTCGGCCACCTGCACGCGTTTCCAAAACGCGGCTGGAAACGCGTGCAGTGTGAACGGGGCCTAAGAGTTTTTTTTTTAAAAGACAAACCTGGGAATCCCCATGAGAATGATGGGCTAGTCCATAATCTGTCAGTTCTGTCAGATTTCTACTACCTACTGTAAGTGACAGCAACATAGGAGAAAAACAATTTTTAGCAAATTTTACTCTGGGAGAAATGTACTTTTTATTTACGTGTTTTCATGAAATTTTACTTAAAACATTTTCCACGATAATGGTCCTTTAACTACTTAAAGACCGCCTCACGCCAACGGGCGTGACCGCGGCGGCAGCCCCAGGACCACCTAACGCCAATTGGCGTCAAGTCCTGGGGCTGCAGTTTCACAGGGAACGGCCGCGCGCATGCGCGATCGTTCCCTGCCACTTCACGGAACGGAATTTCGTGATTAGCGGCTAGCAGGCTGTTTGTAAACGAAAGGGGAAAGAAATCCTCTTGGTTTACAAGCGTACAGTGCTGCAGTCCCCGGCAGCGCTGTACAAGATCGGCGATCCCCAGCCTCTGATTGGCCGAGGAGTGTCGTCCTCTCATAGGCTGATGCCTATGACAGGCGGAACAGGACGGATCACCATCCTGTTCCATAAAGATTACATAGGGGAGGAGGGAAGGGGAGGGAGGAAGGGACAGAGAGCCTCATAGAGGCTGGGGAAAAAATAAATAAATGGCCGCAGCGATCGGACCCCTCTGTCGGCATGTCCCCTTAGGGACAAAAAAAGGAGGTAAGTCCGATCGCTGGGCTTCTTAGCTGGGCTGTACAGGAGGCTGAAAAGCCTGCGCAGCCCAGTACTGCAAAACATGGCCTGGTTTTTAGGGGGGGTTAGCACTGTGGGCGTCAAGTGGTTAAAGTTGTATGAAATGTAAATATCATCTATGGTGGAAGGCATAGAACACAGCATAAAACTACCGGTAATAGCGAAAAATATAAATGGTTTTCAAGTTACTGGAAGAGCCAATACTGTAACTTCTACTTCAATCAGAAGCTAATTAATAAGATTGTCCTTGCTGTACCAAAATTGCCAGATTGACTTGAGCTACACTAAACTGTGTAAACAATGCAGGATCGTTTCTGTTATATCCGGGGAAAGCACTTTATATATTTTGCTTGCACATCAGTTGTGTAATTACAAGAAAATCTGATAATTTGCCCTGCAACCTGCAATGTTATCAGGTAACTTCAGTCTTCAAGTAAAGGCAGCCATACATCTAGCGATGATGGGCAGATTTGACCAAGAGACAAATCTCTCTCTAATCCAATCTGATTAGATACAGATCTGTTGGCTGCCCATACACCGCAGGCCGATTCCCGATCAATTTCATGCAGAAATTGATCAACAATTAGCCATATGACGCCGCATCTGACCGCTCGCTGTCCCGATGCTATCTCCCTAATGTTAAATGTGTTATCTTTCATAAGGTGGGGCTGTGCCCAGTGCAAGTTATACATTACCTGTCTGTGGCCTCCAGTGGCTCCAGGCACACTTTGTTCTTAATATACGTGCGCCATGTGGTTGCCTAGTAATGTGGCCATCTGTGTGACGTCTGACATCACACGCACGCCCATACTAGGCAACCACATGGGTCACACATAAATGGAGAGTGGAGTGCGCCCAGAGCAAGTGGAGGCCACGGACAGTAATGTATAACTTGCACTGGGCATCGAGGGGGCATTTAACATTGGTGGGGACTAGTCAAAAATTGCACGCAGCTACAGCTGCACACCCGATTGAGCAAGTTGGCCTAACATCTTGCAGCATATGCGATCGACTTATGCGACCAATATCGCCCTGACCAATTTTGTTGCATTGTCAGTTGGGCATGCATTTGGCAGCACTGATTTTCATGTGATTCGATTTTAATAATCTAATTAGATGGTCGATCAGCCTCCAAGTCGCCTGATGTTTGGCTACCTTAAGATAATTTACCCCTCACAGAGGAGCACTTAAAACTAAAATAAAACAAAAACATGCACTCAACCCAATTCCCTGAAAGAGATCCTTTATTGATGGTGGGTGGTTTGGGGGCGCACGCGTACGCCCAGAAACACAGACCTAGAGCCAGTTTTTAAACGGGCTTAGGTCTACTAGTCTATTATAAGTGAAACCCATACTATTTCCGCTCATTTTCCTGGGTACTAAAGGTGATGAAGAGACTCATTGGGGTTGATTCACTAAACTGTGCTATGACAAACAGCATGCCTTATCAGAAATAGCATGCCTTATCAGAGATAGCACACCTTATGAAAGATAACATACCTTATCAAAGTTAACACGCCTTATCAGAGTAGTAGAGCGAGCGCTACGAACCCGCAGAGGCTCCAGGCAGGACGAGTGCCATTGCCAATTAGCAGGCATAAGTTTGTAGCACTCGCTATGCTACTCTGATAAAGTGTGTAAACTTTGATAAGGCGTGTTATCTTTGATAAGGCATGTTATCTCTGATAAGGCGTGCTATCTCTGATAAGGTGTGCTATTTGTCATAGCACAGTTTAGCGAATCCACCCCATTGGGCCTGATTCACAAAGCGGTGCTAACAGTTAGCACGCTGGTGAAAAGCCCTTTATCACGTCTAAACTCAGTTTAGGCATGATAAGTTTAGGTGTGATAAGTTTAGGTGTGATAGGTTTAGGCATGATAAGTTTAGGCGTGATAAGTTTAAGCACCAACTGGGTTAGCACCGCAGTGCACAGCTGATCAAAAGTTTTGCGCTAGCAAAGTCTGGTGCACTTCGCATAGAGTTTAATGGCGCTGCTTTGCGTGCAGGACTTTGCGTGCGATCTAAACTTATCTAAACTTATCATGCCTAAACTTATCATACCTAAACTTATCACGCCTAAACTGGCTTTTCACCAGCATGGTGCAATGGTTATCACGCCTAAAGTCTCTAACTGGGTTAGCACCGCTTTGTGAATCGAGCCCATTGTCTCTTCCATGGGGAAAAGGTAGTGCCTAGTCCCTCTCCCCTGTTCCTCCTTTGTAAGAACCCCACCAATGCTGGTGCATGCAGCCTGGTATGGAAGAGGATGGAGGGCAAAGAGTTACTGTCCCTTTGTTTCCGGCAAACTTGTTGGCATTCTAGACGTAGAATGTGGGAAGGATCCATTTTTTTCTTCACTTTTTTTTGCAACTCAGATATTTTGAGTTATATCATGTTTATTCAATTAAGTTGCAATGCACATAAAAAAAGGTCAAACATTAAATTGACAAACCTGCAATGACACCTGGGAACATTTAGCTGGAGGACACTACAATTGCACCTGAACAAACTGAAAAATAAAGAAATAAAGAAATTAAAAAAATAAAATAAATTTTATATATATAATATATATATATATATATATATATATATATATATATATATATATATATATATATATATATACACATCACACGCGCACACATATACAGTGGTTTGCAAAAGTATTCGGCCCCCTTGAAGTTTTCCACATTTTGTCCTATTACTGCCACAAACATCAATCAATTTTATTGGAATTCCACGTGAAAGACCAATACAAAGTGGTGTACACGTGAGAAGTGGAACGAAAATCATACATGATTCCAAACATTTTTTTTTACAAATAAAGAACTGTAAAGTGGGGTGTGCGTAATTATTCAGCCCCCTTTGGTCTGAGTGCAATCAGTTGCCTATAGACATTGCCTGATGAGTGCTTATGACTAAATAGAGTTCACCTGTGTGTAATCTAATGTCAGTACAAATACAGCTGCTCTGTGAGGGCCTCAGAGGTTGTCTAAGAGAATATTGGGAGCAACAACACCATGAAGTCCAAAGAACACACCAGACAAGTCGATTATTTCCAACATGTCCGATTTGCTTTCCGATCGATTTCTGAGCATTTTCTGATCGATTTCCGTTCACTTTAATAGGAAATCAATCATAAAATTCTCAGAAATCGATCGGAAAGCAAATTGGACATGTTGGAAATAACGATATGACAGTAAATCGGCCAGAAAATCTCATAGTGTGTACCTAGCATTAGTCGTGCACTGCAAAAAGTTGGCCTTTATGGAAGAGTCGCAAGAAGAAAGCCATTGTTAACAGAAAAACATAAGAAGTCCCGTTTGCAGTTTGCCACAAGCCATGTGGGGGACACAGCAAACATGTGGAAGAAGGTGCTCTGGTCAGATGAGACCAAAATGGAACTTTTTGGCCAAAATGCAAAATGCTATGTGTGGCGGAAAACTAACACTGCACATCACTCTGAACACACCATCCCCACTGTCAAATATGGTGGTGGCAGCATCATGCTCTGAGGGTGCTTCTCTTCAGCCGGGATAGGGAAGCTGGTCAGAGTTGATGGGAAGATGGAGGGAGCCAAATACAGGGCAATCTTGGAAGAAAACCTCTTGGAGTCTGCAAAAGACTTGAGACTGGGGCGGAGGTTCACCTTCCAGCAGGACAATGACCCTAAACATAAAACCAGGGCAACAATTGAATGGTTTTAAACAAAACATATCCATGTGTTAGAATGGCCCAGTCAAAGTCCAGTTCTAAATCCAGTCGAGAATCTGTGGCTAGATCTGAAAACTGCTGTTCACAAACGCTGTCTGATCTGACTGAGCTGGAGCTGTTTTGCAAAGAAGAATGGGCAAGTATTTCAGTCTCTAGATGTGCAAAGCTGGTAGAGACATACCCTAAAAGACTGGCAGCTGTAATTGCAACAAAATGTGGTTCTACAAAGTATTGACTCAGGGGGCTGAATAATAACGCACACCCCACTTTGCAGTTATTATTTTTTTTAATGTTTGGAATCATGTATGATTTTCGTTCCACTTCTCACATGTACACCACTTTGTATTGGTCTTTCACAAGGAATTCCAATAAAATTGATTCATGTTTGTGGCAGTAATATGACAAAATGTGAAAAACTTCAAGGGGGCCAAATACTTTTGCAAACCACTGTATATGCATGCACACAACACATTATGCACTATGCTGAGTGACTTTCAGTAACCCTAAAGTGCTGGGGGGTTGTGAACCTTACTGTCCTTTTGTTAACGTTTTATTCGGTTAACAAATCTATATTCCTGCTTGCACAGATGGATGCCAGACTACCTTAGCATCTCATATTATGTTATTCATCTTAAATTAACCCCATCCATGGTTGCCTAATCTGTTTGATCGTGTGCACAAAACCTAATAAACCATTGCTAAAGGCAACACGCTTTATGAGACTGCTGAATTAGAATCCAGATGAATTTAATACTGTGAAGTCTTTGTTCCTTCCTGGAAAAGAAGATGGGAAATTATTTTCACTGTTCCTTTACATGTCAAAACCATATGTTGAAATCTAGGTTTAAGGCATTGGAAATTATAATAGTCCACGCAAAATGGAACCGAATTGTTTCTGTTTTGAGAGCCTGGAAATTATTGTTACTGCTTTGGACCCTCTATAGTTATCTCATGTCAGTTAATGGACCCCCTGAGATCTATTGAAGATACTCTTTGAACCTGTTGGTTACATTTACTTCCTTAGAATCTGATCTTTAAAAACATGAACAAAGACTGAATGCACTGAAAATATATTAACATTCCACACTGCATTTGTGCAAAAAAAAAAAAAAAACACCTCAAAAATAAACATGAATATACCGGTAATACATAATTAAAAAAAAAATAATTATCATATAACTGCCAACACTGCTTCTTTTACCTTATCTATATTTATCCCTACACTCCCCACCCACAGACAGATGAAGGCAGCTAGGGGTACAGGTGGAATCCAACTAATGATTGCACTTGATCCTCTGATTCAGACACAAAAAGAAATGCTCACTTCTTTGGGAAGATTAGTTGCTGGCTGCATGTGGATAAAACTTGTGTAGTCTTATCAGGAAGGAACAGCAGCAACTGAAGAGTGTTTTTTAATCCAACTGATGACTTCTTCCCCACAGTTCCATTTAGCAAGTAGAGTATGCAGGTAAAGTAAAGTTTTCGATAAATAAATGAGCGGTTATCTTTAAAGGGATCCAACCAGCTTTTTTCTGCAGTTTGTCCTGGTTTCTAATAGCTGTAGGAGCTGCCATTTTCTCCCCTCCCCTCTGCCCTTATTTATCTAGGGGAAGGTGTGAATGCAATCAAGCATAACTTCTCTAAACTATTTAAAGTACAGTGTCCTACCCCCCCCCCCTGCCGATGAAACCTTTTGTTTGCTCACTGCTACTGCTAATTACATTAGTCCTTATCTGCCTGCTCTTTTTGTGGGTGGCAGGAGGTAATAAAGGCCTCTAACAAACATTTAAATATAAAGAGGAGAGGTATAATGGATTTTTTTTAGTAATGAGCCACATCATTAGCATGCATTTTTAATGTGTTTTTGAGATGCCCTAGGGGCTAAAAATGCTGCTTGGTTCACTTTAAAAATGATCATCGCAGGGGTGTAATAGGCCCTATGGTTATGGATTATAATGTTTTAAAAAAAAAAGGGTAATATGATGCAATGCAAAATATTTGGTATATTTCAGGGGTAGAGAGTAGAATTGAACCTCTTTCTAATATTTGATCTATGCATGACCATTTTACAATAGAGGACGCCATGCTACAACCCCAAAGCTAATGTGAAGTAAAAGCTGACAGAAGTCCTGCACTTCCCAGTGGCTGTAACCAGGTTTTTATTGAAATAATCATTCAAACACAGGAAAAAGTACAGAAGTCACATCTGCAGCTGTTTCACACAGTTGCTTAAACTTGTTTTTCTCACTAAGATGGATTTACCAAACCAAAGGACTGTAAATTGTGATCCTTTAGTTTAGTACAAATGTGATGAACCCCCTCATCCTGTTGTGATATGCAGAGGATCATGGACTAGTAGTCCTACTCTGCATTAGGGATGATCATAAAGATGCAAATACTTCTGAGTTTATGCAAATGTTTATGCAGATATATGCAGCTTGAAAATTGACCAGTCAATTTAAACCTCGGTTTAAATTGATTGGTCCATTTTCAAACTGCATATATTTGCATAAAAATGTACTCGTAGAAATTTGCATCTCATTGATCATCCCTACTCTGCACATCAGGAACAGTGATTGGCTCTACAAGAATACAGAGGAATTAGTGCATGCACACACACATTTCCTGACTGTGCATCACACCTTTAGCATATTGTATGCACAATTTATTAAAGAACACATGGAAGCCATGCAATGAAATGTCTGGCTGATGCATTTTTAAAACTATGTGCTCACAGATGCACCTTTACGTGAAGTAGCCTTCAAAAATGTAGGAAAGATAGTGGTTAAATCCTAAGTAAGTCATGCAGATAGGGGGTGAGAAGAAAAAGGCTGCTGAGGATGTGGGTGCCCCTCCTGATCTTTCCTAACCCACATGTAGGTGGCAGAACGGGGAGGTTATAACATCTACTCCCTCACAAAGTACCCTTGTCTCAGTGTTGAAGTACAAGGAGCTGGTACTCATTGCTATATACCCTAAAAATGATGTGGGGTCATTCAATGCAGGACTAATGGTGCAGATCATCTCTGTATTAACCACCCTGGCGTTCTGTTAAGATCATAGCAAGGAAATGAACAGCGCTACTTCAAAACAGGCAAGTGCCTACCTGCAAAAGAGTGCAAGCCCCACTTGTGGGATATAATACACACCGAGCATACACATGACCTGTCTACCACTGGAGGATGTTGGTTTCCTGTAACAGCTTGCATGCAACCCATCAAGCACTTGTCCCTCCCACCGTGAAGAAGTCAATCCTCCATGGGAGGGGCCTAACACTATCCTAACCTACGTATATATGCATAGCCTGGGTGCGGCTAATCAAGTAAACTCGAAAATTGAAAATAGCCATGCTTTTGGTGTATATGCAGAGCTTCTGTTTGGGTTCAAGGTGCATTTGTAGTTCCTGGGGGGGGGGGGGGGGCTTAGCGCATCTCTGATGGAGGCCATTCGGAGGCGGCCTGGTGTTGCGCTGATCCACCTTTTGCGCAATTTTCAATTTTCGATTTTACTTGATTAGCCGCACCCAGGCTATGCATATACATAGGTTAGGATTTAGTTAGTGTTATGCCCCTCCCATGGAGGATTGACTTCTTCGCGGTGGGAGGGACGAGTGCTTGATGGGTTGCATGCAAGCTGTTACAGGAAACCAACATCCTCCAGTGGTAGACAGGTCATGTGTATGCTCGGTGTGTATTATATCCCACAAGTGGGGCTTGCACTCTTTTGCAGGTAGGCACTTGCCTGTTTTTAAGTAGCGCTGTTCATTTCCTTGCTCAGCTGCTCCCACTTAACAGCCATGCTTTTGGTGTATATGCAGAGCTTCTGTTTGGGTTCAAGGTGCGTTTGTAATTCCTGGGGGGCTCAGCGCATCTCTGATGGAGGCCATTCGGAGGCGGCCTGGTGTTGCACTGATCCACCTTTTGCGCAATGTTCTGTTAAGATCGCCAGGGTGGCGGCACAGCACTATTTTTTGCATTTTTTTTTAAATCATGTAGCTAGCCTAGCACTAGCTACATGATTCCCCCCTCCCTGCGGCGTCCCTCCCACCCCTCCAATCGTCGCCGGCACGTATGCCAGTCCGGAAATATCGTTCTGAGCGGGATTTCCTTTAGGGCTTCTCCCGTCGCCATGGCGACGATCGTGATGACGTCATCGACGTCGTGACATCATCGGGAGTCCCGATCCACCCCTCAGCGCTGCCTGGCACTGATTGGCCAGGCTGCGTACGGGGTCTGCGGGGGGGGGGCCCACTTTCGCGGCGGGTAGTGGTGGATCGGCGGTGAGCGGCGGCGATCAACCCGAACACGCAGCAAGCAAAGTGCTTGCTGAGTGTTTTTTAAAGAAAGATGATCAAAATCGGCCCAGCGGGGCCTGAGCGGCGCCCTCCGGCGGTCATTGACGAGCTGAGTTTAAAGGGTGTGACCAGACAAA
Source organism: Hyperolius riggenbachi (assembly GCF_040937935.1). NCBI lineage: Eukaryota > Metazoa > Chordata > Amphibia > Anura > Hyperoliidae > Hyperolius > Hyperolius riggenbachi. The sequence continues at coordinate 374,093,027 of NC_090646.1, forward strand.
CCCAAGTGAATAGGTAACATGGGTAATGTTGTGATTTCTTATTATTTACACAATGGATTAAAAAGTTACAAAAATGTAAACTATAAGAGTCATTCAGAAAGTAACAGCTCTGTGCGTATGTTTGCCACACAAGATACTCTTATTGTGTAATTTGCATCTATCAGGTTAGTCTCTTCTCTCCCTTCACAGCTTGTCATGTGACTGCAGAACGCCTGTAACAGTTTTTTCATCAGCATTAACATTAAAGGAGTTATCAGGGATTTTGTAACAAAATAAGTGCTACTTACCCAGGGTTTCCACTAGCCCCAAACTCCCAGCATGTCCCTCGCCGCAGCTCTGCCCGCAGCCGTTCGCCGCCTCTGCCTGCCGGTCCCCGGTGATGACGTCAGGCCAACCTGGAGGTCGGCCTGTACTGCGCCTGCGCGAGCAGCGCTGTCAATCACTGCCACGTGGACTGGAGCATACTGCGCAGACCTCCAGGTCGGCCTGACGTCATCACCACGGACTGGGAAGCAGAGGCGGCGAATGGCGGTGGGCAGAGCTGCGGCGAGGGACATGCTGGGAGCTTGGGGCTGGAGGAAGCCCCGGGTAAGTAGCACTTATTTAGTTACAAAATCCCTGATAACTCCCCCCACCCCATTGTTCCAAGTCATAGGTGAGGAGCTTGATGCTACCACAGCAAAGGGACTGCAAACCTTGGAAAAAGATATGCTAAATACTGTACTTAAATATGGGGACCTAACAATAGCAGCTGTGGATCTTGATAATTTACCTCATTACAGTGGCAGGTGAGATCCTCTTCACTTGTCTGTGTAGCCACCACATGCAGCCAATTACATTGTGGCTTGCTGTCACCTGACATGCAGTGTCGGGAGCCGCAAGCTAATAGGTTGCATGGCGAGGCCACAAAAAGGAGTAAGGAGGACCTGTCCTTCCCCTGGAATGAGGTAAAGTATAAAGCACCGCTGTGGCTGCCCTGCAAAATCTGGGGGAGAGGGAGAACAGAAGGAGCATTTGGGAGCATACACAAGGCACCATATTTGGGAGGGGTGGTGGCGGAGAGGGGCTTTGGCGTTCGCTTAATTTTTCCCCAGCATATGTGAAGTTACACTCCTGGAAATACTGTTTAGACAAGGAACTGAATTAATCCTGAAGAGTACTTTTACCCAGTTGCCATTAGAATAGAATAACAATACAGATAGTAGTCTGCTTTCATTGATTTATGATTTTTCTGTTTACAGTGAATGGATCTGTGCCCTCAGAAATAATTGTCTGTATATCATGGGTTATTTATTTCTTGTGCTGTGAAAGTCTCTGTATGTCGGATATGCTGCTTTGCTGTTATTAGCATTTGCTTTTCACATTGAAATGAAACATCATTCCTGGAGATATGGAGCGAATACCATGGAAAACTCAATTATATTCTAAAAGCCAGCGACACATTTATGTGAAGGAAAGTTAACTCCAAAGCTTAATCATTAGGCGCTGGGTGGTTTAACAAGACTTCTGCTTTCTGGGGAGGGAACACAATGAAACCTTTGCTAGGAACTGAACAGACACCTTGAAAACAGTAATTAAGTATGGAGAAAGCGCATTCAGAGTTCAAATCATGTGTAATTCCATCTGCTCACAAACCTTGGAAGTGAACAGGAAGCAATTGACAGGTCACTTGGGGCTTACATCTGGAAACAACATGCCTGCAAGTCTGTGCAACTGCTTAAGTAAGAACGGTTTAGAAGGCTGTTCTGGACTCATACATATTCAAATATAAATATACATACTGTATATATACACCAATGCTCTGTATTAGTGAGTGCGGGCATATTAAGGTCTGATATATAATGTGTGCTATAAATGAACTTTAAAATACGTAGCAGTTTCAATTCAAGTACATATAAAAACATGTGTTGGATGGATTGATGTTCTTGAGTCACCTGGCCTTTGTCCATTTAGTCATAAAAATTCCCTTACTCCGTTTTCCACTTTTTTTTCCCCATTTCCTGAATACATTCATTGAAACTGGCATAAAGTAAAGTATGACAGTCTAGTAGTACAAAGCTCTTGATATATATATGCTGGAACAAAACATGAACTCCCTTTTACTTGTTTTTTTAGATAATTGTATGGTTGATATACTCACATACTCGGGGAATGTGCCACTAGTGTATTGCTTATAGCCCCAAATCTGAGTGTAACAACATTATCACCTAAACTGCAGTATAGTAAAGCAACCACAGGATGTTACTGTCTGTACAATAATGCAATGATCTCTATGGTATTGTGATTTCCTGTATTCACTCTGTGTTCCTCTCTCTTCTAAGTAAGCTGCATTTCCTGATAGTGGTGTATGATTTAATCTCTGCACTTGTTCTTCAATAAAGAGTTCTAACTTGGTATACTGGGTGCCTATCTGTGTGTACAGACCACTCTGCTCCATCAGTTATTACATGTCATACATTATAATTCCACATTTAACTATTTTCATTATTCATTTGTATAGCAACAACATTAAATAGTATAGAATACAAATGCATTACAAGTACAAACAGGGGATACAGATTGGACAGCAAACTAGAATAGTGATGCCAAGATAAAATAGGAGTGAGATTCTTGCCCTCCAGGGTTAAAATTTAAAGGAGAACTTATTGAAAATTTTTGGTTGAGCATTGAATACAAATAATATTAGTAATTTATAGCGTTTGAAAAATGTTTTTCTCTTAAAAGTCATCAGCTGCAAAAGTTTTAAACAGTGTCTGCATCACCTACATCAATGAGTTTGGCGATTTCAGGAGAAGCAGATCTCTCTTTGTTTATCTGTATGATGCTGATATGAAAGTGAGCTTTCTCTTCAATGCCTTTGGGAAACTTGTAGAAACATGATTAAATAATTGATGGGCTTGAGGATTGTTAGTGTGATATGATCTTTTGCAGAGAAATAACCTGACTTTACTGTAAGTGATTGCCCTGATTATAGTTAGGAACTGCCGTGTATATTCATGTCTGATGGAGTCATATTGATGGTAAGGCGGAGACAGTTGTATAATCCTCTCGGAAGGGTCACTTGGCACCTGAATGTCCTAACAGAAGACTGTTCCAGGCAATTCCAAATTTTAAAGACAAGATAAGCATCATGTGTATAAAGGGATAAGTGATACAGTGAGCAGCAAGATAATAATTCCAGTACTTGTATAGCACGTTTCTCCTGTCGGGATCAAAGCAATTGCGAGGCAGCCACTAGAGCGCACTCAGTAGGCAATAGCAGTGTTAGGGAGTCTCTCCCAAGAACTGCTTCCTGAATAGATGCTGGCTTACTGGATAGGATAGAAGAAAGGATAGAGCCCTTAACCATTACACTCCCCTTCCACTGTTTAAGTAATACTTAAAAAAAACTGAAAGAGTAACCTTAACCAAGGATTGAGCTTCATCCCAATCAGTAACAGATACCCCATTTCCTGTGAGAAATCTTTACCTTTTCTTGAAAAGATAATCAGGGGGTGTGTATGGCTGATATTGTGGAGAAATCCCTCCCACAGTGTGATGTCATGACCATGGTCCTGACAGTTTGCTCTCTGTAAACCTTGTTGCATTGTGGAAAATAACAGCTTTTTCTAATTGCCAAGCAAGCAATATCTCCCCCTGTACATTAAACTCTCAGTAACGAACATTCTAACAAGTGGCTGGATAGTGTACTTGTTAAGGTCTCTGCCTTTGACATGGGAAACCAGGAATCCTTGGGCAAGACTCCCCAACACTGCAGAGTGGCTTCTTGAGCACACCCTTAGCGGCTGCAGTTCTTGAGCACTTTGAGTCCAGCTACTGGGATTGCATGAAATTGGCATAAAATGTACATCAACTCAGAACCATTATCATCCCATTGACTTTTTTGGAGAACATTAGTTTTGAATTATTCAATTTGTTTGTGCAACAAAGAATCCAGGGCCGGATGTACCATAAGGCACTGTAAGCACTTGCCTACAGGCACCTGATGATGGAAAGGTGGCTTATTCTTAGGGGCCTAACTAGAAATCACTGGGCCCCCCTGCAAAACTTTGGATGGGCCCCCTCCCACCCTCGCTTTCTGCACAAGTAAACTGAGAACCATTGTTATCTAATTGACTAGTGAAAACTTAAATGTGTTTTCCCCATGCAGATAAAAGCAGACAGCAGTGAAGCACTGCCACATTTTTTCTTTATCAATTACATTAGCTTCTGTGATAAAACGTGCATGTTTTCACACATACAGACAAGAAAACGTAAACAGAAAAACGTAGAAAAAGAGAGCAGAAAGTGTTTTTTCTCTCCGTGCCCTTAGTTGTCAGTCTCTCAGCACAGGGACAAGAAACGTCTCCCCCCAACAAGGCCCCCTGCTGCTTCTGGGCCCCCCTGCAGCTGCATCTCTTGCAGGGTCTATAGTTACGCCCCTGCTCATTCTCCTCCTCGAGTGCCTCCCTCCCTCCTTCCCTGTGCAGAGTCCTGATGAGAGCGTAAATGAGCTATGTACGGTAAGTGCATGTTGTATACATTTCCTTACTACACAGTTCATTTTCTTCTCAGCACATTTCATAATCAAGTTCTGTTTAGCATCCAGTTATATATCTAGTGCTTGTCATTTTAATCCTTATAAGTGACTACCCAACCCCAACTAAACAAGATAAATGTATGATAGGGAATTTCAGTTATGCAACTCTTGTCTTCTGCTCCTTCTGCATTGCTATTTTTTCTACCTTTATATTCTTGAAGAATGGAAATGCGGACTCATCCTTGTGTGGGAGGAATTTCAGTGTCAACGTTTATTTATAACTTTTGAAATTGACTTAACCACACTGACTTTTAGCATAAATGTCACCAGTTATTGCTGAGGCATGCTAAGAGCCTAGGAACATATGGTTCTCTTAAGATATGAGCAGTCAGTCTATCTATTTCTTAGAACAGATTTAAGCAGAAGCATAATACAATACAGTTATTTCTGTCTTTAACAAAAGATCTGTGTCTTGCAAGCTCAAGCATTTCGGAAAGCATGCATTTCATGCAACAATTCATCCCGAGCTTTTGTGGAAGAAAGCATCTGGCTTCCAGGTAGTATTTCTTTGAAATTGAATATATCACATAAGGTCTGTTTTACTAAAGAGACAAAAGAAAACTGTGACCTACACACACCTAAATCCAGAATCCTTTACTTAAAGGGAACCCGGGGTGAGAAAAATATGGAGGCTTCCATATTTATTTCCTTTTAAGCAATACCAGTTGCCTGGCTGCGCTGCTGGTCCTCTGTCTCTAATACTTTCAACCCTAGACCCTGAACAAGCATGCAGCAGGTCGGGGGTTTCTGACAATATTGTCAGAACTGGCAAGATTAGCTGCATGCTGGTTTCTGGTGTAACTCAGTTCACTACTGCAGCCAAATAGATCAGCAGGATTGCCAGGCAACTAGTATTGTTTAAAAGGAAATAAATATGGCAGCCTCAATATCACTCTTACCTCGGGTTCATTTTAATATATACTTCAAATCAATCTGCATAATTAATATTCTCATGATAATATGGTTTCAACGTTACAACTGACTTCTGCTGCCTGCTTTTTTTTCCCTTGCCTGCATGGCAGATTCCATCTTGCTGGTGATGCTAGCACTATGCACAAAGCAGTGATATTGCACAGCATTTTAGTTCTCTTTGTTTTGATTTACAGTGTTATAACATAAAAAAAATTAAAGAGACACTGAAGCCACTTTAAAAACTTGATTTTACCTGTTATTTAGCTGAAGGAACATGGCCAGTGCTAAAACGCTGCATTCCTGGGGCAGTACGAGGGTTTTATAACCCCCAAATCCCGAGGCAAAAACCGGGGAGTGCTTCCTTGTAGAGGCAGAGCTTAGCGCTGTAGCTCATCCTCTACTCACATCAATCCCTGTGGATCGTCGCATCTCCCCGCCCCTCTCAGTCTTCTTTCACTGATAGAGGCAGGGAGAGGTCGCGATCAGCGGGGATTGACGCTAATGGAGGCAGAGCTACAGCTCTAAGCTCTGCCTTCCCGGGCAGCAAAATCCACGACTTTGAAAGTCATGGATTTTTGCCCTAGGATTCAGGGGTTATAAAACCCTTGTTCTGCCGCGGGAATGCAGCATTTTAGCACTGGCCATATTCCCTAAGCTAAATAACAGGTAAAATCAAGTTTTTAAAGTGGCTTCAGTGTCTCTTTAATATAGCACCATCATCTTTAATTGCACTGTACAGAGTAAGAAAACATGGGTACAAAAAAAAATACAGACACTGGTATTATTATTCACTGTATATAGTGCCAACATATTCTGTGTTGATCTACACTGTACAAAACAGATAATAGTGGGGAGCATAGATACAATACATGAGTAGTTGAACACATGATTCATTTAGGATTGTGTTTCTAAGAAAGAAAGAAAGAAAGAAAGAAAGAAAGAAAGAAAGAAAGAAAGAAAGAAAGAAAGAAAGAAACAGGTACATAGTCAAAAATGGAGAGAACCCTGCTCTTGTGAGCTTACAATCTAATGGAATAGGCAAGAAACAAAAGGTGAGGCGATACTTAAGGTGGCCATACACTGGTCGATTTGCCATCAGATTCGACCAACAGATAGATCCCTCTCTGATCGAATCTGAATCGATTTTAGCCTGAAACCGATCACAATCTGTGGAGCTGCTGCCCCCACCCCCTCATACATTACCTGTTCTGGCCGGTGCGAGTCCCCCGGTCCCTGCTGTCTTCTTCTCTGCTCCGGGCTCCAGACCGTTCCGGCAGCTACTGAACTTCCTGTCCAGGGGAAGTTTAAACAGTAGAGGGCGCTCTACTGTTTAAACTTCCTGCCGGGACAGGAAGTTCTGTGTAGCTGCAGCCGGTCCGGAACCCAGCGCGGAAAGAAGACAGCGGGGACCAGGGGACTCGTGCCAGGCGGAACAGGTAATGTATACCCGCTGTATTGCGTCGCATTCGAACGCCGCTATCGACGCACTCCCGACCCGCCGGCGATTGAGAAAAATCTTCCGCACGGACGGATCGACGGCAATTGACGAGAACGATCAATTTCGGACGGAAATAGATCGCTCTGTCAGGTGTGTGCGCGGCGATTTCAAAGCCGATTCGAACACTGTGATCGAATCGCCCGTATATTGGCGGGACAATCGTTAGGTGTATGGGCCCCTTTACTGTATGTTTTGTTTTTGTTTTTCTAGAAGGTTTTTATTGCAAAGAAATTGCAAACAAAATAACAGATGACCATGTAAATTCAGAACAATTACATTGCATAACTTCTACAAAAGAGCACATACACATATCATATATCCGAGAATCAAGCACAACTCATAGGTTCCCAGTCCCACGGTGCCCCAAGGAAACACTAATATGTTAATTAGACAGCACAGGAACCTGCGTAAGAAGCGTCAACAGACATACAACTGGGACATTTCTAGTTGTCCTAATGCTCAGCAATATACAGTAGTATAGTATAGTATAGTATAGTATTAGTATAGGCAGGACCATTCCTTGTCAGCCAGCTCAGGTCCCAAACTGCTGAAACTACCGACGTCTATTGCAAATAAATCAAACAAGGACAATCTACAATGTATAAAATTGTGAAAGGCTGTAAATTACAGACTGTGATACTTTAATCCTCATTAAACCATTTGGGATAAGGGCCCTTGCACTGTTCTATTGCTTGCTCCACTGAGATATATAGGGAAATATATATCCCAAAATAATTTGTTTTCAGGATATATTTTTCAGCAGCGCTAGAGCATACAGCTAAAACGTGGATTCCTGTCAATTAAGAAACAGACCCCCCACATCAGATTACACTTACTAAATGTATATTTTGTCACTTTAAACTCTACATTTCAATATATTTTTCTACTTTAAACAAAGTTGTTTTTGCAGTTGATGGCATAATAAACATAATGACTGACTGTGTTACATGGTTTCTCCAGTTGTTAAATATCAGCTCCAGGGTTGCTTTGGAGCTTAACAATCATCAGGTTCTGTGTGCTCCGTAGAATGTCTCAGGACTTTCTCAGATCCAATTTGATTTCAGCTACATTCTAGTTCCAAAAACACATCTCTGGTTCTCCTCCAGCTTTGAAGCTTCTCTAAACTTCGGACTTACTTTGGGTCCAGCCATTTGAAGAAAGTACAAGCCTTGAAACCTTGTCAACACAGTGTAGACCTTCCCCAGCTCACAGAACAAAGGTACGCATTTGCCTGGTAACTTTGGGCCACACCTATGTTCCACAGTTGCTTCAGAACACAAATGTGTGTCACTCATATGTGCATCATGATAATTAGCTTCTTTCTTTGTATTTTTTGAGTAGAAGAAGAAAACAATATGTCCTTCAAACATTGGTTCTCATTCAACATTCATTTACTCCAAAAAAGAAAGAACAGCACATAATTGCTCTATCCACAAAAGTGCAAAGAGTTTAAGAGGACAACATTTTCCATAAACTGCGATCCCAGAGAGATTAATAAAGGGCGTGTTAGTAGTTATTACTACATAGCAGCTGTGAAGAAAATACACAGAATTTGATGGTCGGTGATCTAATTTTTTGAGTGTGCTCATAAGGGATTGGTATAAATTTTCTTTCTCTGTATTATCTCTTATAGAAAGTTACATCAATAGAAAGTTGGACATCAATTTACAACAGGAAAGCGTCTCTAATGGGACTATTTATACAGAAGGCTACATGCTGTTTGCCAGAAAATTGCCAATATTTCTTCTAATATGTTGTCATGTGCCAGACTGTCAAATGTATAAAAGTTTTAACTTTTCAGTGGGTCATCACTTTTCATGCCGATCTTTTTTTCGCTCCTTATAAATTAAGAGTTGAATGGTTACAAAAGGTTCTGAGACCCCAAATATACATTTATATACTATCTTTTCATTTTATCAAAGGTTCTTTGAATATGAGACTCTTACTTCTTTAATCTCTGAAGAGCAGAAAGCTACAGGAGTAAGATGGGCACAGAAGACATTCTGTTTCTCTAAGGTGATAAATGTATTGAATATACCGGTATTCATTATTTTGAAGGCTAAGTATTAGCCTGATATGAAATATACCAACTGGATCCTTTGAGGACTTTAAAATATAAATGAAATAAAGGTTATGTAATAAGTAGAAACAAGCCTACTGGGGCTGATGATGATGTAAATATTCTCAAAGCAAATCTTTGGAAGTTCACACTAAATGATTTTGTAGCATTTTGGCATGTAGTGCATTTTATTGGCCCCTCTAGGTTTCCATTTTCCCATCCTTCTTTTATTTTCCTTCCTTACATCCTCATAGCCAACTGGACAGAAATGGCCTATCAAACACAATGTCCATACTAGGAACTGTACTGCATTTACATTTTGCTCTGCAACTAAAGCCTTTGTGTTATTTCCACAGTCACAGTGTACTAAGGCCCAGTGCACACCGAGCGGTTTTTGGAGCGATCCGCCGGCCGCATCCGCCTGTAAAAACGCTTGGCTAATGTATTGCAATGGGATGGTGCACACCGGCGGTTTGAGGTTTTTGCCCAGCCGCAAACGTGCCTCCTGCTGCATGTTTGCGGTTTGCAGAAGCGTTTCGTCCTCAATGTAAAGTATAAGAAAAACGCAAACCGCTCTGAAAAACGCTACATGAGAGCGGTTTGCCAGGTGTTTTTGTTACAGAAGCTGTTCAGTAACAGCTTTTACTGTAACAATATGTGTAATCTGCTACACAAAACCACACGCAAAACCGCTAGGTATGTTTAGAAAACCTCTCTAAACATACCTAGAATCGCTCTGAAATCAGCTCCCAAAACCGCTAGCGTATTGCGGATCTGCTAGCGGTTTTGGTGTGCACTGGGCCTAAGAGTCATCATTAGTGATTATGGAAACTGAACTTTTCTGATTTGCACAAACACTGGGAAATTTACTTTTATCAATATAGTGGTTTCCATATAGTATGTATTGAAGTCGGGGAGAAATTTCTTCTCCCTTTAGGCCCACTTTCACATGCTCTGGAACTCCTTAAAGGAACTACGAGCAGTGCAGTAACTGTGGAAAGATGCATACCATTATGAAGCTCTCTTTCTCCTCTTCCCATTGATATATAAACCGCCGCCCTACGCCTTTTAGTTTTCGCTCATTTCGCGATTGAAATCGCAGCCGCCATCTTGGATTCCTAATTCAGCATTGTATTACACAAGATGACACTTTCCCCAGTGTCGGCAGCTCCGTTCAGCGCAATGCAATGAAATACAAGGAACCTAGGGGGATATAATTACAAACATCATGCTGATAGATGTGAGGATATAATTAATTAGTTGTGGGTATGCTTAAAGGCATACCCACAGGCACTGTTCGGAGTCCCTTTAATCTTACCAGTAAGTGGCACATGACAGCTGGAAATAAAAAGAAAAAAATCAGAGGTTTTAATATAAGTCATAAGAGGGGTCAAGTGATCCCATAACCACTTCAGCCTTCAGTCGTTTTCACTTTATGCATCCGAGCAATTTTCACCTCCCATTCATTAGCCTATAACTTTATCACTACTTATCACAATGAACTGATCTATATCTTTCTTTGGGGGGTAAATTTTGCTAAGAGCCACTTTACTGTAAATGCATTTTAACAGGAAGAATAAGAAAAAAACGGAAAAAATTCATTATTTCTTGGTATTCAGCTATTATAGTTTTAAAATAATACATGCCTCCATAATTAAAACTCATGTATTGTATTTGCCCATATGTCCCGGTTATTACACCGTTAAAATTATGTCCCTATCACAATGTATGGCGACAATATTTTATTTGGAAATAAAGGTGCATTTTTTCTGTTTTGCATCTATTACTATTTACAAGTTTAAAATAAAAAACATTTAGAAATATTTCATCTTTACATTGATATTTCAAAAGTTTAGACCCTTAGGTAAATATTTACATGTTTATTTTTTATTGTAATGTTTTTTTTTGTATTAAACATTTTATTTGGGTATTTTTGGGAGGGTGGGATGTAAGCCATAGTTTTATAATGTAAATGTGTCTTGAGTTTTATTTTTTTCACTTGTAGTTGTAGTTTTACTTTTTGGCCACAAGATGGCGGCCATGAGTTTGTTTGGTAACATACGCTTAGAGCGACGTATGGGGGATGTTACAGCCAGAAAAAGCACAGCTTCCGAGAGAAGCTGTCGCTTTTTCATCGGGGGAGAGCAATCAGTGATCCGGCACCATAGCCCGATTCACTGATTGCCAGGCTAACGAACCGCGGCCAGGAGCGCGCGTGCACGCGCGCAATCGGCCGCGGGAGCGCGTGAACGCGCACATGGCCTCCTGGGCGTACCTACTACGTCCAGGAGGCCAAAGTAGTTAAAGTGATGTAATTGGTGGTCCTATATGGTATCAGTTCAACAGTACTCCTCAGAGCACTCTCTTCTCACCACTTCTCATGTTACCCACGTTAGCATTAATTATATTTATTATACACTGTAACCCAAAGGGGTGGGTGGTTCCACATATTTAAAAAAAACAAAAAAAAACTCTGACTGGCTAAGTGGGTCGTGATTGTCCAGGAAGCTTTTAATACATGCAAAGTGGTACCTCCTAAGACAGAGGTTACAGAAAAGGGTGGCTGTTATTTAGATCAGAAGATACAATGGCAAATCTTGATAATGATTTAATACTTTTCATTTTCCAAACATCAGGATAATGCCTATGTAAAGTGATACTACTGGCATTTACAAAAAAAAAAAATGGGAGAGAGAAAATGTAAAGAAAAACGTGAAACAAATAAAAACAGAATTACCATGAGTAATAAAAGCAACGACCCTGGTTGAGTCTGCTCAACTTCAAAAATAGTACAAAGTCTTCCAGCATGAGGAGCAAATCACTGGTTGTCAGAGAGACTAGATGTTTATTGATTTATTCTTATGACAGTGATATTAACCACTTAAGCCCGAAGGGTTGAAATTTGTTTACATCCCAGCAACTTTCACCCCCCATTCATTTGCCAATAACTTTATCACTACTCATCACAATTAATTGATCTATATCTTGTTTTTTCCGCCACCAATTAGGCTTTCTGTGGGTGGTATATTTTGCTAAGAGCCACTTTACTGTAAATGCATTTTAAAAGAAAGAATAAGAAAAAAATGGAAAAAATTCATTATTTCTCAGTTTTCAGCCATTATAGTTTTAAAATAATACATGCCTTCATAATTAAAACTCACGTATTGTATTTGCCCATATGCCCCGGGTATTTCACCGTTAAAATTATGTCCCTATCACAATGTATGGCGACAATATTTTATTTGGAAATAAAGGTGCATTTTTTCCGTTTTGCGTCCAACACTGTTTAGAAGCCCATAATTTATTAACTTGTATGTGGGTATTTTTTGGTGTGGGAGGTAAACAGGGTTTTTTTTAATATATTTATAGGTTTATTCTTAAAACTTTTTTTTTTTGGGTGTAATTTGCTATTTGGCCACAAGATGGCCAGAATCAAAAAGTCCTGGGAGCGATCGATCTCGCTCCCAGGCAGAAGAAAGGAGACCAGAGCTCAGAAAAGCCGCAGCGTCTGAAGAGACGCTGTCGGCTTTTCTCCGGGGGGTCCGATCAGCGAAAGGGATTTATAATCCCTTTCACTGATCGGTGGGCTAGTGGCCAGCAGCGGGGGCGCGCACGGGGGGGGGGCCCGCGGGCGCGCGTGCGACTCGCGGGAGTGCGCACAGCCCAACTGGACGAGAAATCTCGTCCAGTTGGGCTTAAGTGGTTAAACACAGATATTTTTTTCCTATTACCTTGTCTTTTAACCCCCTTGGCGGTAATCCCGAGCTGAGCTCGGGGTATGCCGCCGGAGGTCGCCGCTCAGGCCCTGCTGGGCCGATTTTCAATCTGAAAAAAGCAGCACACGCAGCCGGCACTTTGCCAGCCGCGTGTGCTGCCCGATCGCCGCCGCTCAGCGGCGAAAGAGGGTCCCCCCAGCCGCCCGAGCCCAGTGCAGCCGGAACAAACAGTTCCGGCCGGCGCTAGGGGCTGGATCGGGCGGCTCTGACGTCAGGACGTCGACTGACGTCCATGACGTCACTCCGCTCGTCGCCATGGCGACGAGGAATGCGAAACAAGATAGGCCGCTCATTGCGGCCTATCTTGTTACTTTCGATTGCCGGAGGCGATCGAAAGTACGCTTCCGGAGCGCCCTCTAGTGGGCTTTCATGCAGCCAACTTTCAGTTGGCTGCATGAAATAGTTTTTTTTTAATTTAAAAAAAACCCTCCCGCAGCCTCCCTGGCGATTTTAATAGAACGCCAGGGAGGTTAATGTCAAATAAGCAACTGTGGTGTAGCTAAGGTGCTATGGGCCCCAGTATGAGTTGTTTATTGGGCATTTCAAGCACCCTATACAAAACAACAGATATAGAGCACTTAAACCTGCTAAGGACATCCGCAGTGTCAGAGAGGTGTAAGCAGTGAATAAGGAATAATTTGTTAATTATTACCACCATTCAAAGCACATACAGAGGTGATCGTTACCAGCATAGCACCAATGAAGTGCTAATACAACAGTCTATGGAAGCCACCTGATGGGCCTCCCTGCTGGCGCTTTTGCAGTTGCAACCTCTGCATTCTCTATTGCTACTCTACTGCTGAACAATACTGATGGAAGATGATACATATCTTACAAGATCATTGTCTAAAAGTTATACTTAGGTTTCATAGTATTAAATATACACAATAGTTATTTTTGAAATTTTGCAAAATGTTTTTCCATTTTCAATAATTCATGAATAATAGTATAATTTTTATGTTCGTCTTTTTCTACCATTGTTTTTTTTAATGCCATTAATGTCACTGATCCTGAAATAAGCCATCTGGGGCTTGATTCACAAAGCGGTGCTAACTGTAAGCACGGCTGTGAAAACCCCCTTAGCACGTCTAAACGAGCTTTAAAACTTTACGTGCGCACTGCACAGAGCGCAGGGCGCTCGGTGCGAAGTGTCCATTAAAGCCTATGGGACTTAGCGCGCGCATAGAACTTTGCGCGCGGTACTTAGCGCGCGATCTGATTCAGATATTCGGTGCTAACCTACTTACAGTGGTGTGAAAAACTATTTGCCCCCTTCCTGATTTCTTATTCTTTTGCATGTTTGTCACAAAAGTTTAGAAATGTCCCAAAGCTTTAGAAATGGCTTTATAACCTTTACCAGACAGATAGAACTCAATTACAGTACTTTTGTTCTCATTTTTCCTGAATTTTTTGGATCTTGGCATGATGTCTAGCTTTTGAGGTGCTTTTGGTCTACTTCTCAGTGTCAGATAGCTCCTATTTAAGTGAGTTCTTCATTAGAATAGGTGTGGCAGTAATCAGGCCTGGGGGTGACTACAGAAATTGAACTCAGGTGTAATAAACCACAGTTAAAGCGGAATATAACCCTGCATTTCAACTTTGCTCTAAAACATTATTTACAGTATATTATATGCAACCAGCATTTTTTTTTTTACTAGACCAGCATTGGAAGGGTTACACAGGGCTTTAAAGTCCCTAGAGATTTCTGCAGACGCATCCGAACTTCAGTTAGATACTTTTTGTTTACAAATATGTATCTTTTAAGTGTTTATTGTGACTCATCTCTCTCACTGAGAAGGAGCTTGGAGGACAGCCAAAGAGTGTAACTGTTTATCAATAGAAACATCTAACTAAATAGAATGTAACTATTTGAACGTCTGCACGGAACTTAAAACCTCTGTGTTTAACCCTTCCAATGCTGGTCTAGTAAAAAAAAAATGCTTTTTGCATATAATATGCTGTAAATAATGTTTTAGAGCAAAGTTGAAATGCAGGGTTATATTCCGCTTTAAGTAATTTTTTAACAATGGGGGCAATCACTTTTTCACACAGGGCCATGTAGATTTGGAGTTTTTTTTCTCACTAAATAATAAAAACCATCATTCAAAACTGCATTTTGTGTTCAATTATATTATCTTTGACTAATCGTTAACGGTTTTTGATGAGCAGAAACATTTAAGTGTGACAAACATGCAAAAGAATAAGAAATCAGGAAGGGGGCAAATAGTTTTTCACACCACTGTAGCACCCTGGTTAGCACGTCTAAAGACTTTAGACGTGCTAAGTAGGTTAGTACCGCTTTGTGAATCAAGCCCCTAGAGTTTGCTGTACTCTGCTACAAGACACTGTGTTTTGACCTGAGGATGGGGGCTAGTAACTGTGAAACGTGTTGTCTTTGTGTGATTTGAAAAAAAAATCTCCAGTTGAACCCATAGGTGTAACAATAGCCCCTGCGACCCCTGCAATTGCAGAGGGTCCTGTGGGCTTTGGAGGCCCCTTCTCCTCCCATCCACTTGCTGAGTAGAAAAGGGAGTGTTATATTTACCTGCTTCCAGTGCTGCAGACCCCCGTGCATCACAGCAGCAGCACTCTCTGCTGCCATTTGCCAAGTTCCCGATCACATGACTTGCATCGGTCATGTGAATGGAAGAAGAAAGAGTCTACTGTGATGCATAGAGGAGACCCGCTACACTGGAAGCAGGTAATATTACACTGGCTACCTTTTCCAGTGCTGCGGGTCTCATCCTTGCATCACAGCATGCTCTCTCTGCTGCCCACGTGATTGATGTAAGTCAAGTGATCAGGAGCTGGATGAAGGGCAGCAGAGAGTGCTGCTGCTGTGCTGCATGCAGTGGCGGCTCCAGGATTTTTTTTAGGGAGTGCTATGCAGGTGCTGGACCAATTTCTGAGCCGACGACCTGCGGCGCGCGAAGCGCGCCACGGCAAACAATGGGTGTGGCTAAAACCTGCGGCGCGCGAAGCGCGCTGCAGGAAAAAAACATGACCGGATTAGGGTGGGGCTAACTGTATTTTAAGTGAACCCGGGGTGAGAGTGATATGGAGGCTGCCATATTTATTTCCTTTTAAACAATTCTAGTTGCCTGGCAGCCCTGCTGATCTATTTGGCTGTAGTAGTGAACTGAATTACACCAGAAACAAGCATGCAGATAATCTTGTCAGTTCTGACAATATTGTCAGAAACCCCTGACCTGCTGCATGCTTGTTCAGGGTCTATGGTTGAAAGAATTAGAGGCAGAGGACCAACACGGCAGCCAGGCAGCTGGTATTACTTAAAAGGAGATAAATATGGCAGCCTCAATATTATTCTCACCTTAGGTTCCCTTTAAAAGTGCAACGCAAAGACAGAGGGCCCAAGTTTTGGTGACCCTTTCCCCAGAAAATTCACATAATTGTGCAGGTTTTCTCAAGAAAATACACGTAATGTGAGCAGATTTGAACAAAAAACAAGTTCAATAACCCCAATATGCACAATCGTTAGCAGATATGGCCCCAATATGCACAATCGGTAGCAGATATGGCCCCAATATGCACAATCGGTAGCAGATATGGCCCCAATATGCACAATCGGTAGCAGATATGACCCCAATATGCACAATTGGTAGCAGATATGACCCCAATATGCACAATCGTTAGCAGATATGACCCCAATATGCACAATCGGTAGCAGATATGACCCCAATATGCACAATCGGTAGCAGATATGACCCCAAATTGCACAATCGTTAGCAGATATGGCCCCAATATGCACTATCGTTAGCAGATATGGCCCCAATATGCACAATCGGTAGCAGATATGGCCCCAATATGCACAATCGGTAGCAGATATGACCCCAATATGCACAATCGGTAGCAGATATGGCCCCAATATGCACAATCGGTAGCAGATATGGCCCCAATATGCACAATCGGTAGCAGATATGACCCCAATATGCACAGTCGGTAGAAGATATGACCCCAATATGCACAATCGGTAGCAGATATGACCCCAATATGCACAATCGTTAGCAGATATGGCCCCAATATGCACAATCGGTAGCAGATATGACCCCAATATGCACAATCGGTAGCAGATATGGCCCCAATATGCACAATCAGTAGCAGATATGGCCCCAATATGCACAATCGGTAGCAGATATGACCCCAATATGCACAATCGGTAGCAGAAATGACCCCAATATTCACAATCGTTAGCAGATATGACCCCAATATGCACAATCGTTAGCAGATATGACCACAATATGCACAATCCTTCCTCAGCAGTTCTGACCACAATCAACAGTACCACCTGAAAAAGAAAAGAAAACCCCATTTACTCACCTACAGCCAGAAGACCCTCTTCTTTCCGGACGTCACGTTACTTCCTGCCTGCATGCTGAGAGCAGGGCTATGGGAAAATGGCCGCCCGAAGCCCTGCACTGCAGACTCGAAGTCTGCAGAGCAGGGCTTCGGGCGGCCATCTTACCGTAGCCCTGCCTGCTGCTCTGGGCTGCCGCTGTGAACTGACTCGGCGTCTCTTAGACGCCTGAAGTCAGTTCACGCCAGGGGGTGCTTTGGGGGTGCTTGGACAATTCTAGGGGGTACTTGAGCACCCCCTGGCGCAGCCCCTGGCTGCATGGAGATCTGCAGTGCTGGAAGCAGGTAAATAATAATGCTCCCCGTGCTGCTCTGCATGGTGGGAAAGAGTGGCAGGGATGTTTGTTTAACATCTGCCTGCCTGGTCCCTTGGGAGGGCTGTGGACCTAATGGGCCCAATGCAATTTTTTTTTGCAGGGGGCCCCATACATGTTAGTTACTCCCCTGCAAATATATCTATCTCTTTTTAATGGATGTTTTATAGCAGTAGAAAACAATCTAATACCCTGGGCGCCTCCATCCCCACAACATTTAGCACAGGACCTTGTAGACATTGTCCACCTCTGAACATATTATGAATGAATTATATGCCTGTTGAGCATTTTATTTTCATTTTAGATTACATTGTGTTGGTTTGTACATTTTCATATCGCACGTTTGCTTCCTGTCAGTACTCAGAGAACATACGTTAGTCCATGTTTTATACAGCTGAATTTATTTTATTGATACCTCTTGCATGACTCATTGACAAGCATTTGTTTTTTTCAATAGGGGGGTAACAGGTGTGCATTTGGATAGTGTGTTTTTGTTTAACTGCCTTTTGATATGTTTGTGTTGCAACTGATGTTAAAGAATTTTGCATTTTTGCATAATTGCTTACATATTTTCACGTGGCAAAGGTTTCTTTCTTTCTTTCTTTTTTTCTGCACGTAACTGTTTATGAAAACTATGTTTTCAGGAAAAAAAACACATCAGTAAAATTCTCTTTTGCACATAAGCACAACAGAAGATTCAACCACACTAATCAAAAACAACCATGTCTAGATTTCAAATAGCAGTATTGCACAATAGGATAAAGTAGGCTGAACTTTAATAAGAAGAGTTATACCAAAAAGTAACAGAACAGTTTAAGTCCATGTGTCTGAGTGTGCTTCAGCGCACGTGTATGCTTTTTTAACCATTTGCGGTACATGTGGTGATCGGTCATCTTACTTTTAGACACATTGGGGATTCAGATGGACCAAAACCATTACAGTATGTTGCAGACTGAGATTATGGATTTCCTGCATTTCCTAGTACATTGAGTTTGACCCCAGACTTCTGCTTTAAGAAGACACAATCTTATTTAGCAGAGCTTTTTTTGTATCAGCATTGTTTGGCCTCTTTAAGCCCCTTATACCTTCCTAGTGGTTCTGGGTCACCATAAGCTATCTGAATATTTCCCAGAGCTAAGTAATTAAAGAAGATAGCTGATTGCACTATTTTATTTAAAACAAAATGAAAGTCCATAATCACACCTGGCTAGTAGTGGTTGCACATTTTTATTGTGCTCATAAACCCCAATTATATCCAACAATTGTTTCGGAAGCCACAGAGGGTCTCCCTTTTTCAAGGCATGTGGCATGATGCCTTGTTAGGGTCAACTCTAAGGTCAACCAATAGAGTTTACCTTAACAGGGCAACTCTATTGGTAAGTAGCATGGGATGGATACTGCTGCTGGGGCATGGAGAGGAGTGGTAAGGTTGTAGCTTTACATGTGTAGAAGAGATAAATCAGCACTATAACTACCATATAGCAAAGCAAGTATCATATGGAGTCAGAATAAATCTTTGGCTAAAGCCATAAGCTTGTTTTAACTTTTGGATATTCTTGACGCATCCTGTATATCAGTTCCTACCAGAAAGAGGAGTGGTCATTATGTGGGAAATAACTGAGTGGCAAATGTCTGTGTAAACTCTAGGCTTTTCTAGTGGTGAGTGCTCAGGTTTTCTGTAAATCCAAATGGCCACTACGTTCTAAATACCATTTTCAGATACTTTATATCTTTTTTGATATTTGGCTCAACAAATGTTTAGTAATTAGAAAAAGATTTTAAAGATGAGACTCTGGGGGAGATCTGTAGAGCAGGATATTTGTCACTGCTCAGTATGGCTGTCCTGCATGCATTCATTAGTGAATATGGGCCATAGACCAAGTTTCCTGCACTTAGCAGGCTTTGCTTAGAAAATGATCTCCGATATAGGAAGTGCTGGTGTTCAGAACTATTTTCCTGCTGAGTAAATCTGTGATAATATACAAATCATTAGTGTTAATGCAATTTCTGTTTCCTTACTATGCCATCTAAACATAAATAAGAAAAAAGGCATGTCTGAAGTTAATTGTAAGAAGTGCAACAAGCACAGATTTCTGTACTCTGCTGATATTAAAGAGGAACGCCAGTGACACATAGTAGAATTTTGTAAATTATTCAGGACTAGCCGACCCGCGGCGTAGCATACGCAGCATAAGAGGGTAGAGGGCAGGAAGGGGGTATTGGGCACAGCGGTGGGGAGGGGGGTTGGACCCCCCCTCAACTGGGTCCCCCATGTGTGCTCTACCTCCAGCTTAAGCTCAGCAGGAACCTCCCCTCACCTGGGTCCCCCATGTGCACTCCCCCTCCAGCTTAAACTCAGCAGGAACCCCCCCCCCTCACCTTGGTCCCCCATGTGCACTCCCCCTCCAGCTTAAACTCAGCAGGACCCCCCCCTTCACCTTGGTCCCCCATGTGCACTCCCCCTCCTGCTTAAGCACAGTAGAAGCCGCCACTATTAGTAAGAGGCAGCGGGCAGGGATGACTCACCTCTACCGTATTCCATCGTGTGTTCCACTGTTGTCACTTCCTGCAATGCCGCACACTGTATTGGTGTAATTTGCCTTTTTAAAACAGAAGGAAATCTGCAATAATTCAGCTATAAGTGAACATTTGTGGTTACCCACAATGCTCTGCCACTAAATATGAAAATTGCCCCTTTTCCCCCTTGGTAAGCCAAGCAAGCATCCAGAGCTGCTGGTGTATAGCAAGCATATAGCTTTAAATTTTACACAGTCATATCAAACCCACATGTAGACAGCCTGTTTCAGACTTTTGGTCCTCATCAGCACATGGCAGGAATTGATACAGATGTATGAGATAGGGCTTGGACCAGTACAACAGAGTAACCAAGCAGCTCAGGGTGACCCAAACCACTCGGAATGTATAGGGGGATAAAAGGGACCAAAAAGACCTCCTACTAAAAAAAGCAAAGCTTGGTGTAATTTGCCTTCCTAAAACAGAAAGAAATATGCAATTATTCAGCTATAAGTGAACATTTGTGGTTACCCACAATGCACTGCTACTAAATATGCAAATAATTCCTTTTTCCCCTTAGTAAGCCAAGCAAACATCCAAAACCACTGGTGTATAGCAAGCCTATAGCTTTAAATTTTACACAGCCATATCAAACCTACATGTGACAGCCTGTTTCAGACTTTTGTTCCTCATCAGTACATGGCAGAGATTGATACAGCTGTATGAGATAGGGCTTGAACCAGTACAACAGAGTAACCAAGCAGCTCAGGGTGACCCAAACCACTCGGAATGTATAGGTGGATAAAAGGGATCAAAAAGACCACCTACTAAAAAATCAAAGCTTGGTGTAATTTGCATTCTTAAAGGCCTTCCGAGGTCAAAATCTGCCCACAAAACATAAAAAACGCAAGCTTATAGCTTTAAGTTTTACACAGTCATATCAAACCCACATGTGACAGCCTATTTCAGACCTTTAGTTCTCATCAGTACATAGTAGAAATTGATAATGCTGTATGAGATTGGGCTTGGACCAATACAACAGAGTAACCAAGCAGCTCAGGGTGACCCAAACTACTAAGAATGTATAGGGGGATAAAATAGACCAAAAATCCCTCCTACTAAAAAAAAAGCAAAGCTTGGTGTAATTTTCCTTCTTAAAACAGAAGCAAATCTGCAATAATTCAGCTATAAGTGAACATTTGTGGTTACCCACAATGCACTGCTACTGAATATGCAAATTATCCCTCTTTGCCCTTGCTTTGATATGACACTACTTCTTCTTCTTGCTTGGACCAGCCCCTTCTTCTGGCTTGGACCGGCCCTGGGGGCAGGGCGCTACTTCTTCTTCTTGTTTGAAGGTTGAGGCACTTACTCTATTATATATATAGATACCCACCTTAAAGCGGTATAAAACCCTGACATAATATTCAATAAAAACATGTTTTCCTACTTTTATATGACATGTGGTTATCATATTTGCTTTTGTGCATAAGTATTATTATTCATTTAGAAATTACAAGTGTATGTCACTCACTTGATACAATTAAGTAAACACAAGATAACATTATCTCCAGTTCGGATGCGTCCAGCTTTCTCTGCACTGAGCTTGTAACTCCTATGTTTAACTAATTGAATGCTGTTCTAGTAAAATAAAATGGTGGTAGTATATAGTATGCTGTAACTGATATTTTAGAGCAAAGAAAAAATGTTGGGTTTCATTCCACTTTATTGTTAGTCATCCCGGTTTCAGCATCAGAAACCCTTCCTATATCTCTACATTGCTGTATTTTGGTATGTAACCCCATTCTCCCAATGATGCTTAGCCTAGGCTATCGCACAGTCTTCTGCCCCAGAGCACTCTGGGGCACTAGGTGTTATTTCAGGTCATACCACAACACATAAACATTCTGCAGTGATTCACTTTGCCAGCGGTAAAGAGGTCACCATCCGTGATACACTGATAAATTACTAATGTAAATCAGGGTTAGGAAAGATTTTACAAGAAGCAGACATTGACTAAATAATTTATAAATCAATATTATACAGAATTAGCAATTTTATTCATTAAGTTATATTTGGTAAAGTAGTAGTAGTAGTAAACACTTAGACAGCTTTGACATTTTCTGTAATGCTTGAGTGGATTAAACAGTCTGCATCTCTATTCTCTAACTATCCTTCAATCTAATCCTTTCTATTATTTAGTCTTTTGTTCCTACCAATGTCTACATTCTTTTTTGGTGGTGTTGAGTGAGAAACCAATGAAGTTATAAGTATGTGTCGTGTAAGTGTTGTGTGGAGAAACAAGGGTGCCTTAACCTCTTGAGGACCAGCTCGGCCAAGCAGAGCTGCCGCTCTGTTTGGCCGAACGGGGGGGGGGGGGGGGGGGGGGGGGGGGCTTTGGGGCTCCTCAAAGTCCCCTCCTAGTGACCAGGTGAATTTTTTGCAATTCAGCACTGCACAGCTGTAAAGTGGACCTGACATCAGAACTCCTCTCTGCTCTAAAAGATACACAACAGCATAATAACCTTTAAACAAAAAATGTTTTTTTGTTACACCTGATACACTTTCTTAAATAAATCCGCACAGTTTCTACTTCCTGATTCAAGGGCAGTCATGTGACACAGGGGAAGGATCAAATTACAACTAGTGATTGGACACAAATGAAGGGGGAATTACACAGGCTAAACTCTCTAAATACATACAGGGTGCATTTCTGTTATGTTTTTCTTGTGTCTTGTGCAAGAGTTCAGGTCCACTTTAACGGTTTATTGCTTGCTCATACAACTTAGCACCCAAATGAATTTTAGCTCCTTTTCTTCCCACCAGTAGAGGTTTCTTTAGGGGGTATCTGATCGCTGCCATTTGTATTTTTTTTTTCTAATAAAAAAAAAACGTAAAATGTTTGTATTTTTTTTTATCCCTACCTTGCTCTTTCTCCCATCCCCCCCCCCCCCCCCATAAACTGGCGCTACGCTATCATTAATACACTACATGATGCATACATAGACATCAGCCTATGATAGAGATTAGATTGTAAGCCCATCACAGGGACACAGGGACAGTTAAGTGACAGGGCCGTTTGCTGTGCACAGGTTTTTTTACCTATTTTTTTTTCTTTATTGCAGCCTGCCAGCTCCGATCTCAGCTGGCAGGCTGATCACGGATCCCCGTTTTGTTGATGTGCAGGGAACGTGCATGTGCCCACCGCACTTTGACAGCAATCGGCTTTAGGCAGTCCCCAGAGAGCCTTGCTCCCACCACCCATCGGCGTGAGGCGGTCGGGAGCTGGTTAAAGAAACCCATGGAAACCCGTGGAAATGCTTAACCACTTAAGGACCAGCTGATTTTTCGCTGATCTGTGCTGCGTGGCCTCTCCAGCCCGCAGCACAGATCAGCTTTGAGGCAGGGCGATCAGACTCCCCCCCCCCCCTTTTTTCCTCACTAGGGGGATGTCCTGCTGGGAGGGTCTGATCGCTGCCGCTCTGTTTGGCCGAGCGGGGGGGGGGCTCCTCAAAGTCCCCCTCCGCAGCGCTATTCCTCCCTCCCTCTCCTTCCCTCCCTCCCCTTCTCTCCACGGGCGGCACAGGACGGCGATCCGTCCTGTACCGCCTCTGATAGGCTTCAGCCTATCAGATGCCGACGATTCCCAGCCAATCAGAGGCCGGGTATCGCCGATCTCCTTTACGGCGCTGCTGCGCCGTACGCGCCGAATGATGTAAACACAGGGGATTTCTTCCCTGCGTGTTTACATTTCGCCTGCGAGCCGTGATCGGAGGCTCGCAGGCTGTTTACGGAGACACCCTCCAAGAACTGACATGGAATGGCCGCTCGAACGAAACATGGAAACACCACTTCGACCTGCCGACACCTATCGGTGTTAGGTGGTCATTAAGTGGTAGAAGTTAAAGCTCCATTCAGATAGTGTCCTGGATGAGACACTGGAGTAGTAAAATCCACTTACTGTAAATTATGTATACTCATATCAATTTTTCAGGACAGTTTAATTAAAATCTGCTGGAAATCTATTGCCCTGAACTCACCTGATCAATCAAATTTGATCACTAGTTAAAGGCAGTTCCATAACCACTTGCCGACCGCCCCCAGCCGATGGACAGCGGCAAAGCCTCGGCCTAAACGACCGCAATACGCCCATCGGCGGAGGCGGCGGCAGGCGTGGTTATGCGGCGATCGCATCATTCGTGACGCGATCAGCCGCCGGCGACTGGCTCCGCCCCCCTCGCTCTGTAACCCGCCGGCCGTTCGGAAGCTCCGGCGGGTTACTAGCACCCAGATCGCCGCATGTAATATGTATAATAGGCTTTGTAATGTATACAAAGCCTATTATACTGGCTGCCTCCTGCCCTGGTGGTCCCAGTGTCCGAGGGACCACCAGGGCAGGCTGCAGCCACCCTAGTCTGCACCCAAGCACACTAATTCCCCCCCTGCCCCCTGATCGTCCACAGCACCCCTCAGACCCCCCCCTGCCCATCCCCCAGACCACTGTTAGCACCCAATCACCCCCCTAATCACCCATCAATCACTCCCTGTCACTTTCTTTCAACGCTATTTTTTTTAACCCTAAACTGCCCCCTGCTCCCTCCTGACCACCCCCCCACCCCTCAGATTCTTCCCATACCCCCCCCCCCCCCCCCCCTAGACCCCCCCCTGTGTACTGTATGCATCTATCCCCCCTGATCACCTGCCAATCACCTGTCAATCACCCATCATTCACCCCCTGTCACTGCCACCCATCAATCAGCCCTTAACCTGCCCCTTGCGGGCAATCTGATCACCCACCCACACCAATAGATCGCCCGCAGATCTGACATCAGATCAACTCCCAAGTGCAGTGTTTACATCTGTTCTCTACTCTAAACACCCACTAATTACCCATCAATCACCCATCAATCACCCCCTATCACTACCTGTCACTGTTACCCATCAGATTAGACCCTAATCTGCCCCTTGCGGGCACCCAATCACCTGCCCACATGCTCAAATTGCCCTCAGACCCCCCCTTATCAATTCGCCAGTGCATTATTTACATCCGTTCTTCCCTGTAATAACCCACTGATCACCTGTCAATCACCTGTCAATCACCCCCTGTCACTGCCACCCATCAATCACCCCCTGTCACTGCCACCCATCAATCAGTCCCTAACCTGCCCCTTGCAGGCAATCTGATCACCCACCCACACCAATAGATCGCTCGCAGATCCGACATCAGCTCACCTCCCAAGTGCAGTGTTTACATCTGTTCTCTAAACACTCACTAATTACGCATCAATCACCCCCTATCACCACCTGTCACTGTTACCCATCAGATCAGACCCTAATCTGCCCCTTGCGGGCACCCAATCACCCGCCCACACGCTCAGATTGCCCTCAGACCCCCCCTTATCAATTCGCCAGTGCATTATTTACATCTGTTCTTCCCTGTAATAACCCACTGATCACCTGTCAATCACCTGTCAATCACCTATCAATCACCCATCAATCACCCCCTGTCACTGCCACCCATCAATCACCCCGTCACTGCCACCCATCAATCACCCCGTCACTGCCACCCATCAATCAGCCCCTAACCTGCCCCTTGCGGGCAATCTGATCACCCACCCACACCAATAGATCACCCGCAGATCTGACATCAGATCACCTCCCAAGTGCAGTGTTTACATCTGTTCTGTACCCTAAACACCCACTAATTACCCATCAATCACCCCCTATCACCACCTGTCACTGTTACCCATCAGATTAGACCCTAATCTGCCCCTTGCGGGCACCCAATCACCCTCCCACATGCTCAAATTGCCCTCAGACCCCCCCTTATCAATTCACCAGTGCATTATTTACATCCGTTCTTCCCTGTAATAACCCACTGATCACCTGTCAATCACCTGTCAATCACCCCCTGTCACTGCCACCCATTAATCACCCCCTGTCACTGCCACCCATCAATCAGCCCCTAACCTGCCCCTTGCGGGCACTCTGATCACCCACCCACACCAATAGATCACCCGCAGATCCGACGTCAGATCACCTCCCAAGTGCAGTGTTTACATCTGTTCTCTACCCTAAACACCCACTTATTACCCATCAATCACCCCCTATCTCCACCTGTCACTGTTACCCATCAGATAAGACCCTAATCTGCCTTTTGCGGGCACCCAATCACCCGCCCACACGCTCAGATTGCCCTCAGACTCCCCCTTATCAATTCGCCAGTGCATTATTTACATCTGTTCTTCCCTGTAATAACCCACTGATCACCTGTCAATCACCTATCAATCACCCCCTGTCACTGCCACCCATCAATCAGCCCCTAATCTGCCCCTTGCGGGCAATCTGATCACCCACCCACACCAATAGATCGCCCGCAGATCCGACATCAGATCACCTCCCAAGTGCAGTGTTTACATCTGTTCTGTACCCTAAACACCCACTAATTACCCATCAATCACGCCCTATCACCACCTGTCACTGTTACCCATCAGAATAGACCCTAATCTGCCCCTTGCGGGCACCCAATCACCAGCCCCACACACTCAGATTGCCCTCAGACCCCACCTTATCAATTAGCCAGTGCATTATTTACATCTGTTCTTCCCTGTAATAACCCACTGATCACCTGTCAATCACATATTAATCACCCATCAATAACCCCCTGTCACTGCCACCCATCAATCAGCCCCTAACCTGCCCCTTGCGGACAATCTGATCACCCACCCACACCATCAGATTGCCCCAGACCTACCCTCAGATCACCTCCAAAGTGCATTGTTTACATCTGTTCTGCCATCTAATCACCACTGATCACCCATCAATCAGCCCCTGTCACTGATACCCATCAGATTAGACCCCTATCTGCCCTAGGGCACCCAATCACCCGCCCACACCCTCAGAACGCCCTCAGACCCCAGCCCTGATCACCTCACCAGTGCATTGCTTGCATCTATTTCCCCCCTCTAATCACACCTTGAGACACCCATCAATCACCTCCTGTCACCACCTGTCACCCCCTAGCACACCTACCCATCAGATCAGGCCCTAATTTGCCCCGTGTGGGCTCTTGATCACTTGGCCAAACCCTCAGACCCCCCTCAGACCCCCTTCCGATCACCTCCCCAGTGCATTGATTGCATCTATTTTCCCCTCTAACCACCCCCTGAGACACACATTAATCACCTCCTGTCACCCCCATAGCACTCCTATCCATCAGATCAGGCCCAATACAACCTGTCATCTAAGAGGCCACCCTGCTTATGACCGGTTCCACAAAATTTGCCCCCTCATAGACCACCTGTCATCAAAATTTGCAGATGCTTATACCCCTGAACAGTCATTTTGAGAAATTTGGTTTCCAGACTACTCACGGTTTTGGGCCCGAAAATGCCAGGGCAGTATAGGAACCCCAAAAGTGACCCCATTTTAGAAAAAAGACACCCAAGGTATTCTGTTAGGTGTATGACGAGTTCATAGAAGATTTTATTTTTTGTCACAAGTTAGCGGAAAATGACACTTTGTAAAAAAACACAATTAAAATCAATTTCCGCTAACTTGTGACAAAAAATAAAATCTTCTATGAACTCACCATGCCTATCACTGAATACTTTGGGATGTCTTCTTTCCAAAATGGGGTCATTTGGAGGTATTTATACTATCCTGGAATTTTAGCACCTCATGAAACATGAGAGGTGGTTAGAAAAGGCAGAGATGCTTCAAAATGGGAAAATTCACTTTTGGCACCATAGTTTGTAAACGCTATAAGTTTTACCCAATCCAATAAATATACACTGAATGTTTTTTTTTTTTTTTATCAAAGACATGTAGCAGAATAACTTTCGTGCTCAAATGTATAGGAAATGTAACTTTATTTGAAAAATGTCAGCACAGAAAGTTAAAAAAGTCATTTTTTTGACAAAATTCATGTCTTTTTTGATGAATATAATAAAAAGTAAAACTCGCAGCAGCAATCAAATAGCAGCAAAAGAAAGCTGTATTAGTGAAAAGAAAAGGAGGTAAAATTCATTTAGGTGGTAGGTTGTATGACCGAGCAATAAACCGTGAAAGCTGCAGTGGTCTGAATGGAAAAAAAGGCTCTGGTCCTTAAGGGGCGAAAAGACTGTGGTCCTCAAGTGGTTAACTAAAAGTGTGTTGAGATATGGTGAAAAATCTCTCTGTGAGCAGATAGGGAGCGCGGAGGGAATCATGGTTGCATAGCACCCAGTGGTACAACACCAGTGTTTCCTGCTCAGTAGATTTCTGATGAAATAGACTGAGGCCTATATGCAATTCACTTTTACTCCTGAATTATCTCCTAGGAGATAATTTTAATATTCTCTTTAAAATAATTTTGCAGCATTTTAAAACTGAAAAGTACCCAAAGATTGGTGAAATAGTACTATCAAAATTATCTTGAGTATTTTCTTGCTTGCTGGTGGTTTAAAGGGCCTTTTTTGACAAGATGTGAAAATATCACCTTGGAGAAAACTCAGGAGAAAAAGTGAATTGCATATGGGCTGAGTGTGTTCAGCAGGGTAGAGAATCAATCACTATCCAATCGATTTCCCATCAGGAATTACTGATCAGCTTGCCATGTCAGGGGGTTAGGTTGTCCCCCGGTCTATAGCTAGCATTAACTTATTATTGACCAGTATCCCTCCTTCTTATGAGTAGCAGTAGGGTTTTGTACCATGTTAGCCATCAGTAAAAACAAGAAGTTTTAAATCAGGATGATACCATTTATTGGCTAACTAAAAAGAATAAGAATAAGCAAGCTTATGGCCTTACAGCTTTCGTCGAGCTTGTAAGCCTAACCTCAATCTGCACAAGGGGCGCTTAATTTGAATCCTTGTGCAGATTGTTTGATACTCCTCCCTATATTGCCTGATGAAGCGGGGTTGAACCTGCGAAACGATTTGCATTTCTTTTTAGAGTTCCTAATAAATGTGTTTGACTGTCTGAATCGCAGTCGTTGTCGTGTCTGCTTGAGGGAGGTAAGACCACCACTTCCTCCTTCAATTTTGCCATTTAAGTTGGTTTTTAAGCTCATTTAATCTAATCTTATACTTTTGGCGCCTCTGTTCATTGTATACAATTTTGAGTCCACCCTTGGTGGAGGGTTGCTACCCTTTCTTCCTGTCTACAGAGAGTGACTTCTTAATCCTGAGTGGGGTCAGGACAATCTCCCCACCTGCCTTTACAGTGGTTGCCAGCTAGTGACCCTGACTTGTGAGTATCTAGCAATACAAAATTATTGCCACCTTGTCCAGTACGAATTACACTATTGGGGCTCTTGGTGTTCCCTGTTTTTATTTTTTAGTTGTTGACAATCTACTATGTCATTATTCATCCATTCACTTATATACAATTTTCCCTACGTGTGTTAGAATTAAACACCACGTTGACTCCCACACTGTAGGTTGCCTACCATTAGTGCAGGGGTCAAGGTGGTGTTTAATCCTAAAAGTAGGATGCAGCCTTAAAATTCTCAGTGATCTTAGACAGATGATCTTGCACACAGGGAATATTAGACTGCATGGATAGATGAGGTATGGTAGTTGGGTGGAAGCCATAGTTGATGAAAAACGAGGATTGCATGGTGGAAGCTGAATGAATTATTGTAGGCAAATTCAGCTAATGGAAGAAGTGAAGCTCAGTTGTCTTGATCAGCATTAGACAAACAACAGAGGTATTGCTCCAGAGTCTGATTGGTTCATTCAGTTTGTTGTCTGAGGGTGATAACCGGAAGAGAATGAATTGTGAATCTTTAGCTTCAGGCAAAGTGCTCTCCAAAATTTGGAAGTGAATCGAGGACCTCTGTTAGAAATTATATCTTCTTGTAATTCATGTAAACGATTCACTTCACAAATTAAAACTTCAGCAATCTTCATGGCTTAGGGTATTCCTTTCATGGCAATAAAGTGGGCCATCTTAGAGAACCTGACGCCTATTACCAAGATGAAACTAGCATCTTCTGAAAGAGACAATTCTACTATAAAGTCCAAGGCAATCATACTCTAGGGATGAGAGGAACAAGTCGGACGTCGTAGCAGTCCCCAAAGCTTGGTTGGAGGTGACTTGGTGCTCTGGTGAAGACCCGTAGCCACATAAAATCCACACCCTGGGAGAGCCAGTGCCTACCATGGTGTTGAATCCTAATAGCATGGGATACATTATGCGATTACTGGTTATTATTTTTTTGACAATATAACAATAAAACTTGAAACTAACCTCAAACCTACCCTTAACTCATACGTCATACTATCATGCCGACTCTTTTGGTACTCCACTAACTCAAAATTTCATGTGCCCTAAAGTTGTAATGACCAAAATATTGCACTAAAATGCCTCCCTCTGCAAAACGTACAAAAGGAAAAATCTCAATTTGACATTTGACACTCATTTCCTTGGTGTGCAGAGAACTGCTTTAGTTGTGTACCACAAAGCATGACATATTTTTGGATCTTGATATGTGTGCATTGAGCTGTTATGCAAAACATATGGAATAGTCAGCATTCCAAAGATGAAGTGAAGATGTCATTTTAATGAACCATAACCACCAAGATTTTGTGGTTGAGCAGAACTTCCTTGACAAGGTGAAAACATAATGTTTTAACCGTCACTAAGAGCTTGTATGTGACCCCTTTAACATAAGTAGCTTTGGCCCATTAAAATAATGTATTTTCCTGATCTCAGCAGTGCCATATAGTCAGGACCTCTAGACACCATGCCTTTTAGAAAATACTGCAATGAATTGATGTATGATCTACTACTACACACTTTGCACAATAAGTAAAGAGCCACAATAAAGGTATTGAACAGGGAGGAGGTGTCCCTAAAGTTTAAAACAATTAAGAACAGATTAAAAGGGGAGGAGCACATACCTCTCTAATGACACATACTAAACATGTAATTAAACATTATAAATTACTTTATATAAAAAAACCACTGGACAACGCGTTTCACAGTTAATAACCCACTTCCTTAGGTCAATATCAGTGTCTTAAGGTAAATGGAGGCTTGGAGTGCTTGTGTCTGCACTTGGCTCAAGACACTGATATCGACCTGAGGTAGTGGGTTGAAACCTGTGAAATGCGTTGTCCAGTATATTTTCAATAAAGTTTTTTGTTTTTCCTTTTTATTATGTACCATTAGTGAGGTAAGTGTGCCACACTTTTTAAACTGTTCCTAATTGTATTATACTTTTGGAGTGCCTCCTTCTTCTGTAGCTGTTCACCCTCTATTATCCAAAAGACCCTCCTGGTCCTCACCGCATGGTTGGACCCACCACACTCAAAGCCTTTTCAACCTTACATCTTATGGACGTAATACACCATAAGGGTCTCTCTGTTCGTGTCTGTGTTTTTTTTTTCCTACCCTGGAGGGTCAACAATTCCTCCAGACTCTCTCAGTAATATGGTATTAGAAAGCTGCACCCTGTGTTCATTCTGAGTTCCAATACTGAGCAAGGGGTTGTGAGGAGGAAAGCAAGTGAACAGATGAGAACCATTCTGAGACACTCTCCACAGAAAACGTTTACAGACTGGGTGGCTCATAAATGTCAAGCCCAATTATTCACTTCTGTGGTGGAGGAGGACAGACGTGAGATGAGTCACAAGAAATGAATAGCCCCCTTTCCTAACAGGAAAGAACATATTAAACATTTGATTAGCAGAGCATCATGCAGATAGCTGAACTTTATCTTTTCCTAAATAACAGCACAACACCTGGAGATAAAAAGGAAGCCATGCCAAGGAAAATATAAGTCATTTCATATCTTCACATAAACACAAAGGAAAGAAGCTACTTGTGAAATGGTTTGTCATTAGTAGCTCAATCCAGTGGTCTGAAAGGTTGATTCAGAGCAGTTTAAAGTGTATACATTGAGTCTCTGTTACTGTTAGTCATAAAATCGCATGTTAGATGTGCCTCATCCAGTGGAAACATTCAGCTTTTTATAGCAGTTAGAATGGCGCACATTCAAAGCTGTTACAAGCATTAAACTTGGATTGTGTAATCCTATAGAAGAATTCCCCCCCTTACTGTCACTGTTGGGGGCAGGGTAGAATTGCATGTATATTTTGTATAATGGACCCACGCTGTATTCAGCAGATATTGCCCCACACAGGCAGGAGGTGAGATGGTCGCTTCTGAACTGCTATCAGCATTCATTGAAACCTTTGAAGCAGCATTGGTGTAAACAATGCACAGGGTTTCACAGCTCACTGAAGGCAATAATGGTAGAATATATTGCTATCTAGCAATCTTACCTGTTCTGGGAAGTATTGTCTGATGTTATTCTTCTATATAAGGGCCCTGCATAGGCAATTAGGCATTAGTTGAAAGTGGGCATACAGATATCATAACTGTGTTATGAGTATTGAAGAATGCTAAAATGAATATAAAAATTGAATATAAAAAGAGAATGTTTGTATCTCTCCTCCTACACACACACATACACTGTGCCTGAATTAAATGAAATATAATTGTAGCCATGTTAGTGGGCTTATAACAACCCCTAAATCTCAGCACTGTCCATGATGCATATTTAATTTTGGAGACACGAGGAGCATATTTGCAAAGCATTTATTTAGTAAATTCTTACTGTATATACTCGCCTATAAGGTAAATTATATTGACAAATAAAGTGTCCAAAAAGTAGGGGGGCTTATATGCAAGTCATGTGTGGGGATGTATGGGGATAGTTGCCACTCCTCATTCCTGGCAGCAATCTTCACGTCTCCCGTGCAGCTCTCCTTGCTAGATGTCCAGGTTTCACTCTCTTCTCCTCCCCGGGAGCCACTTACTGTTTCCCTTGCAGTTCCGTACTTAGCCACTAGATGTCAGTGGCAAGTACAAATGTGCAAGGGAGACAGGAAGATGGCCACCCAGAACGAGCAGAGTTAGCTCTATGTACACTGCACAAACCTCTGCATCATCACATACAACACTTTACAGAACATACTCTCTGCTGAACATACATACAGTGCATCTAAGTATACTTATTATTATTATTATTATTTAGTATTTATATAGCGCCGACATATTACGCAGCGCTGTACAGTGTATATATATTGTCACTAACTGTCCCTCAAAGGAGCTCACAATCTAATCCCTACCATTGCAATATGTCTATATTATGTAGTGTAAGTACTGTAGTCTAGGGCCAATTTTTTAGGGGGAGCCAATTAACGTATCCGTATGTTTTTTTTTGGAATGTGGGAGGAAACCGGAGTGCCCGGAGGAAACCCACGCAGACACGGAGAGAACATACAAACTCTTTGCAGATAGTGCCCTGGCTGGGATTCGAACCAGGGACCCAGCGCTGCAAGGCGAGAGAGCTAACCACTACGCCACCGTGCTGCCCTGTATCACATACACCACACACTGCATCACATACAGAGGGAGGCACTCTGAACCACATGCGGGGGGGGGGGGGAGAGACTTGGGGGAGACATTGCGGGGTTGGTTGATCTACGGGTCACACATTATTAGTTTTTCAGGAGAAAAAGTTGGGCGGTTGGACTATATACGGAACGGCATGTACTCGAGTATATACAGTATGTATTTATGACATCTTCAACAGCGCATTACTGAGTACATAGTCATGTCACTACTTGTCCTCTAGAGGAGCACAATAAATATGGGCACATTATGCATAATGCAGTTGTGTGCATATATATATTTATGTGCTTAGAGGCACTTTACATGTGCCTCTCTCACAAAATCTAAAGCTTATGAACTTGAAAATGGCAATGAAACAAAATCAGAAATCAAATATTTCACTGAACTATAAAAATATATAGAATGTATACAAAATTGTATATTGGTAAACTGCCTTTAGTAGCTGATCAAAGACTCTTCAGCTGCTCCTCCATATTCTGACTAGAGATGTTAACGAACCGTTCGCCAGCGAATCTCTATGGGCAAATACTACTTCCGGCTTGCTATAACTCGGAGTAATACGGCTGCGCTGGGCCAGCAGTGCGCGTCTTTGATAGCGCCTGTTGCCAGACACTCTCTGCGCATGAGCATGACGTCACTCATGACGTCACGCACATGCGCAAAAAGTGCCCGGCAACAGGCACGCGATCAAGGATGCGCACCTCCGGCCCAGCACAGCCGCACTACTCCGGGTCATAGCGACCCGGAAGTAGTACAAGGTGAGGGGTTCGCCAGCGAACGGTTCGGGGAATACCCAGGACTTTCACACAATTGTTTAGACTGCATTACCTGGTGCTGAGAACCAGGATTCAGGAAGTGTATAACATAATATAATCAGCTAAACCATCATCAGGCTGGAGGTTTCTCCCATCAGGCCAGAGGTTTCTACCATCAGGCCGGAGGATTCAGGCCATCTCCACCAAGACCACAAGGCATAAGAACAGGGTTTTTTTTACCCTCGGCTGTCATCCGCTTGAACTCTCTCAATGACTTCCCCCTCTAGGTTTTCACTGTTACTGTCAGAACATATTTTACATTACTGTATATTATGTATGCTGCACTACTCTGCTTGTTTGTTACTGTATGAATACTGTGTGTATCCTATCCCATACCTCCCTAGTCATGAATGCCAAACCCAATTCCGGGCACTACCCAGTCGTGCTTGGCGAATAAAAATGATTCTGATCAGTGGCATAGCTGAGGAGTTATGGATTCAAGTGCAAGGGGGTTTAAGTGTTTTACATTGGGCTTCGGCTTCCTCAAGCACTTTATAAATAAAAAATTGATAGGAAGCACCAAAAACTGCTGAGGACATTTGCAGTGCCAAAGACATTTAATCTGGGAACAGTTTATTAATGTTTATCAGTATTCAAAGCACATATAGCAGTGAAAAGCACATTAGTGAAGAGCTAACACAGTACTTGAGGTTGGCCCCTGGTGGGTTCCACTGGTCCAGGGGCACTGGTATGGTCATGTCCTCTGCATCCCTTATTGCCACACCACTGACCAAGGCCAGATTTATACTTCTTCTGCCTCTAGGCCAACTTTCTTGTTGCTCCCTGTACATGTGCAACAGCACCCCTTCTGATCCATGTGCAG
Source organism: Hyperolius riggenbachi (assembly GCF_040937935.1). Classification (NCBI taxonomy): domain Eukaryota; kingdom Metazoa; phylum Chordata; class Amphibia; order Anura; family Hyperoliidae; genus Hyperolius; species Hyperolius riggenbachi. The sequence goes on from NC_090646.1 coordinate 374,128,098, forward strand.
CTCCCTTTTCTGTGTGTAGCATCCATGTACAGCAGTGCATCTCTTTCATGTACAGCTCCCTTGAGCAGCATCTCTCCTCTTTAATATGTTGCTCTCCATTTACAGCCTCCCTTTTCATGTGCAGACTTCCTTTCATATTCAGGTACCCCTTTTCCATTTCCCTTTTCCATTTTCCCTTTTCCATGTTAAGCTGGCAGCAGCCACCCAAAGCTCAGGACTTTGTGGCCTTTACAGAAGTCTGGTCACTGATTGTAAATCACATTTCAAAGGGCAATCTTTGGTCCTTTATGAACTCACTAAAGATTGCTTAGAAAAAATGCTGCTAAGTGTATTAAAGATATCAAAAGTTGATCCTATGGATGTTCCTGAATATGTCCATACCATTTGCTCAAACTGACCTCTTAATATTATTTCAGTCCAGAGCATTCTGATGCTTTTCCCATGAGATAGTTCAGTTTAAATGAAGTGCATAACTTTGTTTCATCATATTTCCCACCCTCTCTGTCATCACACCCATAAGAATATGTTCTCTGGGCAAGTGTCTGTGATAACAGGAATGGGGTGGGCCAGTCTATTAACAGGTGGGACACATAAAGTAAGTGAGTGGTGCAGCAATGATATGATTCCATGGATAGCATGTATCAGTGGGTTTTCTCTAATATAATTCCAGGGATTACATGCATTGATGAGTAGCTTTTCTTATACATTCCAAATATGACATTCGTTAGTGGGTTAGTCTTTGGCTGTACAAGTAGTAAATTTAAAATAAACGGTTTATTAAACAGTGCACTGAAAACCTATATCATAGACTCAGAATGAACTTATTAGAAGCCAATATTCATGAGTAGCATTTTAATTTTATAGAGAATGACAGATCAGACAAAGATCACTTAAAGGGACCCTGTACAGTGAAAAAAAAACAAATCTGGACTTACCTGGGGCTTCCTCTAGCCCCCCAAAGCCTGCGAGGTCCCTCGGCATCCTCTAGGTCGTCTCCGTGGTCCCCCTGGTGGCTCTGGCAGATGCAGGACTTTGGCCTGTCCACATATCCAGTGGGATCACGCGCCTGTTGTTGTAGGTGTCCTGCGCATGCACGGTGCTTTAAAGACTGAACTGAGCATGCACAGGACCCTTATGGCAACGGGTACGTGAACATGCCAGGCGCATGCGCGACTTTGGCCGAAGTTGTGTATCTACCAGAGCTGCCAGCGGGACCATGGAGGGGCCCAGTGAATGCAGAGGGACCTCGTAGGCCACCATACATTAATTGATGGCCACCAGAATAGAAGATAATATTGACCATAACCAAATATTGGGTTTACACCACTTGTAACACAAGTGAAAGGTAACAGGTGTTTTTTGCCTTCTGGGACAGGCATAGATGGAAGCAGGTCTGGAGAGACAATCTTTGTTGTTCACTAACACTAATATTTATTTGTGCTGTATAAAGGACATTTGCCAGTGATTGTCCCCATCGTTTACTGCTCATGATCCACCAGGTAACTGAAATTAATAGGAGCATTCACCTCACTTCATTTACCGTTCTTAATTACTCAAACCCTGCAGTAAATTACGTTTTCACGGACATTAATGTAGCTTCTGGAGTTGGCGGCATTTGGGGCTACGTTCCATTCCCCTATGGTTTTAAATCTGACGACAAGCTATGTATGTCAAGCGCTTTTCTAATACGAGTCCTGAACCAAAACCTCTCAGATATAGCAATCAGTTTTGTCTTCAGAAAATGAAATGCATAAGTTAGGATGAGATCAGCTGGATGACTAAGCCTTAGAAGAATATTCCACTCCAATGCATTTAAATTCAAAATCTCCTGGGATGCTTTCACAGTATGTTTTTGTCCATTGTCCATCTGTACTGTGAAACACCATATATCTGCTTTGTGGCATTTCACTGAATCTAAACAGATAATGTGCTTCAGTATAAGGGCCGTTTCCACTAGCCGCCGTGCGTCCTGCAAGACGCGCGGCCGCACTTCTTGTTAAACGACTGCACAGCTGAATCCCGGAAACCGTGCCATGCACAGCTATGGGATTCGCTGCTAACCGCATGGAAAAATGCTGCAAGGTCGGCTGAATCGCTAAGGCAAGCGATTCGGAGGGCAGTAGCATTATTCCCTATGGCAGCGTTTTCTGGCGCAATTTGCCTGCAGGGAAACTCTGCCAATTTGGCCTGATTTCCGCAGCAGTGGAAACGGACCCTTAATCATGCTCCTTAAACCAGTAACTAGTTAAATCATCAATTAACACTGGTTACTCATTGCCATGGGCAAGCATACATGGCCATAAAATAACACTACCTCTGCCATGTTTCACAGATGATGAGGTATGCTTCAGATCATGAGCTCCTTCTCTTTTTCCATACTCTTCTCTGCCTATCTTATATCTCATGTTGATCTTAGTTCCATCTGTCTAAAGAAAACTGATCCATATCTGGACAAGCTTTTTATAAGTTGTCTAGCAAAGCTTAATGGAACCTTCCTATTGTTGACAAATATATAAAGGCATATAAAAGGGGAGGATTGTGTCAGGAGTATGTGCTGGGGGTGGTGGTGTGGGGGGAGGGGGGGTAGTTTTAGGAGTAACTAAGGAAGGGTTAATGTGAGGATTAGGTTACAGAGGGTGATAGTAGACTATCAGTACCAATATTCTTCTATTGGGAATCACGGAAAAATAAGTGTAACCATTACAGCAACCTGGTTATTTGTTAGGTTATCAGACAATTGGTGGCCCCTTCTTGTGTCCAGCTTGACCTCTGTGCTGCTGCTGTAGCCCCCATTCTATCCACTGTACACACCCTCTTTGTGTGCGCTCCCACAGTGCTGTGAATAACATCCGCCACCGGGAACCAACTAGGCATGCACAATTATTAATGTTTCTCAAACACGCATGCCAAAGACAGTCTCTGTCCCACGGATTCTGTGCACTACAATGCGGGAGAATGATTCACAAGGGTGTGCAGAGTGGACAACGTACTATCTCAGCTCCAATTTAAACCAGCAGCAATACTAAAGCGAGGACAGCAGCAACATAAAAAGGCCACCTGTCTGACAACATAAAAAATAAACAGGATGCTATAACTTTTATTTTTTTCTGAGCCTGTGCATTTTATTTTACTAAAAAATATACCAAATTATTTATTTCTTCACTTCTAATTTTTCTACTATCTCATTAATTTATTAATTTTTTCTCAGATTTTTTTGTATTTGCTTTCAGCTTTTTTTTTGTTTTGTTTTGTCCACTTAACAAATTTACAAATGAAAATGTGTGTAATGACTAACAGGCACTGAAATAATGAGATAATTGCTCACACCTGGCTAGGGAACAGCTCAACAGTTATTGTCCAATTACTTTTGGTCCCAAGGACCTATAAAAAGTCTTACAATTCTTAAACCATTCATCACAATGGGATGCAAATACCCTAATGTTGGATCCTGAAGTCCTCACTTGTAGAAAATGTTCTTTTTAAACCTCAACTTTTTTTTCCCTTAAAGCTATTCATAATGGGCCATGTGAAGAAGAAACTATGGAAAGGTCAGAAAAATTAAAAGGTGTAACAGTATAACTAATTGCTGGTGTAAGGGAGCAGCTGTCGTTAATCAAACATATCCTTTTTGGATGACATCTGGACACTTCTCAATAAAGTTCATTATATTGGCTGAATAAAAACAACTGTTTGATGAAACTAAATACTACACAAAATGTATGGATGAACAGTTGTGAAAGACTGCCCTAACTAGTCAGCACAGAAGCAAAAGCTACATAAATCCTTGGATCAAAGGCTGAAATGATAGCTTTATCCCAGATGATCTGGAGAAACAGACTCTCCAACAGCAGTTTTTGAGTGGCTTTGAAAGGCACAGGATCTGTGTGTAGGGTGGACCATGTGCTGGGTTTTTATTGCCTCCCATCTGTTCCTAGCACTTCCTACTATTTGATGAAGCCTGGCAATGCACGGAATCTTCCTTGGAATGTGTCCATCAATTACCCTGCTGTGGATATTTTGTGACTAGTATCTGTATCTGTGACACATGCCTGCGTAGTGCTGAAGCAGCTGCTGCAATCTACTTGCATGCTTACATGTCAAATGCTTATACACATGATTTGCAAGCTCGGTAGGCTTCCAACATTTGGGCCACACTGGAAGTTAGTAAGCTATATCTTTCAGTTTCATTCTAATTTGAAATTGAGGCAGAATGTATTGCTTTGACTAGTTTTGTCACATTTAACAGGTATTTATTATTAGTTTTCATTTTAAAGGGAACCCGAGGTGAGAGTGATATGGAGTCTGCCATATGTATTTCCTTTTTAACAATACCAGTTGCCTGACAGTCCTGCTAATCTTGTGTCTCTTTTTCTGTACCGTGTATCGACCAGCTGATCCGGCCAGCTCATAATATTCAGCTGGCCCGATCAAGCCGATCGACCCCTGCCCGCTCGATTCCCACTGGCGGACAATGGCAGGGAATAGAGCGCTGATAAGGAAGCGCCGGCGGGGGCTAGCGGTAATCGAACCGCGCGCATGCGCGGACGAGTGGGGACGCGGCTGGGGTCGAACCGGCGGCTGATCGAGCCGCCGATCGACCCGTGTATTTCCGGCATAATACTTTTAGCCATAGACCCTGAAAAAGCATGCAGCAGATCAGGTACTGTGGCGTAGCTAAGGAGCTGTGAGCCCCGATGCAAGTTTTACATGGGGCCCCCCAAGCACTCTATACATAACAATTGATACGGCATGCCAAAACCTGCCAATGGCAACTACAGTGTCAGAGGTGCAAGAAGAGGCTGAGAAACAGTTTGTTAGTGATTACTACTATTCACAGCATCTATAGAAATGATTATTATGAGCACAGGACCAATAGAGAGGTAATAATGTAGATGAGGGAGAGCCCTTCGGGGCCCCTCTGGCCCAAGGGCCCCGATGCGGTCGATACCTCTGCACCCCCTATTGCTACGCCCCTGTCTCTGACTCAGGTTTTACTGGATTAGCCATATGCTTATTTCAGGGTTTTGATTCAGGCACTACTTATGCCAGAAGATCAACAGGGCTGCCAGGCAACTGGCATTGTTTACAAGGAAATAAATATGGCAGCCTCCATATCAATCTCACCTGGGATTTCCTTTAAAGCAGGGGTCTCAAACTCAATTTACCTGGGGGCCACAGGAGGCAAAGTCAGGATGAGGCTGGGCCGCATATGGAATTTCACAATCGCGGCGCATCGCCGCCTCTGCTCGCCCCTCTCACTCTTCCTTCACAGAGAGGGGCGGGGAGAGGCGGCGATCTGTGCGGCGATTGACGTCAGGAGGGGCAGAGCTGAAGCTGAAAGCTCTGCCCCTTCCAGGAAATGCCGGCGGATTGCCCCCCAGGAGATTTGGGGGCTCTGCAGCACTCGTTTAGCGGCGGGGATGCGGCGGATTACTTGGGAGCACTGAAGCGAACTATAAGGAGGGCCACAAAATATTGTATCGAGGGCCGCAAATGGCCCGCGGGCCGCGAGTTTGAGACCCCTGCTTTAAAGGAACCATTTACATGAATTCACTATATGTACACATGTACACCTTTGTCATCTTTTATCTTGAAATGGGGCAAGTAGGAATGTTGAAAGCCTAAACATCACATGCATTAGAAGCTTTATGAAGACACACCACCCGTCTCTGTGGAGGAGCCACTTGGCTCAGAGGGCAAATACAGCTGGCTCACCTTGCTCCATCTGCTGTTGCTGTAGCTGAATGTTCCTTCTCTCCTTGCTTTCTGATAATGGCATACCAGTAATTTCTGCTACCTGTAATCAAAAGAAAGCAAATGTATCTAGGGAGATATGGAAGACAAAGAAAACATGATTTATGGGACTGGGGTACCTTGTTCCATTGATCCATGGTCCAGGTGTTTGTCCATTGTAGGTCGTCAGTATGGACACTCTGACTAGTCTGCAGATATTCAGGCCCGTGTTCTGGTACCATCCTCTTATTGTCAGCATTTAGTTTTAGCGACCTATGCTGAGTCAGTTCATTTGGGCTCACTGTTGGTTCATTAATTTATTATTATATAGCTGAATTCCGGCTATCAGTGCAGTAGGGTGCACAATCAGCACTGGGCTTTTATATACCCAAACTTCAGATCGGCTACGGCACAGGTATAGCTGAGTAATGTTATTGGCTATTAGTATAGCTGAGTACCATTATCAGCTGCAATGGAGCATTGTTGGCTGAGGGTCTCAGCCTTAAAAGGTTAATGAAAGGGGATAGGGTTACAAGAAATAATAGTGTTATGCTTAGTTATCGGAAGATTAGATTTAGAATTTGTTATAGGAGGATAAGTGTTATAGGAGGGTTAGGGTAGAGGGTTACAGGTTAGTGTTAAGCATTGTTATAGGAGGGATAATGTTAGGGGATAAGGTTAGAGGTTAGTTTTAGGCACGGTTATAGGAGGGGTAGGGGAGGTTAGATTTAATAGTATTAGAAGGTTAGTTAACTTGACATTTTTCCATTTTTTGCTTTATCTCTTTGTACTGCACTGTTTACTTGTATATACCTGACGAAAGCACACTTTGACCATGAAACATGATGGGTTATTGGCAGGGGCATAGCTTGGGGTGGGCGTAGTATGACACATGCCCCCAGGCGCTGGGTCCCTAGGGGCGCCCTGCTGTGACCTGTGTTTTTTTACTTATTTATTTATCCCCCCCAGCGGGAGCGCAGAGAAGAAGAGGTAGAGCTGTGGACACAGCGGTGGGGAAGGGGGGAGGTCTCCCCCCTTCCCTCACCTTAGGGCTCACCCTCTCTCTCGCTCCCCCTGCAGATATGAGCCGCGGGCGGGCGTCAGAACACTTACTCCATTCGCGCGGAGAAGACAGATCTGTGCTCCGCTGATCTGGTCTAGTCTTAATCAGATTAGCGGAGCACAGACCTGTCTTCTCCGCATGAATGGAGTAAGTGTTCTGCCGCCCGCCCGCCACTCATATCTGCAGGGGAGCAAGAGAGAGGGTGAGCCCTAAAGTGAGGGAAGGGGGGTGGAGACTTCCCCCCTTCCCCATCGCTGTGTCCACAGCTCTCCCTCTTTTCTGCGCTCCCGCTGGGGGGGGGGGGGGACCTGGCTACATATACTGGGCACATATACCCCTAGCTACTTACACATGGGACATATATAAATACTAAATAATAATAATAATAATATATACACCTGGCTACATATACTGGGCACATATACCCCTGGCTACTTATACAGGGGACATATATACACCTGGCTACTTGTACTGGGTACATATACCCCTGATTACATATACTGGGCACATATACCCCTGGCTACTTATACAGGGGGCATATATACCCCTGGCTACATATACTGGGCACATATACCCCAGGCTACTTATACAGGGGACAGATATACACCTGGCTACTTATACTGGGGACATATACCCCTGGCTACTTATACAGGGGACATATATTCACCTGGCTACATATACTGGGCACATATACCCCTGGCTACTTATACAGGGGACATATATACACCTGGCTACTTATACTGGGGACATATACCCCTGGCTACTTATACTGGGGACATATACACACCTGGCTACATATACTGGGCACATATACCCCTAACTACTTATATAGGGGACATATATACACCTGGCTACTTATACTGGGGACATATACCCCTGTCTACTTATACTGGGCACATATACCCCTGGCTACTTATACAGGGGGCATATATACACCTGGCTACTTATACAGGGGACGCATATACACCTGGCTACATATACAGTACTGGGCACATATACCCCTGACTACATATACTGGGCACATATATCCCTGGCTACTTATACTGGGACATATATACACCTGGCTACTTGTACTGGGGACATATACTCCTGGCTACATATACTGGGCACATATACCCCTGGCTACCTATACTGGGCACACATATACACCTGGCTATCTATACTGGGGACACATATACACCTGGCTACCTATTCTGGGGACACCTATAGGCCTGGTTACTTCCACTGGGGACACCTATAGACCTGGTTACCTATACTGAAGGCACCTATTTTGGGGGAACTGCTGCCAGATTAACTGTATTTTTGGGGAACCGCTGCTGCCAGATTAAGTGTATTTTGGGGAACAGCTGCCAGATTATATGTATGTTGGAGGAACCACTGCTGCCAGATTATGTCTATTTTGGGGGAACCATTGCCAAATTATCCGTATTTTGGAGGAACCTCTGCCAAATTACATGTATTTTTGGTGCAATGCTGTCAGATTACATGTATTTTGGGGGGGGGGGGGGGGGGGGGGACACTATGGCAGAGCTCAAACTTCCCTGGCAGACCTTTTACACCACTGCTAAGGTCATGTATATTTGGCCCCACCCATTACCATGCCCACATTCTGTTGCATGGCCACGCCCCCTTTTTGGGCACAGCGCGCTACGTGCGCCGCAGGTCCCTCCTTACAGGGAGCATTATTAGTCTTTGTCCCCGGGCGTTGAAAGCCCTAGCTACGCCTCTGGTTATTGGGTGGTGTGGTCAGGGCCGGCCCGCCCATGAGGCGGGGTGAGGCGGGTTCCTCAGGCGGCAGGAAGTGGAGGGCCGGCACCAGATGACGTGGCTGTGATAGCGGGGGGAGCCAGAGCCGCGGTGAGGGCAGCCCGACCTCTCCCTCCCTCTCCCCGGGCCGCCCTCCATGCTCCCTCCTCGGACTGTAGGCAGCAGAGTTAGCGCGCAGGGAAGCGCTGCTGTACACAGCTGTTACTCACCTCCCTGGATCCGATCGCCGCTCCCGCCCTGCTGGTCTCCTCTCTGCCTAGCCGGCTGATACACATGCGGCTGCTTCCTGTGTAAACAGGAAGCAGCGTGTGTATCAGCAGCGGCTACATTGCAGAGAGGAGACCAGCAGGGCGGGAGCGGCGATCGGATCCAGGGAGGTGAGTAACAGCTGTGTACAGCAGCGCTTCCCTGCGCGCTAACTCTGCTGCCTACAGTCCGAGGTGGGAGCATGGAGGGCGGCCCGGGGAAAGGGAGGGAGAGGTCGGGCTGCCCTCACCGCGGCTCCGGCTCCCCCCTCCGCCATTATGAGGGGGCACCTACCTACTTAACCTATACTGGGCAAGCTACCTATCTATCCTATACTGGGGGGCACCTACCTAATCTAACCTGTTTTGGGGGCAGCTACCTATCTATCCTATACTGGGGGGCACCTACCTAATCTAACCTGTACTGGGGGCAGCTACCTATCTATCCTATAGTGGGGGGCACCTACCTAATCTAACCTATGCTGGGGGGCAGCTACCTATCTATCCTATACTGGGGGGCAGCTACCTATCTAACCTATACTGGGTGGCAGCTACCTATCTAACCTACACTGGGGGGCAGCTACCTATCTAACCTATACTGGGGGCAGCTACCTATCTATCCTATACTGGGGGGCACCTACCTAATCTAACCTGTACTGGGGGCAGCTACCTATCTATCCTATACTGGGGGGCACCTACCTAATCTAACCTGTACTGGGGGGCAGCTACCTATCTAACCTATACTGGGGGGCAGCTACCTATCTAACCTATACTGGGGGCACTTATCTAACCTGTATTGGGGGCACCTACCTACCTAGCTAGCCTATACAGGTGGCAACTATACTGGCTACCTATACTGGGGGCACCTACCTAACTAACCTATACTGGGGGTACCTACCTATCTAACCTATGCTGGGGGCAACTATACTGGCTACCTATATTGGAGGCACCTACCTAGCTAACCTGTACTGGGGGCGCCTACTTATCTAACTTATACCGGGGGGGGGGGGGGGCGCCTGCCTATCTAACATACTGGGGGCAACTATACTGGCTACCTATACTGGAGGCAACTACCTGGCTAACCTATACTGGGGGCAACTTTACTGGCTCACCCATGCCTGGCCACCTATACTCGGGGGGGACCTATAGCTGGCTACCTATACCGGGGGGGGGGCGCAATTTTTACACCCTCGCCCTGTGTGCATTTTAGCCTAGAAACTGCACTGTTGCCGCCGGCCTCCGAGTCCGACGACTCCGAGCTCTGCAGCCTCTCCTGTCTCCTCCAAGGCTGCACGCTGGTGACGCTGCCTAGTGCCTTAGCCTGCTGATTTGATGGCGGCGGCTGCCGCCCGCTCTGCTGCCCTGGCTGCGGCTGATTGTCACGGTCAGTCACTGAGCATCGAGCGCCGCCGACGTGACCGTGACGATGATGATGATGAGGCTGGCTGGCTGCCGCCGGCCGCCGCTCACTGGCCCAGCGCGAGATCCCTCAGATCCGAGATGGAGCATGCCCGCCGCAGACCGCAGCCCTCTGTCCCCTGCCAGTGCAGGATGCATGCTGGATGCGGATGCCCGCCCTTTGCCGCCGCCAGACCCAGAGGGAGACCCAATCCCTGGTGAGTCAGCCACTCACTTTGCTGCGTCACTCAGGCTTTCCTTCACGGACACGGTCGGTTGTGTGGGGGATGTAATGTTATGTAGAAATATTGGGGGGGGGGGGCACCTTTACGATCTTTGCCTCAGGCAGCAGAAAGTCCAGGACCGGCCCTGGGTGTGGTGTGTAATTTAAGCACTTCTAGTACTGTCTTTTTGCTAGGATAGGTATATGGAGTTTACACTTGAGTGGTTCTACGCTCATCCCGCTCAATGTCTTGGTTGGGTGTGAATTTATATATTCACACCCAACAGCACCATCATATTAGAATTTACCATATATTTCACCTCAGGAAACCTTTTTGTGGTTCTCCTTTATTAATGCCCCCACCATGGCATGCTGCACTAATTTTGCAATGTATATTTGTGGAAATTTTCAGCCTGTGTAACGAACGGTGGAGCACAGAGAGGATCTGATTACCGGTGATCTGCAGTATCACTGGGAATACAGATGTATACCAGATTATAAGTGATCTGCAGTATCACCGATAATCTGATATACCAGCTAACCTCTGTACTTATACAAATAGAAATACAAATACTGCCATTACTTGAGTATAGTGTTGGGCGAACACCTAGATGTTCGGGTTCGCGAACGTTCGCCGAACATCGCCGCGATGTTCGGGTGTTCGCGCCGAACTCCGAACATAATGGAAGTCAATGGGGACCCGAACTTTCGTGCTTTGTAAAGCTTCCTTACATGCTACATACCCCAAATTAGCAGGGTATGTGCACCTTGGGAGTGGGTACAAGAGGGAAAAAAAATATTTGAAAAAGAGCTTATAGTTTTTGAGAAAATTGATTGTAAAGTTTCAAAGGAAGAACTGTCTTTTAAATGTGGAAAATGTCATGTTTCTTTGCACAGGTAACATGCTTTTTTTCGCCATGCAGTCATAAATGTAATACAGAGAAGAGGTTCCAGGAAAAGGGACCGGTAACGCTAACCCAGCACAAGCAGCAGAACACGTGATGGAACAGGAGGAGGCGCAGGAGGAGAAGGCCACGCTTTGTGAGACACAACAACCCAGGCCTTGCATGAGGACAAGAAGCGTGCGGATAGCATGCTTTGTACCGTCATGCAGTCATAAATGTAATAAAGATAAGTGGTTCAATAAACAGGGGCCACGCGGCAACGCTAACCCAGCAGCAGCAGACGTGATGGAACAGGAGGAGGCGCAGGAGGAGAAGGCCACGCTTTGTGAGACACAACAACCCAGGCCTTGCATGAGGACAAGAAGCGCGCGGATAGCATGCTTTGTACCGCCATGCAGTCATAAATGTAATAAAGATAAGTGGTTCAATAAACAGGGACCACGCGGCAACGCTAACCCAGCAGCAGCAGACGTGATGGAACAGGAGGAGGCGCAGGAGGAGAAGGCCACGCTTTGTGAGACACAACAACCCAGGCCTTGCATGAGGACAAGAAGCGTGCGGATAGCATGCTTTGTACCGCCATGCAGTCATAAATGTAATAAAGATAAGTGGTTCAATAAACAGGGACCACGCGGCAACGCTAACCCAGCAGCAGCAGACATGATGGAACAGGAGGAGGCGCAGGAGGAAAAGGCCACGCTTTGTGAGACACAACAACCCAGGCCTTGCATGAGGACAAGAAGCGTGCGGATAGCATGCTTTGTACCGCCATGCAGTCATAAATGTAATAAAGATAAGTGGTTCAATAAACAGGGACCACGCGGCAGCGCTAACCCAGCAGCAGCAGACGTGATGGAACAGGAGGAGGCGCAGGAGGAGAAGGCCACGCTTTGTGAGACACAACAACCCAGGCCTTGCATGAGGACAAGAAGCGTGCGGATAGCATACTTTGTACCGCCATGCAGTCATAAATGTAATAAAGATAAGTGGTTCAATAAACAGGGACCACGCGGCAGCGCTAACCCAGCAGCAGCAGACGTGATGGAACAGGAGGAGGCGCAGGAGGAGAAGGCCACGCTTTGTGAGACACAACAACCCAGGCCTTGCATGAGGACAAGAAGCGCGCGGATAGCATGCTTTGTACCGCCATGCAGTCATAAATGTAATAAAGATAAGTGGTTCAATAAACAGGGACCACGCGGCAACGCTAACCCAGCAGCAGCAGACGTGATGGAACAGGAGGAGGCGCAGGAGGAGAAGGCCACGCTTTGTGAGACACAACAACCCAGGCCTTGCATGAGGACAAGAAGCGTGCGGATAGCATGCTTTGTACCGCCATGCAGTCATAAATGTAATAAAGAAAAGTGGTTCAATAAACAGGGACCACGCGGCAACGCTAACCCAGCAGCAGCAGACATGATGGAACAGGAGGAGGCGCAGGAGGAAAAGGCCACGCTTTGTGAGACACAACAACCCAGGCCTTGCATGAGGACAAGAAGCGTGCGGATAGCATGCTTTGTACCGCCATGCAGTCATAAATGTAATAAAGATAAGAGGTTCCATAAACAGGGACCGGCAACGCTAACCCAGCAGCAGCAGCACACGTGATGGAACAGGAGGAGGCGCAGGAGGAGAAGGCCACGCTTTGAGACACAACAACCCAGGCCTTGCATGAGGACAAGAAGCGTGCGGATAGCATACTTTGTACCGCCATGCAGTCATAAATGTAATAAAGATAAGTGGTTCAATAAACAGGGACCACGCGGCAACGCTAACCCAGCAGCAGCAGACGTGATGGAACAGGAGGAGGCGCAGGAGGAGAAGGCCACGCTTTGTGAGACACAACAACCCAGGCCTTGCATGAGGACAAGAAGCGTGCGGATAGCATGTTTTGTACCGCCATGCAGTCATAAATGTAATAAAGATAAGAGGTTCCATAAACAGGGACCGGCAACGCTAACCCAGCAGCAGCAGCAGCAGCACACGTGATGGAACAGGAGGAGGCGCAGGAGGAGAAGGCCACGCTTTGAGACACAACAACCCAGGCCTTGCATGAGGACAAGAAGCGTGCGGATAGCATGCTTTGTACCGTCATGCAGTCATAAATGTAATAAAGATAAGTGGTTCAATAAACAGGGACCACGCGGCAACGCTAACCCAGCAGCAGCAGACGTGATGGAACAGGAGGAGGCGCAGGAGGAGAAGGCCACGCTTTGTGAGACACAACAACCCAGGCCTTGCATGAGGACAAGAAGCGTGCGGATAGCATGTTTTGTACCGCCATGCAGTCATAAATGTAATAAAGATAAGAGGTTCCATAAACAGGGACCGGCAACGCTAACCCAGCAGCAGCAGCAGCAGCAGCACACGTGATGGAACAGGAGGAGGCGCAGGAGGAGAAGGCCACGCTTTGAGACACAACAACCCAGGCCTTGCATGAGGACAAGAAGCGTGCGGATAGCATACTTTGTACCGCCATGCAGTCATAAATGTAATAAAGATAAGTGGTTCAATAAACAGGGACCACGCGGCAGCGCTAACCCAGCAGCAGCAGACGTGATGGAACAGGAGGAGGCGCAGGAGGAGAAGGCCACGCTTTGTGAGACACAACAACCCAGGCCTTGCATGAGGACAAGAAGCGCGCGGATAGCATGCTTTGTACCGCCATGCAGTCATAAATGTAATAAAGATAAGTGGTTCAATAAACAGGGACCACGCGGCAACGCTAACCCAGCAGCAGCAGACGTGATGGAACAGGAGGAGGCGCAGGAGGAGAAGGCCACGCTTTGTGAGACACAACAACCCAGGCCTTGCATGAGGACAAGAAGCGTGCGGATAGCATGCTTTGTACCGCCATGCAGTCATAAATGTAATAAAGATAAGTGGTTCAATAAACAGGGACCACGCGGCAACGCTAACCCAGCAGCAGCAGACATGATGGAACAGGAGGAGGCGCAGGAGGAAAAGGCCACGCTTTGTGAGACACAACAACCCAGGCCTTGCATGAGGACAAGAAGCGTGCGGATAGCATGCTTTGTACCGCCATGCAGTCATAAATGTAATAAAGATAAGTGGTTCAATAAACAGGGACCACGCGGCAGCGCTAACCCAGCAGCAGCAGACGTGATGGAACAGGAGGAGGCGCAGGAGGAGAAGGCCACGCTTTGTGAGACACAACAACCCAGGCCTTGCATGAGGACAAGAAGCGTGCGGATAGCATACTTTGTACCGCCATGCAGTCATAAATGTAATAAAGATAAGTGGTTCAATAAACAGGGACCACGCGGCAGCGCTAACCCAGCAGCAGCAGACGTGATGGAACAGGAGGAGGCGCAGGAGGAGAAGGCCACGCTTTGTGAGACACAACAACCCAGGCCTTGCATGAGGACAAGAAGCGCGCGGATAGCATGCTTTGTACCGCCATGCAGTCATAAATGTAATAAAGATAAGTGGTTCAATAAACAGGGACCACGCGGCAACGCTAACCCAGCAGCAGCAGACGTGATGGAACAGGAGGAGGCGCAGGAGGAGAAGGCCACGCTTTGTGAGACACAACAACCCAGGCCTTGCATGAGGACAAGAAGCGTGCGGATAGCATGCTTTGTACCGCCATGCAGTCATAAATGTAATAAAGATAAGTGGTTCAATAAACAGGGACCACGCGGCAACGCTAACCCAGCAGCAGCAGACATGATGGAACAGGAGGAGGCGCAGGAGGAAAAGGCCACGCTTTGTGAGACACAACAACCCAGGCCTTGCATGAGGACAAGAAGCGTGCGGATAGCATGCTTTGTACCGCCATGCAGTCATAAATGTAATAAAGATAAGAGGTTCCATAAACAGGGACCGGCAACGCTAACCCAGCAGCAGCAGCACACGTGATGGAACAGGAGGAGGCGCAGGAGGAGAAGGCCACGCTTTGAGACACAACAACCCAGGCCTTGCATGAGGACAAGAAGCGCGCGGATAGCATACTTTGTACCGCCATGCAGTCATAAATGTAATAAAGATAAGTGGTTCAATAAACAGGGACCACGCGGCAACGCTAACCCAGCAGCAGCAGACGTGATGGAACAGGAGGAGGCGCAGGAGGAGAAGGCCACGCTTTGTGAGACACAACAACCCAGGCCTTGCATGAGGACAAGAAGCGTGCGGATAGCATGTTTTGTACCGCCATGCAGTCATAAATGTAATAAAGATAAGAGGTTCCATAAACAGGGACCGGCAACGCTAACCCAGCAGCAGCAGCAGCAGCAGCACACGTGATGGAACAGGAGGAGGCGCAGGAGGAGAAGGCCACGCGTTGAGACACAACAACCCAGGCCTTGCATGAGGACAAGAAGCGTGCGGATAGCATGCTTTGTACCGTCATGCAGTCATAAATGTAATAAAGATAAGTGGTTCAATAAACAGGGACCACGCGGCAGCGCTAACCCAGCAGCAGCAGACGTGATGGAACAGGAGGAGGCGCAGGAGGAGAAGGCCACGCTTTGTGAGACACAACAACCCAGGCCTTGCATGAGGACAAGAAGCGTGCGGATAGCATACTTTGTACCGCCATGCAGTCATAAATGTAATAAAGATAAGTGGTTCAATAAACAGGGACCACGCGGCAGCGCTAACCCAGCAGCAGCAGACGTGATGGAACAGGAGGAGGCGCAGGAGGAGAAGGCCACGCTTTGTGAGACACAACAACCCAGGCCTTGCATGAGGACAAGAAGCGCGCGGATAGCATGCTTTGTACCGCCATGCAGTCATAAATGTAATAAAGATAAGTGGTTCAATAAACAGGGACCACGCGGCAACGCTAACCCAGCAGCAGCAGACGTGATGGAACAGGAGGAGGCGCAGGAGGAGAAGGCCACGCTTTGTGAGACACAACAACCCAGGCCTTGCATGAGGACAAGAAGCGTGCGGATAGCATGCTTTGTACCGCCATGCAGTCATAAATGTAATAAAGATAAGTGGTTCAATAAACAGGGACCACGCGGCAACGCTAACCCAGCAGCAGCAGACATGATGGAACAGGAGGAGGCGCAGGAGGAAAAGGCCACGCTTTGTGAGACACAACAACCCAGGCCTTGCATGAGGACAAGAAGCGTGCGGATAGCATGCTTTGTACCGCCATGCAGTCATAAATGTAATAAAGATAAGAGGTTCCATAAACAGGGACCGGCAACGCTAACCCAGCAGCAGCAGCACACGTGATGGAACAGGAGGAGGCGCAGGAGGAGAAGGCCACGCTTTGAGACACAACAACCCAGGCCTTGCATGAGGACAAGAAGCGTGCGGATAGCATACTTTGTACCGCCATGCAGTCATAAATGTAATAAAGATAAGTGGTACAATAAACAGGGACCACGCGGCAACGCTAACCCAGCAGCAGCAGACGTGATGGAACAGGAGGAGGCGCAGGAGGAGAAGGCCACGCTTTGTCAGACACAACAACCCAGGCCTTGCATGAGGACAAGAAGCGTACGGATAGCATGTTTTGTACCGCCATGCAGTCATAAATGTAATAAAGATAAGAGGTTCCATAAACAGGGACCGGCAACGCTAACCCAGCAGCAGCAGCAGCACACGTGATGGAACAGGAGGAGGCGCAGGAGGAGAAGGCCACGCTTTGAGACACAACAACCCAGGCCTTGCATGAGGACAAGAAGCGTGCGGATAGCATGCTTTGTACCGTCATGCAGTCATAAATGTAATAAAGATAAGTGGTTCAATAAACAGGGACCACGCGGCAACGCTAACCCAGCAGCAGCAAACGTGATGGAACAGGAGGAGGCGCAGGAGGAGAAGGCCACGCTTTGTGAGACACAACAACCCAGGCCTTGCATGAGGACAAGAAGCGTGCGGATAGCATGTTTTGTACCGCCATGCAGTCATAAATGTAATAAAGATAAGAGGTTCCATAAACAGGGACCGGCAACGCTAACCCAGCAGCAGCAGCAGCACACGTGATGGAACAGGAGGAGGCGCAGGAGGAGAAGGCCACGCTTTGAGACACAACAACCCAGGCCTTGCATGAGGACAAGAAGCGTGCGGATAGCATGCTTTGTACCGTCATGCAGTCATAAATGTAATAAAGATAAGTGGTTCAATAAACAGGGACCACGCGGCAATGCTAACCCAGCAGCAGCAGACATGATGGAACAGGAGGAGGCGCAGGAGGAAAAGGCCACGCTTTGTGAGACACAACAACCCAGGCCTTGCATGAGGACAAGAAGCGTGCGGATAGCATGCTTTGTACCGCCATGCAGTCATAAATGTAATAAAGATAAGTGGTTCAATAAACAGGGACCACGCGGCAGCGCTAACCCAGCAGCAGCAGACGTGATGGAACAGGAGGAGGCGCAGGAGGAGAAGGCCACGCTTTGTGAGACACAACAACCCAGGCCTTGCATGAGGACAAGAAGCGTGCGGATAGCATACTTTGTACCGCCATGCAGTCATAAATGTAATAAAGATAAGTGGTTCAATAAACAGGGACAACGCGGCAGCGCTAACCCAGCAGCAGCAGACGTGATGGAACAGGAGGAGGCGCAGGAGGAGAAGGCCACGCTTTGTGAGACACAACAACCCAGGCCTTGCATGAGGACAAGAAGCGCGCGGATAGCATGCTTTGTACCGCCATGCAGTCATAAATGTAATAAAGATAAGTGGTTCAATAAACAGGGACCACGCGGCAACGCTAACCCAGCAGCAGCAGACGTGATGGAACAGGAGGAGGCGCAGGAGGAGAAGGCCACGCTTTGTGAGACACAACAACCCAGGCCTTGCATGAGGACAAGAAGCGTGCGGATAGCATGCTTTGTACCGCCATGCAGTCATAAATGTAATAAAGATAAGTGGTTCAATAAACAGGGACCACGCGGTTACGCTAACCCAGCAGCAGCAGACATGATGGAACAGGAGGAGGCGCAGGAGGAGAAGGCCACGCTTTGTGAGACACAACAACCCAGGCCTTGCATGAGGACAAGAAGCGTGCGGATAGCATGCTTTGTACCGCCATGCAGTCATAAATGTAATAAAGATAAGGGGTTCCATAAACAGGGACCGGCAACGCTAACCCAGCAGCAGCAGCACACGTGATGGAACAGGAGGAGGCGCAGGAGGAGAAGGCCACGCTTTGAGACACAACAACCCAGGCCTTGCATGAGGACAAGAAGCGTGCGGATAGCATACTTTGTACCGCCATGCAGTCATAAATGTAATAAAGATAAGTGGTTCAATAAACAGGGACCACGCGGCAACGCTAACCCAGCAGCAGCAGATGTGATGGAACAGGAGGAGGCGCAGGAGGAGAAGGCCACGCTTTGTGAGACACAACAACCCAGGCCTTGCATGAGGACAAGAAGCGTGCGGATAGCATGTTTTGTACCGCCATGCAGTCATAAATGTAATAAAGATAAGAGGTTCCATAAACAGGGACCGGCAACGCTAACCCAGCAGCAGCAGCAGCACAAGTGATGGAACAGGAGGAGGCGCAGGAGGAGAAGGCCACGCTTTGAGACACAACAACCCAGGCCTTGCATGAGGACAAGAAGCATGCGGATAGCATACTTTGTACCGCCATGCAGTCATAAATGTAATAAAGATAAGTGGTTCAATAAACAGGGACCACGCGGCAACGCTAACCCAGCAGCAGCAGACGTGATGGAACAGGAGGAGGCGCAGGAGGAGAAGGCCACGCTTTGTGAGACACAACAACCCAGGCCTTGCATGAGGACAAAAAGCGCGCGGATAGCATGCTTTGTACCGCCATGCAGTCATAAATGTAATAAAGATAAGTGGTTCAATAAACAGGGACCACGCGGCAACGCTAACCCAGCAGCAGCAGACGTGATGGAAAAGGAGGAGGCGCAGGAGGAGAAGGCCACGCTTTGTGAGACACAACAACCCAGGCCTTGCATGAGGACAAGAAGCGTGCGGATAGCATGCTTTGTACCGCCATGCAGTCATAAATGTAATAAAGATAAGTGGTTCAATAAACAGGGACCACGCGGCAACGCTAACCCAGCAGCAGCAGACATGATGGAACAGGAGGAGGCGCAGGAGGAAAAGGCCACGCTTTGTGAGACACAACAACCCAGGCCTTGCATGAGGACAAGAAGCGTGCGGATAGCATGCTTTGTACCGCCATGCAGTCATAAATGTAATAAAGATAAGTGGTTCAATAAACAGGGACCACGCGGCAGCGCTAACCCAGCAGCAGCAGACGTGATGGAACAGGAGGAGGCGCAGGAGGAGAAGGCCACGCTTTGTGAGACACAACAACCCAGGCCTTGCATGAGGACAAGAAGCGTGCGGATAGCATACTTTGTACCGCCATGCAGTCATAAATGTAATAAAGATAAGTGGTTCAATAAACAGGGACCACGCGGCAGCGCTAACCCAGCAGCAGCAGACGTGATGGAACAGGAGGAGGCGCAGGAGGAGAAGGCCACGCTTTGTGAGACACAACAACCCAGGCCTTGCATGAGGACAAGAAGCGTGCGGATAGCATGCTTTGTACCGCCATGCAGTCATAAATGTAATAAAGATAAGTGGTTCAATAAACAGGGACCACGCAGCAACGCTAACCCAGCAGCAGCAGACATGATGGAACAGGAGGAGGCGCAGGAGGAAAAGGCCACGCTTTGTGAGACACAACAACCCAGGCCTTGCATGAGGACAAGAAGCGTGCGGATAGCATGCTTTGTACCGCCATGCAGTCATAAATGTAATAAAGATAAGAGGTTCCATAAACAGGGACCGGCAACGCTAACCCAGCAGCAGCAGCACACGTGATGGAACAGGAGGAGGCGCAGGAGGAGAAGGCCACGCTTTGAGACACAACAACCCAGGCCTTGCATGAGGACAAGAAGCGTGCGGATAGCATACTTTGTACCGCCATGCAGTCATAAATGTAATAAAGATAAGTGGTACAATAAACAGGGACCACGCGGCAACGCTAACCCAGCAGCAGCAGACGTGATGGAACAGGAGGAGGCGCAGGAGGAGAAGGCCACGCTTTGTGAGACACAACAACCCAGGCCTTGCATGAGGACAAGAAGCGTGCGGATAGCATGCTTTGTACCGCCATGCAGTCATAAATGTAATAAAGATAAGTGGTTCAATAAACAGGGACCACGCTGCAACGCTAACCCAGCAGCAGCAGACGTGATGGAACAGGAGGAGGCGCAGGAGGAGAAGGCCACGCTTTGTGAGACCCAACAACCCAGGCCTTGCATGAGGACAAGAAGCGTGCGGATAGCATGCTTTGTACCGCCATGCAGTCATAAATGTAATAAAGATAAGAGGTTCCATAAACAGGGACCGGCAACGCTAACCCAGCAGCAGCAGCAGCAGCAGCAGCAGCACACGTGATGGAACAGGAGCAGGCGCAGGAGGAGAAGGCCATGCTTTTTGAGACACAACAACCCAGGCCTTGCATGAGGACAAAAAGCGTGCGGATAGCATGCTTTGTACCGCCATGCAGTCATAAATGTAATAAAGATAAGTGGTTCAATAAACAGGGACCACGCGGCAACGCTAACCCAGCAGCAGCAGACGTGATGGAACAGGAGGAGGCGCAGGAGGAGAAGGCCATGCTTTTTGACTGGATCATGGAAGAAAAAGAAAAAACATCCGGGCACCTTCCGTCTCTGGTTTTATTGCTGTGTTACAAAGTTTCAATCAAAAGCGGGTTACATACCACAGGTGCGTACACTTATAGGCTCCGTGTCAGTGGTGGTGAGTTGGAGGTGGGGGTGTCGGGCATCAGTTGGGGCTTGCGACGGCCGTTTCGCGTCCTTACAGACGCTTGGTCACGCTGCGCTCCATTAACTGAGGCGGACCGCCGGCATCCGGTATATGCGGGGACAAACCCCGCCTCTTCCGGGTGTAGCGTTCGCCAATGTGGAAACTAGGAATAGGTTGCCTGGATACGGGATGCACGCCACCCCACCAGAGGGAGTATCCTACCCTAATGACAGCGCTAGTGGGCGGCGGGGAGGGGAGGGGACAACCCTTACCATACCTCTCCACCAATAAGCGGTTAGTAAAGCCGCAAACTTCATACCCCAAGTGCTGGCATAAAGTGCCCAGCATAAATTTCTAGCTGGACACTCAGGCATGTAGAGGGTAATCTTCCCTCATAGACTCCCAAATGTGGGGCGGAACACCACCCCGCAGGCAACCCATTGAAAACGTGCATTAGGGACATGTTACTAAACCACATAGAACATTTAAAAACACGTACTATCTGAGAATTTTCAGACTCAACTGCAGTCAACAAAGCTGTATAAGCTACTGTATACACCCTGTAGAGCATGAATGTATCACGAGAAACCCGCTTTTGATTGAAACTTTGTAACACAGCAATAAAACCAGAGACGGAAGGTGCCCGGATGTTTTTTCTTTTTCTTCCATGATCCAGTTTTGACTTCTTTCTTCGCATGTTGGATCCGATGAGCACACGTTTGAGCAAGTTTGTCCTAAGGGTTGCTGGAGGATTGGTGAGAGACTTTTTGTTCACCTCATTATTGTTTCCCTGCGCTTTCATCTGTATATGCTGCATTCACATGCACCTATGGGGAGTGCCACTTTGCTAATTCTTTTTCTACATTAATACGGCCATGCTTTTTGAGACACAACAACCCAGGCCTTGCATGAGGACAAAAAGCGTGCGGATATAGCAGCAATGCTTTTTGCCGCCATGCAGTCATAAATGTAATACAGATGAGAGGTTCAATAAACAGGGACCGGAAACGCTACACCATCCCAGATGTTCATTGGTCATGTTACTTGGTTAGGGTCCTGGAGTGTTGCGTAGTCATTTCCAATCCAGGATTGATTCATTTTAATTTGAGTCAGATGGTCTGCATTTTCTGTGGAGAGGCGGATACGCCGATCTGTGACGATGCCTCCGGCAGCACTGAAACAGCGTTCCGACATAACGCTGGCTGCCGGGCAAGCCAGCACCTCTATTGCGTACATTGCCAGTTCGTGCCAGGTGTCTAGCTTCGATACCCAATAGTTGAAGGGTGCAGATGGATTGTTCGACACAGCTACGTCATCTGACATGTAGTCCTTGACCATCTTCTCCAGGCGATCGGTGTTGGAGGTGGATCTGCACGCTTGCTGTTCAGTGGGCTGCTGCTGCATGGGTGTCAGAAAATTTTCCCACTCCAAGGACACTGCCGATACCATTCCCTTTTGGGCACTAGCTGCGGCTTGCGTTGTTTGCTGCCCTCCTGGTCGTCCTGGGTTTGCGGAAGTCAGTCTGTCGGCGTACAACTGGCTAGAGGAGGGGGAGGATGTCAATCTCCTCTCTAAAGTCTCCACAAGGGCCTGCTGGTATTCTTCCATTTTGACCTGTCTGACTCTTTCTTCAAGCAGTTTTGGAACATTGTGTTTGTACCGTGGATCCAGAAGGGTATAAACCCAGTAATTGGTGTTGTCCAGAATGCGCACAATGCGTGGTTGAGCCATGTGTGCCAGAGTCCTACCAGAATCCTCATCATCCTCTTGTGAGCGTTGTGATAGTTGTTGTGATGCATCATAGTCGTCACCTTCCTCCTGGTCTGCTTCTGCTGACCATTCGCGCTGAATTGTGGAAGTCCAAAGTGCACCGCTCTGGCCCTCGTCAGTGGTGGCATGAAATTCCTGCTCCAACTCCAGCTGTTCCTCCTCCTCTTCTTCGTCATAGCTGCTGGGGCCAGCGTTCCCTGAGGCGGAAGGCCTGATGTTGGTACCATCACGCTGATCGTTTTCTCCTTCAGATTCCCCCAGTTGCATCATGACAGCTGTTTCCTTGATTTTCAACATTGACCTCTTCAGTAAACACAGCAGTGGTATGGTAATGGTGACTGAAGAGTTGTCACTGCTCACAAGCAACGTGGATTGCTCAAAATTTTGGAGGACTTGGCAGAGGTCCAACATGTTGGCCCAATCGGATCCACAGAAGCTTGGCAGCTGTCCGGATGCGCCTCGGTACTGCGCCGTCATGTACTGGACCACTGCACTCTTCTGCTCACAAAAGCGGGCTAGCATGTGCAGCGTAGAATTCCAGCGCGTAGGGACATCACACAGCAAGCGATGGTGGGGGAGATTGAAGCGCTCCTGCATCTTGGCGAGTGCCCCCGAAGCAGTACTGGAATTTCTACAATGTTTGGCCACTCGACGCACCTTCAACAGAAGATCGGCCACGCCTGGGTATGTCCTCAGGAACCGCTGAACTACTAGGTTCATCACGTGCGCCAGGCAAGGGATGTGTGTCAGCTTAGCCAACCTTAAAGCGCGAATGAGATTACTCCCATTATCACACACAACCATGCTCGGTTTCAGGTCCAGCGGTGCCAGCCACAAATCCGTCTGTTCCTTTATTCCCTTCCAAATTTCCTCCCCTGTGTGCTGCTTATCCCCAAGGCAGATCAGCTTCAGCAACGCTTGCTGACGCATGCCAACAGCTGTGCTGCACTGCTTCCACGATCCT
This sequence comes from Hyperolius riggenbachi, assembly GCF_040937935.1. Classification (NCBI taxonomy): domain Eukaryota; kingdom Metazoa; phylum Chordata; class Amphibia; order Anura; family Hyperoliidae; genus Hyperolius; species Hyperolius riggenbachi. The sequence continues at coordinate 374,151,913 of NC_090646.1, forward strand.
ACTGCTGCTGGGTTAGCGTTTCCGGATGAGGTACAGCTTTGAGATGCGTTGGAGGAGAAGGAGTCAGAGAGGTAGGTGCTGCTTTTGTTATCCAGTGGGAGGGACGGCGGTGCAGCTGTTTGCGGCGTGGGCAACACCCGCGCCGTAGCAGGTGAGGAATCGCTGCCAGGCTCCACAAGGTTCACCCAGTGCGCGGTAAGGGAGATGTATCGACCCTGGCCGAACGCACTCGTCCAGGTGTCAGTGGTGAGGTGAACCTTGCAGGCAACGGCACTCTTCAAGCTTCGGGTTATTTTGCTGACCACGTGCTCATGCAACTCAGGCACTGCAGAGCGCGCAAAGTGGTAGCGGCTGGGAACCACGTAACGTGGGATGGCCACTGACATCATGCCCTTGAAGCTGTTTGTCTCCACCACTCGATATGGCAGCATTTCGCAGGCCAGAAGCTTGGCTATGCTGGCTGTTACTGCCACGGCCCGGGGGTCATTTGCTGGCAATTTCCTCTTGCGCTCAAACATCTCCGACACAGACAACTGAACCGTAGCGCTGCACACGGAAGGGCTGTTGGTTGTTGTGTTTGATGAACACTGGGAGACCTCAAGAGCACTACTCCGGAAAGTGACAGTGTCAGCGTCGTCTGATGTTTGTGAATGTTGTGAACCACGCAATGGCTGGGCTACTGCTGCTGCTGAGGCGGGTCTGGTGGTGAGTCTGGTGAACCCAAGGGAGGCAGTGTTGGTGGTACCCTGTCCTGCCGCGTTTGCCCACAGAGTGGGATGTTTGGATAGCATGTGGCGGCTCATGCTGTGGTGGAGAGGTTGTTAATACTTTTCCCCCTGCTCAGGCGGGTCTTGCACACCTTGCAAATCGCCATGGTAACATCCTCAGTGCAGTCTTCAAAGAAAGCCCAGACTTTGGAGCACCTGCCTTGCTGGCGATTTCTGTTTGCTCCTATTTTGCCTCTCACTTGAACTTCCACGCTTGTGGTGCCTGAAATTGCGCGCCGCCTACTTTGTGGCACAAGGCGAACTCGTGCAGCAGTGGGTTCTTCAACAGACTCATCTGTGCTGCTGCTACTACGGCGATGTTCTCGTTCACAAACAAAATCTGGGTCTCTGTCCACATTGTCCATACCCTCCTCTTCCATCTCCTCAAACTCGTCATATGTCATTGTGGGGGGCCGCCGCCGTGGAGTAGAGCTCCCCAGAACAACCTCTGCGCAGCTCACTCCAACGTCGTCTTCCAGATCTTGTCGGCCGACCTCCTGCAATTGCAACCCCTCCTGCCCAACTTGCTCTGGGATTTGGGTTTCCGAGTCCTCCTCGGACTCGCCTTGTATTTCAGTGCGCGGTGCATTTCCCACAGTTAATGGTTGTGAATCCGGGCACAACATTTCTGGCTGTTCCTCCATTGACCTTTGAAAGGTGGAAGTTTGTTGGGCTGGGAATAGCTCCTGCGAATACCCCATTGTGTCCTGAGGTAATTCATCGGACTGGTTATCTGGCAGTTGTGTGCGTGGTGTCGCTGCCGGTTGTGTCAGCTTTGTGCCCACTGGCTCCTTGAAATTGGCTGAGGACTCGGACCTCGTGCGTGATGTGCTGGTGCTGCTTAACCCACTGCTGGACGCTTGAGAGGTCATCCAAGTAATTATCTGGTCCTGTTCTTTTGGATTTGTGAGGGTTGTTGTCCTGGACAACATGGGCGGTATTGAGTAGGTTTTCTTGGGTGCTCCCCTGTGGCCTGTACGTGAACCATCAGGGGAAACACCTCTTCCCTTGCCCCTCCCTCTTTCACCGGATTTCTTCCTCATTTCACTTATCCTTACAGTACACGCTGACTGGCAGCAGTACAGTGGCAGTACAGAAATGCTATACAGTGGTGGGTGAGCGGTGTACCACTATTGCCAGCAGCGACACAGAGCACAATGATATACAGTGGCGGGTGAGCAGTGTACTACTGTTCCCAGCAGACACAGAGTGGCAGTACACACAATGCTATATAGTCTGGCTGAGCGGTGTACACAGAGTGGCAGTACACACAATGCTATATAGTGTGGCTGAGCGGTGTACACAGAGTGGCAGTACACACAATGCTATATAGTGTGGCTGAGCGGTGTACACAGAGTGGCAGTACACACAATGCTATATAGTCTGGCTGAGCGGTGTACACAGAGTGGCAGTACACACAATGCTATATAGTCTGGCTGAGCCGTGTACACAGAGTGGCAGTACACACAATGCTATATAGTCTGGCTGAGCCGTGTACACAGAGTGGCAGTACACACAATGCTATATAGTCTGGCTGAGCGAGGTACACAGTGGCAGTACACACAATGCTATATAGTCTGGCTGAGCGGTGTACACAGAGTGGCAGTACACACAATGCTATATAGTCTGGCTGAGCCGTGTACACAGAGTGGCAGTACACACAATGCTATATAGTCTGGCTGAGCCGTGTACACAGAGTGGCAGTACACACAATGCTATATAGTCTGGCTGAGCGGTGTACACAGAGTGGCAGTACACACAATGCTATATAGTCTGGCTGAGCGGTGTACACAGAGTGGCAGTACACACAATGCTATATAGTCTGGCTGAGCGGTGTACACAGAGTTGCAGTACACACAATGCTATATAGTCTGGCTGAGCGGTGTACACAGAGTGGCAGTACACACAATGCTATATAGTCTGGCTGAGCTGTGTACACAGAGTGGCAGTACACACAATGCTATATAGTCTGGCTGAGCCGTGTACACAGAGTGGCAGTACACACAATGCTATATAGTCTGGCTGAGCGAGGTACATAGTGGCAGTACACACAATGCTATATAGTCTGGCTGAGCCGTGTACACAGAGTGGCAGTACACACAATGCTATATAGTCTGGCTGAGCGAGGTACACAGTGGCAGTACACACAATGCTATATAGTCTGGCTGAGCGGTGTACACAGAGTGGCAGTACACACAATGCTATATAGTCTGGCTGAGCGGTGTACACAGAGTGGCAGTACACACAATGCTATATAGTCTGGCTGAGCGGTGTACACAGAGTGGCAGTACACACAATGCTATATAGTCTGGCTGAGCGGTGTACACAGAGTGGCAGTACACACAATGCTATATAGTCTGGCTGAGCGGTGTACACAGAGTGGCAGTACACACAATGCTATATAGTCTGGCTGAGCGGTGTACACAGAGTGGCAGTACACACAGTGCTATATAGTCTGGCTGAGCGGTGTACACAGAGTGGCAGTACACACAATGCTATATAGTCTGGCTAAGCCGTGTACACAGAGTGGCAGTACACACATAGTGTTGGGCGAACAGTGTTCGCCACTGTTCGGGTTCTGCAGAACATCACCCTGTTCGGGTGATGTTCGAGTTCGGCCGAACACCTGACGGTGCTCGGCCAAACCGTTCGGCCATATGGCCGAACTAAGAGCGCATGGCCGAACGTTCCCCGAACGTTCGGCTAGCGCTGTGATTGGCCGAACGGGTCACGTGGTTCGGACCCGAACGCGCTCTGATTGGCCGAACTGTCACGTGGTTCGGGTAAATAAATACCCGAACCACGTCATATCTCCGCCATTTGTCTGTGGGTTTAGCTTTGGGTAGGCAGGCAGGGTAGTTCGCGCTCCAGCCACGCTAGCCAGGGTCCCCCCCAGTCATTGTGTGTCGCTGCTGGGAATAGTAGTACACCGCTCGCTCAGCATTCTGTTTACTGCCACTCTGTGTACCTCGCTCAGCCACACTATATAGCATTCTGTTTACTGCCACTCTGTGTCTGCTGGGAATAGTAGTACACCGCTTGCACAGCCACACTATATAGCATTCTGTTTACTGCCACTCTGTGTACCTCGCTCAGCCACACTATATAGCATTCTGTTTACTGCCACTCTGTGTCTGCTGGGAATAGTGGTACACCGCTCGCTCAGCCACACTATATAGCATTCTGTTCACTGTTCTGTGTCTGCTTGGAATAGTGGTACACCGCTCGTTCAGCCACACTATATAGCATTCTGTGTACTGTTCTGTGTCTGCTGGGAACAGTAGTACACCGCTCGTTCAGCCACACTATATAGCATTCTGTGTACTGTTCTGTGTCTGCTGGGAACAGTAGTACACCGCTCGCTCAGCCACACTATATAGCATTCTGTTCACTGTTCTGTGTCTGCTGGGAATAGTGGTACACCGCTCGCTCAGCCACACTATATAGCATTCTGTTCACTGTTCTGTGTCTGCTGGGAATAGTGGTACACCGCTCGCTCAGCCACACTATATAGCATTCTGTTTACTGTTCTGTGTCTGCTGGGAATAGTGGTACACCGCTCGCTCATCCACACTATATAGCATTCTGTTCACTGTTCTGTGTCTGCTGGGAATAGTGGTACACCGCTCGCTCAGCCACACTATATAGCATTCTGTTCACTGTTCTGTGTCTGCTGGGAATAGTGGTACACCGCTCGCTCAGCCACACTATATAGCATTCTGTTCACTGTTCTGTGTCTGCTGGGAATAGTGGTACACCGCTCGCTCAGCCACACTATATAGCATTCTGTTCACTGTTCTGTGTCTGCTGGGAATAGTGGTACACCGCTCGCTCAGCCACACTATATAGCATTCTGTTCACTGTTCTGTGTCTGCTGGGAATAGTGGTACACCGCTCGCTCAGCCACACTATATAGCATTCTGTTTACTGTTCTGTGTCTGCTGGGAATAGTGGTACACCGCTCGCTCATCCACACTATATAGCATTCTGTTCACTGTTCTGTGTCTGCTGGGAATAGTGGTACACCGCTCGCTCAGCCACACTATATAGCATTCTGTTCACTGTTCTGTGTCTGCTGGGAATAGTGGTACACCGCTCGCTCAGCCACACTATATAGCATTCTGTTCACTGTTCTGTGTCTGCTGGGAACAGTGGTACACCGCTCGTTCAGCCACACTATATAGCATTCTGTGTACTGTTCTGTGTCTGCTGGGAACAGTAGTACACCGCTCGTTCAGCCACACTATATAGCATTCTGTGTACTGTTCTGTGTCTGCTGGGAACAGTAGTACACCGCTCGTTCAGCCACACTATATAGCATTCTGTTCACTGTTCTGTGTCTGCTGGGAATAGTGGTACACCGCTCGCTCAGCCACACTATATAGCATTCTGTTCACTGTTCTGTGTCTGCTGGGAACAGTAGTACACCGCTCGTTCAGCCACACTATATAGCATTCTGTGTACTGTTCTGTGTCTGCTGGGAACAGTAGTACACCGCTCGTTCAGCCACACTATATAGCATTCTGTTCACTGTTCTGTGTCTGCTGGGAATAGTGGTACACCGCTCGCTCAGCCACACTATATAGCATTCTGTGTACTGTTCTGTGTCTGCTGGGAACAGTAGTACACCGCTCGTTCAGCCACACTATATAGCATTCTGTTCACTGTTCTGTGTCTGCTGGGAATAGTGGTACACCGCTCGCTCAGCCACACTATATAGCATTCTGTTCACTGTTCTGTGTCTGCTGGGAATAGTGGTACACCGCTCACCCGTCACTGTATAGCATTGTGCTCTGTGTCGCTGCTGGGAATAGTGGTACTGTATAGCATTTCTGTACTGCCACTGTACTGCTGCCAGTCAGCGTGTACTGTAAGGATAAGTGAAATGAGGAAGAAATCCGGTGAAAGAGGGAGGGGCAAGGGAAGAGGTGTTTCCCCTGACGGTTCACGTACAGGCCACAGGGGAGCACCCAAGAAAACCCACTCAATACCACCCATGTTGTCCAGGACAACAACCCTCACAAATCCAAAAGAACAGGACCAGATAATTACTTGGATGACCTCTCAAGCGTCCAGCAGTGGGTTAAGCAGCACCAGCACATCACGCACGAGGTCCGAGTCCTCAGCCAGTTACAAGGAGCCAGTGGGCACAAAGCTGACACAACCGGCAGCGACACCACGCACACAACTGCCAGATAACCAGTCCGATGAATTACCTCAGGACACAATGGGGTATTCGCAGGAGCTATTCCCAGCCCAACAAACTTCCACCTTTCAAAGGTCAATGGAGGAACAGCCAGAAATGTTGTGCCTGGATTCACAACCGTTAACTGTGGGAAATGTACCGCGCACTGAAATACGAGGCGAGTCCGAAGAGGACTCGGAAACCCAAATCCCAGAGCAATTTGGGCAGGAGGGGTTGCAATTGCAGGAGGTCGGCCGACAAGATCTGGAAGACGACGTTGGAGTGTGCTGCGCAGAGGTTGTTGTGGGGAGCTCTACTCCACGGCGGTGGCCCACAATGACATATGACGAGTTTGAGGAGATGGAAGAGGAGGGTATGGACAATGTGGACAGAGACCCAGATTTTGTTTGTGAACGAGAACATCGCCGTCGTAGCAGCAGCACAGATGAGTCTGTTGAAGAACACACTGCTGCACGAGTTCGCCTTGTGCCACAAGGTAGGCGGCGCGCAATTTCAGGCACCACAAGCGTGGAAGTTCAAGTGAGAGGCAAAAGAGGAGCAAACAGAAATCGCCAGCAAGGAGGCAGGTGCTCCAAAGTCTGGGCTTTCTTTGAAGACTGCACTGAGGATGTTACCATGGCGATTTGCAAGGTGTGCAAGACCCGCCTGAGCAGGGGGAAAAATATTAACAACCTCTCCACCACCAGCATGAGCCGTCACATGCTATCCAAACATCCCACTCTTTGGGCAAACGCGTCAGGACAGGGTACCAGAAACAACACTGCCTCCCTTGGGTTCACCAGACCCGCCTCAGCAGCAGCAGTAGCCCAGCCATTGCGTGGTTCACAACATTCACAAACATCAGACGACGCTGACACTGTCACTTTCCGGAGTAGTGCTCTTGAGGTCTCCCAGTGTTCATCAAACACAACAACCAACAGCCCTTCCGTGTGCAGCGCTACGGTTCAGTTGTCTGTGTCGGAGATGTTTGAGCGCAAGAGGAAATTGCCAGCAAATGACCCCCGGGCCGTGGCAGTAACAGCCAGCATAGCCAAGCTTCTGGCCTGCGAAATGCTGCCATATCGATTGGTGGAGACAAACAGCTTCAAGGGCATGATGTCAGTGGCCATCCCACGTTACGTGGTTCCCAGCCGCTACCACTTTGCACGCTCTGCAGTGCCTGAGTTGCATGAGCACGTGGTCAGCAAAATAACCCGAAGCTTGAAGAATGCCGTTGCCTGCAAGGTTCACCTCACCACTGACACCTGGACGAGTGCGTTCGGCCAGGGTAGATACATCTCCCTTACCGCGCACTGGGTGAACCTTGTGGAGCCTGGCAGCGATTCCTCACCTGCTACGGCACGGGTGTTGCCCACGCCACAAACAGCTGCACCGCCGTCCCTCCCACTGGATAACAGCAGCACCTACCTCTCTGACTCCTTCTCCTCCAACGCATCTCAAAGCTGTACCTCATCCGGAAACGCTAACCCAGCAGCAGTAGGATCGTGGAAGCAGTGCAGCACAGCTGTTGGCATGCGTCAGCAAGCGTTGCTGAAGCTAATCTGCCTTGGGGATAAGCAGCACACAGGGGAGGAAATTTGGAGGGGAATAAAGGAACAGACGGATTTGTGGCTGGCACCGCTGGACCTGAAACCGGGCATGGTTGTGTGTGATAATGGGAGTAATCTCATTCGCGCTTTAAGGTTGGCTAAGCTGACACACATCCCTTGCCTGGCGCACGTGATGAACCTAGTAGTTCAGCGGTTCCTGAGGACATACCCAGGCGTGCCCGATCTGCTGTTGAAGGTGCGTCGAGTGTCCAAACATTGTAGAAATTCCAGTACTGCTTCGGGGGCACTCGCCAAGATGCAGGAGCGCTTCAATCTCCCCCACCATCGCTTGCTGTGTGATGTCCCTACGCGCTGGAATTCTACGCTGCACATGCTAGCCCGCTTTTGCGAGCAGAAGAGTGCAGTGGTCCAGTACATGACGGCGCAGTACCGAGGCGCATCCGGCCAGCTGCCAAGCTTCTGTGGATCCGATTGGGCCAACATGTTGGACCTCTGCCAAGTCCTCCAAAATTTTGAGCAATCCACGTTGCTTGTGAGCAGTGACAACTCTTCAGTCAGCATTACCATACCACTGCTGTGTTTACTGAAGAGGTCGATGTTAAAAATCAAGGAAACAGCTGTCATGATGCAACTGGGGGAATCTGAAGGAGAAAACGATCAGCGTGATGGTACCAACATCAGGCCATCCGCCTCAGGGAACGCTGGCCCCAGCAGCTATGACGAAGAAGAGGAGGAGGAACAGCTGGAGTTGGAGCAGGAATTTCATGCCACCACTGACGAGGGCCAGAGCGGTGCACGTTGGACTTCCACAATTCAACGCGAATGGTCAGCAGAAGCAGACCAGGAGGAAGGTGACGACTATGATGCATCACAACAACTATCACAACGCTCACAAGAGGATGATGAGGATTCTGGTAGGACTCTGGCACACATGGCTCAATTCATGCTAGACTGCATTGAACGTGACCCACGCATTGTGCGCATTCTGGACAACACCAATTACTGGGTTTATACCCTTCTGGATCCACGGTACAAACACAATGTTCCAAAACTGCTTGAAGAAAGAGTCAGACAGGTCAAAATGGAAGAATACCAGCAGGCCCTTGTGGAGACTTTAGAGAGGAGATTGACATCCTCCCCCTCCTCTAGCCAGTTGTACGCAGACAGACTGACTTCCGCAAACCCAGGACGACCAGGAGGGCAGCAAACAACGCAAGCCGCAGCTAGTACCCAAAAGGGAATGGTATCGGCAGTGTCCTTGGAGTGGGAAAATTTTCTGACACCCATGCAGCCGCAGCCCACTGAACAGCAAGCGTGCAGATCCACCTCCAACACCGATCGCCTGGAGAAGATGGTCAAGGACTACATGTCAGATGGCGTAGCTGTGTCGAACCATCCATCTGCACCCTTCAACTATTGGGTATCGAAGCTAGACACCTGGCACGAACTGGCAATGTACGCAATAGAGGTGCTGGCTTGCCCGGCAGCCAGCGTTATGTCGGAACGCTGTTTCAGTGCTGCCGGAGGCATCGTCACAGATCGGCGTATCCGCCTCTCTACAGACAATGCAGACCGTCTGACTCAAATTAAAATGAATCAATCCTGGATTGGAAATGACTACGCAACACTCCAGGACCCCAACCAAGTAACATGACCAATGAACATCTGGGATGGTGTTGCGTTTCCGGGCCCTGTTTATTGAACCTCTCATCTGTATTACATTTATGACTGCATGGCGGCAAAAAGCATTGCTGCTATATCCGCACGCTTTTTGTCCACATGCAAGGCCTGGGTTGTTGTGTCTCACAAAGCGTGGCCTTCTCCTCCTGCGCCTGCTCCTGTTCCATCACGTCTGCTGCTGCTGGGTTAGCGTTGCCGCGTGGTCCCTGTTTATTGAACCACTTATCTTTATTACATTTATGACTGCATGGCGGTACAAAGCATGCTATCCGCACGCTTCTTGCCCTCATGCAAGGCCTGGGTTGTTGTGTCTCACAAAGCGTGGCCTTCTCCTCCTGCGCCTCCTCCTGTTCCATCACGTCTGCTGCTGCTGGGTTAGCGTTGCCGCGTGGTCCCTGTTTATTGAACCACTTATCTTTATTACATTTATGACTGCATGGCCGTACAAAGCCTGCTATCCGCACGCTTCTTGCCCTCATGCAAGGCCTGGGTTGTTGTGTCTCACAAAGCGTGGCCTTCTCCTCCTGCGCCTGCTCCTGTTCCATCACGTCTGCTGCTGCTGGGTTAGCGTTGCCGCGTGGTCCCTGTTTATTGAACCACTTATCTTTATTACATTTATGACTGCATGGCGGTACAAAGCCTGCTATCCGCACGCTTCTTGCCCTCATGCAAGGCCGGGGTTGTTGTGTCTCACAAAGCGTGGCCTTCTTCTCCTCCTGCGCCACCCTCCTCCTGTTCCATCACGTGTGCTGCTGCTGGGTTAGCGTTACCGGTCCCTTTTCCTGGAACCTCTTATATGTATTACATTTATGACTGCATGCCGACAAAAAACATGTTACCTGTGCAAAGAAAACAGACATTTCCCGCATTTAAAAGACAGTTTTCCCTTTGAAACTTTAAAATCGATTTTCTCAAAAACTATAAGCTCTTTTTGCTAATTTTTTTTTCCTCTTGTACCCACTCCCAAGGTGCACATACCCTGCAAATTTGGGGTATGTAGCATGTAAGGAGGCTTTACAAACCACAAAAGTTCGGGTCCCCATTGACTTCCATTATGTTCGGAGTTCGGGTCGAACACCCGAACATCGCGGCCATGTTCGGCCTGTTCGGCCCGAACCCGAACATCTAGATGTTCGCCCAACACTATACACACAATGCTATATAGTCTGGCTGAGCGAGGTACACAGTGGCAGTACACACAATGCTATATAGTCTGGCTGAGCGGTGTACACAGAGTGGCAGTACACACAATGCTATATAGTCTGGCTGAGCGGTGTACACAGAGTGGCAGTACACACAATGCTATATAGTCTGGCTGAGCGGTGTACACAGAGTGGCAGTACACACAATGCTATCTAGTCTGGCTGAGCCGTGTACACAGAGTGGCAGTGCACACAATGCTATATAGTCTGGCTGAGCGGTGTACACAGAGTGGCAGTACACACAATGCTATATAGTCTGGCTGAGCCGTGTACACAGAGTGGCAGTAAACAATGCTATATAGTCTGGCTGAGCGGTGTACACAGAGTGGCAGTACACACAATGCTATATAGTCTGGCTGAGCGAGATACACAGTGGCAGTACACACAATGCTATATAGTCTGGCTGAGCGGTGTACACAGAGTGGCAGTACACACAATGCTATATAGTCTGGCTGAGCGGTGTACACAGAGTGGCAGTACACACAATGCTATATAGTCTGGCTGAGCGGTGTACACAGAGTGGCAGTACACACAATGCTATATAGTCTGGCTGAGCCGTGTACACAGAGTGGCAGTAAACAATGCTATATAGTCTGGCTGAGCGGTGTACACAGAGTGGCAGTACACACAATGCTATATAGTCTGGCTGAGCGAGATACACAGTGGCAGTACACACAATGCTATATAGTCTGGCTGAGCGGTGTACACAGAGTGACAGTACACACAATGCTATATAGTCTGGCTGAGCGGTGTACACAGAGTGGCAGTACACACAATGCTATATAGTCTGGCTGAGTGGTGTACACAGAGTGGCAGTACACACAATGCTATATAGTCTGGCTGAGCGGTGTACACAGAGTGGCAGTACACACAATGCTATATAGTCTGGTTGAGCCGTGTACACAGAGTGGCAGTACACACAATGCTATATAGTCTGGCTGAGCGGTGTACACAGACTGGCAGTACACACAATGCTATATAGTCTGGCTGAGCGGTGTACACAGAGTGGCAGTAAACTATGCTATATAGTGTGGCTGAGCGAGGTACACAGAGTGGCAGTAAACAGAATGCTATATAGTCTGGCTGAGCGAGCGGTGTACTACTGTTCCAAGCAGCGACACACAATGACTGGGGGGGGACCCTGGCTAGCGTGGCTGGAGAGAGAACTACCCTGCCTGCCTACCCAAAGCTAAGCCCACAGAGAAATGGTGGAGATATGACGTGGTTCGGGTATTTATCTACCCGAACCACGTGACCGTTCGGCCATTTAGAGCGCGTTCGGGTCCGAACCACGTGACCCGTTCGGCCAATCACAGCGCTAGCCGAACGTTCGGGGAACGTTCGGCCATGCGCTCTTAGTTCGGCCATGCGGCCGAACGGTTTGGCCGAACACCATCAGGTGTTCGGCCGAACATCACCCGAATGTTCTGCAGAACCCGAACAGTGGCGAACACTGTTCGCCCAACACTACTTGAGTAGAGTGTAGTGTTTGGTGTAACGGTAACACTAAGAGGACTGAGCCTCAGTGCAGTGGTGAGTACTGCACGGCTTCCTTCCGAAGACCTGAACTCTCCAAGGCGGGAGGAGTCAGGCTGCGAGTAGGAAAGTAAGTCTGAGAGTGACACTCAGGAGAAAGTGTCACCAACAGGACGGGGAACCGCCTCCAATAGTGAGGTTGGTTCTCGAGGTCAGACAAGCCAGATCGTAACACACGGACAGATAAAGTACAGATTCAGAAGGCAGAGGCGGAGTCTAGGTACAGGCAGAGTTCGGCAACAGGGTATCAGAAATATCGAGGTACAAGATCAAGAGGCAGAAGCAGAGTCTAAGGACGAGTCGGGGTTCGGCAACAGAGTATCAGAATAGCAAGGTACAAGATCAGAATACAAGAGGATGGTCAGGCAGGCCGAAGGTCATAACAGATAATCACAATCAAACTAGTACTTTAAGCTATCAACAGAATCTAGCTAAGTGTAGGATTGCAGCTCCAGCTGGTCCCGGCACACTTAAGGATCTGACTACGGGTCTGAGTGCTCCCACGTATGTGTTCGCAACGCCAGACAAAGAGCAAGTGAACAGCCAGCAGTATATATACACAAGGACCTCTCCAGGACCTCCCTAATTGCTGGACCAATGAGAGTAGTGGAAAATGTCAGCTGACCCGCCTGGTCAGCCGACTCCCTTCTGGCTGTTATTTAAGCTCTGCCTCTGTGTGCGCGCGCGTGTCACTCTGAATCTTGGTGGACTATCAGTCCCAGCCACACCAGTACTGTTTTGCAATGTATCCAGTGAACCGAGTGCGGGAGCCGCCTCCAATGCGGATTCCGCCGTTCCCAATGCGGATTCCGACGCTCTGCTTATGCGGCATGCGCCGTTTTTTCCGCGTTGTGACGCCATGCTGGATGCGGAAACAGCCGCCTCACCTTGAGAGGCAGCGGCTTTTCCGCGTTTCATCACAGTACCCCCCCCCCCCCCCCCCGAGGAGTGGACTGCGGACAACTCCTACCAGGTTTCTCGGGGTGTAAGGCATGAAACTCTTTCCTCAATTCATCCGCATGCATGCGAGTCCCCGGTACCCATTGTCTCTCCTCAATGCCATACCCCTTCCAGTGTACCAGATACTGTACCGAGTTCTGGACAATGCGTGAGTCCAAAATTTTCTCTATTTCAAACTCAGGTTGACAATCTACCAGGACAGGAGGAGGAGGAGTAGGGCCCATATGGACTGCAGGTTTGAGCAGGGATACGTGAAATGACCTTACCCCACGCATGCTGGCGGGAAGATCAACGGTATAGGTAACGTTGTTAATCTTTTTCACTATCGGAAACGGACCGACAAACTTGGGGCCCAATTTGTCTGAGGGCTGTTTCAGGGTCAAATGACGTGTGGATACCCACACCAAGTCTCCTGGCTGGAAGCTCCACTCCACCGAACGTCTTTTATCAGCTTGACCCTTCTGATTCAAAAACGCCTTTTGCAAACTATCTCTCACCGTGCGCCAAATGTTTTTAAAAGACTTTTGCCAGGCCTCCAGAGCTGGAAACGGGGTGGAGGCCACTGGCAATGGTGAGAATTTGGGCAATCTTCCAGACACTACCTGGAACGGAGAAAATCCGGTGGAAGAGCTTCTCAAATTATTTTGCGCAAACTCCACGAAAGGCAGAAATTTGACCCAGTCGTTCTGCGCCTCTGCAATGTAGCACCTCAAAAATTGCTCTAAAGACTGATTGGTTCTCTCCGTTTGACCATTGGTCTGTGGGTGGTAGCCCGATGAAAACGACAGCTTCATGCCCATTTGTTGGCAAAATGCCCTCCAAAATCTAGAAACGAACTGGACTCCCCGACCCGACACTATGTTTTCCGGAATGCCGTGTAGCCGGAAAACATGTGTGATAAACAAGTCGGCCAATTACTGGGCCGAGGGGAGTCCTTTCAAGGGCACAAAATGGGCCATTTTACTGAAGCGGTCGACTACCACCCAAATTATCGACATATCCTCTGACCTGGGAAGCTCACCTACAAAATCCATGGACAAGTGAGTCCATGGTTCACTCGGGGTGGGCAAAGGCTGCAAGGTACCCACAGGTGCCAGCCGGGAGGGTTTACTTTTTGCGCATACAGCACACTCCCTAACGAACTCCCTGCAGTCTGCTGCCAGAGAAGGCCACCAAGCACACCTGGATACCAGATCCTGAGTTCTGGCTGCCCCCGGGTGTCCCGCATTCTTGTGGGAATGAAACATCTGTAAAATGCGGGGATGAAAGGGTAAGGGCACAAACATAACCCCTTCCGGTTTCCCCTCAGGGACATCCTGCTGGAAGGGACTCTGTCCAGTCCTCCCAAGTCTCAGTTGCCGCTAGCACTAACCTCTGTGGGATAATGGATTCTGGGTCAGAGGGCTGGGCTGTCTCCAGCTCAAAACATCTGGACAGGGCATCTGCCTTGATGTTCTTGCTGCCCGGGGTGTACGTAATAATGAACCTGAACCTCGAAAAGAACAATGACCATCGAGCCTGTCGGGGACTTAACCTCTTAGCCCCCTCGATATACTCCAGGTTCTTGTGATCAGTGTACACTGTAATGGTATGCTCTGCTCCTTCCAGCCAGTGACGCCATTCTTCAAAGGCAAGTTTAATGGCAAGGAGCTCTCTGTTGCCGATATCGTAGTTTCTCTCCGCCGGGGAGAACCTACGAGAGAAATAAGCACAAGGATGGAATCTTCCCTGTAACCCTGACCGCTGAGACAGCACAGCCCCCACCCCGACCTCCGAGACGTCAACCTCGACAATAAAGGGGTAAGAGGTGTCGACATGCCTCAGGATGTGTGCTGAACAAAACATGGTTTTCAGGGTAGAGAACGCTTGTAGGGCTTCTGGGGTCCAGTGGTTAGTATCTGCCCCTTTTTTTGTGAGACTAGTGAGGGGTGAGATAACAGTGGAGTACCCCTTTATGAACCTCCGATAGTAGTTAGCAAAGCCTAAGAATCTCTGCAAAGACTTTAACCCCACGGGTTGGGGCCACTCTATCACAGCAGAGACCTTGGCAGGATCCATTGACAGACCCGAAGTGGAAATAATGTACCCCAAAAAAGAAACAGATGTCACCTCGAAAATACATTTTTCCAACTTTGCATAAAGCGAGTTCTGCCTCAGTTTGTCCAGTACAATTCGGACATGTGTTCTGTGCTCAGAGAGGTTGTTGGAAAAGATAAGTATATCGTCCAGGTATACTAACACGAACCTGCCCAACACCTCTCTGAATACCTCATTGATCAATTCCTGGAAGACGGCCGGGGCGTTACACAACCCGAAGGGCATCACCAAGTACTCATAGTGCCCGTCGGGTGTGTTAAAGGCCGTCTTCCATTCATCGCCCTTTCTGATCCTCACCAGGTTGTATGCGCCCCGCAAGTCTAATTTTGAAAAGACTTTAGTGTTGGTAACTTGAGTGAAAAGGTCATCTATTAGGGGCAAGGGGTAACGATTTTTTATCGTGATTTTATTCAGGCCCGGTAATCTATGCACGGTCGCAGACTCCCGGCTTTTTTCTTAACAAAGAAAAACCCTGCACCTGCGGGCGACCGGTATGGTCGAATGAACCCCTTAGCTAAATTCTCACGAATATACTCTTGCATAGCCAGTTTCTCTGGCCCGGACAAATTGTAAAGATGACCCCTAGGGGGCATACAACCAGTTTGGAGATCAATGGGGCAATCAAATGGGCGATGCGGCGGTAACTTGTCAGCGGCCTTAGGACAGAACACATCGGCATACTCAGAATACTGCACTGGAACCCCTTCCAACTGAACCCTGGTCTGGCCCAATGTCACCTTCCCTAAACACTGCTGGCGACAATGATCGGACCAGCTGGTTACCTGACCCATAGCCCAGTCTATTTGTGGTGAATGGACTTGTAACCACGGCATGCCTAGGATGATAGTGGAGGTTGACATATGTAATACGAAAAACTGTAGTTGTTCCCCATGCAGTACCCCTATCGTGACCTTTACCTCCGGGGTCTGTGACAGGGAACGATTCCGTTGCAGAGGGGAATCGTCTACTGCCGTGAGCTGAATGGGGGGTCTCACTGGAGTGAGAGGAATACCCAACTCCTGAGCAAATTCAAAGTTCATAAAATTAGCCGCTGAGCCAGAATCAATAAAAGCCTCAGTGGCTACAGACTTAATATCCCATGTAATCGTACAAGGGAGAAGCAATTTTTTCTCTTTATGGGGTGAGAATTGTGTGCCTAGTGTGTCACCCCCCACTACTCCTAGGCAGACTCGTTTCCTGGCTTGTTAGGGCAGTTTCGCACTCTATGCCCTGCTTCTGCACAGTACAGGCACAGTTGTTCAGTCATTCTCCGCCTTCGTTCCACCTGGGTCAGTTTTGATCGACCAATCTGCATTGGCTCGGGTGGAGGCAAGGCCGGAGAGGGTGAGACAGGCGGAGATGGTGTTACTAGGGGTGCAGCGGAAGGTGCCGCGTAAGATGTCACCCTGACACGGTGACTGCCCCTAGTCTGTCTCTGATGGCGTAGCCTACGGTCGACTCGAATGGCCGATGAGATGGCCTCATCGACTGTTTTGGGCTCGGGTAAACTTAACATTAGGTCGGAGACCTCCTCCGACAACCCAGACAGGAAGTAATCCATCAGGGCATAGGTGTCAAATCTGGCGGTAACTGACCACCTACGAAATTCGGCCGCGTACTCTTCAACTGGACCCTTGCCTTGCCGTAAAAGCTTGAGCTTCCGCTCAGAGGTCGCAGCAAGATCTGGGTCGTCGTAAATTACGGCCATGGCCTTAAAGAATTCCTCTACTGAGGTCAGGGCTGTGTCTCTGGGGGACAGGTTATATGCCCAGGTCTGAGAATCACCGGCCAGTAAAGTTTTGATGAACGTGACTTTCTGGGCCTCAGTACCAGAGGATCGGGGTCTTCATTCAAAATATGATAACACTCTACTCTTAAAATTGCAGAAGTCAGATCTGTGGCCAGAGAACCGTTCTGGAATGGGCATGCGTATGTCTGCGCTAGGAGGGAATCGCACTTCATCCACTGACGTCTGGAGGGTTTGGACGGACCCTGTCAGAGCCTCAATCAATGCTTTGTGTTCACCCAGCACTCGATTGACATTATCCACTGAGGTGGCAAGTTCACCCAGAGGACCAGTGCGTGCGTCCATTTTGTCTTTGGTTTGGCGTTCTGTAACGAACGGTGGAGCACAGAGAGGATCTGATTACCGGTGATCTGCAGTATCACTGGGAATACAGATGTATACCAGATTATAAGTGATCTGCAGTATCACCGATAATCTGATATACCAGCTAACCTCTGTACTTGAGTAGAGTGTAGTGTTTGGTGTAACGGTAACACTAAGAGGACTGAGCCTCAGTGCAGTGGTGAGTACTGCACGGCTTCCTTCCGAAGACCTGAACTCTCCAAGGTGGGAGGAGTCAGGCTGCGAGTAGGAAGGTAAGTCTGAGAGTGACACTCAGGAGAAAGTGTCACCAACAGGACGGGGAACCGCCTCCAATAGTGAGGTTGGTTCTCGAGGTCAGACAAGCCAGATCGTAACACACGGACAGATAAAGTTCAGAAGGCAGAGGCGGAGTCTAGGTACAGGCAGAGTTCGGCAACAGGGTATCAGAAATATCGAGGTACAAGATCAAGAGGCAGAAGCAGAGTCTAAGGACGAGCCGGGGTTCGGCAACAGAGTATCAGAATAGCAAGGTACAAGATCAGAATACAAGAGGATGGTCAGGGAGGCAGAAGGTCATAACAGATAATCACAATCAAACTAGTACTTTAAGCTATCAACAGAATCTAGCTAAGTGTAGGATTGCAGCTCCAGCTGGTCCCGGCACACTTAAGGATCTGACTACGGGTCTGAGTGCTCCCACGTATGTGTTCGCAACGCCAGACAAAGAGCAAGTGAACAGCCAGCAGTATATATACACAAGGACCTCTCCAGGACCTCCCTAATTGCTGGACCAATGAGAGTAGTGGAAAATGTCAGCTGACCCGCCTGGTCAGCCGACTCCCTTCTGGCTGTTATTTAAGCTCTGCCTCTGTGCGCGCTCTGAATCTAGGTGGACTATCAGTCCCAGCCACACCAGTACTGTTTTGCAATGTATCCAGTGAACCGAGTGCGGGAGCCACCTCCAATGCGGATTCCGCCGTTCCCAATGCGGATTCCGCCGCTCTGCCTATGCGGCATGCGGCGTTTTTTCCGCGTTGTGACGCCATGCTGGACGCGGAAACAGCCGCCTCACCTTGAGAGGCAGCGGCTTTTCCGCGTTTCATCACAGCCTGCTTTAAATGACCTGTTCTTCTAGCCATTTTCTCTTATGCTGTGAAAGGCTGCAAGGAGCTAGAGAGCCTGACAGCTCAGACCGCACAGGCACAGATAAGTGTTAGCTTGAGTTGTGATGCTTGAGTTGTGCATAAAAGGCTTTGATGCTGTAACAGGCAGCAATTCTTTGACTACCTTGAATACCTGCTCAGAACTAAAGAGAGGGCGAATGGGAACCTAGAGTCGGAATTGTGAATTGCTGAATACTAGGGTATTGTTCAACCAGCACTCAGCCCTAAATGAACAACCAAGCACTACTTTAGTGGTTAAGTGCTCTAAAAATCTGAGCAGCATGCCAGCATTCATACTGAGCTAAATTCATAAGCGTCTCTTTTCATTGGTGCTCCAGTCTGAATAATTAGCTTAACACTGATCATCTGAGATTTTTTTTATGCTTATTTCATCTCTAATGTCTTTTTTAGTACCTAGGCTTACAAGTCCATCTGAAGTATATCATTGTGCTGTCATAGTGACCTTTCACATCACTACAATGAAGAAGAGCCATGGTGCACAATACTGTAATAGAATCTGGAATGCTAATGCTCTCAGTCTATGAGAGTGTTTTATTCATGCTGGAAGGTTTGTGCATGCAAATCATAGACGCCTCTTTCAGACTTGCCAAACAGATTACACTTTCTCACAATGAGCCACATTTAATAGAAGCATTTGTCTAAGCCCCATTCTATGTCCATTATTCACTGTTTCTATGACTGCATGTCAGAAATGACGTATCTGAAGATTTCTTCAGAATTTGTAGGTTTTGCTTCATTACATATCCAGCACACGGATTTGCTACAGCTGTGAGTTCTGTAACTGTCATGCAGGGAACTTTCTATTGCTCTGGAGAGCTGTGTGGGTGGTCCTAAGGAAAGTTTTGTACACGTTGCAAAGAACAGCATGGGAATCTAAATCAGGATAATATTAACAATGGTAATACACAAAGTAAAGATGAAAGGTAGAACTCTGGCGTCCTTGTCTTCACAAGAATGAACATAATCATGTTCTGGAATCTAAGTCAGTAGTACCCAGCTAGGACCATGGGAACCACATGCAGCTTAGCCTCTAGGTTAGGTGTTCTGTTGCTATGCATGGGAGAGGAGGTCTGATGGAGTGGTACGTGAATGTAGTCACGAAGAGGGCTGGGTGAGCAAGGAGAACAAAGCTCTCAGCCAGCAATTGGCCAACTCAACCCACCTGTCGGATGGCTGACTGAGGCATTGGTGGCGGCTGTACACATGCTGGATTCTCAGCAAAGGCGAGGTTGTCTAGCGTTGCTATCTCGGCTGAGGTTCAACTAGCGTGTGCATGGGGCCTTAGTCCCTGTTAATGGTACTAGCAGTAGTCATTCAGCAAATGTTGAGTGTCAAATTCGAATGTTTTCTGCATTATACAATTTGAGCATGATGTGGTCTTGTTTCATGACCATGTTAATAGAACATATAGGCCTCAGTCCACTAAGCTTTATCAAACACTTAATTGAACGTTTGATAATTTACCTCAGGGTTAAATCTAATTTTGAAATCACTAAGGTGTTATTTATTTATTGAATGTTTTATCGACAAAACGTTCAATAAATCTACAACACCGTAGTGAATCCAAAATGATTTTACCCATGAGGTAAATTATGAAATGTTCGATAAAGTGTTTGCTAAAGCTTAATGAATTGAGGCCATATAGTATGTAAGACCTATGGAAACTCACTGAAAATGGAAACAGGAGACATCAACATGTGTGTCTATTATTACCCTGAGAGCTATACAGCTATAGAGACCAGGTTTATTCATAAACAAGGGGTGCTTACAAGTCAGTACAGTTGGAGCATTGTAAAAGCCCATATATCCATCAGTTTAACGTGGTGCACCTATCTGACTAAATGAGGGCTTCAGTTTTCAGAATTGATGGGCTACAGCTGAAGCTTTGGAGATGGAAGTACATTTTTTCATGCTGTAGGCCAAACCACTTGGATTAGCAACTGAGTATTTTTGGCAACATGAGAAGGACTGAGTTGTCAGGACTCCGAATGCCAAAAAGAGAGATAATTTGAGGATTCAAGAGGGTTTTAGGTTAGTGCTAACCTAGGATTAGTATAAATTGTATATGAAGGGTTGATGTTTACTTTAAGATTTCTTTTATTACATGAAAGGTAATACTTGTCATGGTTTGGAATGTAGTGCAGATGTGGATTAGCCTGGGGGAGGGGTAATTTTTTCCCCAGGTCTTGTCGTCCTCCTCCTTGAATTAGAGCGGTGGCTGGCTGATCGGCAGAAAGGACATGGAGAGGGAGGGCCAGACTTCTTTCCTCCCTTCTTCTTCTAGCCCCCCCCCCCCCTTCCGCCCTCCTGTTCTCTCCTATAGGTAGAGTAGCAGTGCAGTGGTGGTGTTTGAGGAATAGTCCCTTCTCCTCCACAGCAGCCGTCTGTTCTCTCTCCTCTTCTGGGCATCATGTGATTACAAAAGGCTTGCAGCGGACATGCGGTAGACGGAGAACAGGTGGTTGCAGCGGAGGACCGATGATAGACACTGCACTGGAAAAGGTGAGACTTTATCTCAAACTTCACTGCTGCACTGCTACTCTACTGTGTGATTAGAAGAAGATGACGAGTAGACCAACAAGGTAAGCTATATGGGGGACCAATAGACCACCAGAGAATATTGTGAGGGGGGATGCACGTTAATCCGTTATTCTTAAGTTTTGCCTATGATTTGTTTTTGCAGTTCATTCAGATAGGAGCTGGATAGTGTTAGAAGTAGGTGGTTAGGGTTAGGAGTAGGTGAGGGGTGGTTTTTAGGCATAGCGGAGGGTTCAGGTGAAAGTTAAAGAGACACTGAAGTGAAAAAAAATTATGATATGATGAATTATATATGTAGCATGGATAATTACTAGAACATTAGTAGCAAAGAAAATATTCTCACATTTTTATTTTCAGTTTTATAGTGTTTTTTATAACATTGCATAATTTCTAATATTTGCAGTTTACACACTACTCAGCATTCTAAATGATTTTACAGAGCAGGCTAGTGAACTTTTGAACCCCTTCTCTGCAGAGAAAAAAAAATACAATGAAAGTCGTGGAGCACAATGGCTCTTTTGCATAGATAATAACTGGAGTTTCTTAACTTCTCCTGTGCTGGAAACGATGTTAAACTTATGTCTCTGCTCCTAATGTTTTATTTCTTAGCTGTAATACACATACAAATCATTATATCATCTTTTTTTTTTTTTGCTTCAGTGTCTCTTTAAGGCACAGTGAATGACAGTAATATCAGTGAAATTACTGATAATGTACTATTGTGGATAATAGAATATTGGTAAAATTACTGATATTCTATTACCCTTATTTCATGCATATTACCGTTATTTTTGCACCCATTATTCCTTGTGGTGCTATTTTAGATACGCCCTATCTATGCCTAACACTAACTCTCCCCTATCTATGACTAGCCCCAGCCACTCCAGACTCCTAACACTAATCCTACCCTATGTATACCTAACACTAATGGACATAGATACTCATGTAAAATGCCGCTAATAGAGGCTATAACAGTAAATTTGGGTGCCAGAGTCGCCCAATAAAATAACAGACACTGGAACCACCAACTATAAAAGCTGCAGCTATATAATTTTTTTTTCATATTTATAGCCTCAGTTTCTATAGTGGGCAGTCTCATCACCTGCTATTTTATTGAGCACCTCTGGCACTTAAATTTACTGTTAGAGCCAATATTAGCAGCTCTTTACATGGGTTCCTATGGCAGTACCCAAGTTTTCAGCGTGCACTGCGTCCATATTTACGTGACTCCTCACAGCAGCTCCTGTCGCCTCAGAACACAAATCTGAGTTACACATAGAACTGCTGTGAGAGAGGCATAGTTAGGGAGAGGTGACACTTGTGTCCATGGAAAACACCTGCATTTGTCCATGGACAATCTTTTTGCATCCTTTGCGCATTTTTGCATGCCTGTCCACCATAGACTGCACGCACCTGCTACTACTATGGGAATTGTACGCGCGTTGTGACTTCATGGGCTGGGGAATCAGTTTTTGTTACTCGCGTGAATCAGTGAATCATCATTCAAAGATAAGTACCCACGAGAAGATGGATTGTGGATCAGCAACCGTGGCTGCAGACATGACTATCATCACGTCCGTGCAGCTGAACTGGTTAAAGTGTGCATGAATGTGGAATAAAGATTTATATACAACAGTTCTGGAAATGCTAGGATAGAGTCCTGTCTAAGGCAATTTGCATGAGTTGTATGGGTTGAATAATACAGAGCTAAAATTAAAGTACAGAAAAAATAGATTTTGTTGTCAGCATTAAATGTAGCAAAAACTGCATATCAGGGCTGTTACACGGAAATAAGCTGGGATTGTTCTTAAAACTCCAACGCAAGTAATAAACCAATGTACATATTTAAAGGACACATTCGGGGTAAAAACAAAACAAGATCTACTTACCTAGGGCTTGCTCCAGCCCCTGGCAGCCTATCCATCCCTCACCGCAGGTCCACTTCCAGACGGTGTCCCGGGTTCCCCTCCATTGCAGATGTCTTCTACACCTGCGTGAGCGCATAGCCCTACCGCTCGTGTTCGCGCTTCCATAGCTGGGAGCCTTCTGCGCAGGTGCAGAACTTCTGCACCTGTGCAATACGCTCCAAGCTATATGAGCCTGATTGCGAGCGGTGTGGCCACGTGTTCGGGCAGGCGCAGAAGATACCGACCTGGCGCAAGGTCGGCATCTGCAACCGAGTCAATCAATCAGCTGTTATCAATCAGCCATGATTAAGGAGCGATTGCTAGCTCCGATACACGTGAGCTAATATGCCTGTCTGTCCAATACTGATGTTCTTCCAATAAAAATCGGACTTTTATTCATCCAGAGCTGGTCCTTCCCTTATGTATTTAGTCGGCTTGCCTGTGCTTAGTCCTGCTCCTGGTGAAGTATGGCAGAGTGGTGTGCGGTGTTTCATTCTCTGCTTGCAACCGAGGGCACCCCTGGACACAAACTGGAAGCAGAGCTGCGGCGAAGGACAGATAGGCTGCCAGGGGCTGGAGGAAGCCTCAGGTAAGTATATCTTGTTTTGGTTTTTCTTACCTCGGATCTGTCATTTAATAGAATAACACAACAGAATAAGACCAACGCTTGGGGATGTCACGTATTGTAGTCGACTGGTATTGGACCCTAATTATTTTTAACAATAAACCATAAATGTGAACCAGATTAATAAACTGATGATTTTTTTTAGAGTTAGGGGATTGGCGAAGTATCCCTCAGGACTCCTTTTGGGGTCTCCTATTTTGCTAACTCCTGAGCCTGTGTCCTTTAAAGTGGTGCTAACAAATGAACAATATAAATAAATATAAAAGTCTGGGTTTATATGCATCCTTTAAGACCCCATTGTATGTGTTTACTGCCACGATATCATTTCAGCTAAAAGAATAGCACTGGTCCTACCCTGGCACCATAATGGTTAGTACATACAGTAGTTTCAGCTTCTGTTACAGGCATTTTTTTAAGAGGCACCGTAACAATGTAAATTATTCAAGATATTCTCTTTTATGATAATTTCCCTTCTTTCAGCATCAGAAACATGCATATATTGTTGTACATTGGTAAATAGCCACACCCTCTCAGTGATTATTAGCCTAGGCTGTTTAGATAAGCAGAATTTTCCTGCCAGAGCATTCTGGGAGACCAGGCATTACTTGCACTGGAATGCACCGAAACAAACATTCTGCAGAGCTGCACCTGACAGGACTAAGATGTACTTTCTGATAAATTTCAGAAAGTAAATCAGGGAGTGTAAAGATTTTACAATGGGCAAACACTGACTGATTTATAACTAACTGATTAATTTATAAATTAAAAAAAAAGTGTAAAAAACTTATTAAGCAATTGTATTCATTTTGTCATTTTCACTACAGTTCTTGTTGGAGAAAGAAGTCAACAGTTGCAGATTACTCACCATGTGGTGTTGTAGTGAAGCAAGTTGTGCAGTTTGCCCCCCACCAATGCTGGCCTTTGTGTATAGCTGGTCACTCTCCACATAGTGTTGCAGCAAAGCAGTTTACTGTGAATACCTTCCATTAGTCTCCAGCGCATTTTTGTCACAATCTTGGTCACAGTATCCCCAGGGCCAGTTACCTTATGAAGCAAGGTGAAACACTTGCATCAGGTGCAGAGATTACAGGGGCAGCATGTTTGTAATGTGTTTACACTAACAGCATTCAATTAGAGTAGGAGGAGACGCGAGAGGAGAGCAAGCGAGGTGAAGAGGTCATCAATGGGGAAAAGCAGATTGTTGTGCTGTGGGAGGAGTCTGACAGTGAGTAAGAAGGGAGTAAGCCGGAAAGCAGCAGTGTTACATTTGACTTGCACTGCAGAAGGAGGAGGTGGCACTGCTGTCTTAAGTTGTTGCATATGCTCCCTTTCTGACTGAAGCAGAGTAAATTGTCAGGTCCTGTATGAGCATTCCAAATGGGAGGGGGGGGGGATCATCACCAGTTTGCCTCAGGGAACAAAAAGTCTAGAACCGGCCCTGAGTATCCCACACTATAATGTGAATGTCAACAAACAGAAGCCAATTGGAGCTTTGGTAGCTCCTTTCATGAATAGCATTGCATATTACAATTCACATGAAGACAAACCATGACACATGGGCATTGCTGCAGTTGTAGATTAGAAATGCAGATTAGAAATCAGGATCCTAGTTTCATTCAATTATACAAACCTCACTGACAGATCAAGGGTCATTTTGTAATAAGAGTATAAAACATAATAGTGTAGCAATTAAAACATGTTATTCAACAATAACCAAATAAACAGCAGTTTCACAATCATATAAAAAGTGGAACTAAGGCAAAGGTCAGCACTGGCATAACAATACGAAATGTATGAAAGGTTGGCATATTCAAAAAAAATGCTTATTCAAAAATTACTGGTAACTAGTTAAATGGCAGATTAGAATATGAATAATTACAAATTAGTTGCCAATAAGTGCAGTGCTATATTTGTTCCATGAACTTGACCCCCCCCCCCCCCCCCCCCCCCAGACAGGATGCAGGAAAAAAGGGCGCCGACGGCTAGTGGAGGAAAATTGCACCGTTATAGACTCTAATGCATTTATCGCTAATACGGCACCCAAAGCAGAAAAAAGGTGCCCGATAAATATCGTTAACAAAATTAGAACATTCAAGTTTTTGAAATATGTTGTTGTTTTAGAAGCTTGCAATGTTATAGTTTTTGTCATATTATGTATGTACAGATTTTACATTATTAAAGATATTATGGTTTCTATGTGTGTAAGGGTGTTTCTGCAGGGGGAGTGGTTAGGGTTAGGCACCACCAGGGGGGTTAGAGTTCGGCACCATCGGGGGGGGGGGGGGGGGGGAGGGGGGTTAAATAAAACCTGAACTGAAAATTAAAAGTCAAAATAAGCATACACAAGTCATACTTACCTTCCATGTTGTCTACTCCTCAGTGTCTTTCTCCTGTCCCGAGTCCTGTTTGTTCACTGTGATCAAGCGAATTTTCCGTCCTCCATTTTGAAAATAGCCATTACCCATAACAGCTTTCTGGTCAGCACACAGTTAAACTGTAACATCGCCCACTTGAGCCATAGGGAATTATGGACATTAACTGGCACATCACTTATCCTCTCAGCTATAACTGACAGCAACTGATGTATAACTGACAGCAACTGATATATTTCAGTTCTGACAAAATGTTGTCAGAACTGGAAGGGATTGTTGTCAGAAGAAAATGGTGAGCTTCTGAGAGGAACTGATGGCAAGGGAACTATGTAATGTTCATTTGAAGTTACCTCATGTGTTTATTTTAAATATTTTTACTCAGTACAGGTTCTCTTTAAGGTTAGGCATCACCACGGGAGTGGTTAGGTTTAGGGGAGGGTTCTGTGTGAGAGTAGGGTTGGGTTAAGCTGTATTGTTGAATAATGTAACAATTTTTAACGTTAATATCTTTTCGTTATCTCCTGTCTGTTTTAAAACTGTATTTATCGTTAACCAATTTCAGTAACAATGTTTATCGTTGTTGAGATTTAGTTATCCACCAGCACCAATTCGTTATCCAGTTGGGCCCTTTTTTTTCCTGGTGCTCTTTTTTCATGCACACTCCATCACATCATGGCCTACAGAATACAAATAATACGATGATCTACTTTTCATTGATACTTTAAATAAGCATTACATTATTATTTACTATTAGCTACACATGCAGCTAACAGGTATAGTTCTAAATATGTATGAAAACTGTAGTTTTGTCTTCAAATTACATCATGCCTTGTACAGTACTAACTTCCATTATCCACACCACATTATCCACACCACTTAGTATCTTACAGCAAAGTAAAAGTTAGTTTTTGTGCAAGGTTGCAACTTGCAACCAATATTTATGAGAAAGTCTTTAGGCATTCAGAAAGTGATGGCCTTTTACAAAAATATAAACTCAACATGCTTTGCTAACTGAGCACCGTGCCTGCATCGTCATGCAATGTTATAAAGGTTCTAAAAAACTATGTGGAATATGATTCAATTTGTAAATATGTACCTGTTCAAGCATATGGATGTAAGTTAACACCAAAATAGCATTGTTCCTTTAAAGATAATAAATAAATAAAAATATTACTATATCTATAATTGGAAACTGGGCCCACCAATACCAGGTCACCAAAATACAGTCCCAATAATGTATTTTTAGTCATTTGAAATGTATCTTAACCACTTAACATCTCAGTCGTTTTCAGCTTATGCATCCGAGCAATGTTCACCTCCCATTCATTAGCCTATAACTTTATCACTACTTATCACAATGAACTGATCTATATCTTGTTTTTTCCGCCACCAATTCGGCTTTCTTTGGGGGGTACATTTTGCTAAGAGCCACTTTACTGTAAATGCATTTTAACAGGAAGAATAAGAAAAAAAATGAAAAAATTCATTATTTGTCAGTTTTCGGCCATTATAGTTTTAAAATAATACATGCCTCCATAATTAAAACCCACGTATTGTTATTGCCCATTTGTCACGGTTATTTCACCATTTAAATTATGTCCCTATCACAATGTATCGCGACAATATTTTATTTGGAAATAAAAGAGCATTTTTTCCGTTTTGCATACATCACTATTTACAAGCTTATAAAAAAAAAATAGAGAGAAATATTTCATCTTTACATAGATATTTAAAAAGTTTAGACCCTTAGGTAAATATTTATGTTTGTTTTTTTTTATAGTAATGTTTTTTTTTGTTTTTTTTTATTAAACATTTTATGTGGGCATTTTTGGGAGGGTGGGATATAAAAGTGTTTAATTTGGGGAAATATTGGTGTATTGTAATGTTTTTGAGGATTTTCTTGTAGTTTTACTTTTTGGCCACAAGATGGCAATCTCGATTTTTTTTACATGACGTCACTCTAAGCGTACAATGTACGCTTAGAGAGACACAGCTTCAGAAAGAGCGAAGCTTCCGAGAGAAGCTGTCGCTTTTTCAGCGGGGGAGAGGAATCAATGATCGGGCTCCATAGCCCGATAAATTGATTCCGTGGCTACCGACTCCGCGGCCGGGAGTGCGCGTGCACGCGCGCGATCGGCCGCGGGAGCGCGCGGGAGCGCGCCTGTCCTCCTTGACGTTTTTATACATCAAGGAGGACAAAGTGGTTAATCCAGACAAAAATTATGGCTTACTTTGACAAACTTCAACACTGACACACTGAAGCAGTCTATATCTTGGGGTTTCCTTTGTTCAGCAAGAGGGGTAGCTTCCACTGTTTCCATGGGAACTCCAGCCAGCAGCCTGAAAGTATAGAAATACAAACTTGTTTCACTCACGCAAAATGTTCCCTTCAATGAGCTAAGCAACTCCCACTATTTTTTAGATTATATTCAGCCTTGTTCTTTCAGGAGCACCTCTTCCCTTTTCACTCCCACTATATTCTCTACCCCCTTTTCTTGGGGTGGGGGGTTACGCTTTTAATTATTTTGAACCTTGAGGTTTTTTTAGTAGTTTTTGTAGAGTGTAAACTGCCTGACCTTGAGAAGACTAACGAACCGGATTGAGGACAGACTCTCCTCACCTGCCTTATACTGTGGTTGCTAGTGCTGCAGTCCACGTTTCTGAGTACCACTCCTATACACCTATTTACTTATTTGGTGTTACTAACTACTACACTATACGGGGCTTCTTGATTCTCTGTGTTTTTGATTTTCTGGAAGGGCCTTTGTATTTCTCCAGTCATCTCTCTACAACTGCTATTGTTCTTCATTAAAGGTCTCCATGACAGAGTGGCTCTAACTTGTCCTTCCCATCCGCTTTCCATAGTGGAAGAGAATAGGCTGCTTAGTTATCAGATAGCCAAGAAGTGTATCTGTACGGGATTGTACTTACACTGTCCCCTGAAACACTAACCAATTACATTCTGGATGACAGATATTTAAGGTATGTTCTGCATGTACTGTAACTTAAAGAGGAACTCCATTGAAAATAATGTAATAAAAAAGTGCTTCATTTTTACAACAATTATGTATAAATGATTTAGTCAGTGTTTGCTCATTGTAAAATATTTTAAATCCCTGATCTGCATTCTGACATTTATTACATGGTCACATTTTTACTGCTGCTAGGTGATGTAGCTGCTGGATGCTTTTTTGGCAGTTGGAAAAAGCTGTAAAGAGCTATTTCCCACAATGCAACAAGGTTCACAGTTAGGAAACTGCCAGGAGTACGTACTCAGTTTCTTGTGGGAGGGGTTTCACCACAATACCAGCCATACAGCGCCCCCTGATGGTCTGTTTGTGAAAAGGAATAGATTTCTCATGTAAAAGGGGGTATCAGCTACTGATTGGGATAAAGTTCAATTCTTGGTCGGAGTTGACTCCAAGCAGCTCTCATGGGTAATTGCGGCTGCCTTCTTGGCTATGTTTTAACTTCTGGGTCACCCCTGTCTTCTCTGCTAGACAAGTGCATCGCTGAATGAAGCAGGAAGACACGCATAGCCATTGCAAGAGGCTCCTCCAGAGGGGTCATAGCACGACTTTGTTTGAAGTCATCTTGCTTAAAGGCATACCCATGAGAGGTGCTCAGAGTCCCTTTAAGGCAAGGACCATATCACGTAAATAAATTCATAAACTAGGTGACCATGAAGGTGCATACAAATTTTAGAAAATAATATCACTTTACATTGTGTTTCTGACTGGATAGATAACAAGCTGAAGCTTTATTTATGAATATAAAACATTGTATTCCAACAACTGCTTAAGGCTGTAATTTCCAATGCTACAATGTCAACTAATGCAGGCATAATGATATAAGCATTACTTTTCTGGTAGACAGTATCTCTTCCAACATCATTTAGATGGATCAATTACGCAAACAGAGAAGAGCTGTAGCATTACAATCACCATTGTGTGCCCAGGGGGGTAGCGGCAGAAAACACATTACACTAATTGGCTCAGGCACTTTACAGCTTTACTTCTACACTGTTCCTTAGGGACATTTTTAGTAAAACGCTCAATAGCTTTGGTATAAGCAGCTCTTGTACATTAGCAAGGGGCATTTATTTAAATTTATGACATATGCATACTATTTTATCTTAGTTAAAAAGATTAGTTAAGATGCTTAAATTGGTTTATTGATATACCTTGTTAACCAGCAAACTGGAACCAGCATGCAACAAATGTTTGGTTTTCACAAACTCACCTAACCAGCATTCCTGCGTTGAGCTAGCTTCTTCTTCGGGCCAGCATGGCTGTGTGACTTCCTATCAGTGCGGCATCCCCAATGGCTGTGCAAGCACTGTCCCATCCAGTGTATCCCTGTGTGTGATAGAGTTTAGTTACTAAAGTGCTACTCTGCTGGCTGTAATCAGTCATCTTGGGCCATATGCTAATCACTTTTTCTCCTGAGTTTTCTCCTAGGAGATAATTTTTCATCTTTAATTTAAAATATCTTTTCAGCACTTTGTAATGGAACAAGTACCAGAAAGTAGGTGAAAAAGTACGGTGAAAATTATTTTGAGTATTTACATAGTTACATAGTTATTTTGGTTGAAAAAAGACATACGTCTATCGAGTTCAACCATTATAAAGTACAACTCCAGCCTTCTCCTTCCCATACCCCTGTTGATCCAGAGGAAGGCGAAAAAAAACCCACAAGGCATGGTCCACTTAGCCCCAAAAGGGAAAAATTCCTTTCCGACTCCAGATGGCAATCAGATAAAAATCCCTGGATCAACATCATTAGGCATTACCTAGTAATTGTAGCCATGGATGTCTTTCAACGCAAGGAAAGCATCTAAGCCCCCTTTAAATGCAGGTATAGAGTTTGCCATAACTACTTCCTGTGGCAATGCATTCCACATCTTAATCACTCTTACTGTAAAGAACCCTTTCCTAAATAAATGGCTAAAACGTTTTTCTTCCATGCGCAGATCATGTCCTCTAGTCCTTTGAGAAGGCCTAGGGACAAAAAGCTCATCCGCCAAGCTATTATATTGCCCTGTGATGTATTTATACATGTTAATTAAATCTCCTCTAAGGCGTCTTTTCTCTAGACTAAATAAACCCAGTTTATCTAACCTTTCTTGGTAAGCGAGACCTTCCATCCCACGTATCAATTTTGTAGCTCGTCTCTGCACCTGCTCTAAAACTGCAATATCTTTTTTGTAATGTGGTGCCCAGAACTGAATTCCATATTCCAGATGTGGCCTTACCAGAGAGTTAAACAGGGGCAATATTATGCTAGCATCTCGAGTTTTTATTTCCCTTTTAATGCATCCCAAAATTTTGTTCGCTTTAGCTGCAGCGGCTTGGCATTGAGTACGATTATTTAACTTGTTGTCGATGAGTACTCCTAAGTCCTTCTCCAAATTTGATGTCCCCAACTGTATCCCATTTATTTTGTATGATGCTAGACCATTGGTACGACCAAAATGCATGACTTTACATTTGTCAACATTGAATTTCATCTGCCATGTATGTGCCCATATAGCCATCCTATCCAGATCCTGTTGCAATATGACACTATCTTCCTGAGAGTTGATGATTCTGCACAATTTTGTATCATCTGCAAAAAAATAAATAAATTGAAGAGCACTGGACCCAGTACAGACCCCTGTGGGACCCCACTGCTAACAGTCTCCCATTTTTAGTACGATCCATTGACCACAACTCTTCGTTTTCTGTCCATTAGCCAGTTCCCTATCCATGCACACAAACTCTTCCCCAGTCCTTGCATCCTCAACTTTTGCAACAGACTTTTGTGGGGAACAGTGTCGAAGGCCTTTGCAAAGTCCAAGTATATCACATCTACAGCATTCCCAATATCCATATTAGCATTCACTACCTCATACAAGCTGAGCATGTTAGTCAAACAGGACCTGTCTTTAGCAAAACCTATGTTGATGCTGAGAAATAAGATTATTTTCTACTATGAAGTCATGTATAGTATCTCTTAGTAACCCCTCAAATAGTTTGCATACAACTGATGTTAAGCTTACAGGTCTATAATTTCCTGGATCTGATTTTTTGCCCTTCTTAAATAATGGGAAAACGTGGGCTGTATGCCAATCCACTGGGACTCTGCCAGTTGCAAGAGAGTCACAAAAGATAAGATAAAGGGGTTTAGCTATAACTGAACTTAATTCCCTTAGGACCCAAGGATGCATGCCATCCGGGCCAGGTGCCTTGTCTATTTTTAATTTATTTAGTCTTGCCTTTACTTCTTCCTGCATTAAGTATTTAATATTACAGTTAGAAGATTGAGACTCTTCTGCCTCTATAATTTGCAACAGTGCTACATTTGTTTGCTTGCTGGTGGTTTAAAGGGAATTTTATTTACAAGTTGTAAAAATATCACCTAGGAGAAAACTCAGGTGAAAAAGTGAATTGCATATGGGCCGGTGTTCATCATCTTGTGTTATGACGTTGCTTGACTTTTGACCTCGTGTTTGATTGCTGTCCGGACTGACCTTGATAGTGTGCCTCAGCCTGTTCTTGCCTGTTCTTTGGATACAATGAACCTCTGACCTCCCATGTATGACCGTGGCTTGTTGGACTACTCTTGTTTAACGGATGGGTATGCACCACCTTCCTTGTCCATATCTATCCTAGTAGGGGTTCTGGTGGTACTTCTGCCTTCAAGTCTTCAGTTGCTAATACTTTGCGCAATTAAAGTGAACCGAGCACCATTTTTAGCATCCAGGGCATCGCAATAGCACATGAAAAATGCATGCCAACAATATGTCTCATTATTAAAATAAACTTTTGTTTTACTTTTTATTTTACATTCAAAGTAGTTTTATTAGCCTACTTCAGCAGGTCTGCCTGTCCAGCCGTAGAGATGTCAGGAAGCCAATTGTGTTATTGTAGTCATTACCAAGAAATAAACAATACCTTATCATCAACAGAGGAGGGTGGGTAATTAGGACAGTTTTTTTAAAGAGATTATCTAGAGCAGCCTTTCTCAACCTTTCTTCTCTGGAGGAACCCTGAAAATAACTTTTTGATCTCAAGGAACCCCTGCAAACAATTTTTTGATCTCGAGGAACCCCTGCATTTGTTTTACAGGAGGCATGGTCTTAAAAGTCTGTGTGGCTGTTTATTTCACTACCCCCTATTACACTGCCACTCATTATACTGCCTCCTCATGCCAAATGTACCATCTATTATAGTGTGCTCTATTATACTTCCCCCATGATGGGGGGAAAATGCCAAGGAACCCCTGCAGAGTACTCAAGGAACCCTGGTTAAGAAAGCCTGATCTAGAGTGAATGTGTCAAGATAGCATCTCTGACTTTTATAAATAAGGACTGTGAGAAGGGGAGTGGGGAACATGGCAGCTTCTATGCCAGGAGAAATTCCAATGAAATAAAGGGTGTTTAGTTCCCTTTAAGGCCTGGGTGAAACCAAGTGCTGGAACAACATATAATGGCTGCCTACTGAACTGGGATGCACCACAAAGTGTGAAGATCATGGTGGAAAATGGGGCATAGTGAATGAAATTTTGGTTGTTGTAAATTACTGACTAGTAAGTGAAGCTGGTTGATAAGTATGACAACCTGAGAACTGGGAGCTTCTAAAATAAAAACATGGAAATTACAAAAACTCATGCTACTCAATGCAGGTTTACTTTATGCAGTTTAAGCAACGCTGATAAATGACAGCTATTAGAAAAAGGGAAGAAGATACCAAGAAATTGCTTACCCAGATTTCATTATTTTTAATTTCTCTAACAATTTCTGCATTATTCACTAGAAAACATTTATATATGAATGTGTCAGATGCTTACAGTGTTATAGTTAAAGTGAATGGGATCCAATAAAAAAAATGAACCAGATACTTACCAAAGGACTGGCAAGTCTCTGCGTCCTATAGAGCCTTCCTACTCCTCTCATGGTCCCCGTGTTCCAGCGCTGGCTCCTCCCGTGGGCTTTGGAAGTCTTCAGGAGCCCGCATACTCCCAAAAATGGGCGGTTCCATACTGTGCACGCGCAAGCATGCAGTATGGAGCTGCCCATCTTCGGGATCCTGAAGACTTCCAAAGCCTCCCATGGTGTGGGATTCAATTGGAGTAGCCAGCGCTAAACTGAGGGGACCAGGAGAGCAAAGGGAAGGCTCTATAGGACCTAGAGCCTTCCCTCTTCTTATGTAAGCATCTGGTTCATTTTTTTAAAGCTTCCCAATAGCTTTAAGGCTAATATGGTGCTGATGTGACAGACAATGCCAATTGACTGACTCCTATACTGTAAGTACTAGCATGCCTTCTTGTCATACAGAACTGTGTCAGCACCCGGATCTCAATGCCCTATGTGGTGACCCTGAGCAATGTCCTCTGAGGTGAGCAGTGTGAACAGAGTGAAAGGCAAGTGCCCATTGTCCCAATTGGGCTTTTTGGCTAAGGGAAGGAAAAATCCTACAGAAAAAATACTGCTGTCTTCTAGGTCAAGGGAGGGAACAACAAAGGCTAAAGAAAGCAAACCCTGAGAGAATACCAGTATTTCAAGAAGTAATTTCTTTATAATACATTAGTCATTTAGGCCCATTTAAAAAAACGTGCAGTAGAACGACCTGCAGCGCGGCCGCCTGTGCACATCCATGTGTGCATGCACATGATTGTATGCATCTACATGATCACCTGCGCGTGCACATCTGCCCACGCTCATGGCAACTGCCACAGCTCTGTGCCTGCGCACTCGGTGTCCAACATGGACGCAGTCCATGGATGCAGATTCCTAGGATTTTATTAGGTAAGATATTGAAGCATCATGAGCAGGTACATAAGACACTCCCTTCACTGGACCAATCCTCCGTCAGCCATACTGATATTATCTTGTAACTGATATTAGTTAACAAGAAGCAAAAACAAGAAATAAGAAGAATTTCACTTAAAATGACCAGGCGTGGCATGTAAAAGAAGGTATTGAGATTTGGGAAATGGGACATTTGGCATATCAATGGGAAAGCAAGAATTTGTAATGGAAATTCAGAGAATGAAACTGATAACTTTTCAATCATATGAATAAAAAGATCTAAGAAAGTTTGGGAGTTTGCACAAAAACATTACATTTTCTATTCTGTGTCTTAGTCTGACAGAGTTAAATGTGCCACAGGTCGTTTAGTGACAAGGTAATAATGGGCATATGTTAACGAAAGAACAATGACTTTGCATGTACACTCAGAAAACCACATTGAACCCATATACAATAGTGCATTACTCCAACACACGGAAAAGAATCCTAAAAGCCAATTCGTTATGCTACAGGAAAGGACTGATGAAGTGCAGAGTTCTGCTATAATCCTGAGAAAGTTTAAATAAAAAGTGGAAACGCAACAAACATTTTGTGAGAAAATGTGAAGGCGACACAAAGAGAAATGACAGTGGGCAAAGATTGGGGAAGTTGTGTTTAGCAAATAATTTGGTCATTGCAAATACACAATTCACATCTCAGCTAGTGTATATACACACACAAGTAAACAGGGCCAATGCTTCTGTCGCACAGAGTGATTGCCCAGGGCCCCAAAATTCTTAGGGACCCCATAAGTCAGGGATTGTAGAGGTCAAAAGTCTAATGTTGTTACAGTATGAAAATGTAAGGAGGGGTCCCACATTTATTTTTTCCTAGGGCCCCATTTTACCTAATATTGTCCCTGCAAGTGAAGTACAAGGAAGGAAGGAAAGTCAATTGTAGGCTGTATCATAATTGATAAAAAGAATAGGGAAGGTCCTTATTAATACATGTGTTAAAGGAACACTATCGATTGAAAAAAAAATTTCAATTGAGATAGGAATTGTTTGGAAAGTGCTGCTAAGTACTGGTGTATACATTTCACTGGCACTGTTATCAAAATACTTTAACACTTTACTGACGCCAAAACTGACAGCAGAATGAACCATAAAGGGAGGGGGAATTCCCCTCACACTTTGTCTGTTAACCCTGTGTAACTGTGCGTGTCAGAAAGCTCTCAACAGCTGCAGCTGCTGTGTCCTGTGTCTCTGAAGAAAACAGAGGAAATGTAACTTATTATAAACATTTGTAATTGTCTGTGACACCACAGCTTTCCATACTGTTTTTGCTTTCAGAGAAAAATAATCTCTAGTCTGATATGCAACACTGGCTATGCATTGAAGCAGACACCCCTTCTGGAATTGATTTGTTCCAAATAAAGCTAAATCCTACCCTCAATAAGTTAAAGCTTTTGCCTCTGATATTTAACATGAATAGTAGGAAAATGTTTACACAGCTACTTAGACATTAGTTGTACATGTCATTTTTGAACACTTGGGTATTGATATTGTTCCTTTAAGAGGAGCAGATATAAACACTAACCATTATTTGGTAATAGGGAAAAAGTACTTGAAAATATCAAGTAGGAAACCAGAACTCATGAATTTAAGGTTAAATCCTATTTTTGAAGAAAAAAGAATTTGAAGTGAAATTCTGTATTAAAGTCATAGAAACGTTAAATTTAACTGCATTACTTGGTGAGACTAGGGATTAGGGAAGCAACTGGGAAAGTATTTAATGGCCCATACTCACGAGTGACATTTGTCGCCGCAACACGCGGCGCGCGCGTGTTGCGGCGACAGGTCGCCGGTGAGTATGGGCCGCCGCACGCGCGCGCACCCCGAACTGTCGCCCGTCGCTCATGTCGGCAGGCGATTGAAACTTTCAATCGCATGGCGACAGTCGCCGCTGCCCCCCCGCCGCAACTGTCGCTAGTCCGCGTGAGTACGCGGACTAGCGACAGCAACCTCCATGTAGGTACATGGAGCTTCCGGCGGGGGGAGGAGGAACGTCAGCGACAGCTTCCGCCTTGCCGCTGGTCCCTCTTCCGCGTGTGTACGCGGAGGGACCTGGCGAGAAGCTGTCGCCGGCCTGTCGCCCACACGCTCACGTGTGCTGGCGACAGGCCACATTTCTCGCCCGTGAGTATGGGCCTTTAAGGGAGTGTGCAGTGTGCTCATAGCTGCAGAAGACATCTGAGGGAACAGTAACTTAGGAAATAAGGGGAAAAGAACTGTATGGTGGAGTGACTCAGATAAAGGAGAAATCAAAATCAAAAAGGACAAGTGAAAGGTATTAAGCATCCAGAAATATAGAAGCCAGTAGTACGTATACATAACAGAGGAAAAAAAAAGTGAAAAAAATGGTGATGAAGGCTTGGAAGAATTTTGGCAACAGTGTGGAAGAAAGTGTTAAGGCATATCTGAAGGGCTCAATGTTTGAAAAGTCAATGTGGAAGCACACAACATTTCCTCTAAAACATATCAAGGCTGCAAGACATGATGGCCTCAATCTGGATATCATAAACATTTGGGAGGAGAAGGGGAGGCATATTTTTTTTAGCATAGTCACCCTTGTTTGGAGGAACAAAAGGTCTCAAAAGACTGGAAATATTAATAATGCTGCCTAAGTCATGGACTTTAAACAAGAGGCAAAGATTCCCAGCTATGGCAGTGTCGTTATTGAGGAAAATTAAGGCAAACAAGAGGGTTAGTGATAGTCAGAAGTAATGTTAAGAGTAATGACTACCAATGAAAGTTAGTGAATAATACACAAATAAGGCAAACATATCTTCCTTTTAGAGCTGTAAGGCTATAGGAAGGAAATTAGGTTTTTGAAAATGAGTTTGAGAAAAAGTTATGATTGAAGTGTCTTATAGCTTAACCATTTTATTACAGCATTGAATTTACAAATAAAATGATAAATAATTTGGGCTGTGTGGGTAACATGCGCCTCTGCTTAATTCCCACTTATGTAGGATGAAACAGCCTCTAGGAGATAATGGCCCTTATTCAATTCACTTTTTCTCCTCAGTTTTCTCCTAGGTGAGATTTTGCACACCTTATGAATAAAATGTCTTTTGAAGTAAACCTGTAGAGAAAACAAAGTGCCCTGGTGGGTACTTACCTCAGGAGGGGAAGCCTCTGTATCCTAATGAGGCTTCCCCCATCCTCCTGTGTAGCCCTGATCCAGTGCTGACTCCCCCCACAGCAACACTGACAACAATATTTACATTTGGTGGGATGCGCTTGTGCACTAGTGGCTTTCTCGATCGGGCTCTGGTGGAAATAGCCAAGCCCAATCAGGTCCGCTCTACTGCTCAGGCACGAACCGCCTGCGTCTGTGCAATAGAGTGGACCCGATCGGGCTCGTCTATTTCTGTTAGAGCTCATTGAAAAAACGCTATTGCGCCTCAGCGCACCACCAACAAGTCCTTGTCAGTGGGGCTTCTGGGGTCCCAAACAGCTCTCCTGAGGAGGACAGGACAAATCTCTTTAGGATCCAGAGGCTTCCCCCTCCCCCGGTAAGTAGTCCCTAAGCCACCAGCAAGTAAAATATATATATATATATATATATATATATACATATATACATACATACACACATATATAATATATATATATATATATATATATATATATATATATATATATATATATATACGGTATATATATATAATTTTTTATTTTTTTACTTGCTGGTGGCTTAGGGACTACTTGCCTGGGGAGGGGGAAGCCTCTGGATCCTAAAGAGATTTCTCCTGTCCTCCTCAGGAGAGCTGTTTGGGACTGTGTGCTGTATTTCAAACAAAAGTTGAAAAACTATCTTATGGGAGAAAACATAGGAGAAAGGGCCCAATGACAACAAACTATAGCCAAAAGAAAAAATAGTGCCAGTGACAGATTGGCAGGAAATATAAACTACCCAAACATCACCCACACCACCCGGTACATCAACAACTTTGCAAAATATAACTTCATTAATAAAATTGTTTATTTTTTTACATTATTACTTTAGGAATTTAGTCAATGTTTGCCCATAGTAAAATCTTCCCTCACACTGATTTATATTCTTACATTTATTATAGGTGGTAACATGTTTACTGTCTGTGAGGTGCATTATCTTGTAATGTTTGTTTGTTGTATGTTCCGAAGTGAACAGAAACAACACTTAGTCCCCTGTGCAATTCCCCTTTTCTCCTAAATTTTCTACTAGGAGATAATTTTTCATCTTCAATTTAAATTAACTGTTTAGCACTTTGTAATGGAAAAAGTACCAAAAAGTAGATGAAAAAGTACTGTTTAAGTTATTTTGAGTATTTCTTTTCTTGCTGTAGGTGTAAAAGGTGTTTCATTTACAAGTTGTCAAAATATCACCTAGGAGAAAACTCAGGTGAAACAGTGAATTGCATATGGCTCTTACTCTCCCAGAGTGCACTGAGGGTAGAAGACTTTGCAACAGCATAGCCTAGGCTAAATATCACTGTGAGGGTGGGGTTACACACCAATATATAGCTATAAATAGATATACTAAGTGTTTCTGATGCTGAAACCAGGGCGTACGTTAAAAAAGGGCACCGGGAAAAAAGGGCGCAGGGTTTTAAACGATAATCATGAATAGCGTTTAAAAAAAATTGTGCTATATTTCGTTTAAAAATAATGTTTTATAAAGTTATAAATTATTAAATAATGTGTATGAAATCGGCAATTTTAAAAATGTTAATCTTCCCTGTTTAAAAAGTGAAATTTACAATACCGTTTTATAAAACATTAATAAGAATTTTACTAAAGCTATACCTAACCCTACTCTCACACAGAACCCTCCCTGTACCTATCCCTAACCCCTAGACCCCCCTGTTGGTGCCTAAACCTAAGACCCCCCTGTTGGTGCCTAAACCTAAGACCCCCCTGTTGGTGCCTAAACCTAAAACCCCCCCGGTGGTGCCTAAACCTAAGACCCCCCTGGTGGTGCCTAAACCTAAGACCCCCCTGGTGGTGCCTAAACCTAAGACCCCCCTGTTGGTGCCTAAACCTAAGACCCCCCTGGTGGTGCCTAAACCTAAGACCCCCCTGTTGGTGCCTAAACCTAAGACCCCCCTGGTGGTGCCTAAACCTAAGACCCCCCCTGTTGGTGCCTAAACCTAAGACCCCCCTGGTGGTGCCTAAACCTAAGACCCCCCTGGTGGTGCCTAAACCTAAGACCCCCCTGGTGGTGCCTAAACCCAAGACCCTCCTTGTGATGCCTAAACCTAAGACCCCCCTGTGATAAGCATTAATAAAGTTTTAAAAAAAATATGGTGCGGTTTTTCGTTTAAAAAAGTTAAAAAAAAATGTACAGTTTTTCGTTTAAAAGTAATGTTTTAAATAAATATTGTACTGTTTTTCGTTTAAAAATAATGTTTAAAAAATTATAAATCATTAAATAATGGGTAATCATGAGAAGCAGTTATAAAACATTAAAAGTCTCCGGGCGCCGCTTTTAAAACGTTATTTTTCTCCGGCGGCCCTTTTTTCCTGTTGGGCGCCCATTAAACGATATTTATTATGGGAGTGAATGGCGGGCGGCGCCCTTTTTGTCCACCTGCCTCATGCGCCCAAATTTCCTGCTTCCGTGAATTCCTCCTATATTTTAGTAAGACAGTTCATACTGGCATTCAGGAGTAGTGTTTGCCTGGCCGTGTGTTTAAAAATATTGCTTGTACATTTTTCCCCGTGTTTGTGCAGCATCTGGGCCAGACACCAGTACTAACGCCTCTGATCCCACTTCTGACAGTGTTTGCACCAGTACTAACATGATAGATTTTTCTGGAAGCATTGACAAGCATTTACACTGGAAAATGCAACGCATCTTACCCGAGCATTTAGTAAGCTAAAGCAGATATTTGAAAAAAAAGAATACAAAAGTGATTAAATGCTCATTCAAATGGCCTAAAAATGCTGGTCATCAAGTAATACTGAAGTTATTAAAAAAACAGATACCTATGGAGAGGGAAGGCTCTGGGACCTATAGAGCCTTCCCGTTCCTGTCACAGTCCCTTTGTTGCAGCACTGGCAGCCCCGTTAGAGGCCATGGGAGGCTTCAGAAGCTTGAGTGCTCCCGAAGACAGGCACTCCGAACTGCGAAGATACAGTATGGAGCCGCCCGTCTTTGGGAGCACTCGTGTTTCTGAAGCCTCCCATGGCCTCTAACGGGGCTGCCAGTGCTGTAACGAGGGGACTGTGAGAGGAACGGGAAGGATCTATAGGTCCCAGCTTTGGTGCTGTATGTCGAAGTTACCTGCTTCACCTACCTGCTTTCACCCCCACACAAAGTAAGTTACAAAACATACACACACACCATCCCCACCACACACACACACACACGCACACTAGGTTACAAAACACACATACCTCCTGACCCCCCCTCCCCCCCCCCCCCCCACACACACACACACATTAACAGCATGTTACAAAATGCACACACACACAAACACACAGGGTAAGTTAAAACACACAGACTGCAGGCACACATGCTCTGCAGCTGCTCTAAGCATGGCGCAGCTTCTCACAGTGCCTGATGCCAAGAGCACTTGAAATATCTTCTATGCTGTGTGCCCTTCTTCTGATGCTGTAACCGGGCAGATGGGTGTGAAGGGGTGGAGCTACAGCCACGCGGGGGCTTCACACAGGAGGGGCGGAGCTGCAGCCAGCCCTGCTCTTCTGTGTTCTGGACCAAGCCTGAATTATAAAGTAAGTGTCGGGCAGTGTGTGTGTGTGTGTGTGGGGGGGGGGGGGGGGATTACCCTGGATGTGCAAGAAGTCATTGAAGGGCTACCTTTGGTTGCAGGAGATGCTTTGGTCACAACATGATCTGGGGGTGCAGGTAAGTAGAGTTGGGCTGAACCTCCGATTTTAGGTTCGCGAACCTGGTTCGCGAACTTCCGCGGAAGGTTCGGTTCGCGTTAAAGTTCGCGAACCGCAATAGACTTCAATGGGGATGCGAACTTTGAAAAAAAAAAATAATTATGCTGGCCACAAAAGTGATGGAAAAGATGTTTCAAGGGGTCTAACACCTGGAGGGGGGCATGGCGGAGTGGGATACATGCCAAAAGTCCCGGGGAAAAATCTGGATTTGACGCAAAGCAGCGTTTTAAGGGCAGAAATCACATTGAATGCTAAATGACAGGCCTAAAGTGCTTTCAAACATCTTGCATGTGTATACATCAATCAGGTAGTGTAATTAAGGTACTGCTTCACACTGACACACCAAACTCACCGTGTAACGCACCGCAAACAGCTGTTTGTGTAGTGACGGCCGTGCTGGACTGGTGCGCACCATGGCGAGAGTGCAGGTTTTGGTGGCTTTACAGCCCATATGGTCGCCTGGCTGATGTAGCTGAATGACAGAACAGTGACTGTCCAGCTGATCAAATTTGGTCTGACCACAATGAGGCAACGACCTTATTATCGTGGGTGTGCCCCCCGAGACACTCATCTAGGCGCCGGTCATTGCTTCATTGTGATACGCAAGCCCCTTCACCACGGCAAGGTAATGATCACGAAGGGGAATGGGCGCATGTACATGCCTTTTCTTTTGTTGTTGCAGCTGCCCGCAGTGCAGCCAGAAAAATTAGGCAGTCATGTTCACGCACCAGAAAAATTATTACAGCGGCCGCTGCTAGCAGCGGCCTAAAAAATTCAGCAATCCGCCTGGAGTCCCGGACCCTGTTGGTGGTGGCGGAGAAGGTAGTCAAGCGGCCTGCAGGCACACATGCTGTGTGGAGGGACTGGGAGCGACTTAGTCTTCTTGGAGCAGGCCAGGCAGCCAGTCACACGGCGTGCAGGCAGAGATGCTGTGAGTGCGGGGACTGACTTAGTCTTGGGGCGGGCAGCAGCCCTCCGGGATCCATGCCTCATTCATTTTGATAAAGGTGAGGTACTTAACACTTTTGTGACTTAGGCGACTTCTCTTCTCTGTGACAATGCCTCCAGCTGCGCTGAAGGTCCTTTCTGACAGGACGCTTGCGGCAGGGCAGGAGAGAAGTTGGATGGCAAATTGGGACAGCTCTGGCCACAGGTCAAGCCTGCGCACCCAGTAGTTCAAGGGTTCCTCATCGCTGTTCACAGCAGTGTCTACATCCACACTTAAGGCCAGGTAGTCGGCTACCTGCCGTTCCAGGCGTTGGTGGAGGGTGGATCCGGAAGGGCTACGGCGAGGCGTTGGACTAAAGAACGTCCGCATGTCCGACATCACCATGAGATCGCTGGAGCGTCCTGTCTTTGACTGCGTGGACACGGGAGGAGGATTAGTGGCAGTGGTACCTTGCTGGCGTTGTGCCGTCACATCACCCTTAAAGGCATTGTAAAGCATAGTTGACAGCTGGTTCTGCATGTGCTGCATCCTTTCCACCTTCCGGTGAGTTGGTAACAGGTCCGCCACTTTGTGCCTGTACCGAGGGTCTAGTAGTGTGGCCACCCAGTACAGCTCATTCCCCTTGAGGTTTTTTATACGGGGGTCCCTCAACAGGCAGGACAGCATAAAAGACGACATCTGCACAAAGTCGGATCCAGTACCCTCTTGCTCTTCCTCAGTGACGTCAGGTAAGTCAACCTCCTCCCCCCAGCCGCGAACAATACCACGGGAAGGTTGAGCAGCACAAGCCCCTTGCGATGCCTGCTGAGGTTGTTCTCCTGCCGCTGTCCTC
This sequence comes from Hyperolius riggenbachi, assembly GCF_040937935.1. NCBI lineage: Eukaryota > Metazoa > Chordata > Amphibia > Anura > Hyperoliidae > Hyperolius > Hyperolius riggenbachi. The sequence continues at coordinate 374,195,157 of NC_090646.1, forward strand.
TCCTCCTCCTCCTCCTCCCCCAAAGAAACACCTTGCTCATCATCCTCTGAGTCTGACTCGTCTTCTGCACACGACTTCTCTTCTTCCTCCTCCTCCCCCCTCTGTGCTGCCGCAGGTGTTGAGGAAACAGTTGGGTCTGATGAAAATTGGTCACATGCCTGTTCCTGCCGTAACGGTTCCTGGTCACGCTCATTCACAGCTTCATCCGCCACTCTACGCACAGCACGCTCCAAGAAGTAAGCGTAGGGAATTAAGTCGCTGATGGTGCCCTCACTGCGGCTCACCAAGTTGGTCACCTCCTCAAACGGCCGCATGAGCCTGCATGCATTTTCCATCAGTGTCCAGTTGTCGGGCCAGAACATCCCCATCTTCCCAGACTGTTTCATTCTACTGTAGTTGTAGAGGTAGTGGGTCACGGCTTTCTTCTGTTCTAGCAGACGGGAGAACATGAGCAGGGTCGAGTTCCAGCGAGTCGGGCTATCGCAAATGAGGCGTCTCACCGGCATGTTGTTTTTGCGCTGAATTTCCGCAAAGCGTGCCATGGCTGTGTAAGACCGCCTCAAATGCCCACAGAACTTCCTGGCCTGCTTCAGGACATTCGCTAAGCCAGGGTACTTTGCCACAAATCTTTGAACCACTAGATTCATGACATGTGCCATGCAGGGTATGTGTGTCAGCTTCCCCATATGCAAAGCGGCAAGCAGATTACTGCCGTTGTCGCACACCACGTTGCCTATCTCCAGGTGGTGCGGGGTCAGCCACTCATCCACCTGTTTCTTAAGAGCAGCCAGGAGAGCTGCTCCAGTGTGACTCTCCGCTTTGAGACAAGACATGTTTAAGATGGCGTGACACCGTCTTACCTGGCATGCAGCATAGGCCCTGCGGAGCTGGGGCTGTGTAGCTGGAAAGGAGAACTGCCACTCAGCCAAGGAGGAGGAGGACAGCGAAGAGCATGTAGCAGGAGGAGAGGAGGTGGCAGGAGGCCTGCCTGCAAGCCGTGTAGGTGTCACAATTTGGTCCGCTGCGCCCTGCTTGCCATCGTTCACCACCAGGTTCACCCAATGGGCTGTGTAGGTAATGTAGCGGCCCTGCCCATGCTTGGCAGACCAGGCATCCGTGGTCAGGTGTACCCTTGACCCAACGCTCTTCGCAAGAGATGACACCACTTGCCTCTCAACTTCACGGTGCAGTTCGGGTATGGCCTTTCTCGAAAAATAAGTGCGGCCTGGCATCTTCCACTGTGGTGTTCCGATGGCCACAAATTTACGGAAGGCCTCAGAGTCCACCAGCCGGTATGGTAACAGCTGCTGAGCTAACAGTTCCGCCACGCCAGCTGTCAGACGCCGGGCAAGGGGGTGACTGGCCGAAATTGGCTTCTTCCGCTCAAACATTTCCTTCACGGACACCTGACTGCTGCTGTGGGCAGAGGAGCAGGAACCGCTCAAGGGCAGAGGCGGAGTGGAGGAGGGTGCCTGTGAAGGTGGAAGGGAGAAAGCGGCAGAAGCAGATAATGCACCTGATGGAGGAGGAAGAGGAGAAGGAGGGTGGCTTTGCTTTTGTGTGCTGCTGCTGCTTTTGCTCAGGTGGCCATCCCATTGCTGTTTGTGCCTTTTCTCCAGGTGCCTTCGTAAGGCACTTGTCCCTACGTGAGTGTTGGCCTTTCCACGGCTCAATTTTTGTTGGCAGAGCGAACAGATGGCTTTGGTCCGATCTGAGGCACACACATTAAAAAATTTCCACACCGCTGAGCCACCCTGGGATGTGGGCACTATGGGGACCTCAGCAGCTGATGCTGAAGGGCAAGTTGGCTGGCTGTACATAGGTGGCGATACATGGTGCCGGACTCTGCCACCAGCTGTTTCTGACGAAGAGCTGCCCCAGCTTCTTTCAGCAACTTCTCTCCTCCTACTACTCTCTGACTCCCCCTCTGAACTGTCCCCCTCTTCATCTCCTCTATTGGGAACATACAGAGGATCCCTATTACCGTCATCATCGTAGTCATCCTGCCCAGCTTCGCTTGCCTCAGACAAATCCAAACTTGCACCATCAGTAGGTCCTTCATCCTCCTGACACGTTACATCCATAGTGTTGCCTCGTAACTCAGACATATGAGCTGGTGAAAATTCATCTGGCTGTAACAACAATGGCTGTGCATCAGTGATTTCACCACTAAATAATTCTTGCGAAGTGTCAAATGCAGCGGAAGTGGTGCTAGTAGTAGCGCTGGTGGCTGAGCAAGATGAGGTGTTCTGTGTCGCTAAATACTCAACCACGTCCTGACAATCTTGGGAGGTGATGGGACGTGCCTTCTTCCGAGCACTGTACTGTGGGCCAGGTCCACACGAAATTACATTTACACGACCTCGCGCAGACCTGCCGGGTGGCCTTCCTCTGGCTCTGGCACTACCTCTTCCTCTACCTGTTTTGTCCATATCGGGTATGCACAGAGTGGTATATCACACTGCGTGCACTCACATAGGTAGGTGGGTTCACTTAACTGCACAGGTATGCGCACTGATGCGGTAGGTTCACTGAACAGAACAGGTATACAGTGGCGGGTTCACAGAACAGAACAGGTATGCAGTGGCAGGTTCACTGAACACAACAGGTATGCAGTGGCGGGTTCACTAAACAGAACAGGTATACAGTGGTGGGTCTACTGAACAGAACAGGTATGCAGTGGCGGGTTCACTAAACAGAACAGGTATACAGTGGCGGGTTCACTAAACAGAACAGGTATACAGTGGCGGGTTCACAGAACAGGTATGCAGTGGCAGGTTCACTGAACACAACAGGTATGCAGTGGCGGGTTCACTGAACACAACAGGTATGCAGTGGCGGGTTCACTGAACACAACAGGTATGCAGTGGCGGGTTCACTGAACAGGTATGCAGTGGCGGGTTCACTAAACAGAACAGGTATACAGTGGCGGGTTCACAGAACAGGTATGCAGTGGCAGGTTCACTGAACACAACAGGTATGCAGTGGCGGGTTCACTGAACACAACAGGTATACAGTGGCGGGTCCACTTAACAGAACAGGTATGCAGTGGCGGGTTCACTAATCAGAACAGGTATACAGTGGCGGGTTCACTGAACAGGTATACAGTGGCGGGTCCACTGAACAGAACAGGTATGCAGTGGCGGGTTCACTGAACAGGTATACAGTGGCGGGTCCACTGAACAGAACAGGTATACAGTGGCGGGTTCACAGAACAGGTATGCAGTGGCAGGTTCACTGAACACAACAGGTATGCAGTGGCGGGTTCACTGAACACAACAGGTATGCAGTGGCGGGTTCACTGAACACAACAGGTATGCAGTGGCGGGTTCACTGAACAGGTATACAGTGGCGGGTCCACTGAACAGAACAGGTATGCAGTGGCGGGTTCACTAAACAGAACAGGTATACAGTGGCGGGTTCACAGAACAGGTTTGCAGTGGCAGGTTCACTGAACACAACAGGTATGCAGTGGCGGGTTCACTGAACAGGTATACAGTGGCGGGTCCACTGAACAGAACAGGTATGCAGTGGCGGGTTCACTAAACAGAACAGGTATACAGTGGCGGGTTCACAGAACAGGCATGCAGTGGCAGGTTCACTGAACACAACAGGTATGCAGTGGCGGGTTCACTTAACAGGTATACAGTGGCGGGTCCACTGAACAGAACAGGTATGCAGTGGCGGGTTCACTGAACAGGTATACAGTGGCGGGTCCACTGAACAGAACAGGTATGCAGTGGCGGGTTCACTAAACAGAACAGGTATACAGTGGCGGGTTCACTAAACAGAACAGGTATACAGTGGCGGGTTCACAGAACAGGTATGCAGTGGCAGGTTCACTGAACACAACAGGTATGCAGTGGCGGGTTCACTGAACACAACAGGTATGCAGTGGCGGGTTCACTGAACAGGTATACAGTGGCGGGTCCACTTAACAGAACAGGTATGCAGTGGCGGGTTCACTAAACAGAACAAGTATACAGTGGCGGGTTCACTGAACAGGTATACAGTGGCGTGTCCACTGAACAGAACAGGTATGCAGTGGCGGGTTCACTGAACAGGTATACAGTGGCGGGTCCACTGAACAGAACAGGTATGCAGTGGCGGGTTCACTAAACAGAACAGGTATACAGTGGCGGGTTCACTAAACAGAACAGGTATACAGTGGCGGGTTCACAGAACAGGTATGCAGTGGCAGGTTCACTGAACACAACAGGTATGCAGTGGCGGGTTCACTGAACACAACAGGTATGCAGTGGTGGGTTCACTGAACACAACAGGTATGCAGTGGCGGGTTCACTGAACAGGTATACAGTGGCGGGTCCACTGAACAGAACAGGTATGCAGTGGCGGGTTCACTAAACAGAACAGGTATACAGTGGCGGGTTCACTAAACAGAACAGGTATACAGTGGCGGGTTCACAGAACAGGTATGCAGTGGCAGGTTCACTGAACACAACAGGTATGCAGTGGCGGGTTCACTGAACAGGTATACAGTGGCGGGTCCACTGAACAGAACAGGTATGCAGTGGCGGGTTCACTAAACAGAACAGGTATACAGTGGCGGGTTCACAGAACAGGTATGCAGTGGCAGGTTCACTGAACACAACAGGTATGCAGTGGCAGGTTCACTGAACAGGTATACAGTGGCGGGTCCACTGAACAGAACAGGTATGCAGTGGCGGGTTCACTGAACAGGTATACAGTGGCGGGTCCACTGAACAGAACAGGTATGCAGTGGCGGGTTCACTGAACAGGTATACAGTGGCGGGTCCACTGAACAGAACAGGTATGCAGTGGCGGGTTCACTGAACAGGTATGCAGTGGTGGGTTCACAGAACAGGTATGCAGTGGTGGGTTCACAGCACAGGTATGCAGTGGTGGGTTCAATGAACAGGTATACAGTGGTGGGTCCACTGAACAGAACAGGTATGCAGTGGCAGGTTCACTGAACAGGTATGCAGTGGTGGGTTCACAGCACAGGTATGCAGTGGTGGGTTCACAGAACAGGTATGCAGTGGTGGGTTCACAGCACAGGTATGCAGTGGTGGGTTCAATGAACAGGTATACAGTGGCGGGTCCACTGAACAGAACAGGTATGCAGTGGCAGGTTCACTGAACAGGTATGCAGTGGTGGGTTCACAGCACAGGTATGCAGTGGTGGGTTCACTGAACAGGTATGCAGTGGTGGGTTCACAGCACAGGTATGCAGTGGTGGGTTCACAGCACAGGTATGCAGTGGTGGGTTCACAGCACAGGTATGCAGTGGTGGGTTCACAGCACAGGTATGCAGTGGTGGGTTCACAGAACAGGTATGCAGCCAGACAGGAACAAGTTAAGCCTAACTAATCTTTCCCTGAGAGACAGTCTGCAGCAGCTCGCCCTACTCTCACTAACGCAGGCAGCACACGAGTGACCGTAATGGCCGCCGCTGCCTGCCTTATATCAGGGGGGGGTGGGGCTCCAGGGGCTAGTGTAGCCTAATTGGCTACACTGGGCCTGCTGACTGTGATGTAGAGGGTCAAAGTTGACCCTCCATGTGCATTATGGGGCGAACCGAACTTCCGCAAAGGTTCGCCTGCGGGACGCGAACGCGAACCACCGAAGTTCGCGTGGAACCGTTCGCAGGCGAACCGTTCGGCCCAACTCTACAGGCAAGTAGAACATACTTTGTACATACAACATGTTTATGTACGACAGTAGGTGATTTTAGTAGCTGTCAGGGACTGTGATTGGGACATCAATGTCATGCACATATGCCAATTTGTTTTTGGATTGGGAGAAAATGTAAGAAATTTGTGTATGGCCCCAATGTTCTCCATCACGGATACCTTAGAATATGGTCCAGCCTTTACTGAGTTCATGGATTATATGAACACTGAAAAGGATAACATGCAATTTACATCAAAATACGTAGAAAATAAAGTTGGAACTCTGATCACGTTAAAGCAAGTTTATGGTGTATGTGGTATGGTGTCCCTGCTCACATTATTATACAGGATTGATAACAAGAGAAATTAAGACTTGGGTGCAAGAACATACACGATCATTAGAGCCCAAGGTTTATTGAACATTTTAGGGTACAACATGGGGGGACTCCAGTTGCATCTCATTTGTGGGCATAGAGGTTAGAACACGTACCAATGCCATCTAGCGGCGCGGGATAGAGAAAGCCTCATATTGAGGAAAGAGACATTGTGGATAATGAGAACTGATGTGATGGGTCCTCTGGGTCTGAACGATTATGTGGATATGTCCTGTTTCCTGGATCCATGACTTTTTTTATTTCTATTTCAATGGGTTTTGTGTCTCTTTGCTAGTTTGAATATTACAAGAATGCTGCCATAGGCTCCAGCTGGTATGTAGGTGAAGTTGTGGGTCCAGTGTGTGGGCGAGAGGCAGAATGCTGAAATACATTGGGATTGCATGGATAATGTGTAAAGTGTACCTCACCTGGTAGGGTTAATATATGCCTGTTCCTATACATATACTAAACATAGAATGGATTATTAGAATATAGAGCATTGGTTTTTGATTGATTAAGACTGTGCCTTCCCCTTTAAGGAGTATACACAATTTCCTGGACATCATTCTTTTATACATTAGCAACACTGAAATATGTTTTAATTGACTTTCTACCTGTAAGATTATTGTAATTTTTTAGCTCAGCCACCTGTTACTGAGTATTTGCTAGTGTGAGTGTGGAATGTATTTTAATTGACAGCCAGTTTCTTAGCAACCCGATGTATGGTGTCGTTGCCTCCCAATAGGCTGGTCACAGACACATGGGATGTCAGCCACCGGGGGGACACGGTGTAGTGCATATGACGTAGAATTCCTGGCTTCTGAGTGGAGCGCAAAAAAATGTAAGTCTACTTATGGCTAGCTGCATCCATGTGTATCAGTTTGCATTCAATCTATTTAGATTAGGGTTTAGTGCATAGTTTTGCCTCTAATTTGTATTCAAGGTGTGTAATTTAAGTCCCCGGGGGGCGGTGCATGCCTCTGTTGGTTTAATTTCAGTTGCAGCCTGATTGAGCGCTGCTAATCTATTTCACCGCAGGTGGCCAGAAGTTGGGTCTTTGCTATGATGGTACCAAGGGCGGCACTTTGGACGAGGACACTAGAGTGAGGGAAAGTTATTTAAACCCAGACCAGGCTATGCAGCCTTAACACGGAGCCTCTGAGGATGTTTAGAAAGCAAAATGGTCATTAGTGAGGCCATGCTCCCACGTTACCCCACAGCCACACCGCGGGACTCAGGTATGCTTTCACTTTATACTTATATGTGTTGACTTGTTGAAGAAGAGCTACAGTAATAAAGTATTTCTATGCTGGAAATCTGCAGTGCCAAACAATCCTCTTTGCTACATAAGTTGAACCTAAGTGCAGTATGGATACAGAGGCGTCAAAAGGATAAAAGAATCTAAAACGTTTAAAACATGAGGAGGCAGTGTTGGATTTACCTCCTCCAAGCAGACACAAAAATTGCCAATGTGTTTGTCAAATGCAACAAGTTTATTTACATACTCCGGGGGACAATGCAACGCGTTTCGCAGGTTTGATCCAGGCAGAGGTGCCTGGCTCTTCTACTGACCACATATGCTATTACTCCGTTGTTATCGCCTGATGAAGCGGGATCAAACCTGCGAAACTTGTTGCATTGTCCCCTGGAGCATGTAAATAAACTTGTTGTATTTGACAAACACATTGGCAATTTTTGTGTCTGTTTGGAGGAGGTAAGTACACCACTGCCTCCTCATGTTTTAACTTTTTAGATTCTTTTATGCTTTTGGCGCCTCTGTATCCATACTACGCTATATTAAGTCCACCTCTGGAGGAGGGGTGTTACCCTTGAGTGGGGTCAGGTCTAATCTCCTCACCTGCCTATACAGTGGTTGCCTTTGAGGTAACTCTGCTTTGTGAGTATAGCTTATTACTCTATCATACTTCATTTAAACAGTACATACTACACTATATTTGGCTCTTGGTGTCCCTACTCTGTGTTCTGGAACCTATGGAAACTGATTGATCCTGAGCACACAGCACAGTCAGAAATATACATCCCAATCCAACTACATGTGTTACACTCTGAAACTAGACTCAATTGATTCACACTGTGCAGTGCCTGTTGCTGTTTTCTCTGCTTTACTACACCGTACTATAAACCTACATACGTGGGAAGGTCCCATGAAATGCGTCATCCTTTTTGGTGTCAAAAATGAAATAAACCTTTTAAACCTCAAATCTAAGGTAAGATTGTTTAATTACCCACGCTACGCACAATCAAGTGCATATAATCCTTGGGGCGCCTCCTTCAAATTTCTGTACAATTTATCCGCCTTTCCCCAGGGGGGTTCTCTGTGATATTTATCCAGTTGTTTCTCTGTTTTTCTGGAGTGCAACCCAGCCCATTTGGAAGATAAAGTCCTATTCACATGCTGACGGAATTTCCCACTTGCCTGATACTGTGGTTGCATATCAGCAACCCAATTTTGTATGTAGTACCGGTATTTGTTTTCTCAAATCCCCCATTGACTTAAAATACTACATCATCTGGCACTCCTGGTGTTTTCTGTGTCCTTTTTCTTTTACATTCCCTTAGGTTCATCACATAAATTTCATCCACCATATGCTCCCTACTATTTTAAGACAATGTTGTTACTTGGCTGTTTATTTTAGATTTGGAGGGGGGGGGGGGGTATACAGTAGAATGTCATTATAGTAAACAGACTGACTGATCACACCAAAAATACATGGCCTTGAGATGTCACAACCAAAAATTTGCTATGGAGTACTTTATACGAATGTCTGATCTACCCAGCAATATTCACTACATGTAGAATGGTTGTGACTGATCTATGCAGAATAGTATGGAAAGTCTATTGCTTCTTACTTGTCTCTGCAAACTTGCCACTCTAAAGATGGTGTTCATAATTTGTTTCCAACGTAAAGGGCAAAGCAATAAATTTTGAGGAAAGCTAGAGGAAAGTTATGTAAAAACTCTGCCTGTTTTATTTTTTAGAATAGCCAGTGAGTACTGACTCTATGGCCTGCTGTCCACCGCCTTGCTGACAGCTCAGAGCTCTGAACATGACCCTGCTTTAGCTGCCCATTGTGTACATTGCTCAGCTTTTGCTGCTCATAAAGCAGCACTAGGCAACACATACATATGCAATACCTGTTGCCTGCGTGACCCCTGGCGCATGTGCACCGCTAGGATCAGCGTTGGAGGCAGCGTCATGGGGGACCTGGCGGCTCTGCACAGCGGTAGGCGGCCAGTGTCCCAGCCAACCGCTGCAACAGAAGAGGAGTTTGCTGCAGGAGGAGAGGATCACGGAGGCTGAAGGACCTGGAGCCGGAGAAGAGGATTGCGGGAGCAGGAGCATGTAGTGTACTGTAGTGTAGTGTAGTTAAGGGCAGTGACGTGTAGTAAGTTCAACTAATTTTAGTTTAGTGCAGTGTATTATAAGTGTAGTATAGTGTATTGCTGTATAGCTTAGTTGGTAGGGCAGCAGGTTGTAGTGTAGTGTAGTGTGTAGTGTAATTGGTAGGGGCAACAGGGATTAGTGTAGTGTAGCTGGACAGTGTAGTGTCGATAGAGTAGCTTAGAGACAGTTGTGGGGGGTAAAAGATCCATAAGATGCCCCTGCACTATAGACGCACCTTTGTTAGCTATTTTTTTTTCCTGATTTTTGCCCTCTAACCCTAGGTGCGTCTTATTTGTGTCTTATGGTAACCCAAACAAATAATAGTAATTGGCCTGAACTGCTTCCTACCTGCCAGGCAATCGTGAGCAAGGTCTTCCAGACCTGTTACTCCAGTACTTGGCACCGAACACACTCCTGACATCCGCCGCCACATGCTTTGTACCCTCACACTCGCTCGACATCTGCCTCACCTATGCCAGGCTCCCTGCACTGCAGCTGCCGGACCATGCCACTATTCACTACACTGTAAAATCGTAGCCCTGGGAAAAAAACACCTTCAGAACTCCCACCAAAACTCTTCATCAATCCATTTTAAGGCAATGGTACCCAACCTGGTTCTCAAGGACCACCAAAAGTTCATGTTTTGTGGAAATCCAGAGAGGTAGTTAAACATCTCTGCTAAGACACTAATTGCACTACTTGTTTGTGGTTTCCTGCAAAAATGTACAGTTGGTGGGTCTTCCGGACAGAGTTGGGGAACTCAGCGCTACGGAATATGTAGACTTACCACCTGTTCAGATTTAAGTTATCCACTACAGCAGTGCTTTAAAGTTTTCGGAAAAGTCCCTTGCTGTAATATTATACAAGAATATTAAAAGATCACTACTGCAAATATTTAGCTAAACTGCAGTGAAACGATAATCTCACTGTAAAATCAATTTTCAAGAAAATTGCTGGCTCTCACCCCAGTTGCTGCAGTTCAACTGTATCCAATGTGGTGTTTGCAGTATGTCTGCACTTAGTGTCTGTGACTTATAAATAAGGACAGAGTCATAAACCACATACTTATCCATCAAAGATTCCTAGTCTGATAAAAAAAAATGCACCGTAAAGCATCCTGTACTTAGCAAACTGCTATGTAATTAACAGACATAAAATGCATATCAGCCAAAAGAATTACCGTACACATTTGGAGCTGCACACACTGTAGATCAGCTGCTAGTTTAGAGAGGCTCTGTTTTTTCACTTTAGTGCACGTTAAATAAATTGTGAACTGGACTGGTCTAATAGCTTTTAAAACCTGGATGCGACTAGAAAAAAATGAATCTGTCTAAGGAATTTATCCTCCTGTATACAGGTTAAAAAGGTTAGCAAATATGTTTGCATCACAGGCATCCAAAAGCATGTCTAATGTACAGTACATATCCAAAAATTAAAATATGCCATGACTTAAAGTATACCTGACCTGAGGCAAAGCTACCAAAGAGTGGCATAGGAGCAGGGGTCACAGACAAGCTTGGGGCCCCAGGAGGGGGGAAAAGCTAACTTGGGGAACTCTTCCTCCCCCCTCCAGGCAAAAAGTCAGACCCCAGGGCCCCTGAGCCAGCTGCTCCTCCCCCCAGGTGATCTTCCCTCGACTGCTCCCAGGGGGCCCTGCAGAATGTGTAACTTCATTGTAATAACTCACCAGTCCTGGCGTGCTGCTCCATTCATGCCCTGTCTTCAGCCTCGCTGCCTGCCTCTTCTGCATGTGGCACTTGTTGAGCATAAATAACCTGTGACGAGTCATGGAGAAGAAGCAGGCAGCAAGGACGAAAACGGAGAACGGACAGAGCAGGAGAATTTTTACAATGCAAGCACACATCATGCAGGGGGCCTGGGAGCATTCCAAGGAGGAGCACCTGCAAGAAGAGTTCTGCAGCGCGTGGGGAGGGGGCTTGGCAGCGGTCAGGGGCCCTGGGGCAATTGTCCCCTTTTGCTCAATGGCAGGCCCATCTCTGGTCGCAATCATGCCTGGGATCGCACTCTCCTAGGAGCCCGTACCAGCCCCGGTTCTTTGTATTACCTCCTCAATTCCTGGTGCCTCTGTGACAGTCGCATGGCCCTGCCTGCACAATGTGTAACTCTGCCCCCAACATGCCATGGCTCCACCTCCAGAATGCACAGCTCCACCCCTCACAAGACGATTCCTGTGTGCAGGTTTAACAAGAAAATAATCAAAATAATTTTGATAGTACCTTTTCACCTACTTTTAAATACTGTTTCAATTGCAGAGTGCTGAAAAGTTATTTCTAAGAGAAGATGAAAAATTATCTCCTAGGAGAAAACTCAGGAGAAAAGTTAATTGCATATGGCCCCTTATCTTGTAGAGTGCCAAAACTGACTTCTGTGTGCAGGAATCCATTAAAATGTATAATCAAAAACGACCCCATGCTTTACCATAGACATGTACTTCGTGCATGCACTATACTGCAGTACAGAGTACACATATGTGTAATGGATTTATTTGACAGTACTCATGCAAAAACATGGATCCATTGCACTTGTCCATTGTATGTCTTTTGTCCACTGCACTACAGTGTAACACAACAGACGCAGTGTGAACCAAGACTGTGCCTTCCCTCTTGTTGTCTGAACAACAGGATAATGCAGTGTTTCTCAAACCTGTCCTCAAGACTCCCCGTCCCCAACAGTGCATGTTTTGCAGGCAACCTCACCTATACACAGGTGGTGTAATTAGTGTCTCAGCTGAGTGGATTCCATGTAGCTGAGATACTAATTACATCACCTGTGCATAGGTGAGGTTGCCTGCAAAACATGCACTGGTGGGAAATCACTAGGACAGGTTTGAGAAACACTGGCATAATGCAATCCAAGCAACAATTCCACATACACAGCCCTGTACACAGCTGAGCCTGCTCATTAACCACTTGAGGACCTAGGGCTTTCTACCCCTTAAGGACCGGCCACTTTTTTTCCATTCAGACCACTGCAGCTTTCACGGTTTATTGCTCGCTCATACAACCTACCACCTAAATGAATTTTGGCTCCTTTTCTTGTCACTAATAAAGCTTTCTTTTGGTGCTATTTGATTGCTCCTGCAATTTTTACTTTTTATTATATTCAGCAAAAAAGACATGAATTTTGGCAAAAAAATGATTTTTTTAACTTTCTGTGCTGACATTTTTCAAATAAAGTAAAATTTCTGTATACATGCAGCGCGAAAAATGTGGACAAACATGTTTTTGATAAAAAAAAAAACCATTCAGCGTATATTTATTGGTTTGGGTAAAAGTTATAGCGTTTACAAACTATGGTGCAAAAGTGAATTTTCCCATTTTCAAGCATCTATGACTTTTCTGACCCCCTGTCATGTTTCATGAGGGGCTAGAATTCCAGGATAGTATAAATACCCCCCAAATGACCCCATTTTGGAAAGAAGACATCCCAAAGTATTCACTGAGAGGCATAGTGAGTTCATAGAAGATATTAATTTTTGTCACAAGTAAGCGGAAAATGACACTTTGTGACAAAAAAAAAAAAAGTTTCCATTTCTTCTAACTTGCGACAAAAAAAAATGAAATCTGCCACGGACTCACCATGCCCCTCTCTGAATACCTTGAATTGTCTACTTTCCAAAATGGGGTCATTTGTGGGGTGTGTTTACTGTCCTGACATTTTGGGGGGTGCTAAATTGTAAGCACCCCTGTAAAGCCTAAAGGTGCTCATTGGACTTTGGACCCCTTAGCCCAGTTAGGCTGCAAAAAAGTGCCACACATGTGGTATTGCCGTACTCAGTAGAAGTAGTATAATGTGTTTTGGGGTGTATTTTTACACATACCCATGCTGGGTGGGAGAAATATCTCTGTAAATGACAATTTTTTCTTTTTTTTTTACACACAATTGTCCATTTACAGAGTTATTTCTCCCACCCAGCATGGGTATGTGTAAAAATACACCCCAAAACACATTATACTACTTCTCCCGAGTACGGCGATACCACATGTGTGGCACTTTTTTACACCCCAAGTACGCTAAGGGGCCCAAAGTCCAAGGAGTACCTTTAGGATTTCACAGGTAATTTTGCGACATTTGGTTTCAAGACTACTCCTCACGGTTTAGGGCCCCTAAAATGCCAGGGCAGTATAGGAACCCCACAAATGACCCCATTTTAGAAAGAAGACACCCCAAGGTATTCCGTTAGGAGTATGGTGAGTTCAAAGAAGATTTTATTTTTTGTCACAAGTTAGCGGAAAATGACACTTTGTGAAAAAAAATCAATAAATATCAATTTCCACTAACTTGTGACAAAAAATAAAATCTTCTATGAACTCACCATACTCCTAACGGAATACCTTGGGGTGTCTTCTTTCTAAAATGGGGTCATTTGTGGGGTTCCTATACTGCCCTGGCATTTTAGGGGCCCTAAACCGTGAGGAGTAGTCTGGAAATCAAATTCCGCAAAATGACCTGTGAAATCCTAAAGGTACTCATTGGACTTTGGGCCCTTTAGCGCAGTTAGGGTGCAAAAAAGTGCCACACATGTGGTATCGCCGTACTCGGGAGAAGTAGAACAATGTGTTTTAGGGTGTATTTTTACACATACCCATGCTGGGTGGGAGAAATAACTCTGTAAATGGACAATTGTGTGTAAAAAAATCAAAAGATTGTCATTTACAGAGGTATTTCTCCCACCCAGCATGGGTATGTGTAAAAATACACCCCAAAACACATTATACTACTTCTCCCGAGTACGGCGATACCACATGTGTGGCACTTTTTTGCATCCTAACTGCGCTAAAGGGCCCAAAGTCCAATGAGTACCTTTAGGATTTCACAGGTCATTTTGCGGAAATTGATTTCTAGACTCCTCCTCACGGTTTAGGGCCCCTAAAATGCCAGGGCAGTATAGGAACCCCACAAATGACCCCATTTTAGAAAGAAGACACCCCAAGGTATTCCGTTAGGAGTATGGTGAGTTCATAGAAGATTTTATTTTTTGTCACAAGTTAGTGGAAATTGATATTTATTGGTTTTTTTCACAAAGTGTCATTTTCCGCTAACTTGTGACAAAAAATAAAATCTTCTATGAACTCACCATACTCCTAACGGAATACCTTGGGGTGTCTTCTTTCTAAAATGGGGTCATTTGTGGGGTTCCTATACTGCCCTGGCATTTTAGGGGCCCTAAACCGTGAGGAGTAGTCTGGATATCAAATTCCGCAAAATGACCTGTGAAATCCTAAAGGTACTCATTGGACTTTGAGCCCTTTAGCGCAGTTAGGGTGCAAAAAAGTGCCACACATGTGGTATCGCCGTACTCGGGAGAAGTAGTACAATGTGTTTTGGGGTGTATTTTTACACATACCCATGCTGAGTGGGAGAAATAACTCTGTAAATGGACAATTGTGTGTAAAAAAATCAAAAGATTGTCATTTACAGAGGTATTTCTCCCACCCAGCATGGGTATGTGTAAAAATACACCCCAAAACACATTATACTACTTCTCCCGAGTACGGCGATACCACATGTGTGGCACTTTTTTGCATCCTAACTGCGCTAAAGGGCCCAAAGTCCAATGAGTACCTTTAGGATTTCACAGGTCATTTTGCGGAATTTGATTTCCAGACTACTCCTCACGGTTTAGGGCCCCTAAAATGCCAGGGCAGTATAGGAACCCCACAAATGACCCCATTTTAGAAAGAAGACACCCCAAGGTATTCCGTTAGCAGTATGGTGAGTTCATAGAAGATTTTATTTTTTGTCACAAGTTAGCGGAACATGACACTTTGTGAAAAAAAAACAATTAAAATCAATTTCCGCTAACTCGTGACAAAAAAATAAAATCTTCTATGAACGCACCATACTCCTAACTGAATACCTTGGGGTGTCTTCTTTCTAAAATGGTGTCATTTGTGGGGTTCCTATACTGCCCTGGCATTTTAGGGGCCCTAAACCGTGACCTGTGAAATCCTAAAGGTACTCATTGGACTTTGGGCCCTTTAGCGCAGTTAGGTTGCAAAAAAGTGTCACACATATGGTATCACCGTACTCGGGAGAAGTAGTATAATGTGTTTTGGGGTGTATTTTTACACATACCCATGCTGGGTGGGAAAATACCTCTGTAAATGACAATCTTTTGATTTTTTTACACACAATTGTCCATTTACAGAGTTATTTCTCCCACCCAGCATGGGTATGTGTAAAAATACACCCCAAAACACATTGTACTACTTCTCCTGAGTACGGCGATACCACATGTGTGGCATTTTTTTGCACCCTAACTGCGCTAAGGGGCCCAGAGTCTAATGAGTACCTTTAGGCTTTACAGGGGTGCTCAAAATTTAGCACCCCGCCCACTTGCCAGGACAGTTAACAAACCCCACAAATGACCCCATTTTGGAAAGAATACACAACAAGGTATTCCATGAGGGTAATGGTGAGGTCATTGAAAATTTTATTTTTTGTCACAAGTAAACGGAAAATGACACTTTGTTAAAAAAAAAATAAAAAAAAAAATTCTGCTAACTTGTGACAAAAACTAAAATCTTTTATGAACTCACCGTGCACCTCACATAATACTTTAGGGTGTCCTCTTTCCAAAATGGGGTCATTTGTGAAGTCTGTCCTGGCATTTTAGGGTCTCTGCAATCATTACATGTATGGCCAGTATTAGGAGTTTCTGCTATACTCCTTATATTGGGTATACGGGTAATGCACTCTGGGCTGAAAGGAAAAATGAACGGCAAACATACCTTGCTCCACATCAATGGCAGATCTTCCTCCACATCAATGGCAGTGATAACCTCAGGAGAGAGACACCCCGTGCCACCCTGCACTCAGGGTGAGCCACCAACTTATGTGACTGGGCCTCAGAACTTTAGTATACAGCATTATGCCTGTAGGATACAGCAATATGCCTGCCAATAGAGATGACTCTGTGTGGCATTAAAGCATCATCATAGGCCCAAATCACATATAAACCGGGGGTGTCCACACTCAAGGGAAATTCAAACATGCCGTCTTATATCGCCAACCCAGGACAGATCAGCAATATCAAGCATGGAAACCGATCCTTCTTCCGACTTTTATGCTTACCCGTTTGGTTTTCAAGCTTACCTCTCCTCTCCCTGCGACAATGTACGAAAGACCACTGAGTGTGTGCCTACTCCTGTGTCTGGAGTTCCCTAGGTTCTAATAGTGTACCTGCTCGTACCTCTCAAAACACGGCCCTACGCATAGGCCAGGCTGGTCAGGACAGCAGGGACAATAATAAACGGTGTCAGTCCTTGTTCCAGCCCTGCTGCAAACGTTTTCTTCAGATGCGTTGACCTGGGGCACACGGAAGCTGATAGGCGTAATGCCTTCCATGCAGTCGGCTAGTTGCATCTGGGGGGGGGGGGGGGGAGCTGGCACCTCCTGGATACAGGATGTCCAGAATGATCTCTTCCTGAAATTGGAGGAAAGATCCAGTTCTCCCAGCCTTACTGTAGAGAACAAAGCTGTTGTAAACTGCCAATTGAATCAGATAAAAAGACACTTTCTTATACCAGCGTCTTGTTTTCCCGGAAATTAAATAGGGCGCTAACCGCTGGTCATTGAAGTCCACCCCTCCCATGTTGACATTATATTCGTGGACGACAAGGGGCCTTTCAATGACCTTAGTTGCCCGTTGAATTTGGACTGTCGTGTCTGTGTGAATGGTGGACAGAAAGTAAACGTCCCTCTTGTCCCTCCATTTTACCGCGAGCAGGTCTTCAGTACGCAAGGCGGCCCTCTGCCCCCGTTCAAGTCTGGTGGTAACGAGCCGTTGGAGGAAGCCCTGGCGACTAGGCCGCGCAGTGCCACAGCATCGGATTCCTTCTAACTTTAAGTGCTGAAAGAGGGCCACACTTGTGTAATAATTGTCCACAAAAAGATGGTACCCCTTCTGGAACAAGGGTGACACCAAGTCCCACACAACCTTTCCATTGCTCCCCAGGTAGTCAGGGCATCTGACCGGCTCCAATTTTGAGTCTTTTCCCTCATAGACCCTAAAAGGACATGTATAGCCTGTGGCCCTTTCACAGAGCTTATACAGTTTCACCCCATACCGGGCGCGCTTGCTTGGGATGTACTGTTTGATGCCAAGGCGCCCGGTAAAGCGTAAGAGGGACTCGTCTACGCAGATGTTCTGTTCAGGGATATAAGCATCTGCAAATGTTGATGACAGGTGGTCTATGAGGGGCCGAATTTTGTGGAGCCGGTCATAAGCAGGGTGGCCCTTTTCATGACAGGTTTCGTCGTCGTTGAAGTGCAGGAAGCGCAGGATGGACTCAAATCGGGTCCTGGACATGGCAGCAGGGTACAAGGGAACATGATGTACTGGGTTCGTAGACCAATACGACCGCAATACATTCTGTTTCATTAGTCCCAAGTGAAGGATAAGGGCCAAAAAGATTTTAATGTCGGAAACTTGGACTGGTTTCCACCGGAAAGGCTGGGCATAGATGCTCTCCGGGTGCTCGGTGATGAATTGTGTGGCTTTACGGTTGGTCTCAACCACAATTAAGTCCAAGAGAACCTGGTTGATGAACAGCTGCAAAAAGTCTAGGGCCGTTCCTAGATGAGCTGTCGCCACCTGGACTCCGGACTGGGCGGTGAAAGGGGGCACTACGGGTGCGGCGGAATCAGGGGATTGCCAATCTGGTTGTGCCAGCACCTCTGGGAGTCTATGGGTACTACGGGCCCGTCTTCTTCTTGGTGGCTGCGACGGGGGTACTACTGCACTTGCCACCGTACCAGTTTCAACTTCCATGCTGACGCTCACCACTTCGCCAGGGTCTACAGAAGTACTGGTACCAAGTCCAGGAGATGCTGCGCTGCTGGTGCCTGCCTCACCAAGAAAACTATCATCAGCGCTAGCACCACCCTGCTGCCCTTGAGGCGGATCCTGCGCCACCTGCGGTCTAACGACTTGGGGTCTGGTACGCCTGGCTCTAGCCGGGACCAAAGCCTCGTCATCACTTTCGGTCAAGGAACCACTGCTTTCTACAGGTTCAAATTCGGACCCGGAAGATTCGACGGATGATTCTTCCCAAAAGAACTCATCCGACTGGTCCATGTACCTGTATACCTCGTCATCGGAAAGCCCCCTTCTTGCCATTGTGGATTACTAAATTTATGGTGTTTTCCTCCGAGACTACCCAGAAAAAAAGAGCACCTACCTAGCAAAAGGAGTATTTGAGAGGTATTGGGGTTGGTGGGAAGTGGGGTCTCAGAGGCAATCAAACAATCACGGGACAATCAAATACAATTACAGCACAATCGACTCCAATCACAGCACAAGCAAATCTGATGCACTCGGAAGGTGGTGGTTGGGTGTGGTGGGGGGGAGGGTGGGGTTGGGTGTGGTGGGGGGGGGGGGGGAGGGGGGAGGTTGGGTGTGGCGGGAAGTGGGGTCTCAGGCAATCAAACAATCACGGGGCAATCGAAGCCGATCACGGGACAATCAAATACAATTACAGCACAATCGAATCCAATCACAGCACAATCAAATCTGATGCACTCGGAAGGTGATGGGGGGAGGGTGGGATTGGGTGTGGCGGGAAGTGGGGTCTCAGGCAATCAAACAATCACGGGGCAATCGAAGTCGATCACGGGACAATCAAATACAATTACAGCACAATCGACTCCAATCACAGCACAAGCAAATCTGATGCACTCGGAAGGTGGTGGTTGGAGGTGGTGGGGTTGGGTGTGGTGGGGGGGAGGGTGGGGTTGGGTGTGGCGGGAAGTGGGGTCTCAGGCAATCAAACAATCACGGGGCAATCGAAGCCAATCACGGGACAATCAAATACAATTACAGCACAATCGAATCCAATCACAGCACAATCAAATCTGATGCACTCGGAAGGTGATGGGGGGAGGGTGGGATTGGGTGTGGCGGGAAGTGGGGTCTCAGGCAATCAAACAATCACGGGGCAATCGAAGTCGATCACGGGACAATCAAATACAATTACAGCACAATCGACTCCAATCACAGCACAAGCAAATCTGATGCACTCGGAAGGTGGTGGTTGGAGGTGGTGGGGTTGGGTGTGGTGGGGGGGAGGGTGGGGTTGGGTGTGGCGGGAAGTGGGGTCTCAGGCAATCAAACAATCACAGGGCAATCGAAGCCGATCACGGGACAATCAAATACAATTACAGCACAATCGACTCCAATCACAGCACAAGCAAATCTGATGCACTCGAAGGTGGTGGTTGGAGGTGGTGGGGTTGGGTGTGGTGGGGGGAGGGTGGGGTTGGGTGTGGTGGGAAGTGGGGTCTCAGGCAATCAAACAATCACGGGGCAATCGAAGCCGATCACGGGACAATCAAATACAATTACAGCACAATCGAATCCAATCACAGCACAATCAAATCTGATGCACTCGGAAGGTGATGGGG
This sequence comes from Hyperolius riggenbachi, assembly GCF_040937935.1. Classification (NCBI taxonomy): domain Eukaryota; kingdom Metazoa; phylum Chordata; class Amphibia; order Anura; family Hyperoliidae; genus Hyperolius; species Hyperolius riggenbachi. Next base: position 374,215,019 of record NC_090646.1, read on the forward strand.
GGAGGGCGGGATTGGGTGTGGCGGAAAGTGGGGTCTCAGGCAATCAAACAATCACGGGACAATCGAAGCAGATCACGGGACAATCAAATACAATCGCAGCACAATCGAATACAAGCGCAGCACAATCGAATACAAGCGCAGCACAGTCAAATACAATGCACTTGGACAGTGATTAGGGGGGGGGGGTCTGAGGGCGATTTGAGGGGGTGGGGGGTTGATCAGGAGCCTGCACGGGGAAGACTGAGTCCTGATCTGATGAGAGGCAGACACAGGGGGTTACTGATCAAAGATCAGTTAGTGATTGCTGGGGAGGACAGATGTAAACAAAGAGCAGGGGATGTAATCAGAAGGGGGGTATGAGGGCAATCGAGGGCCTGGGCAGGTGATCGGTTACCCCCGCGGGGCAGTTAGGGTCTGCTCTGATGGGTGGGGGTGCTAAGGGGTGATGGACAGGTGATAGACAGGTGATCAGAGGGGGATCAGAGGGGGATCAGGGGGTAAGGTAGCTGTATACAGATGTATACAGTATACAGGGGGGTAGTCTGGGATGGGGTGTGGGGGTGATCTAAAGGTAGGGGGGGGGATCAGGGGTGACTAGGAGGCAGTTAGGGACCTAACGCAGGGGATAGCGTCAAAGGTTAGTGGCAGGAGGGGGGGTGGGGGTTTTATATGGGTGCAAGGGTGCTGGGCAGGGGTCTGCTGGGGTGATCAGGGGGGGTATGAAGGCTGGGGTGGGAGATCAGGGGGGCTGTAGGTCAAAAAAACAAGTGTTTGGTGGATACTCACAAGTGCTTCCTCCTCGCTGGTGGTCTCTGCAACAATGAGACCACAAGGCGAGGAGGAAGCACGTATAAGGCACTTTGTTTACCTAACAAAGTGCCTTATACATACTGATTGGCCAATTGTGCGGATTCCTCCGCTCGCCGGCTCTGCTAAGTGGCCGGCGAGCGGAGACAAAATGCCCGTGTAACGATTCCGGGCGGAGGATCGCGTCACGGATGACGCGATCGCTCCGCCCATGCCCTTAGAAGGACCGCCGCCTCTGTGGGTGAGCTGGTCCTTCAGGGCTCCACTTCCCGGCCGCCCGTGTGTTAGGCGGCCGGGAAGTAGTTAATGGTACATTTCCAGACACAATTTTTCAGCTGTAGATGCCTCATGTCATGCAAAAAAGTGAAATTCAAGCAATCTAGTTGCTAAGTTTTGAAATGGTATTTTTAACATAGGATCCCCTATGGATTTCCGGTACTTATCTGTTAGCCGGGCGCATCCGGCAGGTGGCGCTGTTGTTGCTAATTTCATTCATACTTACTTCACGTAGTAGTGTGTGAATGGAACCGCCGCAGGTGGCGCTAATTACATTTATACGGACCGTAACAATACAGTGTTTAATGTCAACTAATAAATTGTGTTTGAAGTGGCCGGAAACTGTCACTTAATGGAATTAAAATGAAGGTGGCGGAAATGTAACAAATGAAGCCACCGCCTTCCTCTGTTGTTCTTCTCCCCCTTTGCCCTCTTGCCTCTCTCTCCTATAGAACACTGCCAGCTGGGGGGAACACGCGTGTCCCCCCACAGTCGTTCGTCGCAAGCAAACAAGCAGGATTCCCTGTCCCCACAGGCTGTCAGCATTGTATAGAAGCGAGAGGGCAAAGGGGGAGAAGAACAACAGACGAAGGCGGCGGCTTCATCTGTTACATTGTCGCCGCCTTCATTTTAATTCCATTAAGTGACAGTTTCCGGCCACTTCAAACACAATCTATTAGTTGACATTAAACACTGTATTGTTATGTTCCGTATAAATGTAATTAGCACCACCTGCGGCGGTTCCATTCACACACTACTATGTGAAGTAAGTGTGAATAAAATTAGCAACAACAGCGCCACCTGCCGGATGAGCCCGGCTAACGGATAAGTACCGGATTTCCCTTTATCCATTCCAAAAACTCTAGCAGAAGCAGTAGAGTGTTGTACCTAGTGTTGGGCGAACATCTAGATGTTCGGGTTCGGGCCGAACAGGCCGAACATGGCCGCGATGTTCGGGTGTTCGACCCGAACTCCGAACATAATGGAAGTCAATGGGGACCCGAACTTTTGTGGTTTGTAAAGCCTCCTTACATGCTACATACCCCAAATTTACAGGGTATGTGCACCTTGGGAGTGGGTACAAGAGGAAAAAAAAAATTTGCAAAAAGAGCTTATAGTTTTTGAGAAAATCGATTTTAAAGTTTCAAAGGGAAAACTGTCTTTTAAATGCGGGAAATGTCTGTTTTCTTTGCACAGGTAACATGTTTTTTGTCGGCATGCAGTCATAAATGTAATACATATAAGAGGTTCCAGGAAAAGGGACCGGTAACGCTAACCCAGCAGCAGCACACGTGATGGAACAGGAGGAGGCGCAGGAGGAGAAGGCCACGCTTTGTGAGACACAACAACCCCGGCCTTGCATGAGGGCAAGAAGCGTGCGGATAGCATGCTTTGTACCGCCATGCAGTCATAAATGTAATAAAGATAAGAGGTTCCATAAACAGGGACCGGCAACGCTAACCCAGCAGCAGCAGCAGCAGCAGCAGACGTGATGGAACAGGAGCAGGTGCAGGAGGAGAAGGCCACGCTTTGTGAGACACAACAACCCAGGCCTTGCATGAGGGCAAGAAGCGTGCGGATAGCATGCTTTGTACCGCCATGCAGTCATAAATGTAATAAAGATAAGAGGTTCCATAAACAGGGAGCGGCAACGCTAACCCAGCAGCAGCAGCAGACGTGATGGAACAGGAGCAGGCGCAGGAGGAGAAGGCCACGCTTTTTGAGACGCAACCCAGGCCTTGCATGAGGACAAAAAGCGTGCGGATATAGCAATGCTTTTTGCCGCCATGCAGTCATAAATGTAATACAGATGAGAGGTTCAATAAACAGGGACTGGAAATGCTAACCCAGCAGCAGCAGACGTGATGGAACAGGACTAGGAGCAGGCGCAGGAGGAGAAGGCCAAGCTTTTTGAGACACAACAACACAGGCCTTGCATGAGGACAAAAAGCGTGCGGATATAGCAATGCTTTTTGCCGCCATGCAGTCATAAGTGTAATACAGATGAGAGGTTCAATAAACAGGGACCGGAAACGCTAAACCATCCCATCTCATTGGTCATGTTACTTGGTTGGGGTCCTGGAGTGTTGCGTAGTCGTTTCCAATCCAGGATTGATTCATTTTAATTTGAGTCAGACGGTCTGCATTTTCTGTGGAGAGGCGGATACGCCGATCTGTGACGATGCCTCCGGCAGCACTGAAACAGCGTTCCGACATAACGCTGGCTGCCGGGCAAGCCAGCACCTCTATTGCGTACATTGCCAGTTCGTGCCAGGTGTCTAGCTTCGATACCCAATAGTTGAAGGGTGCAGATGGATTGTTAGACACAGCTACGTCATCTGACATGTAGTCCTTGACCATCTTCTCCAGGCGATCGGTGTTGGAGGTGGATCTGCACGCTTGCTGTTCAGTGGGCTGCTGCTGCATGGGTGTCAGAAAATTTTCCCACTCCAAGGACACTGCCGATACCATTCCCTTTTGGGTACTAGCTGCGGCTTGCGTTGTTTGCTGCCCTCCTGGTCGTCCTGGGTTTGCGGAAGTCAGTCTGTCTGCGTACAACTGGCTAGAGGAGGGGGAGGATGTCAATCTCCTCTCTAAAGTCTCCACAAGGGCCTGCTGGTATTCTTCCATTTTGACCTGTCTGACTCTTTCTTCAAGCAGTTTTGGAACATTGTGTTTGTACCGTGGATCCAGAAGGGTATAAACCCAGTAATTGGTGTTGTCCAGAATGCGCACAATGCGTGGGTCACGTTCAATGCAGTCTAGCATGAATTGAGCCATGTGTGCCAGAGTCCTACCAGAATCCTCATCATCCTCTTGTGAGCGTTGTGATAGTTGTTGTGATGCATCATAGTCGTCACCTTCCTCCTGGTCTGCTTCTGCTGACCATTCGCGTTGAATTGTGGAAGTCCAACGTGCACCGCTCTGGCCCTCGTCAGTGGTGGCATGAAATTCCTGCTCCAACTCCAGCTGTTCCTCCTCCTCTTCTTCGTCATAGCTGCTGGGGCCAGCGTTCCCTGAGGCGGATGGCCTGATGTTGGTACCATCACGCTGATCGTTTTCTCCTTCAGATTCCCCCAGTTGCATCATGACAGCTGTTTCCTTGATTTTTAACATCGACCTCTTCAGTAAACACAGCAGTGGTATGGTAATGCTGACTGAAGAGTTGTCACTGCTCACAAGCAACGTGGATTGCTCAAAATTTTGGAGGACTTGGCAGAGGTCCAACATGTTGGCCCAATCGGATCCACAGAAGCTTGGCAGCTGGCCGGATGCGCCTCGGTACTGCGCCGTCATGTACTGGACCACTGCACTCTTCTGCTCGCAAAAGCGGGCTAGCATGTGCAGCGTAGAATTCCAGCGCGTAGGGACATCACACAGCAAGCGATGGTGGGGGAGATTGAAGCGCTCCTGCATCTTGGCGAGTGCCCCCGAAGCAGTACTGGAAGTTCTACAATGTTTGGCCACTCGACGCACCTTCAACAGAAGATCGGCCACGCCTGGGTATGTCCTCAGGAACCGCTGAACTACTAGGTTCATCACGTGCGCCAGGCAAGGGATGTGTGTCAGCTTAGCCAACCTTAAAGCGCGAATGAGATTACTCCCATTATCACACACAACCATGCCCGGTTTCAGGTCCAGCGGTGCCAGCCACAAATCCGTCTGTTCCTTTATTCCCTTCCAAATTTCCTCCCCTGTGTGCTGCTTATCCCCAAGGCAGATTAGCTTCAGCAACGCTTGCTGACGCATGCCAACAGCTGTGCTGCACTGCTTCCACGATCCTACTGCTGCTGGGTTAGCGTTTCCGGATGAGGTACAGCTTTGAGATGCGTTGGAGGAGAAGGAGTCAGAGAGGTAGGTGCTGCTGTTATCCAGTGGGAGGGACGGCGGTGCAGCTGTTTGTGGCGTGGGCAACACCCGTGCCGTAGCAGGTGAGGAATCGCTGCCAGGCTCCACAAGGTTCACCCAGTGCGCGGTAAGGGAGATGTATCGACCCTGGCCGAACGCACTCGTCCAGGTGTCAGTGGTGAGGTGAACCTTGCAGGCAACGGCATTCTTCAAGCTTCGGGTTATTTTGCTGACCACGTGCTCATGCAACTCAGGCACTGCAGAGCGTGCAAAGTGGTAGCGGCTGGGAACCACGTAACGTGGGATGGCCACTGACATCATGCCCTTGAAGCTGTTTGTCTCCACCAATCGATATGGCAGCATTTCGCAGGCCAGAAGCTTGGCTATGCTGGCTGTTACTGCCACGGCCCGGGGGTCATTTGCTGGCAATTTCCTCTTGCGCTCAAACATCTCCGACACAGACAACTGAACCGTAGCGCTGCACACGGAAGGGCTGTTGGTTGTTGTGTTTGAAGAACACTGGGAGACCTCAAGAGCACTACTCCGGAAAGTGACAGTGTCAGCGTCGTCTGATGTTTGTGAATGTTGTGAACCACGCAATGGCTGGGCTACTGCTGCTGCTGAGGCGGGTCTGGTGAACCCAAGGGAGGCAGTGTTGTTTCTGGTACCCTGTCCTGACGCGTTTGCCCAAAGAGTGGGATGTTTGGATAGCATGTGACGGCTCATGCTGGTGGTGGAGAGGTTGTTAATACTTTTCCCCCTGCTCAGGCGGGTCTTGCACACCTTGCAAATCGCCATGGTAACATCCTCAGTGCAGTCTTCAAAGAAAGCCCAGACTTTGGAGCACCTGCCTCCTTGCTGGCGATTTCTGTTTGCTCCTCTTTTGCCTCTCACTTGAACTTCCACGCTTGTGGTGCCTGAAATTGCGCGCCGCCTACCTTGTGGCACAAGGCGAGCTCGTGCAGCAGTGGGTTCTTCAACAGACTCATCTGTGCTGCTGCTACGACGGCGATGTTCTCGTTCACAAACAAAATCTGGGTCTCTGTCCACATTGTCCATACCCTCCTCTTCCATCTCCTCAAACTCGTCATATGTCATTGTGGGCCGCCGCCGTGGAGTAGAGCTCCCCACAACAACCTCTGCGCAGCACACTCCAACGTCGTCTTCCAGATCTTGTCGGCCGACCTCCTGCAATTGCAACCCCTCCTGCCCAAATTGCTCTGGGATTTGGGTTTCCGAGTCCTCTTCGGACTCGCCTTGTATTTCAGTGCGCGGTGCATTTCCCACAGTTAACGGTTGTGAATCCAGGCACAACATTTCTGGCTGTTCCTCCATTGACCTTTGAAAGGTGGAAGTTTGTTGGGCTGGGAATAGCTCCTGCGAATACCCCATTGTGTCCTGAGGTAATTCATCGGACTGGTTATCTGGCAGTTGTGTGCGTGGTGTCGCTGCCGGTTGTGTCAGCTTTGTGCCCACTGGCTCCTTGTAACTGGCTGAGGACTCGGACCTCGTGCGTGATGTGCTGGTGCTGCTTAACCCACTGCTGGACGCTTGAGAGGTCATCCAAGTAATTATCTGGTCCTGTTCTTTTGGATTTGTGAGGGTTGTTGTCCTGGACAACATGGGCGGTATTGAGTGGGTTTTCTTGGGTGCTCCCCTGTGGCCTGTACGTGAACCGTCAGGGGAAACACCTCTTCCCTTGCCCCTCCCTCTTTCACCGGATTTCTTCCTCATTTCACTTATCCTTACAGTACACGCTGACTGGCAGCAGTACAGTGGCAGTACAGAAATGCTATACAGTACCACTATTCCCAGCAGCGACACAGAGCACAATGCTATACAGTGACGGGTGAGCGGTGTACCACTATTCCCAGCAGCGACACAGAGCACAATGCTATACAGTGGCGGGTGAGCGGTGTACCACTATTCCCAGCAGACACAGAACAGTACACAGAATGCTATATAGTGTGGCTGAACGAGCGGTGTACCACTATTCCCAGCAGACACAGAACAGTACACAGAATGCTATATAGTGTGGCTGAACGAGCGGTGTACTACTGTTCCCAGCAGACACAGAACAGTACACAGAATGCTATATAGTGTGGCTGAGCGAGCGGTGTACCACTATTCCCAGCAGACACAGAACAGTACACAGAATGCTATATAGTGTGGCTGAACGAGCGTTGTACCACTATTCCCAGCAGACACAGAACAGTACACAGAATGCTATATAGTGTGGCTGAACGAGCGGTGTACCACTATTCCCAGCAGACACAGAACAGTACACAGAATGCTATATAGTGTGGCTGAACGAGCGGTGTACTACTGTTCCCAGCAGACACAGAACAGTACACAGAATGCTATATAGTGTGGCTGAACGAGCGGTGTACTACTGTTCCCAGCAGACACAGAACAGTACACAGAATGCTATATAGTGTGGCTGAACGAGCGGTGTACTACTGTTCCCAGCAGACACAGAACAGTACACAGAATGCTATATAGTGTGGCTGAAAGAGCGGTGTACTACTGTTCCCAGCAGACACAGAACAGTACACAGAATGCTATATAGTGTGGCTGAACGAGCGGTGTACCACTATCCCCAGCAGACACAGAACAGTACACAGAATGCTATATAGTGTGGCTGAACGAGCGGTGTACTACTGTTCCCAGCAGACACAGAACAGTACACAGAATGCTATATAGTGTGGCTGAACGAGCGGTGTACTACTGTTCCCAGCAGACACAGAACAGTACACAGAATGCTATATAGTGTGGCTGAACGAGCGGTGTACTACTGTTCCCAGCAGACACAGAACAGTACACAGAATGCTATATAGTGTGGCTGAACGAGCGGTGTACTACTGTTCCCAGCAGTGACACACAATGACTGGGGGGGACCCTGGCTAGCGTGGCTGGAGCGCGAACTACCCTGCCTGCCTACCCAAAGCTAAACCCACAGACAAATGGCGGAGATATGACGTGGTTCGGGTATTTATTTACCCGAACCACGTGACCGTTCGGCCAATCAGAGCGCGTTCGGGTCCGAACCACGTGACCCGTTCGGCCAATCACAGCGCTAGCCGAACGTTCGGGGAACGTTCGGCCATGCGCTCTTAGTTCGGCCATGTGGCCGAACGGTTTGGCCGAGCACCGTCAGGTGTTCGGCCGAACTCGAACATCACCCGAACAGGGTGATGTTCTGCAGAACCCGAACAGTGGCGAACACTGTTCGCCCAACACTAGTTGTACCGTGTTAGCCATCAGTAAAAGCAAGGAGTTTTGAATCAGGATGATACCTTTTATTGACTAACTTAGAGATGAATAAACAGTGAGCTTTTGGCTTTTAAAAAGCCTTAGTCGGAGGAACCAGTCCAATGAAGGCTTTTTATAAGCCAAAAGCTCACTGTTTTTTTCATCTCTAAGTTAGCCAATAAATGGTATCATCCTGATTCAAAATTCCCTGTTCAAACCTCTAGCGAAATGGACAAAAGATGTCTGTTTTGCATTGTGGTTTGAACGGAGACTAATTTTGTTAGAGTCTGCTCACCTTCTGCCTTGACATCAATTACAACCCTCCATAGAATTGGATATTATTAATTCAGGTCTCCTCTCATAGGTATTGCATCCATTGCTATCACGCAGTAGGTATATTGACTGGAGACAAGAATAACGAACAAGTATGGCCCACTTCCACTATCTGACTGCTCTTAGTAAATTTTACTCTTTAATTTCTTCACATTCACACAGCCGAGATCAAAGTGATGATATGCAGATGTGTGATTAAAGTGAATGTATAATGGCCATAGGATGCCAGAAGGCCTGACCCTCTCTGCACAATGTCAGAGGGCAGGGATATCAGGAGCACTCTGCTACTGCCCATCAGGAAAAAAAGAGATCTGGAAAGCAGTCCTTTTCGTAAACAGTGTTTATATCTATTGTGTTTCTGTAATTTTTGAAACAGATTTGGAAACGGATTTTAAATGAGAAAATAAATGTTATTTTAACCCCTTCAGGACCAGGTTAGTATCTAAGGGTCGGTTTACATGGGTGTCCCATGGCATTTCGTCTAAGTCTAAGTTATTTGCCAGCTTGCAGAAAAACATTAACGCCTTTCACAATCTTCCTGCGGATTTCAACGGCATGCAGCATTTTTCATCCGGGGAAGGGGACATAGAAAAAGGATCCTGGAAGCTGCATGTTACTTCCAGGATTGCCAAAGCGATGGGCAGGCAACATAAAAAATCAGTATAAAAACATGTGCAAGCAAAGGTATGTGGCAGTAAATTACAGTACCAGTGCTGTCCATTTATTTCAATGGACAGCACTTAGTCGATGTGCGCTGAGGCCATCATTTAACTACTTCACCGTGTTGTTTCCACCTTATGGACATGAGCAATTTTCAAATTTCAGCACTCCTCCTCTTCATTTGCCAATAACTTTATCACTACTTATCACACCTAAATGATCTATATCTTGTTTGTTTCCCCACAAATTAGCCTTTATAAGGGGGATTTTTTTGTAATCATTTTATTTTTTATGCATTTTAAAGGGAAAAGCAAGAAAAAAATGAATACATACACTATTTCTCCATTTTCATCCAGTTTTAAAATATACAATGTTACTATGAATAAATGTACACATTTTATTGGCCCATTTATCTTCGTTATCCCAACATTTATATTATGTCACTAGTACAATGTATGGGGATAATATATTTAATGGTTTTTGTTTTCTCATTGTACTCTAGCAATAACCTTACTTGCAAAAATAACAGTAATATACCCTCATGGTATACATATTTAAAAAGAGTCCCTAAGGTAACAATTTATCTATTCTATTTTAAATTCTGCCACTTTTTTTGTAAAAGCTTTTTATTTTGGTACTGAATCAAAATAAACATTTAATTATTTTTGATTCAGTTTGTCACAGTTTGTCACTAAAAATAATTCACAAGACATAGGCCTCAACCCGAAAAACCCTAAAATCTATTCTGCAACTTACCTTGGTTAAAAAAATCTCTCAGGCTAGTTGGGCATCTAGCAGGTTTCAAAGTGTACAAGTGGCTTTGTACAGGACAATTTTTTTTTTACAAAGTATTTTAGTGTCATACTTTGTTTGCATAGCCCCAGAAGAGTCTGAACAGCAGAAACATCTTCTTCAATAGTTTATATTTGTGTGTATTATGTGCAGGACACTAAGAAAAAGGATTGCTTCTTTTTAGAGAAAATTCAGCACTTTATGAAAATACAAACTATGTAGATCCTGGCCACAATTCGTATCTATTGTTTTGTATACTAGGCAGCCAGCAAGGAGCAGATGATTAGGATGGTATTCTTGACAAGACAAGCTACAGTGGTGTGAAAAACTATGATTTCTTATTCTCTGCATGTTTGTCACACTTAAATGTTTCTGCTCATCAAAAACCGTAAACTATTAGTCAAAGATAACATAATTGAACACAAAGTGCAGTTTTAAATGATGGTTTTTATTATTTAGTGAGAAAAAAAACCTCAAAACCTACATGGCCCTGTGTGAAAAAGAAATTGCCCCTGAACCTAATAACTGGTTGGGCCACCCTTAGCAGCAATAACTGCAATCAAGTGTTTGCGATAACTTGCAGTGAGTCTTTTACAGCGCTCTGGAGGAATTTTGGCCCACTCATCTTTGCAGAATTGTTGTAATTCAGCTTTATTTGAGGGTTTTCTAGCATGAACCGCCTTTTTAAGGTCATGCCACAACATTTCAATAGGATTCAGTTCAGGACTTTGACTAGGCCACTCCAAAGTCTTCATTTTGTCTTTCTTCAGCCATTCAGATGTGGATTTGCTGGTGTGTTTTGGGTCATTGTCCTGCTGCAGCACCCAAGATCGCTTCAGCTTGAGTTGACAAACAGATGGCCGGACATTCTCCTTCAGGATTTTTTGGTAGACAGTAGAATTCATGCTTCCATCTATCACAGCAAGCCTTCCAGGTCCTGAAGCAGCAAAACAACCCCAGACCATCACACTACCACCACCATATTCTACTGTTGGTATGATGTTCTTTTGCTGAAATGCTGTGTTACTTCTACGCCAGATGTAACGGGACACGCACCTTCCAAAAAGTTCAACTTTTGTCTCGTCGGTCCACAAGGTATTTTCCCAAAAGTCTTGGCAATCATTGAGATGTTTTTTAGCAAAATTGAGATGAGCCTTAATGTTCTTTTTGCTTAAAAGTGGTTTGCGCCTTGGATGTCTGCCATGCAGGCCGTTTTTGCCCAGTCTCTTTCTTATGGTGGAGTCGTGAACACTGACCTTAATTGAGGCAAGTGAGGCCTGCAGTTCTTTAGATGTTGTCCTGGGGTCTTTTGTGGCCTCTCGGATGAGTATTCTCTGCGCTCTTGGGGTAATTTTGGTCGGCCGGCCACTTCTGGGAAGGTTCATCACTGTTCCATGTTTTTGCCATTTGTGGATAATGGCTCTCACTGTGGTTCGCTGGAGTCCCAAAGCTTTAAAAATGGCTTTATACCCTTTACCAGACTGATAGATCTCAATTACAGTACTTTTGTTCTCATTTGTTCCTGAATTTCTTTGGATCTTGGCATGATGTCTAGCCTTTGAGGTGCTTTTGGTCTACTTCTCTGTGTCAGATAGCTCCTATTTAAGTGATTTCTTGATTGAAACAGGTGTGGCAGTAATCAGGCCTGGGGGTGACTACAGAAATTGAACTCAGGTGTGATAAACCACAGTTAAGTTATTTTTAAACAAGGGGGGCAATCACTTTTTCATACTGGGCCATGTAGATTTGGAGTTTTTTTTCTCACTAAATAATAAAAACCATCATTTAAAACTGCATTTTGTGTTCAATTATGTTATCTTTGACTAATAGTTAACCGTTTTTGATGAGCAGAAACATTTAAGTGTGACAAACATGCAAAAAAATAAGAAATCAGGAAGGGGGCAAATAGTTTTTCACACCACTGTATATCCAAGTGATGTGTTCTATGAAAGAAGCAGTATACATATTGAAGTTTACATTTCTACACGCTGGTCTCATTAGGCAGCCTGCATTCCCATGTACCACCAGTTCTGGTATAATGGGGTCAACTGCAGTAAAACTATGATTTGTATATTTATTGAGTGTGAAAGCTGGGAAGTGCCTGAGCTACATCCTGTGAATTTGTGACTTCAGGCCTAGAAAACTGCCCTAAAATTTTCATATGTGTGTATTTATGTAGTTGTTTATTCCTTTATTTCTTTGTGTTTATTTATCTGCTAATTTGCAACCTTTTTAGGCTAGTGGCTGAATAAGAATATATATAGTATATAATGCAATGTGAGCATACCATCACACCTCATTTTTTTAAAAGCAAAAAGTTCATACTGTTCTTGACTCAACCATATAGAGCAAACCTAAAAAAGGCAACATTGTAGGATGCAGTACACTCAATAGGGTGCTGGTAACTACTATCACTTCACAAGAGCAATGGTGCAGTAATATTTCTGACCTGTCTGGTTTCCTAGGTGCATAGGGGAAGGGGCAGGGGGAGGGGCATTGTTCTTGGTAAGCTACAGCAGCAGTTATTGCCAAGTACTTTTTCATTTCAGGTAACCTGCACAGTGTTTGCTACTGAGAGTAGTACATTGTATACTGCTTTAAATGTAAAAATACTAAAATATTTAGACAGCCAGTATAGCCGGTATAGGCTGCCAGAGAGCCCCCTTGCTTAGAAAGCTAGAGAAAGCACCCTAGTAGAGATAGCCAGAGAGTGCCCCCTCCCATTATAGGTAGGCAGACAGGCCCCCCAAGTGTAGGTAGCCAAACAAGTGCCCCCCATGAGTGTAGGTAGCCGGAGAGGCCTACCCAGTATAGGAAGCCCAGAGAGTTCTCCCCCTCCAGTATAAATAGCCAGAGAGTGCCTACCCCTTTCCCCTATGCAGTGTGTGCAGCGGAGTGGAGTACAACTCACCTCTCCAGGATCCAAGCACAAGCAGCACATCTTCAATGTGTTCTCATTCTCACAATAGCGATGGGGTACCTAGGAGGAAAGGATGAAGATGAGCTGTGAGTGGCCAGATCCTCTGCACATTTCCCACTCAGCGCTTTCCCCTACTGTGGTTTGGGGTTACCCGTTTCGACACCTATCACCCCTGCCTCCTCTGGATCTCCTTCATACATCTCGATTGTTGTCCAGGGCCAACAGGATTACCCAAGACCCTTCACACCCGGGCAGCCGCTTCTTCGATCTCCTTCCCTTAGGCCGTCGTTATAGGACCATCCGCACCAAAACCACCAGGCATAGAAACACCTTCTTCCCCCAAGCGGTCCTCCTACTCAACTCGCGCACTATCCCTTGACATTCCCTAATCCTCCTTAGCTGGCCCAGCGAATGAGTTTTGCCTGTAAGATATCCCCAATGCACTATATGCTACCATATCATGTTTGCTTTGCACAATTGTCTTGCCTATCTACACTATGAGCTGTTGTGGTTGTTGTTAGTCAATTGTAATTGTAAATTGTATTGTTGTTCTCTAGTTTTTATTCTGTACCATATTGATGCGATCTGTTGATCAATGCACTACCTGTACTTTGCCATTGGCCATGTGTCCACAAATAATTCCGGGTGCGACGTCTGTCGCGCTTGGCGAATAAAGTTGATTCTGATTCTGATTCTGATTCTAAACATAACCCCGGGCCACACTTGGGAATACCAGGTGGGTTAATTCAGGTTCACTTTAACTAAGCCTGTTTGGTGTATTCTTTACATACCGGTACAACATATATGTTTTAAAAGATTGCCTTGTTTGTTCTATTTATTCTTCCCAAATCAACAACACAACAGTGTGTAAGTGCATGTGTGTACAGTACATGTATAAGTGTACGTAGCAGCATGTGTGCAGCATGTGAGTAAGTCTATAGTGTGCGTTAGTTTCGTTTAGGATGTTTGTATAGCATGTGGGTGTATAGTATGTGCATAATTGTACAGTGTGCAATTTCAAAATCACTCCCCCAAATCTCTGATCATTTATACTTTCAAGCTGCAGCTGCACTAATACGAATGTAAAGGTGGCCATACATCTAAAGATGATGGGCAGATTCGACCAGGAGCCAAATCTTTTTCTAATCGAATCTGATTAGAGAGAAATTGGTCAGCTGCCCATACTCCACAGGCCAATTCCCGATGAATTTCAACCTGAAAATGCTCGGGAATCGGCCTCGCCACTGCCCCCTAGTGTAAAAATGTACTCCCCTGTGTGCATTTATACATTACCTGTCCTCTGTCGCCCATCGCATGGTAGGGATGGTCGGAATGCCAAATTCCGATTCCGCGGTAATTCCGCATTCCGTCATGTACCGATTACCGATTCCGCTTTCCGCTACCAATTTCCGCATTCCAAGGCGGAATTTCCGCCGGAAATCGCGGAAATTCCGCCCAACTTTAACATTGATTTTCTCAAAAACTATAAGGTCTTTTTGAAAACTTTTTTTGCATCTTGCTCAGAAGGTTCTGTTTAATAAACCCTGAAAATTTGGTGTTTCTAGGACTTACGGGGGCTTTGCTATTAACTGCTAAAGTCGGCAGATTTTTACTGTAATGTAAAATGCAGAAAATAGGCAGATGCAGATTTTCTGCATTTTACATTACAGTAAAAATCTGCCTACTTTAGCGGTTAATAGAAAATCCCCCTTAAGTCCTAGAAACACCAAATTTTTAGCGTTTATTAAACCGAACCTTGTGAACACGATGCAAAAAAAAGTTTTCAAAAAGACCTTATAGTTTTTGAGAAAATCGATGTTAAAGTCGGGTGGAATTTCCGCGATTTCCGGCGGAAATTTCCGCGATTTCCGGCGGAAATCCGCCTACGGCACTTGCATTACCGATTTCCGGATTTCGATGCGGAAATGCAATTTCCGATCGGAATTTCGGAAATTGCATTTCCGCGGAATCCGAATGAGCATCCCTATCGCATGGTGCCCATCTGTCTTCAGAATCCCCTACAGACTCCCCTACAGACTATTGTAAGTAGGTAGCCAGGTCTAGGTTCCCCCAGTATAGGCTAGTTAGGTACAGGTGTAGCCCAGTATAGGCTAGCTAGGTACAGGTGTAGCCCAGTATAGGCTAGCTAGGTATTGGTGTCCCCCAGTATAGGCTAGCTAGGTACAGGTGTCGCCCAGTATAGGCTAGGTAGGTACAGGTGTTGCCCAGTATAAGCTAGGTAGGTATAAGTGTCGCCCAGTATAGCCTAGGTAGGTACAGGTGTCGCCCAGTATAGGCTAGGTAGGTACTTGTGTCTCCCCAGTACAGGCTAAGTAGGTACAGGTGTCCCCCAGTATAAACACTAAACACTGCTCAAAATCCACTAAGGCATTCATGCAGAGGAGCAAGTACAACGTTCTGGAATGGCCAGCTCAGTTCCCAGACCTGAATATAATTGAAAATCTGTGGTGTGAGTTAAAGAGAGTTGTCCATGCTCGGAAGCCATCAAACCTGAATGAACTAGAGATGTTTTGTAAAGAGCAATGGTCCAAAATACCTTCATTCAGAATCCAGACTCTCATTGGAACCTACAGGAAGCGTTTAGAGGCTGTCATTTCTGCAAAAGGAGAAATCTACTAAATATTGATTTCATTTCTTTTTTGTGGTGCCCAAATGTATGCACCTGCCTAATTTTGTTTAAACAATTATTGCACACTTTCTGTAAATCCAATAAACTTCATTACACTTCTCAAATATCACTGTGTGTGTCTCCTATATGATATATTTACCTGACATTTTTTATCGTAACAACCAACGATTTATACAGGAAAATCATGACGATTAACAAGGTTGCCCAAACTTTCCCATCCCACTGTATGTGCAGTGTTGATTTCATGAGAATGTAAATTGCCCAATTAACTTAAATCCATAGAGTAGGGCCAGGGGGCATTGCTTAAAAGTGTCTATATCTGGCGGCCAAATTAAAGTTTTGCTATGGCCCAATAATCTCTAGCTACGCCACTGGTAGGGTATATATATATATATATATACAGTGGGTTGCAAAAGTATTCGGCCCCCTTGAAGTTTTCCACATTTTGTCATATTACTGCCACAAACATGAATCAATTTTATTGGAATTCCACATGGAAGACCAACACAAAGTGGTGTACACATGAGAAGTGGAACGAATAATAAATAACTGCAAAGTGGTGTGTGCATAATTATTCGGCCCCCTTTGATCTGAGTGCAGTCAGTTGCCTATAGACATTGCCTGATGAGTGCTAATGACTAAATAGAGTGCACCTGTGTGTAATCTAATGTCAGTACAAATACAGCTGCTCTGTGAGGGCCTTAGAGGTTGTCTAAGAAAATATTGGGAGCAACAACACCGTGAAGTCCAAAGAACACACAAGACAGGTCCAAGATAGGTCAGGGATCAAGTTAGTGAGAAATTTAAAGCAGGCTTAGGCTACAAAAAGATTTCCAAAGCCTTGAACATCCCAAGGAGCACTGTTCAAGTGATCATTCAGAAATGGAAGGAGTATGGCACAACTGTAAACCTACCAAGACAAGGCCGTCCACCTAAACTCACAGGCCGAACAAGGAGAGCGCTGATAAGAAATGCAGTCAAGAGGCCCATGGTGACTCTGGACAAGCTGCAGAGATCTACAGCTCAGGTGGGAGACTCTGTCCATAGAACAACTTTTAGTCATGCACTGTACAAAGTTGGCCTTTATGGAAGAGTGGCAAGAAGAAAGGCATTGTTAACCACTTGCCGACCGCGCACTCATAACGCGCGTCTGCAAAGTGGTAGCTGCAGGACCAGCGACGCACATCTGCGTCGCCGGCTGCAGGCTAATTAATCAGGAAACAGCCGCTCGCACGAGCGACTGCTTCCTGTCAATTCACGGCGGGGGGCTCCGTGAATAGCCTGCGGGCTGCCGATCGCAGCTCGCAGGATAAATGTAAACACAAGCGGAAATAATCCACTTTGTTTACATTTTTACAACGCTGCTAACAGTAGCAGCGTTGTACTAGATCAGCGATCCCCGGCCAATCAGCGGCCGGGGATCGCTGTCACATGACAGGCAGGAGCCTGTTAGAGGCTGCACAAGATAGATCCGTTCCTGTGCAGCCTCTGATCTCCGGGGCAGGGAGGGAGGAGAGGGGGAATCCTGCGGTGGAGGGGGCTTTGAGGTGCTGCCGCCCCCCCCGCCAGCCACGCGCATGCAGGAGCGATCAGACCCCCCCAGCACATCATCCCTCTAGTGGGGAAAAAAGGAGGGCGATCTGGTCGCTCTGCCTGTTATTTGATCTGTGCTGGGGGCTGTAGAGCCCACCCAGCACAGATCTTAGAAATCAGTGCTTGTCCTTAAGGGGGGGTAAAGGCTGAGTCCTGAAGTGGTTAACAGAAAGCATAAGAAGTCCCGTTTGCAGTTTGCCACAAGCCATGTGGGGGACACAGCAACCATGTGGAAGAAGGTGCTCTGGTCAGATGAGACCAAAATGGAACTTTTTGGCCAAAATGCAAAACGCTATGTGTGGCAGAAAACTAACACTGCACATCACTCTGAACACACCATCCCCACTGTCAAATATGGTGGTGGCAGCATCATGCTCGGGGGGTACTTCTCTTCAGCAGGGACAGGGAAGCTGGTCAGAGTTGATGGGAAGATGGATGGAGCCAAATACAGGGCAAACTTGGAATAAAACCTCTTGGAGACTGCAAAAGACTTGAGACTGTGGCGGAGGTTCACCTTCCAGCAGGACAATGACCCTAAACATAAAGCCAGGGCAACAATGGAATGGTTTAAAACAAAACATATCTATGTGTTAGAATAGCCCAGTCAAAGTCCAGATCTAAATCCAATCGAGAATCTGTGGCAAGATCTGAAAACTGCTGTTCACAAACGCTGTCCATCTAATCTGACTGAGCTGGAGCTGTTTTGCAAAGAATGGGCAAGGATTTCAGTCTCTAGATGTGCAAAGCTAGTAGAGACATACCCTAAAAGACTGGCAGCTGTAATTGCAGCAAAAGGTGGTTCTACTCAGGGGGCCGAATAATTACGCACACCCCACTTTGCAGTTATTTATATGTAAAAAATGTTTGGAAACATGTATGATTTTCGTTCCACTTCTCATGTGTACACCACTTTGTGTTGGTCTTTCATGTGGAATTCCAATAAAATTGATGCATGTTTGTGGCAGTAATGTGACAAAATCTGGAAAACTTCAAGGGGGCAGAATACTTTTGCAACTCACTGTATATATATATATATATATATATATATATATATATATATAATCTAGATTTTGATAGTTGTTTTTCTCATTTTCACATATTCGTTTTCATAACTGATTAGTCTGTTGACATTAAGGCCCGTTCCACTTGAGCTGCGCGGCTGTACTTCCGGGTCTGTGGCTACGCAGACGATTCCCATCAGCCGTGCCACGGCTATGGGATTCGCACCCTTCCGCACCATTTCGGATGGCAATGTTGGCCGAACCGCTAGCGCAAGCAATTCGGCCGGCGGCGCCATTGTACCCTATGGCAGAGTTTCCCCGCACGATTTGCCTGCGGCCTGCGGGGAAACTCTGCGGATTCGGTGCAGAAACCGTGCCAGTGGAAATGGGCCCTAATTGTTATAGTGTTACCCCTTTCCCCCTCTTTATCTGGTTACTCAATATTTACACTTGATATTTGAAGTGCCGTAACTAATGATTGATACACAAGAGAATATACAAAGTAATGGATGAAGGTGCACCACTAGCTTCAGCTGTGCAAATGACTGCACACAAGTTCTTCATTAAGTATTTGATTGTTATCTTCTGTAAAATCTTGACAAAGGAGCTCCTTATGGGGCATATTCAGCAAACGCCGGTAAAATTACTATGCACAGGCAGCACACAACAATTTTACTGGTGCCTATGCCAGTTACATAGCGTGTGCTGCCTAATTAGTGAAACTCATTTATCCTGGGTAACACGTGCATATCTAGGGTAATGCATTATGCTTCTTGTGTAATGTGCATTACACCAGCAATGCACTACGTATTACCTAGGTAACCAGCAGAGCCGGATCATCCACAAGGAAATTCTATGCAGCTGCCTAGGGCCTGGAGAGAGTGTAGGGGCCTGATGGATGCTACCCCCCACAAAATATAAATAAAAAAGGTGACCATCAGCAGTGGGCAAAAAGTTCTATCTTGCCTAGGGCCCCATCTCTTCTTAATCCTTTTCTGGTAACCAGGAGTGTGTTTATTGCACAACGGCGCTATGCGTGTGGTGTAAGTACTGGTAAAATTGCCTTGTGTTATAATTTTACCAACATTTGCTAAATATGCTCCACAGTTTAACTTTAACTTTTTCTTGTTGTGACATATTACATTTTGGAGATATTTTGAGACAACTTATATGACTTATATGTTATAATAGTTGCGGTCATCACTACTTTTTCACCGATCTAATACCAAAAGAGTGCATCATTAGTGGCAGTTACTTCCATCGCCTAAATCGTGAGGGACAAAACAGGAAGTGCAAATCATGAAAGACCATGTGATTATGATTAGCCTACAAATCCAGGATGTGATAATGTGTCACTTCTACCGTCTGTAATAACATATAACACATTGGACAAAACAAGTGATCATGTCTAGTTTTCATGCAATTAACCTGGACCTCTGTTATCTCACAAAAGAGTTTCAGTGTGTAGTTTGACTGAATATGCTGCAAGTGCATGTAAAAAACAAACAAACAATTAGCACTGCAGTTTGTTTGTACACATTCCTTGCTGCTGCTATCATTTTGCTTCAGTAAGCTCAGTACATTATCACAGGATAAGAATAATATAGTCAGTTGCATGCAATCTTTCATTTTTTAAAATGTGAATGACTTAGCAAGAGCAGAGAAATATTTTCCTCTTATATTTTGGAGTTAGTGACATAATTCTTATGATCTTTCTAGCTAGTGTTCTCTTTATGCAGTGGATGAGTGAAACACAAGGAAAGTCAAGAGTTGATTGCCTTGGGGTTGGAAAAAGAGGAATTCAAACAAATATGACTCTGAGATAACACAGACCATGCATTCTTTCAGGAATTCCAGCTAAACAAAAATGCTAACCATTATTTGGCAAGACGATTACATTACTAAAAAAGTTAGGCATAGAGAATAATGATTTTTTTGGTACATATACAATAAATAAAGTACAGTGATTGTGAAGCAGAATCATGCATAATTTCAAGTAGTATGTGCCACCCACTCGTTTAGGCTGGGTAGGAAGCATTAAAACCAGATGGTCTGCCTGTGTAGAAACAGCACAATTTATCGCAGTTGGAACTGCTAAGTAACGGATAAAATAGCTGCTGGTTATTTGCAAGACATTTAATAGCGCTTGTGTCAGACTAGTAATAACCATGCGGATAACATGTGTAGAACAAGTGGAGAGAGCAAGAAAATCTTGTTTTCTTCTCCTTTGAGGCAAATACCATTGCTTCACGTATGTAGCTGATCCCACAGGAGGAAAACTGTTCAATTCCAAAATATGAAAATAAAAAAACATGTTGGTCGGAGTGAGGTATATTGCTTCTCAGTTTGGCTGCAGTTTGACTGAACCTGGGAATTTGGATTTTCTAAAGCTAATCACCATTGAGATCAAAGGCACTGACATTCATGTGCATGATCACTCCTTCCCTGACCTGGCTACTTTGTTGCTTTTTTATGGGCCGAGCTTCAGAAATAAACAAAGCTTTTGACTGGCTGCTGCAAAGTCAGCTGACCTACAGCCAATCAGGGGTTTTGTTTACATCTGAAGGTTCACTCTCTGGAGGCCATGGACAAGAACTCAAGAAACCTGCGGCACTAGATTTAGTAGACCAAGGGCCATATGCAATTCACTTTTTCACCTGAGTTTTCTCCTAGGTGATATTTTTAAATTTATCAATAAAATACCTTTCAGGCCACCAGCAAACAAGAAAATACTCAAAATAATTTTGATAGTACTTTTGTACTTACTTATCGGTACTTTTTCAGTTGAAAAGTGCTGGAAAATTATTTTAAATAGAAGATGAAAAATTATCTCCTAGGAGAAAATGTAGGAGAAAAGTGGAATTGTATATGGGCCTAAGGCCCATATGCAATTCATTTTTTCTCCAGGGTTTTCTCCTAAGTGATCTTTTTTCATCTTCGATTTAGAATAACTTTTCAGTACATTGCACTTGAAAAAGTACCAAAAAGTAAATCAAAAAATACTTTCAAAACTATTTAAGTATTTTATGCTTGCTGGTGATTTAAAAGACATTTTATTGACAAGTTTGAAAATATGACTTAGGAGAAAACACAGGACAAAAAGTTAATTGTATATGAGCCCAGGGGTTTAAACATGAAACAGACCCCCTAATCTGTTAAATTTACTGCTGCAGTCTACTTTGGAGAATCAAATATAGGGCCAGCCATATCATTGCCCACATATAAAGCTGGGGAATACCTTGGCTAGGGCATTGTCGCAGTGGACAGCAACATGTGAATTTGACAGTTGCCAGGATCTTCAATGAAGACCTTGCCCCCATGCCAGTATTTGCCAGTGAATTTATAGACGTTGAGCATGGGGATGTTGTGTGTGTTTGTGTGTGTGTGTGTGTGGGGGGGGGGGGGTAATGAACAAGGGGTCTTCTTTACCTCTGGTGCTCTAATGGGTGGTTTATTGTGGAATCTGAAAACCCTAATGAACAAAGAGGCTGCTAGATATTCCCAGGTGGAATGGGAATGGAAGAACATTATTCATTCCCACAACAGGTTAAAAGTAAATAAAAACACACTGAATCCATGAGAAAGGTCTTTAAAAAATCATACTTTACCTTTTATTAATGTTCCTACACCCTAATCCAATCTGATGAATTATCTGATGGATTGTCCTGTTTGTAGTAATCCAATCTAAGCAAATGTCCCTCAAAGTAATTCTTATTGGTGTCTTAAAAGCCTTGAATGAAGAGACCCCCAAAGAATGTCCCCCAATGATGCTCCTGTCTCCAGTGCTGAAGGGTGTGAAGGCTGGCACAGTAGGGGGAGAGCTACATGTGTGCTAGGTTTCTTTTTGCTGGTTACACCCATATATGTAGGGAATTGGATTCTGTGTACATGGTAAGAAGGGTGGCATACTTTTGTTTTAACATTTACATTAAAAAAAATCAAAGTCCTAGCAATAGTTAACACCTAGCCCAATCTGTTTTTAGGTTGGACTAGAGAAAAGGATGTCAACTCCTGCCCCTTTCATGAAACATATATGAAATTCCTAGCAGCTAAAATGACTCAATGGTGGTTGGATTATGCCTACTTTTCAGACCTGCAAGACTAGATTTATATCCTTTCCTCCAAAAGACCTTTTTTGTTTCTTCTTTTCCATACCTAGTAGCTACTCCTTGTAGTGGCCTGTTCCATGTTCATGTGCATTCCCCTCTTCAGCAACTCCTCATATAACACCTCTCTTGGGCAGAAGCTCACCTCTTCTAGGTGTTGCTCCCCATTTACAGTCTCCTTATTCTTTTGTCTGATTCCTCTTCCAAATGCAGCAACCACACTCTTCCATGATCAGCCTTCCTCTGAGCAGCAGCCGCCCTAGGCCACAGTCTTTGTGGCCCTTGCAGAAGTTTGCCCCTGTTTGTATGTCCATGACAATGTAAAGTGACCCATTACCTCCATCATTTTTACATAGCACCCTAACCAGCATTAATATACTGTAATTAAAATGTATCATCTATTAATGATCTAGCAACTCTAAGTTCTTTTATTTATAGCATGAGTTTCTCTATTGCAAACAGTGAAAAATGTCCAATTTCTTGATGAAGTGTGACTAAGTAAAAACATATCTTGGTATTTTCCTGAGGAAGCAGCAAGGTTTCTGTAATGGGTAAAAATGGCTGCGATACAGAGGAGCATAGTTCAGTGTTGGTGTGTTCTATTCCGCTACCATGAAAACGCGGCATGCAATCACATTCATCAGAGAGACAGGCTCAGGCCTGGTAAGGGGAAAGAGAGAGACTCACAAACACATTTTAGAGTCAAAAAAAGGCTCAGATTGTCTTTGATCTTGTGAGTTCTTCAGGGGAATAGAAACTTCTTTTATTTCACAGAACACGTAATGTAAAGAATATGTTTGCCAGGCTTGGCACAAAGTTCTATTGCGTTCTTTTTTATTTCCTCTACTGAAGTGATCCAGATGCTGATGCAAACACATCTGGAGCAGAGAAAGGAGTTTGTGAGAACCACGGACTGCCAGTGCCTCTTTTTCTCTCATTGTTCCTACTCCTGTTATTGCTTCCTCTTTAATCCTTAGGTATCTGCTTGAAGCAGCCCCGAACTCAACACTTAAAGTTTTCATCTTTATCATTCTTGTCGCTTTGCAGCATTTCTGAAAAGTGCAATGATTTTCTATTTTTTTGTGTACTATGTGCTTTACACACCCACCACACACACTTTGATGATACATTTCCCTTGATGTAGAAATGTAGGTTAATTGGAATAACATACATGTACACATGTATACATGTACATTTTTTTTTTTTCAAAAGTTACTAGCAGCCACTTTTCTGCAGTGCTCAGACTCTTGAGACTTTAGAGGCCTAAACACACTTGCAACTTAGTATGCTTAAAACAAAGGGTTCCTAAAGTATAGAGATGCACATGTATTGTCCAGGTGGTGGTCACCTGGGTGTGGGGATAAGCCAAGAAAAGGCTCTCCCTGCACTAGGCAAAGTAGGGGAATATAACAAAGATATTCTTATATTGAAAACCTAGCCTGCACTCTGGGGGTATAATTTGGGGTTTGGCTATTGTGGGGGTTTCACAAGATATGCCCCCTGCACCCCGTGCGTGCTTTTTCATAGCAGCGCATCCTGTGGCTCCTGTGAAGAGGCAGGAAGCAGGACAGTGGCTTCCTGTAGCAGCGATATGGGGAGGGCACTGGGGGCAACTATACTATCTACTATACTGGGGTCAACTATACTATCTATACTGGGGGCAACTATACGATCTATACTGGGGGAAACAATACTATCTATATGACGGCAACTATACAATCTTTATGATGGCAACTATACTGCCTATACTGGGGGCAACTATACTAGATACCTAATACCAGCTATTGTGGGGGTTTCACAAGAAATGCCCCCTGTGCCAGTATAGCTGTGATAACATTATGTAGTGCCAATTATGTAACGGTGCCGTGCTGGTGCCGACTGCCAAGTAGACCTGACTCATATACAGTCTACTAAGAACTCATTAGAGATCAGACATGCTGTAAAACATTCCTGATCATCATTGTGAGAAACCACCATAGGCACCACTCGTGCATCTCCCAGCTGAACAGTATGCTTGTGTTGCAATTATCCCAAAACTGCTGTCCAAAATGACCTGTAAAAATGTTATATTCAATCAAATCTAATAATCTAATTTGAGGTTTGGCTATTGTGGGGGTTTGTTTATTATGTATTATTTATTAAACACTATAGCCGTTATAACATTATGACACACCCATTATGTAGCGTGCAGTGCTGGCACCACTACATCATTTGGTAAAACTTTGATGTTATATTCAATCAAATCTAATGAAGAGCGATTAAAAGTATGACATTATCATTGTATATTGTGATGTACAGTATATACTGATGAAATATAAATCAGACCTTTGTGTTCTTTTGTGTCCCTGTCCTGGCAGTTGCTGATGGCGAAAGGGGGGGGGGGGGGGTAAGGACAGCAACAATGCACTATTAATGTCTCCCACAGATAACCACTGCATTAACCAATACAGTGGCTGCAGTGAGCAGATCAATATTAGTCTGGATTTCTGCTGCAATCTTGTCTAAAAACAAGACAGTTTGTACCACCAAAGTTAATGGGTAGGTAAAAGATCGATATCTAGATGGTATCATTCAGGACCAGATTCATATCTCAGGAGTAAATAGACAACTTCTAGTGCCCTAAAGTCTGCCCTCAAAAGAAACCTGTAAAGTTGTAAATCCCCACAGGAACATGGGTTCCCTCGCCCATCCACACCGCAAGTGTGCTGGCTACCTCTGTTCCCAGGCCGAACTGGCCTTCACCTCTCCCCCCTTCACCTGCCTGACACACCCTGTGCTCACCATCCTGGAACTGCACTAAGATCACCAGTTGCATAGCTAAGGAGCTTTAAGCACCAGTGAAAGTTTTGCATTGGGCCCCCCAAGCTTTGTATGCAAAACAAATAATACGGTGGCGGCGCTGGAAGTGCTCCCGCTCTCTCTCCGTGTCAGAGCGGTCAGCTGTTTGATGTGAGAATATCGGCACCTGGTCCTGGGGGGGAGAGGGGGGTCGGCCAGACATAGGCATGCTCTGCATGCTAAGCAGTATCTGATATGCGGCTTTGCGTCCGGAGCTTGGGCAAAAGGCTACATAGTAAAAAAATTAGATTGATTTTTAAGTTCTGCATTGGCTTTTTGGCTCACTTAAATACTAAATAAAACATTGCAATAGAGATTTAAATTTCATTTTGGGGGCTAACAGTTACTCTTTAAGGGAGGGCCCCTGGTCCAAGGGTCACAACCTCTGCACCCCCTATTGCTAAGCCATTGAACATCACCACCCCGAAACATAGAGAGCTGGATTGGCAGGGTTCGATGGGCAATCACATTCAGCCTGCCCACCCAGCTCTCTATGGTCCGAGGATGGTGACACCAGCACAAAATGGTGAGCGCGGGATCACAAATGAATGACAGCCGCCTCTCCACTCATTGGCACCTCTAGGCTTATGCCTAGTGTGCTAATGCTAAATCCAGACAAAGAATAGAAGCAATTGCTACTAATGGTCCAAATATCAAGCAGATTGAGGTTGCTGAGCTAACCAATTGATAAAACTCAGTCACATCCAAATCATTCTGCTTGTATGGTTACACAACCGTCTCATCAATCAAATAAATTATGCAATTGCACATCGGTATAAAGTGTTATCAAATACAATCTACTATATTGATATCAAACAGTGACTAAAATCAATTAAAAAACTAGAGCAACACGGAGTTCCTATTGCACATTGCAAACCCATGCATACACACATCAATCAGGCATACAAACACACTCTCGACCGGTCGTAAAGTATACTGTCTAGCCAGTAAAGGTATTGCGCTTTCTAAACAAACAGAGCTGGTGTCAGCATATCTGATTGTGCAGTAAGTGTCTCCAATATACTGCATATCCGTTATAAAAATGTTCTACTTCCTACTCCAGTAGGAAATACTAAGCACAGTTCTGGCCCTTTAAAGGACCACTATCGCAAAAATGGTAAAATTTAAAATACATATAAACATATACAAATAGAAAGTATGTTTCTAGCAGAGTAAAATGAGCCATAAATGACTTTTCTCCTATGTTGCTGTCACTTACAGTAAGTAGTTGAAATCTGACAAAACCGACAGGTTTTGGACTAGTCCATCTCTTCATGGGGGATTCTCTGCATGGCCTTTATTATTTCTAAAGAGAAAATCCCTGAAAAGGATTTATATAAAGATGCTGACTGCCCCCTTTTTGTTTGCACACTATTTTGGCAGTTGAGCAGAGCAACTGCCATTCACTAGTGCTTCTGCAAATAAAGAAAACCCTGAGAATCCCCCAAATGGAGCTGGGCTAGTCCAAAACCTGTCGGTTCTGTCAGATTTCTACTACTTACTGTAAGTAACAGCAGCATAGGAGAAAAGTCATTTATGGCTCATTTTACTCTGGAAAAAAATGTACTTCTTATTTGTATGTGTTTATGTTATTTTCCATTTTTATGATTTTCGCAAAAGTGGTCCTTTAACCACTTGAAGACTGCAGTGCTAAACCCCCCTAAAGACCAGGCCATTTTTTACAATTCAGACCACTGCAGTTATAACTGTTTATTGCTCGGTTATACAACTTACCACCCAAACAAATTTTACCTCCTTTTCTTGTCACTAATACAGCTTTCTTTTGGTGCTATTTAATTGCTGCTGCGATTTGTACTTTTTATTATATTCATCAAAAAAGACATGAATTTTGTCAAAAAAATGATTTTTTTAACTTTCTGTGCTGACATTTTTCAAATAAAGTAAAATTTCTGTATACATGCAGCACGAAAAATGTGGACAAACATGTTTTTGATTAAAAAAAACCCATTCAGCCTATATTTATTGGTTTGGGTAAAAGTTATAGCGTTTACAAACTATGGTGCAAAAAGTGAATTTTCCCATTTTCCAGCATCTCTGATTTTTCTGACCCCCTGTCATGTTTCATGAGGGGCTAGAATTCCAGGATAGTATAAATACCCCCCAAATGACCCCATTTTGAAAAGAAGACATCCCAAAGTATTCACTAAGAGGCATGGTGAGTTCATAGAAGATTTTATTTTTTGTCACAAGTTAGCGGAAAATGACACTTTGTGACAAAAAAAATAATAATAAAAAGTTTCCATTTCTGCTAACTTGTGACAAAAAAAATGAAACCTGCCACAGACTCACCATGCCCCTCTCTGAATACTTTGGGATGTCTACTTTCCAAAATGGGGTCATTTGTGGGGTGTGTTTACTGTCCTGGCATTTTGGGGGTGCTAAATTGTAAGCACCCCTGTAAAGCCTAAAGGTGCTCATAGGACTTTGGGCCCCTTAGCGCACCTAGGCTGCAAAAAAGTGTCACACATGTGGTATCGCCGTACTCAGGAGAAATAGTATAATGTGTTTTGGGGTGTATTTTTACACATACCCATGCTGGGTGGGAGAAATATCTCTGTAAATGAGATTTTTTAGATTTTTTTTACACACAACTGTCCATTTACAAAGATATTTCTCCCACCCAGCATAGGTATGTGTAAAAATACACCCCAAAACACATTATACTACTTCTCCCAAGTACAGCGATACCACATGTGTGGCACTTTTTTGCACCCTAACTGCGCTAAGGGGCCCAAAGTCCAATGAGTACCTTTAGGATTTCACAGGTCATTTTGAGACATTTGGTTTCAAGACTACTCCTCACGGTTTAGGACCCCTAAAATGCCAGGGCAGTATAGGAACACCACAAATGACTGCATTATAGAAAGAAGACACCCCAAGGTATTCCGTTAGGAGTATGGTGAGTTCATAGAAGATTTCACTTTTTGTCACAAGTTAGCGGAAAATGACACTTTGTGAAAAAAACAATAAAAATCAATTTCCGCTAACTTGTGACAAAAAAATAAAAGCTTCTATGAACTCACCATACTCCTAACGGAATACCTTGGGGTGTCTTCTTTCTACAATGGGGTCATTTGTGGTGTTCCTATACTGCCCTGGCATTTTAGGCGCCCTAAACCGTGAGGAGTAGTCTTGAAACCAAATGTCTCAAAATGACCTGTGAAATCCTAAAGGTACTCATTGGACTTTGGGCCCCTTAGCGCAGTTAGGGTGCAAAAAAGTGCCACACATGTGGTATCGTTGTACTCTGGAGAAGTAGTTTAATGTGTTTTGGGGTGTATTTTTACACATACCTATGCTGGGTGGGAGAAATATCTCTGTAAATGACAATATTTTGATTTTTTTACACACAATTGTCCATTTACAGAGATATTTCTCCCACCCAGCATGGGTATATGTAAAAATACACAGCAAAACACATTATACTACTTCTCCTGAGTATGGCGATACCACATGTGTGGCACTTTTTTGCACCCTAACTGCGCTAAGGGGCCCAAAGTCCAATGAGTACCTTTAGGATTTCACAGGTCATTTTGAGACATTTGGTTTCAAGACTACTCCTCACGGTTTAGGGCCCCTAAAATGCCAGGACAGTATAGGAATCCCACAAATGACCACATTTTAGAAAGAAGACACTCCAAGGTATTCAGTTAGGAGTATGGTGAGTTCATAGAAGATTTTATTTTTTGTCACTAGTTAGAGGAAAATGACACTTTGTGAAAAAAACAATAAAAATCAATTTCCGCTAACTTGTGACAAAAAAATAAAATCTTCTATGAACTCACCATACTCCTAACTGAATACCTTGGGGTGTCTTCTGCCTAAAATGAGGTAATTTGTGGGGTTCCTATACTGTCCTGGCATTTTAGGGGCCCTAAACCGTGAGGAGTAGTCTTGAAACCAAATTTCTCAAAATGACCTGTGAAATCCTAAAGGTACTCATTGGACTTTGGGCCCCTTAGCGCAGTTAGGGTGCAAAAAAGTGCCACACATGTGGTATCCCCATACTCAGGAGAAGTAGTATAATGTGTTTTGCGGTGTATTTTTACACATACCCATGCTGGGTGGGAGAAATATCTCTGTAAATGGACAATTGTGTGTAAAAAAATGGAAAAAGTTGTCATTTACAGAGATATTTCTCCCACCCAGCATGGGTATGTGTGAAAAGACACCCCAAAACACATTATACTACTTCTCCTGAGTACGGGGATACCACATGTGTGACACCTTCTTGCAGCCTAGCTGTGCAAAGGGGCCCACAGTCTAATGAGTACCTTTAGGATTTCACAGGTCAATTTTACTCATTTGTTTTCCAGACTACACCTCACGGTTTTGGGCCCCTAAAATGCCAGAGAAGTATAGGAACCCCACAAGTGATCCCATTTTGGAAAGAAGACACCCCAAGGTATTCCATGAGGGGTATGATGAGTTCATAGAATATTTTATTTTTTGACACAAGTTAGTGGAAATGGATTTTTTAGGTTTTTTTCTCACAAAGTGTCATTTTCCACTAACGTGTGACAAAAAATAAAATCTTCTATGAACTCACCATACCCCTCATGGAATACCTTGGGGTGTCTTCTTTCCAAAATGGGGTCACTTGTGGGGTTCCTATACTGCCTTGGCATTTTAGGGGCCCTAAACTGTGAGGAGTAGTCTGGAAACCAAATAATTAAAATTGACCTGTGAAATTCTAAAGGTACTCATTGGACTTTGGGCCCCTTTGCACAGCTAGGCTGCAAAAAAGTGTCACACGTGTGGTATCGCTGTACTCAGGAATAGTAGTATAATGTGTTTTGGGGTGTATTTCACACATAACCAATCCTGTGTGTGAGAAATATCTCTGTAAATGACAATTTTTTCCATTTTTTTACACTAAATTGTCATTTACAGAGATATTTCTCCCACCCAGCATGGGTATGTGTGGAAAGACACCCCAAAACACATTATACTACTACTCATGAGAATGGCAATACCACATATGTGACACTTTTTTTGCAGGCTAGCTGCGCAAACTTGCCCAAAGTCCAATGAGCACCTTTAGGCTTTACAAGGGTGCTCACAATTTAGGCCCCCACCAAACAATTCCAGGACAGTAAAACACCCCAGAAATGACCCCATTTTGGAAAGAAGAGACCCCAAGGTATTCCACGAGGGGCATACTGAGTTCATATAAAATTTTATTTTTTGTCATAAGTTAGCGGAAAATGACACTTTGTGGGAAAAAAAATAAAAAAATCCATTTCTGCTAACTTATGACAAAAAATAAAATCTTCTATGAACTCACCATGCCCCTCAGCAAATACCTTGGGGTGTCTTCTTTCTAAAATGGGGTCACTTGTGGGGGTCTGTCCTGGCATTTTAGCGTCTCCACAATCATTACATGTATGGCCAGTATTAGGAGTTTCTGCTATACTCCTTATATTGGGCATACGGGTGATGCATTTTTTTCTCCATAAAAGGAAAAATGAACGGCAAAGATTCTCACATTCGCATTGATCAATGTGGATGAAAAAATATCTGCCGAAATATGTGAAAAAAGAGGGGGGCATGGCGTTTGCCAGGACATAGGAGCACCGCCCACAAAATTTTCCAAACAAACTTTGCTCCTATGCCCTGGCAAACCAGATTAATCCATTCACATCGATCGATGTGGATGAAAAAAACCTTTGCCAGTTTTGATACAAAGTGCTTGCCAAAGCATAGGAGCTCCAACACCACCCCTCAGCTCATATGCCTTGACAAACGTATCTTACTGCGGAGGAGAAATCTCGTCCTGCAGCGCTGCATGCACCGACTTGTGTGTAATCTGACAGACGCGCAATGCTTCTGTCAGGATGCACCATCAGTGCTGCAGCTGGTTGGTCGATCAGTCGTTTGCTCGGTCCACCTGGAAGGGTAAAGGATGGAAAAAGAGAGAGAAAAAACATACAAAAAAACAACAAGCAAGCAGCAATGCAAGAAATTCATTAACATTAACATTCGTAAACTTTATTAAACCTTTTTAACCAAACAATAACATTTGGAACTTTTGCTTACCTGTTTTTTTTTTTTGTTTGTTTTTAACTTACCTTCCGAGGACAAACTTCTCCTTCCCCATGGGACAGTGTGCAAAGCGCAAATCGCACAGAGATGTAGCAAAGTACACTATGCACTTTGTCCCAAGTGAAAGGAGAGGTTTCTGGCAGCCCTGTGTATTTGGGTCTCTCAAAAGCAGATGTCTGGTTTCACACACAGGAGTCGCGCAGTAGCGTAGGTATGCACTAGCTTTAAGTCAACCACTTCCGGCGTAAGGGGGGACCGCAAAGTGGGACTTTCGCTAGGCAATTTGCTGCAACCATCACTCCAATGTATTTGGGTCTCTCAAAAGCAGATGTCTGGTTTCACACACAGGAGCCGCGCAGTAGCGTAGGTATGCACTAGCTTTAAGTCAACCACTTCCAGCGTAAGGGGGGACCGCAAAGTGGGACTTTCGCTAGGCAATATGCTGCAACACATCGCTCCAGTGTGAAAGAGCCTTGAGAGACTACTACTGTGTCTCACGTTCCCTACTCCAATAGCGAATGTGTTCGTGGAACTTTTCAAAACACTCCCCTATGCATAGGGCAGGCTGGTCAGGACAGTAGGGACAATAAAAAGTGGTGTCACGCCTCATTCCATCCCTCTTACAGACACGACAATGTTTTCTTGGGGTGCGTTGACCTGGGGTACTCGGAAAGACATAAGCATAGTGTCTTTCATGTAGCCGGCTAACTACATTAGGGGGATTGGCCACGGCCCCTCCTGGATACAGGAGTTCCGAAATGATCTCTTCCTGAAATTTAAGGAAGGATCCTGTTCTCCCAGCCTTACTGTAGAGAACAAAGCTGTTGTACATTGCCAATTGAATCAAGTAAATAGCCACTTTCTTATACCAGCGGCTGGTCCTTCGGGAAACTAAATAGGGAGCCAACATCTGGTCATTGAAGTCCACCCCTCCCATGTTTAAATTATAGTCGTGGACGGCGAGGGGTTTCTCAACAACCTCAGTTGCTCGCTGAATTTGGACTGTCGTGTCTCCGTGAATGGTCGACAGAAGGTAAACGTCCCTCTTGTCCTTCCATTTCACTGCAAGAAGGTCGTCATTACACAAGGCAGCCCTCTCCCCCCGTGCAAGTCGGGTAGCAGTGAGATATTGGGGGAAGCCCCGGCGACTAGGCCGCACGGTGCCACAGCAGGGAATTCCGAGTATCTTCAAATGCTGATAGAGGGCCACACTTGTGTAGTAGTTGTCCACGTAGAGATGGTACCCCTTGTGGAATAAGGGTGACACCAAGTCCCACACAATCTTGCCACTGCACCCCAGGTAGTCAGGGCATCCAAACGGCTCCAATTTTGTGTCTTTGCCCTCATAGACCCTAAAGCGATATGTATAGCCTGTGGCCCTTTCACAGAGCTTATACAGCTTGACCCCATACCGGGCGCGCTTGGTTGGGATGTACTGCTTAATGCCAAGGCGCCCGGTAAAATGTACGAGGGACTCGTCTATACAGATGTTCTGTTCAGGGGTGTAAGCATCTGCAAATTTGGATGACAGGTGGTCTATGAGGGGCCGAAATTTGTGGAGCCGGTCATAGTCAGCGTGGCCTCTTTCATGACAGGTTGTATCATCATTAAAGTGCAGGAAGCGCAGGATGTCCTCAAAACGTGACCTGGACATGGCAGCAGAGTACATGGGCATGTGATGTATTGGGTGCGTAGACCAATAGGACCGCAATACATTTTTTTTAGTTAGACCCATGTTAAGGAGAAGGCCCAAAAATATTTTAAATTCGAAAACTGTGACCTGTTTCCACCGAAAAGGCTGGGCATGGGAGCTGTTCGGATTGGCGGTGATAAATTGTGTGGCCTTACGGTTGGTCTCTGCCACGACTAAGTCGTAGAGATCCTCGGTGAAGATCAGATGAAAAGCGTCTAGGGCCGATCCTAGATGATCTGTCTCCACCTGGACTCCAGACTGGGCGGTGAAAGGGGGCACTACGGGTGCGGCGGAATTAGGGAACTTCCAATGAGGGTTTGCCAGCACCTCTGGGAGCCTAGGGGTACTACGGGCCCGTGTTTCTGGTGGCTGCGACTGGGGTCTTACTGCACGTACCACCGAACCAGTTTCAACTGCCATGCTGGTGCTCGCCACTTCACCAGGGTCTACGGAAGTACTGGCTTCAAGTCCAGGATGTGCTGCGCTGTTGGTGCATGCCTCACCATCAAAATCTGGATCAGCGCTAGCACCACTCTGCTGGCCTTGAGGTTGATCCTGCGCAACCTGTGGTCCACTGACATGGGGTCGGGAACGCCTGGCGCTAGCAGGGACCACAACCTCGTCATCAGAACTATCGGTCAGAGAGTCACTGTCCTCTACAGGTTCATATTCTGAGCCGGATTCATCGGATGAGAAGTCCCAATCACTCTCACCCGACTCGGCCATAATACTGTAGGCCTCTTGCAGGGAATACATCTTTTTTGCCATTTTGGGCTGCTAAATTTAGGGGGTATTCCTCTGAGACCACCCAGGAAAAAATGCACCTGTCTAGCAAATGGGAGTATTTGTTAAGTAAAGAGCTGCGATCGCTCAGTTTTGATTTTAAAAAAAAAAATCAAAACTGATCTTTATAGCGTCGCAGCTATTGTGTTTTTTTGCAGTGATCAGAAAACAAAAATTTCTTTCACTTGGTGGGGAGGGCTGAACGCAAGTGCGGCAGAACGATCAGACCTGATCGGGCAAACACTGCGTTTTTAGTGGAGCCTACTCTAAGGTGACCCTAACGTACTTATATAGATCTGACTGTGATCAGTACTGATCACTTACAGATACTATATAGTACCAATGCAGATTAGCGACAGTGATGACGCTAATCAGCGACTTATAGTGATTGCGGTGTAGTGGGCTGGGCGCTAACTACCTAACAAAAGGGGCCTAGCTAACTCACTGGCCAAAAAAACAGTGCACAGGCAATAGATGTCACTCAGACCTCGATCAGAGCTGTGACAGGCGACCAGATATCAATCACAATGCCGCTGTCAGATTACAACAAATGTAAACAGCAATTGGAATCACAGGGAAATCACAGATGATCAAAAACCAATCACTAATCAATCAATCAGATGTCAAAAATCAGTACACAGACAATAGATGTCACTCAGATCTCACTCAGACCTCGATCAGAGCTGTGACAGGCGACCAGATATCAATCGCAGTGCCACTGTCAGATGCCAACCAATGTAAACGGCAATTGAAATCTCAGGCAATCAGATGATCAAATACCAATCACTAATCAATCAATCAATCGTCAAAAATCAGTGCACAGACAATAGATGTCACTCAGACCTCGATCAGAGCTGTGACAGGCGACCAGATATCAATCACAGCGCCGCTGTCAGATGCCAACCAATGTAAACAACAATTGAAATCTCAGGCAATCACAGATGATCAAATACCAATCACTAATCAATCAATCAATCAGATGTCAAATCAGTGCACAGACAATAGATCTCACTCAGACCTCGATCAGAGCTGTGACAGGCGACCAGATATCAATCACAGTGCCGCTGTCAGATGCCAACCAATGTATACAGCAATTGAAAACACAGGGCAATCACAGATGATCAATAATCACAACGCAATCAATCAATCAATCAGAAGTCAAAAAACTGTGCACAGGCAACGATGTCACTCACATGCCACTCACATGTCACACAGACCTCGATCAGAGCTGTGACAGGCGACCAGATGACACTCAGACCTCAGTCAGACGCCTTGGCAGGGCCAGTGAGGGGGGTAGTGGGGGTGATCAGCGGCGATCGGGTGGGGGATCGAGCAGGGAAACGTGCGGGTCTAATTGAGCAGGGCTGCCGTCCTCTCTCCTGGTGGTCCGGGCGCGCTGTGACCAGGAGAGGAGGAGGCAGCCAGTATAATACACGTTGTTTACATAACAACGTGTATTATACGCAAAGGATTGGGCTGTTTGAATGATCGCAGCCCGCCGGCGCTGCTAATTGGCCGGCGGGCTGAAGACACAGGGGGGCCGCAAGTCATGCCGGGCGATGTGCGCGCGCATGCGCGCGCGATCGCCCGCATTTCTGTTAAACAGGACCTTCCGCCAATCGGCGTTAGGCGGTCCTGGGGCTGCCGCCGTGGCCACGCCTACTGGCGTGACGCGGTCGGCAGCTGGTTAAAGGGGTTCTGTGGACTGTTTCAATAAACAAAAAACGCCACATACCCGGGGCTTCTATCGGCCCCCTGCAGCTGAAATGTCCTGCGCTGTCCTCCTCCAAAACTCTGTTGCCCGCCGCCAGGCCCTTTGTAGTATTCATCTAACAAGATGAATAATGCTCGCTCCCGCACGTATCATGCGGAGCTTACTGCGCAGGCGCAGTATGAAGTTTTCTTGTACTGCGCCTGCGCAGTAAGCTCCCGATAACGCGTGCGGAAGCGGCCATAGCCGCAGTCTAATCAGACGGCTGATTAGAACAGGACCGGTGGCGGGGAACGGAGGATCGGAAGAGGACGGCGCGGGACATTTCAGCTGCAAGGGGCAAATAGAAGACCCAGGTAAGTGGCGGTTTTTGTTTATTAAAACAGCCAACAGAACTCCTTTTAGGCCTCTTGCAAACTGCAAGTGATTCAGATTCAGATTCCGCTTTTTAATCTGTTTTTACTTCCGATTCAGATTCAGATTTGCAGTTTTCTCCCTGCACACTGCAAATCGGAATCTGAATCTGATGTAAAAACTGATTAAAAAGCGGAATCTGAATCTGAATCGCTTGCAGTGTGCAAGAAGCCTTAGGTATAGCTCAGTGCAGTCTTGAAGTCTGTTTTAGCCTTCTCATAGGCATTATATCTAAGGTTTAGTGAGCTCTAACCTCCTGCAGGGCAGCAGCAATGGTATGATGGTTGTCTTTAAAGGGATACTGTAGGGGGGTCGGGGGAAAATGAGCTGAACTTACCCGGGGCTTCTAATGGTCCCCCGCAGAGATCCTGTGCCTGCGCAGCCGCTCACCGATGCTCCGGCCCCGCCTCCAGTTCACTTCTGGAATTTCTGACTTTAAAGTCAGAAAACCACTGTGCCTGCGTTGCCGTGTCCTCGATCCCGCTGATGTCATCAAGAGCGCACAGCGCAGGCCCAGTATGGTCTGTGTCTGCGCAGTACACTCCTGGTGACATCAGCGGGAGCGAGGACACGGCAACGCAGGCGCAGTGGTTTTCTGACTTTAAAGTCAGAAATTCCAGAAGTGAACTGGAGGTGGGGCCGGAGCATTGGGGAGTGGCTGCGCCAACACAGGATGTCTGCGGGGGACCATTAGAAGCCCTGGGTAAGTTCAGCTCATTTTCCCCCGACCCCCCTACAGTATCCCTTTAAGGTGCTGTCATATCACGGGTGTTACAAGAGCCTGAGATGATAGCATGGTGCAGTACAGCGTGGCAAGTCTCCCCGGCTGCCTATCATGCGGACCGCGGGGATAGCATGCAGATCCAGCTACCACGCTGTAATTCACGTGCTGTGCATGGAGCTCTGCCTACCAACGTGTTTCTCGCACACTGGGCGTTTCGTCAGTGCTAAATCCAGCCCTGATATGATTTGTATTCCTGATCTACCACATATCAACTGGTTTATTGCCACTTAAAAAACATATTTAAATGACCTTTCAAAGCTGGTTATAGGCAAAAGAAAAAAGGTATTTACAATTGAATTGCAGTATCTGATATATCTTAGCCGATAAATTTATTTAATGTAACTCTTCTTTGAATATTTGATGACTGAATTGTCTATTTTGTATGATGACATACCTCACACTTTTTGAGATAAAAACAGGGACATTTAAGCCACCCCCCTGCCACCCCCCTATCCATGCCCTCAACACACCCCTAGTCATGCTTAAAATAAGGTTTTAATAAGAAAAAAATGTTGTTTTATAATTCAAACCACACCGGTCCTTTCTATACTGGTTCATTTTCCTTCATATAAACATTTAAAAATAAGTATACCAATATAAAAGATGGGAATACAGTTTAGAGTTAAATAAACACATTTTTCAGTAGATAAAATACATATATTTACACAGGTCTCTACATGAGTCTTCAAAGAGGGACAAATGAGTAAGAAAGAGGGACAGAGGGACAGGGTTCCCAAAGAGGGACTGTCCCTCCAAAAGAGGACTAATTGGGAGCTATGCGATGAGAGATGATGCCATTATCAGGAAATTATGTCAGGAATATCTGGCTGAGTACCGTTCTCTATTTTGTTGCAGAACGAATCTCTACGTTTCTTCCAGTGTCTCTTGTGTATTATTTTAGCAATCTCGCTTTTAGTGCATGTGAAATTAAAAATGACTGATACAAAACAAAATGTATAAATAATTCAGAAGTATATGCACTCACAGACAGAGCAGTTATGTGGCATTCATCAGCAGACAGCCC
This sequence comes from Hyperolius riggenbachi, assembly GCF_040937935.1. Classification (NCBI taxonomy): domain Eukaryota; kingdom Metazoa; phylum Chordata; class Amphibia; order Anura; family Hyperoliidae; genus Hyperolius; species Hyperolius riggenbachi. Next base: position 374,252,571 of record NC_090646.1, read on the forward strand.
TAATGGAACATTCTGCATTTACATTCATTTTTTTTTACTTTTTGACACAGTGATCCATTAGGGAAAAAAAAGGTTTAAAGTGGATGTTGCATTATGAGTGTTAAAAAGCATTATCTGTTAATAACCTCCAGTGGTGACTTGTGTAATTACACAGCAGAGCGGATGAAGCCACTGTGTCTGATCAACATTACAGCATGACTAGTATTGCCTGTGATTACTGAATTGAAATGCTTTTATGTGTGATTTAATAGCCTTTAACTGCAAAAGGAAATTATTATTCAATCCCTTTCCTTCTGACACTGAAGCCATATGAGATTTCAGGCTCACACAGGATAGTGTGCAGCCAGAGTAGCCGGGATGGGATCTTTCCATCATCTTATACCATCTTATATTACATTCCGTCCCCCCAAACTAAGACTGGGTCGTATATTAATGTTTCCTCCAAAATATGCATTAGGCCTTTTTTCAGGGGGTGTCTTATTTTTTCATGAACAACAATCTACATTCAAATCTCGGCTCTTCCTGTTCAGTAAGCCAGCACCTATTCAGTAAGGAGACCTTGGACTAGACTCTCTAACACTGTTACTGCCTACTGAGTGTGCCCTAGTGGTTGAAGCTCTGGCGCTTTGAGTCCGCCAGGAGAAAAGCACAATATATGGTAAATGTTCTGTGTCTTGTCTTATCTACATTTATTCTTGCAAAAAAAAAAAAGATCTGGTGAAAGATCTGTCTGTCCTGCTGCATTCTATTGCCAATTTTACTTTTTTCTACATGTATATCATAGCCGTCTAGATGCTATTTACATTAACATTTTTATAAACTGTTACTAGGCTTACTATATTTCGAGCATCCTCAAAATTCCTGAAAAATGCTAGGGCTTATTTTCGGGGTAGGTCTTATTTTTAGAGAATCAGGTTGGCTAATAACAAAATTGGAAAACTATGCTTTCTGCAGCGGTGACAATTTTCAGCATGCAGTGGGAGCAGTAGAGTGTTGAACCGCATTAGCCATCAGTAAAAGCAAGAAGTTTTGAATCAGGATTATACCATTTATTTGTTAACTTAGAGCTAAATAAAAAGTAAGCTTTTGGCTAATAAACTTTTTTCAGACTTAGTTCCTGTATATTAACAAGATGGTAAAACACACAGCTTACATACACTGGACATTCCGAGAAGAAACATTATTTTGCAAACATAAATAAATGTAATTAGATACCTTAATTACAACTTCAGGAGGGTTTCACAGGGATGCTAGCTAATTTATGACAAATAAATAAGACCACTTGTTTGCTAAAGCATAGGGAAACAGACTTCGGGTGATTGGGAAACATTGTTAATCCAGATAAATGGTATCATCCTGATTCAAAACTTTTAGAATGCATTAGGCAAATTGGCCTTGTACAAAATAATAGTAATAATAAACATAGAGCATAGGTAAAAGTTTTACACATCTTATGTGTCTTTACCAGTGAGTGTATTATAGGAAAATGTTTATTTGCAGGGTCAATTTTAGGAATCATTGCATGCTCTGTAAAATGTATAAGTTATAAGCACACTGTACTATTCGGCGGTTCTAGATGTGCGTCAAGCTTTTAGGGGAATAAAGTAATGATTTGCAATTGCATTTAGTAGTGGTGCATCTCTGGAGATATTCCATGTTCGCTTAAAGATGGATTATTGCTGTTTAGTACTGCACTGCTTCCTAAAATAGAAGGTATATGCAGATCATTATTTTTATCACAACCCCCCAAAAAGGGCATTCATTACTTATGGATGAGGTCATAAAATTAATTCCTTGTATCCCTATGCCAACCTGGAGATCCATACCTACTGCCTCTTATATAGCCTAGATTATAGGGCTTAAGGTCTATTCATGCGTCTTCCTTATATATGCAGTTTCCTAATGTGTGATTTTCAGACTATCTGCCCAACACTACTTCAGTGTATGGAAGTCCAGGAGTGGGAGCTTGGAGACAGCATTGAGGAGTGGGAGACAGCAGTGTGGAAGATAGCACTATGGAGTGTGAGCTTCCAGCCTTCTTCCCAAAGCAGGAACATCACATGATAATCCTGCTATGGGGGAGAAGGCTGTATAACATTACAGCCTAGGCTAAACATCAATGGACGAGTTGGGTATTTTTATTTTATTTTATTTTTTATTTTTTTGGGGGGGAGGGGGGGATCAGATTTACTTACCTTGGGCTTCTTCCAGCCCCCTGCAGTCTATCAAGCTATCAGGTCCCTTGCTGTAGTTCCGATCCTCCCCAGGGTTCTGCTGTAAGTGCTGAAAGATCCAGCTACTATTCATGCGTGGGCCCGTCCATGCGGCTCTTCGATAGCGTTGCAGTGGCTGGAACAATTCTGAGCATTTGCAAAGAAACTCCATGCCACAAGATAGTGATCAAGGATGCCCCCGGATGGGCCCACGCATGTGCAGTAGCCTCAGGGCACTAGGCGACACTTATGAAAATCACACAGCAATGCAGTGCCGAGTATCAAGGCAGCAACCTGTGTTTCATGCAAAATTTAGATGGAAATGGGGCCTGAGAGAAGAACTGTCAGCTATTGCATTTATTCAGTGCTGACTTAGTAACTTATGCTGGGGATACAGGGTACGTTTCTGTACCGTGTATCGACCAGCTGATCCGGCCAGCTGATAATATTCAGCTGGCCCGATCATGCCGCTCAACCACTGCCCGCTCGAGCGGGGATGCGCCGGCATCGAGCCGCTGGCTCGATCCAGCGCATAAAACGAGCCGTGTATGCACGGCATTAGGTAGAAGTGTGTGTTCCACTAGGTAGGTACTGTACTGGTACTGCAGGGTCATATTTTTCCTCAAGCAGATGTATTGTACTACCAACATAGAGAAGTCAGGTCCTGTTCTAGGCTTTTTGCTGCCTTAGGCAAACTTTTGAGGATGCCCCCCTCCCCTGATTTGGAATGATCACACAGCAACCGACAATTTACTCTGCTCCATTTAATGTTCTCACATGACATTCTGCAGCTCAACACAATAGCACACTGGCTGGCTGTGAGTCTGTGACAAACAAACTGCTCACCCTCAGCTACTCCATTCCTCCTCACGAAAGAGTAGTACAAAAGTACATAGTACAAAAATGCTGCCCCTGAAATCTCTACGCCTGATGCTAATGTTTCACCTTGCTTCATGAGAGAACCGGCCCTGAGAACAGTCGCTTCTATGCTGCTTTAGTACTTATTTACTAACTGTACAAGTTCAGCATAACAGTTGTGTTATACTGCATGAATTGCCCACCCCAATAAAAAACACCATCATTTCATTCCCTTTTGACATTTTCACTCAGGATGACTGTTACGCTGTCTGTACGCTGTCCATCACACAAAATTCCAGTTTGCCTGCTGTCACTTTAACTGTGATTATTTGAACATTTGGGATGTGATGATTCTAACATGTGTAGGGGCTTAGCTATTAACCTTTAAAATCAGGTCATTGACTTTAATTGAATTTGAAGTAGTAGCTTTGGCAATAATTTGTGATACCACACGAAGTTGGAGTACATTTCTGTGAGACTGCCAGAGGCATTCTCGCTCATCCCAAGCCGGCAGACCTGCTAATGATCTATCCAAAGTTCAATTCTTAGGTTTTGGCGCACCCTAAAATCAACTGAAATCTGCACTGGAAAGAACAGGGTAACTGTAACAACCTTACCTTTCAGCGGCAGGTCCTGCGGCGTCTCTAGCGGAATCCGAGAAGGTGGCGAGATTTCTGCGCTGGCATCCTCCGGCGGTGTCCCCAGTTCCCCTGCGGCGGTGAGTTCTGGCGTGCGCGTGCGCAGTGTGCCCAATCGGACACGCGCGAGGTCAGACAGGCCTTATAGGCTGAGGAGGCGGGTTTAGGTGATGTCAGCGGTGATGTCGGTGACATCACCATGCAGGAAGTGCTGTCAGTTTTGGGAGTGGTTTTCTGGAGCTATCAATGTGTATTTAAGGCCAGAGCACTCAGTCACTCACTGGCCTTGATACTAATCAGTTCACTGGTTCTTGGCCTAGCTAGTGAGATTCTGAGAGCTACATTTATACATTGTGCGCCGCACAATATATATGTACTCTAGTCAGTCAGTGCTATTATTTTGTAGTTATATATATTCGTAATATTATCGTAATATTATTGAAGTAACATCCTATTGTATATTTATCTGTGTACCGACCTCTTGCCTGCCTCTTGACCTCGCTATTGTCTTGTCCTTCTGTACCACTGCTATCTGATACACGTGTTAGACTCGGCCTGTCCCTGACTTTGTTACTGCTTGATCCTTTCAATACGACTGACATCTGACTTATGTGTATGACCCTGCCTGTTTTTTGACTATGATATTGCCTTGCTACTCTGCACCTCGATACCTCTGACTTTGTGTACTACTATGGCCTGATCTTGACTATGCTTATGCACTACTGTTTGTGTATTACACTAGTACATTACCTCATCACGTATTAGCGTAATAGTAACAATATACAATTAAATCAAATCTAATATACTAAAAGGCAGTTGTATTGTGCATATTACAACTGCCGCCTACTCAGCTCATGGCAGTGGGAAGGAGAGAGGAGAGGGCCTGCATTAACGTGCTTGACGATGTTCTGTGTTGGACATTGGTTGGAGGTGGAGGACAACTGAAGTGATAAGGTGCGTACACTCGTCGGATTTTTGCAAACGACCGGTCGTTTGGTCATTTGAACGTCCGGTCGTTTGGACGTCAAATCAGGTGTGTGTACGGACGGTCCTTCACTTGATAAGGGTGCTAGTAAAAAAGGGCGCACAGGGATAATGGACAAAAAGGGCGCTGCCATAGACTGCAATGCAAAATATCGGCTAGTCGGCGCCCGATAGGAAAAAAGGGCGCCCGAGAAATAGCGGTTACAGGGATCGCGTTAAAAAAAATTTTCGTTTACAGAATAAGGTTAATAACAAATATCGTTTACAAGTTCGTTTTGAGTTTGTGTTATACTTATTTTTTCGTTTTTAAATTTCACTTATATCAGTTTTTACTTATTATTTAGTTTAAAAATTTCACTTACAAAAGTATAACAACTAAATTTTTGTTTACACTTCTTTGATCATTTAAAAATTTGTTTTCATATGTATAATGCGTAAATACCGTTTTCAACCTTATTGTATTTGAAATACATCACTTTTAGTATTAACTGTTTTTACACTTATAATGCGTTGATTATAGTTATTAAAATATCGCTTTTAATATTACTGTTATTTTAAGGTTGTTTTAAAACTTATAATGCGTTGATTATAGTTACTAAAATATCGCTTTTAATGTTACTGTTATTTTAAGATTTCTAATGCTTGTAAGGCTATCTATTGTATTGTATATATTTATATATACTTTTCTCTATTTATAATATTAATGTATACGTGATTTTAAGGCTATTTTAAGGCTATTTATATTATTACAAATATATAAATTATTTTATTCATGTTATTTGTAGAGAAGTATTTTAAGGATTAAATATATTATTGTTTATATGTGTTTAGGGTGTTTGTGCGGTGGGGATGGTTAGGTTTAGGCATTACCAGGAAGGTCTAGGAGTTAGGTATAGGTATAGGGAGGGTTAGGTATAGTTACAGTATAATATATGCAATCAGGGGGTGGTTAGGGTTAGGCACCACCAGGGGGGTGGTTAGGGTTAGGCACCACCAGGGGGGTCTTAGAGTTAGGCACCACCAGGGGGGTCTTAGGGTTAGGCACCACCAGGGGGGTCTTGTGGTTAAGCACCACCAGGGGGGTCTTAGGGTTAGGCACCATGAGGGGGGTCTTAGGGTTAGGAACCACCAGGGGGGTCTAGGGGTTAGGGATAGGTACAGGGAGGGCTCTGTGTGAGAGTAAGGTTATGTATAGTTACAGCACAATATATGTAATATATACAATTTATTAAATTATATATATTTAAACAAAGAGGGGTCTAGGGGTTAGGGATAGGCATAGGGAGAGATCTATGTGAGCCTACAGTTTGGTATAATTACAGTAAAATATCTGTAAAACCTACCATTGCATTGCTATGCTTAATACAAGTGTAAATATCGTTTTTGGTATAGACGATATTTGACGTTTCTTTTCAGAATTCGTTTGTTGTTACAGACGGTATTTTGCCATTTCATTTCCGTTTATTCAACCTATTTAGCACTAAATTTTCGTTTACAACCCCTTAAAAGAAAAATATGGTTTTGCATTAAAACTTAAAATTTTGGCTATACCCCGCGCCCTTTTTTCCAGGCACCCTTTTTTGATACACGCCCTGATAAGACTGGTGTTGACGGATCCGCTTGGCGATATAGAGATAGGGATATGGAGGAGGCCGCCATATTTATTGCTTTTTAAACAATAGCAGTTGCATGGCAGCCCTGCTGATCGATTTGGCTGTAGCAGGGTCTGAGTTACACCAGAAACAAGCGTGCAGCTAATCTTGTCAGATCTGAAAATAATGTCAGAAACACCTGATATGTTGCATGCTTGGTCAGGGTCTATGGCTAAAAGTATTAGAGGCAGAAGATCAGCAGGATAGCCAGGCAACTGGTATTGCTTAAAAGACAATAATTTAATATGGCAGCCTCCATATTTCTCTCATTTCAGTTGTCCTTTAAGAAGAATTGGGGGATTACAGGTAAGTAAAGAGAATGAACTTAAAAATCAAGGCGGTCAAAACTAACATATTAAACTCAAAGAAAAGAGTTTATAGTATTTTTAAAAAAATACATAAATACTGTAATCAAGTTAAGTTTACATCAATGCTTTAACTCTTAATTTCCTAGTTTATTCTGAAACATTGCTATTCCAAAGATTGTGAACAATGCACCATTATTCAATGGAGTGGCAGAGAATGAAGGCTAGAGCAGAAAAAGTAGCAATATACTAAACATAAACACTTGCTAGGTAAATGTAATTCATTTCAATGGTGTTGAGGATACAAATGTACAGTAATCATGGAGCAGCTGTTTCTGATGAAAGTCAGATGCTTGAGAACTGGGTGGATACTTCCACTATAAAATCATAAATGATTACATTTTTTCTGTATTACATTGCAAATGGAAATAGAGGAAGTGCCTGACAGTGAAAATGTGCAATCACTTTCCTTAAAGGACTACTAACCCTGAATGCAAAATTGCTTTTCACAAAATAGTGGCATTAGCTAAAAGAAAACAAATCCTTACTGATCCAGTTCTGTATAATGTCTAAAAAAGACACTTAACGCTTTTAAAGGATGCAGTAAACCAATGTACAGCTAGTCATTAAATGTGTAGCCCAAATCAAAGTTTATTGGTTTGATGTCACCATGACAGCCTTTACAGCACAAATTTGGAAAGGGTTAATGAAGAAGAGGTAAGGAGAAAGTCATTAGGTATATTTCTAGCATTCATTTTATCTACCATTTAAGTGCTCATTTTGCTAATTTGTCGGTACATTTCTGTATGTCACAAACCTGATACATTTTATTAATGCTACAGTATATAACCTTGTAATGTTAGGTAAACAAGAAATAAAAATATAGCTTACTATTCCCTCTACTAAACCATTTGTATAATGTTAAAAAGAACTGCTGTATTGACCTTTGTTGCACTTATTATTATCATTATTGCTATTATCAGTTTACATAAAGCAGTGCAAAGCAATGGTTCTGACCTCAATATTATGCTAGCCTAGTACAGTTTGCAATAATTCACACATGGCAAAAATACAAATACTGTAATAAGTAATGTAACGTCCAAAGCTAATGCATGCAATCTTGGTTAACCACAAGCTTACTGAATAGCACTGTTTTTTGCTCATTGTAGTTTCAGCAATCCCAAATTCCCAATGTGGTCAGTGATCACACACTTTGTATATTATCAGGTAGACTCTCCCCAGATAACTTGCTTCAGCAGGTATCTAAAATTGATCTTTAATAACTTAACACATACTTTAAGTACTTGCTCTTTAAAATTCACCAACGTTATTTTGAAATTAATTTTGTGTTGTAAGTTATTTGGTCATGATTGTGGTCTTGTTACTTCTTTACTCTTATTTTCCCTTTAACAGTAACATTAATAGCAGGTATGGTAGAGCTCAGCTGTGCTTTTATGGATTTATAGTGCTGCAAGCAATACGCCAAGCAAAAATGAATAGTAACTGATTTCTGAATTGTAATTTACTTCAGTCTCTCTTGTTAACTAAGGGCCAGTTCAGAAGAACAGCTGCCACTGTCTGTCCTCGTCGTTTACCACTGGATCCACTGTGCCCTGCATGAAATGAATGGCAGTGTTCACCTTAATGCATTTAATGTTGATTACACAAGTGCCACTGTTTATCAATTTTTCCAAGGCACTGCATGTAGTCTTTAGCATTGATCTGCATTGCTTTCCCCAGTTTTCTCATTGACGGGATTCCCCATTGTATTCCTCACATGGGAATGGCACCGCAGTTGCCAACTTATTTAACATTGCTGCATCACCCATTGATTTTTATTAATTACGCCGCCACTGCGTCACCGCGGAAGTCTGACAGTGATGCACTGTGATTTTGTGGCGGTTTGCCGGATGCTCAGACACTTCCAGAGCCACGCTGCACCGTAAGTGAGCTAGGCCCAATTGCCTTGCACTGTGTTATGCTACAGTAAAACAGGGTAATGCAACGCACACTTGCAAAACAAGTGTAAAAGCGGCCTAAAGGACACCTGTAGAGAGAGGTATATGGAGGCAGCTATATTTATTTCCTCAAACCACTTCCTGGTCTTCCATTGACTTTTTAAGACAGACGAACCCCTTATGACATGCGTGCATGTGAGGGCAAAAATAAGACGTCTTAAAATGTCCATTTTGCATTAAGTGGTTAAACAACGCAAATATCCTGGCTGTCCTGCTTATCATTTTCATCCAATACTTTTAACCATAGACAGTGAACAAGCATGCAAGTCAGGTGCTGACTGAAGTATGACTGGTTTTGCTTCATGCTTATTTCAGGTGTGCCAAACTGTCACACAACTGGTAGTTTTAAAAAGGAAATAAATATGGCAACCTCCATATCCTTCTCAGTTCAGAGGTCCTTTAACCACTTTACCTCCAAGGGTTTTTCCTCTTAAAAAACCAGAGCAATATTCACCTGTCAGCGCTCCTTCCATTCATTTGCCTATAACTTTATTACTACTTATCACTACAAAACCATCTATATCTTGTCTTCTTTTTTGCCACCAATTAGCCTTTATTTGGGGGTACTTTTTGCAAATAATTATTTTATTCCAACTGCATTTTAACAGGAAACAGAGGAAAAAAATTAAAAAATTCATTATTTCTAATTTTATTTGTTAAAATAATACATGCTGCCGTAATTAAAAACCCCACACTTTATTTGCCCATTTGTCCCGGTTATTGCAATGTTTACAATCTTTCTCTAGTACAGTATATGACGCCAATATATTATTTGGAAGCAAAGGTGCATTTTTTTCAGTTTTGCGTCCATCACTAATTACAAGCCCATAATTTATAAAAGAACAGTAATAAACCCTCTTGACATACATATTAAAAAAGTTCAGTCCCTAAGGTAACTATGTTTTTTTTAAATTGTATATTTTTTCATAACATTTTTTTGAGTGATAACTATTGGGGAGTGTGGGAGGTAAGGTGTCAATCCTAAATGTAAAAAAAAGTCTGTTCATGTAAAAACATGTATGTACATGTAATTTTACTATTTAGCCTCAAGATGTCCTAATAATAATTGTTAGCATATACATCGAAAAGCAATTGTGTGGCACATCCCTTAACAAAGGATTAATATGGTGAGCTTCACTACGTGGTTCCACTACAGCATAGCATTCTGTGACCCACTATTAGCAACGCTGTATCACTAGTCACAGGACGTGTGCTCCGCATAAGGGTATGAGAAGAAACAGTTCAACAACTTGAAAAAGAAAAAAGAAAAGAGAAGCGTGCACCTTCCGTCCAAAGGTTTATTCCTGACAATGTGACTGTGTTTCAAACCATACGATTCTTCAATATTCCATGTTGCATAGTGTCATACATCAAACATCATTTACAACCAGCATAGATGTGGCTTACGTATCCATGTACGAGTGGGTCATCAGATGGGAGGTGGGTGGTGGGTACAATGGTGGTTAGCGATGGCCGTTTCGCGTCTCCTGACGCTTGGTCATGCTGCGTACCACTCCTAATGGAGTCCGTGAGCTTCCGGCATTAAGACGGGGTATTAAGCCCCGCCCCTTCCGGCCGCATCACTTCCTCCGTGTTAGAGCTGGTTGCTGTGACTACGGAGATGCCTCTCTTAGGGTTACAAGACGGAAATTCAAGTTCCGCCTCTTTTCTATGAGCCAAACCTACACAGTCAGCCTCCGCAAAGATGCAGAAAAGGAGTACATACTATTGTATGCCAGCGCCACAAGTTAAGGCGAACAGTGCAACAATAATAGGCACCTGTTTGTCATTACATTTATATCTAGTGACGTTTTAAGGCTATGTGTGTAGGGGACTCAATTAACCCCTCAGAAGGCTAAGTTCCGCAACCTCAGCAACTAGATAAGGTGACTACAGTGACTTGTGACAAATACCAAGTGACTATTAAAAAATGGGGATCAATCTAATGCTACATTAAGGTTCTCAATTGTTATAATAAGAGTGGGCATCTAGCTCTGGGATAATTTAACCCTGTAGAGATACCTGAGAGAAGGATAAACCCAGATATAAGATTCACCTGTTTGAAGTGAGTATAATTAGAAGGGGGCCATAATTTATAAAAGAACAGTAATAAACCCTCTTGACATACATATTAAAAAAGTTCAGTCCCTAAGGTAACTATGTTTTTTTTAAATTGTATATTTTTTCATAACATTTTTTTTGAGTGATAACTATTGGGGAGTGTGGGAGGTAAGGTGTTAATCCTAAATGTAAAAAAAAGTCTGTTCATGTAAAAACATGTATGTACATGTAATTTTACTATTTAGCCTCAAGATGTCCTAATAATAATCCTAACATTTGTATAGTGCTTTTCTCCTGTTGGACTCAAACCGCTCAAGAGCTGCTGCCACTGGGACGCGCTCAAGGGGCCACCCTGCAGTGTTAGAGAGTCTGGCCCTGAATTCCTTACTGAATAGGTACTGGCCTTAGGCAGGATTCAAACCCTGGTCTCCCATGTCAAAGGCAGTGCCTTTAACCAGTGCACTAGCCAGCCACTGTGTACCCATTCATTGATCTCCCAGCTAAGGATCGGCGGCGGTAACGCGCAGGGAGGAGAGCGGGATTGCGCAGCAGCAAGGGACGTAGTAGCTACGTCCCTACAACTAGATTTGAGAATTTGCAGGGATATAGTTAGGCCCGGTTCACATTAGCGTTCGCTATCAGGATTTTCCGCATCGGATCCGGAACGCATACTGTACAAACGGAACGTACGTTCCGCATAGCAATGTAATGTCTATGCGGACGTTCACACGCGTCCGTTCCGTACGTACCAGAGCCAGATCGGATCCGGACTCCGGACTCTTTTTCAACATGCGCTATTTTTTGGAGCCGGATCTCCGGCCCACACATCCTGACCGGAGCCTGACCGGAGCCTGACAGCACCATCCGAAACACAGAAACCAATGGGAAACGGAAGGCACAGAACACACTGCCTACAAAAACCTGACGTTCTACCCCACTTCCTATGCGTATCCAAGCGGCCATTTCGGATGGGGACACATGGGCCAAGCATGTCTGGAGTGGAGCAGCAGTGACAGACGTGCTGGAGCTGTTTTGGCAGAATGTCGGAGGTGGAGGTGAGGCCTACAGCGGAGGAACCTGATTCTACAGGTGCACCAGGTGCACCTTCTGCTGACCCCAACATTTTTTTATTTAATTTCGCTATTTTTTGCCCACGGATCCGGATGGCAGCCTGATGCATGCCTGATGCAAACGGACCGGATCCTGATCGGATCCTGATCGGAACCGTACGGTTCCGATCAGGATCAGGTCCTGATCCGATCAGGATCCGGTCCGTTTGCAAGGCAAAACGCAAGTGTGAATGGGGCCTTACTCGTCCCGGGGGAGGGGAAGTAGTAAATCCAGTGTACCCCAACCGTCCTTTAAGGCCCACCAACACTGCATGTTTTGTATAAACCTACAAAAGTAGTTAATCAGCTCTGCTGCAACACTTATTACTCCACCTTGATTGTGTGTGGTCTCCTGCAAAACATGTACTGTTGGTGGGCCTTGAGGACAGGGTTGGGGATCTCTGCTTTAATCCCTATGTTGTTGACAAGGTCAAAATGGAGAAAAGGAAGCAAAAAAAAAAACCTCCCCAAAAAGAACCCAACGACAATGTAAAAGCATCAGAAACTTGTTAGAAACTCAAACACAGAAGCTACGCAAATAGCATTTTATTTATGAGTAAAGAAGTAAGTGAATAATATTATGTATTTCTCTCTGCATGTTGTCTTTCATTACTGTGTTTGAGCTTTTACAAACTAAAAAACAGATCTAAGTGTTGGTTCGCTATTTTATTCTAGTCAGTAATGACTCATTTTAATTCAGCTTTTATTATAAAACAAATGGCAAACCATTTTTTTCTGATCAAAGTAATATTTTAAGTTGAAATACTATTTCTTAATCTCGTTCCCCATTCTTCAGGCCTGGGGCTATTAAACGTACAAGCAATGTCCCTCAGATGTGTGGAGGTGTCACTGGATACCTGACCTGGAAAGCAAGGGGGAGAAATGTCAGCATGCTGCATTACCAAGGCAGAAAGAGACCTGCACATGAAGTGCCTACAGCTAGTCGTGTTTTAACAGAATAAGGCCTCATTCACATTGGGTATGTTGAGAAACGTGTAAAAGTGCATGATAAAAACGCATGCATTTGTGCGCGCTTTAGTGCATGTTTCAGTGCGTTGCAGTGCGTTTTTTTAAGTACGTTTTGGTTATTGTAGCAGTAGCAGTTGTCAATAAAAATCGTTTTCAAATGAAAATAGTGGTAAAAAATGCATGCGTTTCTATGCTTTTGTATATGCTAAAAAAGCGCACCCATTTACTTGCATTGATGTGCGCTTTACAGCTCAACGCACAGAAATGCATGCAACATTACATTTTTGTAACGTAGCTCAGCGCAGCGCATAAATGTGAACCAGGCACATTAATTACATGGGAAAATCAATACCTTGCAGAATGCACAGCGCAATGCGCTTTGAAAAGCGAACAAAAACGTAACTAGTGTGAATGAGGTCAAAGGCAGCAGGGAGATGTGATGACACAAAAATAATACAACAACTATACCACACAAATAAACAACGTATTTCACTGTATTTAAATACCTCAAATATGTGTAGCATAGACATATCAATCTGATACAGCTGTGCATTAGTTTAATAATAAAATTGCAAATAAATAAATAAATACATACATGGACACTCTCTCCTTAATAAAAACAAAACAAAAACAAAACAACAAAATCTAAGTACAACCTACTTTATAAAAATAGAGCGTTTTGTATAATGTAAGTAAAAGCAGAATGCAATAATTTGGAAAGCACTTAAATCCTGTATTTAATTGTTAATAGCAGAAAGACAACATATCAACTGTTTAAACTGAGACATATTATTTATGAAAAGTGTATGCTGATTTTGAATGTGAGGCCAGCAACACATAAAAAAAATGAGACAGAGCAATAAGAAAACTGGCAAAGTCATGTAATGCTATAAAAACACACCTGGTAGAACATCTCACAGCTAATAAGGTCACTTGACAACAGTTCCATTTCTTGATTGGGTTGTGTAAATCTGTGCAACACGCAATGCCAATAGTTAGAATATCAATAATGTTTTGTTACCAATATTCTGCTAGTGGCTTTGGGAGGTTAGTTTTGCTGGGTTATTTGTCCTCCTATCCTTAAAATTGTTATCTTGGAGTACTAAATTGATTAAATTTATATTGTTAACCATACAAAGTGGTCCTTTCTTAGTGGGGATAGGCAAGTCCACCACTGCCACCCACATTTTAATTTGTTTTAATTTGGTATCATATTTTACTCTATTGGCGCCTCTGTTTTCTTATTACGTGATATCCTTAAAAGAAGTCCTTGTCATTCCTAATTCCTAACAATAAAGGCTGTAACTACAAATCATCGGGCCCCCAGCGCAAATCTCTTGGGTTCCCCACCTATGCTCCACCCTCTAATCCCCATGTTAACCAGCTTGAAACCCCCTCTCCACCCCACCCTTCATTAATACCCTAGCCAGGAGGTCCAGTTACCATTCCGCTCCCCATAACAATTGCTGCCACCATTTCCCATTCTCAGTAATCACCGTGGCCGACATAACTCACCCTCCAACTGTGGGCAGTATAACTGGCTGCCCCTCAACTAAGAACAACAACAGTAAGCACCCCCCCTCCCCTCCTCAGTAAGAGTGGCCAGTAAAATTATCCCTGCCCCCAGTAAGTGTGGCTAGTAAAATACCCCCCCTCCCCACACACACAGTAAGTTTGATAGCATTAAACCACCCCACCGTCCCCTTTCTTACTACGTATGGGTGTTCTAACCATTCCTCACCCAACACACACACACATATACACACATGTTAAATTTGGTCAGCAGAACCTTCCCCCACCCCTTAGTAAGTGTGGACATTATGGCATTCAAACATCACGAGGGGAAACACACCTATCTCCTCCCATTTTTCTCCTATCCACTTCATGACAGCTTGCGTTATTTTTATAGCATGAACAATTGTTATGTAATGTGGGCGTTTCCTGACACATTACCAAGAAATTTCAGTAAGATATCATGGTCCAAGACAATGCACAGATGTGAACATGCCCACATAGATGTATGGACACTTGGGCAGTGAGTTTAAATGCGGAGACAAAGTGTGATACAATGTCCATACTGTGAACTAACATTCATGTAGCTTCTGTTTCAAGGATTGTGCAGAGAATTAGGAGGCAGGAACATGAACCAGCACTTCAGGGGAGTGTCAGCTGACAATTCTGGTTGAAAACTGTGTATGCTCAATTACTGAAGGGGTTTAAAAATTAACTAAAGCCATTGACTGAATGGATGGCCTGATCTCAGATTATTTTATTTATCCTAACTGGGCATATTTAGTGCAGTAGTGATTTCAGGAAAGATCATCCACTTACACATACACTATACACGATCATTCAGTCTACTTGGAGAACAAATATAGAAAAATGTAGTGTCTTTCTTAGAAAGACATTACTGTTTCCCCATAAGTCATAAACTTCAATGAAACTTAATCCATTATTTTTAATAAAACTATGAAAAGGTCTTATCAACAAAAGCGTTCAACAGAAGACTGTCTATAAGAACTGTCTATAAGAAACGGGCTGTCTAGACATGTAATGGCAAGCAAGGGGAACTTGATGTTCGATACGGTCTTGTTATGTTCACAATATAATGATAAACAGCAAGCCACAAACCTTTTCATCATTCCCATGTAGTAGCTTGGAATCATTATTGTGCAATAGATTGCTTATTATATGTATACTGTTACTGCAGCTTAGAGCCAAGCTGACTGTGGTTTGTGAATGCATCCATTTACTATTATGTCATAATAATGAGCAGCACCTTGGCCTAGTGGATATCCCTGCTTGGATGGCGGAGCTCAGCTCCCAGACTGTTGGATGCCAAAACTGTCGTCTTTTAACAGGGTACAGCACTGCAATCTATGGCAGCACTGTACAGGGGACAGCCTATGACAGCTGCTCATGGGGATTGGCTGGCTGGGGGAGGGAGGGTTTTTGAAAAATAAATAAATAAATAAGGAAATTTATTTTAAAAATAATAGAATAAATATAAAAAAATTAATAAACACCCTGGCAGAGAGAGCTTTGTTGGTGGGGAGAAAAGGGGGGGGGGGGGAATCACTTGTGTGCTGTGTTGTGCGGCCCTGCAGCAAGGCCTTAAAGCTGCAGTGGCCAACTTAGCAAAACATGGCCTGGTCTTTAGGGGGGTTTAACGCTGTTGTCCTCAAGTGGTTAATAACCCATTGTTCATTAAATAAGAAATACTAATAAAAAATGTTGTTTACAACTTTCAATAGAGGGAATCATGTCTTCTTAGAATAAAAGTTTGCCTTCTTAAAACAGAAGGTGTTAGCAATTATTCAGGGTGGCGTGTGCTCTGAGGTGTCCCACAATGAGACACTGCTGAGGGCCCAACAGTGTAAAAAGCATTCATGCACAATTATGATGTACTAGTGGACCTAAGCCCATTTAAAAAACGGGCTATAGGTCTGTCCCTCACTGTCGCCACCGCCGCATGTAAGTGCGCATGCACGTGCACCCCCCGCCATGCGCTCACTAGCCACACACACGTGCACACGCCCGCCCGGCTAACTGGCCCCATCCTGACCCCATCCTCCTGTCCCAAAGGGTGTCCATGCTGCACACATGCGCAGTGGCAAAATGCATGGACCCAAGGACACAGGGACAGGAGTACGCAGGGACAGTTAGGTTTTATTAAGTAGGATGCCTGGCAAATAAATATGCTTCAAGGGGTACTTGACATTTTGTTACTCACAATAGGCAAGGGGCAATGCAGTCATAAATTCCCCTTCTCTTTTAGCCTACATATGCAGAGTGTACACATTGCAGAGTCTTCATAGTCCTCTAATCCAGGCAGGACACAGGAGGCAGCACAGTGCTCTATGCTCTGGACTTTATCTCTTCCTCATTCCCTGCAGGCATGAATAGGGTCACCATAGCTGGAGGGGGGGGGGGGGGCACCTTGGGGGGGGGGGGGCTACAGGCTCTGAGGGCCTGGGGCAATTGCCCTCTTTGCCTCTATGGAAGTGCCGGGCCCTGGTGCAAGTGCAAAAAATACTAAGGTGCTAGCAAGATATCAAGTAAGCAAGTAAGAAAGCTTGTAGAATTGTTTTTTTTTAAAGAAGCAAAACACAGCAAGAAATAATGACAGCCAAAAGTATAATGGAAAAAGTAGGTTGTGCCCAAGCCACCAGCCCCTCCACAAACAAGATCTTTCCATTAGCTCACAGTCACAGCATCACAGGCCTTGCTTGGGATATTTTCCTCATTATGCAGATGATTTGGCTGAAATGTGTTGCATGCGGTTATAAAGATGATACTTTTTGACATAGGCAAACAATACCCTTTTTTTTCTTCAATGCCATCCTGTAAAATAGATGTTAAAGTGGACCTGAACTCTTGCGCAGGACAGATAGAAAACATAGAGATTTGCACCCTGTATGTACTGTATTTAGAAAGTATAGCCTGTCTAATTCCCCCTTATTTGTGTCTAATCACAAGTTGTAATTTGATCTCTCCCTGTGTTACCTGACTGCCACAGCAGATAAGGCAGATAAGCTCATTTGAAAGCACAAGATGTTAACAATATGTCTGCTTACACACCTTCCCACCTTGTGTGTAATATATTATCCCCTGGTACTATTTCTCGGACAGTTTGCAGCAAATAAATATTTTTCTTTAAAGGTTATTATGCTGTTGCATATCTTTTAGAGCAGAGAGGAAGTTCTGAGTTTAGGTCCCCTTTAAGACTGCAGTTTCTATGTCCAAACACTTGCCTCCTGTGTTCTGCTACTCTGTACATCAGTCTGTAGAATACACAATGTTGTTCTAATAGATGGATTATACATGAAGGGCAGGGCAATAGGTCAGTTCCATGCACACCATTTTCTCATCATTATGTTAGCGGCTGAGTCACAAATGCAACATTTAAACACAAAATGCAGTAAACTGAATCGAGGCTTTTGTGAAGCATCCAAAAAGAAAGAAGAAAAGTTGCAGTGAATTAAATTGGGTTACTGCTGCTGGAATGAACATGAAACGTGGTCTAATGTACAGGCTAGATGAAAGGGAACTAAAAGTCAAGTATAAACGCTCTGAAATCTTGTTCCTATTAAGTCTTCTGTACACGGCCTCTCTTTCCATTTGCTTTCTCCACATGGAACTTATTATGAAGCTATTATGTATTCACTGTGCTGAGCATATATCTTTCTTTTTTTGCCTGTCCTTTGTATTGACTAGCTTCCTCAGCAGCAGACCCTCTTAACATCATTTTTTAAGCAAAGGGGACTTTCCTACAAATTGTCTTATTCCCACAAGTTCAAGTAAGCCTTTTCTTCTTTCTTGTTTTCCTTCCGTCTCCTCCAGATGTGAATCCCTAGGCTGTTCAGCTAACAATGTGTGTGGCGTCTGGGGACTCTTCAATTCAAAGGGGAGTTCAGACTCTTCCACATCAGAGGCAGTATTGTGAATACTAAACTGTACTTTCAGTCATTGAAGTAAAAATGTCATGCTCTCACAGAGTAAACCAATGACAATTACTAATTGCACTGCTGGCAATGTCTTCTATAAGGCATTTGAAGTCAGTGCTTTCAAGACCGAAGAAGTTTTTCTCACTGCATTTCAAGTTTTAAGAAGGCTAAATTATATTCAGCATTGCTTTTTAGGAAGAGGGTTTTTTGGTCTATTTTAGCCCCTTACACATTCCTAGTGGTCCTGGTTCACCATGAGCTTTTTGGGTACTCTGCACTAGACTTGTGCACACAACAGGTACTGGAACTCTCCATCTTGGCAGGTAGTTGTCACTTGTCACTGATAATAAGTTTGGGAAAGTCAGTGAAGATTAGCATTGGTGTGGTTAATATTTGGATATAAACCAGTGATAGGGTCAGATAAGGGTTAGTGTACGGGGGGCAGGGGATCTGAAGTAGTGTATGGGTAATAGGTTTGTCATGCTAGGTACACACAATGGAATTTTCTGACTGATTAACTGTCCGATTGATTATTTCCAACATGTCCTATCTGATTTCCGATCAATTTTTCAAATGATTTTTTATAGAAGTGATCAGAAAGTCGATTGTAAGATCGATCGGAAGTCAGATCAGACATTTCGGATATAAGTAAAGACTGTCAATAAGATGCAAATGTTTCAGGCTCTTGTATGCAAATTTAGTCCATATTGTATGCGGCTTGGAGTTGAGCCAATCAAATGCAGTTGCATACAATTTGCTTCCAATTCACTGGCTGTAACAGTGATCATTCACAAAAAAACAGGCACAGATTGGCATAAGGAACACGTGATGCCTTGGGAGTCGTCAGAAGCATGCATGAACACACATGCATGATTGCATGGAGTACAGGAAAAGTTCAAACTCTCTATGCCCCCATAGGGACATACCCACTGTTGCAGGATCTGGTCAGCCAAGACATGTTAAATGACAAAAAGGAATCCACAAACTGCAGTAAATTAGGTAAACAACTGTATTCTTTATTTGAAAAAATCCACACATAAAGACATGAACTTCTACAGGATCAAACTGCCGCGTGTTGGGCTCAGACTGTGCCCTTAGTCATAGTTACGATTGCATGCCTGCACCAACCATAGACTGCCAGCAAGTGCCAGAGGTCTACGGTGGGTCAAGTGCACATTAAACCACACACTTCATGTACAAAACTATCTGTGAAGAACTATGCCCATTTTCTGTAATGCAAATGTGGTCTCAGCCTAAGAATCATCACTGTTACTGGCTGTAATAGAAATAATTCATAAAACATGGCACCATTTCATTCAGGGTATATGTTTCCCTTGCACCGATCAGTGCTAACTTGGGTGTCATCCGGAGTGTGCATATATATGCACGAGGACCAGCGGGAGCTTGTGCATGTGCACGATCACATGTACATGGGTGGGCACTGAAACTTCAGAGCCATGAGACGCATATCCTTGTTTGTGTAGAGGTAGGGAAAGAGGATGTAGGTAAGTGTCATGTCCAACTATGGCAAGTGGAGAATGATCACTAAAAACAGGCTCAGATTGGATCAAAGATCATGTTCCCGTGTACTTATCAGCAGGGCCGGATTTGTACTTTCCAGCGCCCTAGGCCGGCTGTCACCAACCGCCCCCCGCCCATTCTGTCCAACTCTGACTGGTGTTCACTGGGTTACATGGGCTCCTGTCTGTTTTGCTGCTTTGCCCCCCCTGTTCAAAGAAGCAGTGCATGCTCTGTCCACTCCATGTAATTTTGCACTCCAGCCTGGATGCACAGCAGGCAATAGTGTTCATGGCTTGCATAATTCAGAAATGATGCTCATATATGAGCAGCACTTGTCAAGTACACATACCCATAACACTCCAAGCCTCGGCTGCTGTGCACATCAGTACAGGAGTGCGTAATTACAAGGAGCCCGAGAGGACAGAGCATGCGCTGCTTCTTTGTCCTTTGTGCGACTTGCTTCAGTCAGAGTCACAAACAGGTGATGGTGCAGCGCAAAGGAGAGAAACCCATCCAAAACAGAACAGGTAAGTAGAAGGATCCAACACTACACACGCTGGCATAGATGTAGTGTAATGCTAGGTACACACGATGCAATTCTGACAGATTTACTGTCAGATCGATTATTTCCAATGTCTGATTTCCGATCAATTTCTCAATCGATTTTCCGTTCATTTCTATGAAAAAAATAATTCAGAAAATTGATTGGAAAGCAGATCGGACATGTTGGAAATAGTCGATCTGACAATAAGTCTGTCAGAAAATTGCATCATGTGTACCTAGCATAAGCTTTGGTGTACTTTACACAGTGACAATTTAGCACTTGGGGCAAGTGAAGACAGATCTTAATCAGTCAGCAGGAAGTTTTTAAGTTTTGTAATAGAATGATTATATTTATTGGCTAACCAAAAGAAAATAGTGAGCCTTTGGCTAATGAGCCATCTTCAGACTTTGTTCCTGTATACAAGATGTTAGGACATACAGTTATATATACAGTCAGCAGGAGATGTATACATTGTTTTGTAAATATAAATAAATGTAATACAGTTGTCATTCTGTTTCAAAACATCCTGCTTTCACTGATGGCTAACACAGAACAATGCTTTGCTGCTTGTAAAACATGTCAGGAAAGAGTTAAACTGTACTAGCACAGAGAGAATGTTGCTGTCATTCCTTAGATTTATGGTTTGTTTTTATTTCCTAACAGGTCTCAGGTCTTTAACAGCTCTGACCAAGTAATAAAACATCAGTCTGGGGGAGAGGAGAGCTGATAATTCCTATCCTTGAATGCGTGCATAAAGAAACTAATCTGAACTCAAAAGTTCTACTACTTGAGCCCATATATTTTTTTTCTCACAGCAGCTTGTATGTCCCCACTCATTATACTAAGGACAAGATCCTCAGATGACAACAGATGCTGTCATCACACACACTCTGCGGTGAGAGAGATGCAGGGATCTCTGGAATTCAGGCAGAACAGAGCAAAGCAGAAGTGATTTACTTTGACATGTGACCTCTTATCTCTCCAAGTCCTGCGCCCTGCTGAATTTTATCGCCCTAGGCCTTGACCTTTGTGGCCTTTCCAGAAATCCGGCCCTGCTTATCAGTGCTACATTTAAAGCCCCTGAGAGTGCGCATAGATGCACATGCATACGCAGAGACCCATGGCAGAGCATGCACGGCAACTAGGAAAGTTCAAGGACGTGATATTCCATAACAAAAGTCTAAGCCTCTTAATACATTGAGGCTGCAGAAAATATAATTTTTTTCCTCATAGATGGGTCAAGTGGCAGTAAAGGTACCTTAAGGCTCATACACACATCGGATTTTTCCAAACGACCCGTCGTTTGGACGTCAAATCGGGCGTGTGTACAATCGGTCGTTTAGCTGATAACGCTGGTTTTGACGGATGTCCAAACGACCAGTCGTTTGGACATCCAAACGACGGGTCGTTTGGAAAATCCGACAAGTGTATGTACCTTAAAGCTCAGGCCTCTACCCAAGGGAATTACGTAAACAAACTCAGTTGTGATTTCAGATAAAGTGAATGCTCCACTCTGCTGACTTGCTCCATTCAGAGATTAAGTATGTACCACACATGGTCAGACAGCAAAGGGTTTAGCATTTGTATAACTGTTTATGATCGCTAGTTCCAGGTTCTAGTGAATGTAAGATAATAATTAACACATGGATTTTAGCCTGGCCACACTAAGCAGCACGGTCTGTCACACTAACCAGAACTACACTTTAAGACCTCCACCTGACCAGTACTTACTGACCTCTACTGTGTTTTTGGAGTTACACAGAGAGCATTTGGCATGGTGTTATGGAGGACTGAAATCTTCATTTCCCTTACATAGTAGTTAATTCTATAGTTAATTCTATGATGAATTTTATGCATACAGTTTTTAAAAGCTACCAGTGAAAGAAGTACAGTAACTTGTTATAGTTAGAGAACAGAGGCACCAGCAGGATAAAAGGTAATAAAAGCTTTAAAATTTGCTGGGAAGCAGTGGTGGACTTATCTCCGAAAGCAGACTCAGAAAACTGTCTAAATTAAACAAATACATTCATTATTGGTACCCCAAAAGATGCAACGCGTTTCGCAGGCACAGCCTGAATCATCAGGCAATAAGATATGGGACAAACAGTAGCTAGTCAGTAGCACGAATAGCACCGCAATAAGATAGGGGACAAACAGTAACTAGTCAGTAGCACGAATAGCACCTCTGTGTTTCTACTGGAGCCAATGGTCTCACAGGCTGGACCATAGCTTCGGTATTGGGCCAATCACTGCACTCCCTGAGTAGCAGTGAGTGCAATGATTGGCCCAATGACAGAGCCATGGTCCCAACAGCGAAACCATCAGCTCCAGTAATAACACAAGTTGCCATAGTTTTCCCCCTTACTGCCGCTAGGGCTTACTTTCAGGAAAGGCTTATATTTTGAGAATGCTCGAAATTCCTGCAATGGCTTACTTTTGGGGGATGTCTTAATTTTGGGCAAATGGTAAATAGAAACTAATGTTATGATTACTTGTACACAGGATCGAAATAATGAAATTGTAAATGGAAGAGGAAAAACACTGACATAATATAATCTGAAGCCAAGTACAAACGGGGGTTTTTACCCGGAATTGGTTTTGGCTCATACAGACTCTGAAAGGATGAGGGGATAATGTCAGAAAGCCAAGAACCAAGGCTGTCATACTATGGCGCCACCAGTCGCACTTGGCAATCATCTGTCATCACTAAAGAGACATGGGGGGAGGGGGACAGAGGGAGGCGAAGTGATCACCCAGTTCTTAATGAAAGAAACCTGCGGTGATGGCGGGCACTGCTGAGGATCCCGATTACTGACACCTGGCATCTGGCCGTGCTGGTCAAGGTGTTCCAGTTCAAAAGGTTCAGTAGTGTTAATCTCTGTGGTGCATCCGACTCCTGGGCAGCAGTCAGCAGGGCTGGTCAAGATAATCTGGCTGTCACAGAAGCATCTGGCTGCGGCGGCCCTTACTTCCGGTTTAGTGGCTGGCATCATGGAGGGGTAGAAACAAAGGTGTCCCTGCTGCGGTGGAGCAGCAGCAGCTGATGGATGAATGGATGGAGCCGGCATCCAGCGAGGCCAAAGGTGTCCCGATCAGCGTGGTGTCCTTCCACAGTGGAGCCCTGATCTCCTGGGTAGCAGTGGTGGACTCCACATGGCATGTACCTGCACAAACAACAGACCCAGGCAGCGGCAAGGTGGAAAAAACTCCAGGTCCCACACTCCCCAAGAACCGCACCAGTGTCCCAGGCTACACCAGACCACACTGCACACCTTCAGGGGGGAAAACAAGGTGAATTAGTGGGGAAAAGGGAAAAAAACAAAACAATGAACACATTACTAAAACAAAACTATATACACACTATGAGTTTTTCATATGTTCCATCAGTACTGGATGCAATATGGGCAAGATAGAATCCAGATACTGTAAAGCTGCACAATCATAGCTGTGACTTCTGGGAAATGATTCCATCTGGAGTGACTAGGCCATCTACCACTGTGCTAGACACAGCTCAAAGGCTAAGCTCAAGGTTCTACTTTTGTTTTCAAGAAGTATGTCTGGACATCTTGTTAATTAAAACCCGATTTCCTGAGCTCTGAGATTTATATATTTACCTCTGATTTCCTGCTATGGAAAGACCCCATAGAGAGACATTTATTTAACATTTTAATCTCCAGGAGCTCATGGGGATTTTTAAGGATTGTGTCTGACAATGGAAAAACAAGTTAGTTGCATGCATTGAGGCATAAGTGCACAATGAAGAAATTAAAGGTATTAAAAAAGGTAGACATCCAATCAATGTTATATCAGTAAGGTTTTTTTTTTCCCCAAAACCCGCCAAGTACAATGTTGTTTTTTGATGTGTCTGCTCATTTCAGATAATAGACTGCAGCTCTAAGGAGGAAGATGGGCTGTTCATTCAAAATGATGGAGAGAAGTTGTAACTATGGTCAGAGAAATAGAAGAGTGTTGCTTTTTATATGGCCAGTCTGGAATCCAATATCTTACTATTATTGGTATTTAATATCCTGAAATGTTAAACCTCAAGTATCTGGCTGTATCATGTGTTCTCCTGATATTGTCACTGCCTTTGCTCCTTCAGAACATATCTGGTCAGACTCAGAGCAACAACAACAACAACAACAAATAACATTTGTAGAGCGCTTTTCTCCCATAGGACTCAAAGCGCATAAGCATGGCTCAGACCATTGTGGTACGGAGGAAGAATTTTATAAGTCTGGAAATGCCAGGCTAAACAGGTGGCTTTTCAGTCTGGATTTGAATAACTCCAGGGATGGTGCTGTCTTTACTGGGTGTGGCAGGGAGTTCCAAAGAGTAGGGGCAGCATGACAGAAGGCTCTATCTCCAGATTTTTGAGGTGCACTCTGGGAGTGACCAAGCTTATAGAACTAGCTGATCTGAGGTTGTGAGAGGTGTGGTGCAGCTTCAGCAAGTCCTTCATGTATCCAGGGCCCAGATTGTGCAGGGATTTAAATGTCAGCAGTCCAATCTTGAAGAGTATTCTCCATTCTACTGGTAGCCAGTGCAGTGAGCGAAGGATCGGTGTAATGTGACAGTGGCGAGGCTGGTTTGTTAGCAATCTGGCAGCAGCA
Source organism: Hyperolius riggenbachi (assembly GCF_040937935.1). Lineage (NCBI taxonomy): Eukaryota > Metazoa > Chordata > Amphibia > Anura > Hyperoliidae > Hyperolius > Hyperolius riggenbachi. Next base: position 374,277,503 of record NC_090646.1, read on the forward strand.
TTCTGCACTAATTGCAGGCGACGCGGGTCCTTTTTGGGGAGGCCAGCATAAAGGGCATTGCAGTAATCCAGCCGTGATGTGATGAAGGCGTGAACTAGGGTTGGAAGATCCTCTGGGGGAATCAGATGTTTAATCTTTGCAATGTTCTTCAGATGAAAGTAGGAAGATTTAACTACAGTTGAAATTTGGTTTCTGAAACTTAAATCCTCATCGATTAGTACGCCAAGGCTGCGCACAAGGTTGGAGCTGTTTATGTCCGAATTCCCAATCCTGATTGGTGTTGCTTTAGGATAGAGCTGTTTTGATGGCGAGCACTGGCTTTGGACAAAGAGGACCTCAGTTTTGTCAGCATTCAGTTTCAACCAGTTATCATTCATCCATGCCTGTAGCTCAGCTAAGCAAGAGGTTTTTTTTGGAGTAGGGTCTGTTTCACCAGGTTTGAAGGACAGGTATAGCTGTGTGTCATCGGCGTAGCAGTGGTACGTCAGGCCATGTCGTTGGATAAGTGTACCGAGTGGCAACATGTAGATTGCAAACAGCAGAGAGGATAGGATTGATCCTTGTGGCACTCCAAATTGTAGAGGTGCAGGTTTGGACATTATAGGTCCTAGGGATACTCTCTGTGTTCTGTCAGTCAGGAATGATCTGAACCACTGGAGGACTGATCCACTGATGCCACAGTACTCCTGCAGTCTGTTAAGCAGGATTTAATAGTCAACTGTATCAAAAGCCGCTGAGAGATCCAACAGGATTAGGATGGAGCATTCCCCTCTGTCCCTTGCCATGAGCAGGTCGTTGCAGACTTGGATGAGGGCTGTTTCACAGCTGTGGTGTTTCTTAAAGCCAGATTGTAGAGGGTCCAGGATGTTGTTTACTGACAGCCTGGTTTCAAGTAGCAGATAGACAGCCTTTTCTATAACTTTACCTAAGAAGGGGAGGTTGGAGACAGACAGGTCTGTAGCTGCTCATTGCATCTGGATCCATGGAAGGTTTTTTAAGAAGGGGCTTGATGATTCCTTCTTTTAAAGAGGTAGGAAACCTCCCTGCTTGCAGAGAGCAATTTACTATTTTGTGAAATGCTGGGCCAAGCAGGTCAGGACATTTCAGCATATGTTTAGTTGGTCCAGGGTCCAGGTCGCAGGTTGTCTGGCGGAGGCGGCGGAGGATGTCTGAGATCTCTTCCTCACTAATACTTTCGAAGTCAGTCCAGGGTGTTAGGTTGTTTTTGCAGCTATTTCCAGGAGTTGCATTAGTCTTGGGTGCTGTGGACTGAATGAGAGACCGAATAGAGGATACTTTGTCAGCAAAGTAGCACGCAAATTTCTCACATAGCTCCTTTGAGGGAGTTATAGCAGGCTTTAGGCAGGATGGGTTACATAGTCTATCAACTGTGCGGAATAGCTGGGCTGGTCTGTTTGCAGCCTTTGCGATCTCCTGTGATAGGTAGGAGGATTTTTTCTTGGTGATTGCATTTTGGTAGCTTTCCAGGTGAGAGACAAGGGTGTGTTTATCTTTTGAATTCTGAGATTTTCGCCACTTCCTTTCTAGTCTGCGCACTTCTTTCTTTAGGTCCTTTAGTGAGCTGTCAAACCACCGTGCATGGTGAAGTGGTGTAGACCGTTTAATGCGAACTGGAGCAAGGGCGTCATAGGCAGATGACACTGCTAGCTTCATTTTAGAATAGTACTGTAAGCTACATACAGATGCTTGACTTGAGTTGCCCAAGATCATTTTGAGTGATTGTTTTGTGTGAGAATTCACCATGTCCCATGTTTGCCAGCGCAAATAGTGCCTTCCATGAGGCTCCCTGCACGCTGCAAATCCGTTTTGCGATTCCGATGTGCAATTCCATCCAATTTTCCCTGAATACAATCAACAGAAAAATGGAGGAAAAAATGCAGCATGCAGTAACGATTAAAAATGGGAATCGGATGTAAAAACTGATTAAAAATCGGAATCGCATGCAGTGTGCAGGGAGCCTAAACTTCTGCCTGCTGTCCACTCTTACCCTCCCCACTGACTGGAAGAGGCAGCTTGGCTTGAACTCAGCAATTTAAGTACAAACCTTAGGCTGGTTTCACACTGGAAACCAGTGTTAGCGCTGCGGTGCGTCGTGCCCGACGCACTGCATTGCACCGCCAAAAACAGACCTTCAGGGAACACCGCCTTATTGCGCGGTGTTTCCTGTCTGGCCACCGGCCAACCACTTCCTGCCGTCACTTCCTGCTTTGGGTATGTGGAAGTGTATTGTTTAAACTGACATGAGTCTTGACTGACATGACTTCTGCGATGACACAGATTGCCACAAGTCGCCACGGAGTTAACGTAGTTCTTGACCTGCATCGGGGACGTGGCGAAAACGTCTCTTCCGTCGTGTCGCAGTGTAATGTCGCAGTAAGAATGTCTCCACAGACTTTCATTGCACGGCGGTGGGTTGTGGTAAAAATACTGCATCGCACCACCTCAGTGTGAAAGGGCCCTTAAAGGGACCCTGATGGAAGAGACATATGGAGCCTGACATATTTATTTCCTTTTAAACAATGCACATTGCCTGGCTGTCCTGCTGATCCTCTGCCTCGAATTATTTTAGCCAGTGGCGTAGCTAAGGAGCTGTGTGGGCCACGGTGGAAGTTTTACATTGGGCTCCCCTATGTACTTTATACATAACAATTGACAGAGCGCGCCAAAACCTTCCAAGGACAACCCAAAGACCTGATGCAGTCGCAACCTCTGCACCACTAATTTTAGCTATAGAACAAGCATGCAGATCAGATGTTTCTGATGGAATAGCTGCATGTTTGTTTCAGGTGTGTGATTCAGACACTGCTTACCAGAATATCAGCAGGTGTGCCAGGCAACTGGTATTGTTTAAAAGGAAATAAGTTTGGCAGCCTCCTTATGTACCTCAATTACCTTTCAATTGTCCCTTTTTAATTCTGCATTGTAAGAGAAATAGCAGGTTTTTGGACCAAGCAAGCAACACCTGACATGTATGGCTACAAGAAAAGACTCCCAGCAATTACTTCTACAGTACAAAAACAGAGAAGCTGAAAACCAAAAGCAAGTCCGCATATTGCTATATGTGTCAGCAGGGATGCCACATGCAGGCTGTCTCATATCCCTATCCTAACCTCTCTCTCTCCCGATTCTCTCTTTTTTAGGGAAACGAGTATGCTAAGTAACTTGGGAGCTAGTTACAAGAAAAAAAAGAAGGCTGTGCACTGCGCTGGGAGAGAAAAAAGCAAGTGCTCAGACCAAGCAGCACCTGATTTATGGGCCTCCCAGTAAATGTAAAGGCACATACTCTGCTAATTACATCTCCAGCACAAATACACAGCACCTTGCTCTCCCAATGCAGTGTACAGCTTGCTTTCTTAGTTTCTTGTAAGTAGCTCCCAACATACTTGTCTTGCTTGGCAGGCACTTTAATGTTAGTCAAGAAATAATATAAGTTTGTGACTCAATCCCGCTATGTGAATGAGACCTAAAAAAATATTAACTTATGGTATTTTAGTGATACAGTTATCTCAGTTTCAAACAACTGCAATTAGGGCTAGGATAAGGTCACCCAGGACCCTAACTTCTAACCTCACCTCCCTATACACAGAAATAATTTGCCAGGACTTTTAGCACAAGTATTGCCCTTGCATGTCACACACACAATGCACCCACATGCTCATACGGTGTACACACCCAATGCCCACATATTCAAACACAAACACACAATGCACATGCATGCCCACAGAGAAACAAAACCATACCTCCCAACTTTTTCAGATGATAAAGAGGCAGTGGCGTACCTAGGTTATTTGGCACTCGGTGCTGATTATCCACAGTCACCCCCCCCCCCCCCCTCTCCCCTGTAATTGGGGCTACGTTGCGCGAAAAATGTGTGTGGTCATAGACCAAAATGTGGGTGTGGTCACGGGTGGTGACAAGTTTACATGAATTTAGCAATGGTGGGACATTAGATTAGGACAGTGGTGGCGAAAAGTCACTTATCGCAAAGTGCCAATAGCAATTTAAACTAAATACAAACATTTTAACTCATACATGAACATTATGGAAAATCCAAGTTGAAAATAAACTGTGAAGATAAACAATTTCATCCATCCTACTCCTGAAAAATGTATCTTTTTTTAGAACCAGTTTTATTTTCTGTTTTAAAAAGCTAAAAAAAGTAGGTTTCATGCTATTGTCTCATATGATGATGATTCAGCTTTTCCCATAGTCTCGCAGTTAGCAATCATGAGGCCCCCAACAAGACAAATTCAGCAATCTTGAGGCCCCCAACAAATCATGAGGCCCCCAACAAGACAAATTCAGCAATCTTGAGGCCCCCAACAAATTATGAGGCCCCTAACAAGACAAATTCAGCAATCATGAGGCCCCCAACAAATCATGAGGCCCCCAGCAAGACAAATTCAGCAATCTTGAGGCCCCCAACAAATCATGAGGCCCCCAACAAGACAAATTCAGCAATCTTGAGGCCCCCAACAAATCATGAGGCCCCCAACAAGACAAATTCAGCAATCTTGAGGCCCCCAACAAATTATGAGGCCCCCAACAAGACAAATTCAGCAATCATGAGGCCCCCAACAAATCATGAGGCCCCCAGCAAGACAAATTCAGCAATCTTGAGGCCCCCAACAAATCATGGGGCCCCCAACAAGACAAATTCAGCAATCATGAGGCCCCCCGCAAGACAAATTCAGCAATCTTGAGGCCCCCAACAAATCATGAAGCCCCCAACATTATGAGGCCCCCAGCAAGACAAATTCAGTAATCATAAGGCCACCAACAAGACAAATTCAGCAGTCATGAGGCACATAAATAGACAGCATTTCACATAAATGGGCAGAATGCCCCCTTAATATGGTAGACATCTCTCACCTGGCTTCTGAATTCTCCTCTACTGGCTGCTGTGCCTGGCTGGCAATACTATTTTTGTCTGGATTGAGAATTATGTGTGAGCTGAAAGGCCTGGCAGTGATGCTGTGGCCTGACTGGCGGTGATGCTGTGGCTGGGCTGGCTGATGGTGATGCTGGGCTGTGTTTGGCTGGTTGAAGTAAATGCTGGCCTGACTGGTGGTGATGCTGTGGCCTTTTTGCCAGTGATTCTGGGCTGGTTGGCTGGTGGTTATGTTGGGCTGGCTGGCCTAGATAGTTTAGGTAGTGAGAGGTGCCCCCTAGTTTAGGTAGTGCCAGGAGCCCCCCAGTTTAGGTAGTGCCAGGAGCCCCCCAGTTTAGGTAGTGACAGGACCCCCCCAGTTTAGGTAGTGACTGGAGCCCCCCAGTTCAGTTAGTGACAGGTACCCCCCAGTGTATGTAGTGACAGGTGCCCCCCAGTTTAGGTAGTGACAGGAGCCCCCAGTTTAGGTAGTGACAGGAGCCCCCAGTTTAGGTAGTGACAGGAGCCCCCCAGTTCAGGTAGTGACAGGAGCTCCCAGTTCAGTTAGTGACTGGCGACCCCCAGTGTGTGTAGTGACATGCCCCCCAGTTCAGGTAGTAACAGGAACCCCCAGTTTAGATAGTGACAGGGACCCCCAGGTTAGATAGTGACAGGGACCCCCAGGTTAGATAGTGACAGGAGCCCCCAGGTTAGATAGTGACAGGCACCCCCAGGTTAGATAGTGACAGCGACCC